>NC_039273.1:6926712-7664212 GCF_003368295.1 Carassius auratus | reverse complement strand
AATGTATATTTTTAGTGATGAACAAAACTAATGTAAATGTTTTGTTTTATACTGTTTGTGACTGTATAATGTGAATGAAGGACTGAGAGGGAGAGAGAGGGAGAGAGAGAGGGGTACAAGAGATGCTAGCCGCTCGCCCACCGTAATTCATAGATGCACCGGTCAGAAAACTGTCAAAAAACATGGTACTCCCGCGTGAGATACGTTAGTTTTAATAAAAAATGGCTTTGAAGATATTATGATTTTGTAGTAAATTCCGACGAGTGTGCACTGTGGCGTGCAAACACAGACGCTGTGAATACTTGCAGGTCAGGATCAAAGGTGTGTGAAAACATCTCTTTTCTGCTCTC
Source organism: Carassius auratus (assembly GCF_003368295.1). NCBI lineage: Eukaryota > Metazoa > Chordata > Actinopteri > Cypriniformes > Cyprinidae > Carassius > Carassius auratus. The sequence continues at coordinate 7,663,862 of NC_039273.1, read as the reverse complement.
TAAAAAAAAAAAAGGAAAAAAAGATCTTGTTTTATCTGAAACAGTCGGTTTCAGTATATTTTTTTATACAGTTTCATTTATAACCTTTTTTTAAAAGAACAGAATGTTTTTTTCAACCTTAGTTAAATTGTTTTTAGATTATGTATATTATATAAACTATATAATGTTTTATATATATATATATAAATGTGAAATAACTAAAATGTGTTTTATATTATATAAATTATATAATGTTTTATATATAAATGTGAAATAATTAAAATGTGTTTTCAATCTTTAATTGTTTGAGATTATATAAATTATATAATGTTTATTTATATATATATATATATATATATATATATATATATATATATATATATATATATATATATATATATATATATATATATCAATGTGAAATAACAAGCTAACTGACACAAAGTTCAAGCTAACTGACACAAACTTCAAACAACCTAACTGACACAAACTTCAAACAACCTAACTGACACAAACTTCAAACAACCTAACTAACACAAACTTCAAACAAACTAACTGACACAAAGATCAAACAACCTAACTGACACAAACTTCAAAAAACCTAACTATCACAAAGTTCAAACAGATTCTGTCAAAACTACATGATCGATGTGTGGGGAGTCTTTCATGTTCCGTTTAAACTAGCTGTCAAAAAATATAATTTAGAACTAACTAGGTCAATAGGGTAAAACTTTCTGTCAAAACCGCATGATCGATGTGTGGGGAGTCTTTCATGTACAGATTAAACTAGCCGTCAAAACCATGATTTAGAACTAATTAGGTCAATAGGGTACAACTTTCTGTCAAAAACGCATGATCGATGCGTGGGAAGGTCATAGGTTAACCCTTGATCTCATTTGTCCCGCCCATCCATCATAAGGTTACCGGAAGTTCAACCTGTCAAAAGGTCAAAGGTCAAAGTCATAAATCATCTTGACAGAAGCTATAGTATAATAACTACTAGTATACTGTAAATGCTACTCTTGGAGCATCCTGTGTAACTGTTTAGTTAATGATGACCCACTGTAATCTAAACTCTATGATAGTTTGAGTAGCTAACCTGACACCACTTATTCTAACAAACAGATGTCAGCGACATAGATCACGCTTACTGTCCCGTGACTACTGTCTCATCACCTTCTCTGTTTCTTTTTACAGACTTAGGAGAAGAGGGAAAGAGGGAGGATGAGGCAGATGATCTGTATGACCTAATGGTACGTTTAGAAACTGTGGATTTCCATTTCAGATAGTTGCCATAGCACCTGGGTATTTAAATGTGATTTGTCAACAGTGGACAGCCTCTGATTCTTATTTTAAATCCCTAGTCACGGTTGGTCCGCAATGAGACGGCATACTTCTACTGGACGACAAGGAGGGATTCAGTCGACTCTCGATCTTTATGTAAAGACCAGATGACCAATCATTACGCAAAGGCGGGATCTTTCACCACCAAGGTTCATCATGAACCTTAACAAATGAAGCCACTGAAGCTAAAATTCTTCTACGGTATATTAAAACCTACTCATTACCTGTCTTTTTCAGGTTGGTTTGTGTATGAGTTTGAGAAGTCTGCAGTGGTTTGATGCAGCAGATCCCGATACATTCTTCCCACGCTGCTACAGACTGGGGGCGGAGGATGATAAACATGCTTTTATTGGTCAGTACTCTTAATCTGGAAAATACTGTGTCCTTGCCTTAATTTCACCTTTTGGTTGCTTGGTTTCTTTTCATTTAACAGGTGATTATTTCCCCCCAAAATGATGTCCCCCAAAGACACCATGTGAACTGTTATTATCCCTGGGGTAATCTGGGGTTAAATGTGTTTCTCACAAGCACAGATATGATATATGTTCTCTATAACTGTTCATGAGTTGCCTTTTCCATGCATTAAACCTGCAATATTTCTGAAATGAATTGTGTTCTGTTTCTTTACAGAGGACTTTAGACGGACTGCATGCACAAGTCTACTAAAGTATGTTTTGGAGAATTATGCAGGGGATTCAGAGTGGAAGAGAACCAGAGAGGTGCATGATGCTAAATCTCGTGGTATGACACACACTAATACACACAAACCCACAACAGAACTCAAACATATTCACATATCTTTCCTCCTTTGTAGGTCTAAGCAAGCCTCGTAAACAGCATGCCAAACAGAAGGTCGGAAGCTCGATAATAGACAATGCATTGCATGTTTGTCAGGAGTATCTAAACAGTTTAGAACACTGTGACATAGACATGACTTCGGAAACAACCCCTCCCCTCTCAGAGCAACAGTGGGACGTCTTTCTTCAGAATTATTATTTAGTTATTCAGTGAGTATGATTGTTTTTTATTACTATTATTTATAGTGTACTTAATATATCATGAAAAAAAATCTTAAAAGTTTCTTTAAATGTTTCAGGGCTGAAATCATATAATGAAAATCATGTAATAAAACTACGCTGCAAAACCGTCTCATTCCAAATGTATGCAACTTTCTAACATTAGATAAATTGCAGAATTTGTACACACAGTTATATGTCAACAGTGGTGTCCAGAAACTTGGACTGTCCAGTCATAAAGTAATAGAGATTGAGTAGGATAAATAATGATTATATTTCATTGCATTTGTGTTTACAGAAGAATTTTCTAGTTTCACTGAGAAAATTTGCATTCACTCACAAAAGTATTAATATATGCAGTATATATTTTCTCTCACCTTATATTATTTCAGTTACAAAAAATTTGCAAGCAAACGCTAAGACTCACAAAAGAACATAAAAGCATAGAAATTTAATATTTCCTAACATCTATTTGTTTTCTAATCACCACGTTCATTAAGGGGCTCTGCAGATTATTAGTTATAAAACTTTCTTGCTCTTTTCCTTTGCAGTGAAGGAGTGAGGATAGAAGGCTGTGCAGATTATGTCGAGCGTTGTAAATGCGTGTTGGAGCAGCTGCGTTGTTTTTGCCCTCAGATTGAGACTGATGGACTCTGCAACATCTGGATCATTAAACCTGGGGCCATGTCACGAGGCAGAGGTGAGTTTGTAAAGGCTTAAGAAAGTGGTGTAAAAATACAGCAAAACTATTACATTTGCCATTGACTTTACTGTTGTAGGTATAATGTGCATGAACAAGCTGGATGAGATAATGAGTTTAGTAGACACAGACCATGGCATCATGAATGACAGTAAGTGGGTGGTGCAGAAGTACTTGGAGCAGCCTCTCCTCGTGCATGACACTAAGTTTGATGTAAGACAGTGGTTCCTGGTCACAGATTGGAACCCACTTACTGTGTGGTTCTACCGCGAGTGCTACCTTCGCTTTTCTACCCAGCCTTACTCCACTCATACATTGGACAGGTAAGAAAACAAATGCCAAACATTACAGGGATAGTTCACCCAAAAATGAAAACATTTACATGTACCTCTATGACTTTTTTTCTTTAAAGCACAATAAAAGATATTTAGATTTTTTTTGTCCATATAGTGTTGACAGTGTTATACATCCATTTTCAGGTTGAACTATTCCTTTAAGAAAGAATTTTTATTAGACTTCAATTAATCTTTTTTTTTTACTTTCCACCCTCAGTTCTGTACATCTTTGCAACAACTCCATCCAGAAGCATTTTCAACCAAGCCCAGATCGTAATCCTTCTCTGCCCGCTGAGTGCATGTGGTCATGTTCACAGTTCCGCTCCTGGTTGGCTTCTTCAGGCCGAGGTGAACTGTGGGAAGGGGTGGTGGTTCCAGGTATGAAGAAGGCTGTTATCCAAACTCTCTTGACTGCGCAGGACAGTGTGGAACCTCGCAAAGCCAGTTTTGAGCTTTATGGAGCTGACTTTATGCTGGGGCGGGATTTTCGACCTTGGCTTTTGGAGATCAATGCCAGCCCCACCATGGCACCCTCCACAGGAGTCACAGCTCGACTCTGCCCCGCTGTACAGGAAGACACTTTGCGGGTAGTGCTGGATCGACGATGTGACCGCAACACTCACACTGGTGGCTTTCAACTAATATACAAACAGGTACACATGCAGAATATCAAGATCTGTATACTACTCATCAAAATATACAGTATATATATATTTTTATAGTTCTAATGCTCACTACGTTTGCATTTATTTGATCAGAATACAGTACAGTATAACTGTGAATTATTATTGCAATTTAAAATATTGGTTTTCTGTTTTAATATATATATAAAATGAATTAATGTAATTTATTCATGTGATGATAAAGCTGAATTTTCAGCAACCATTCTAATATGATAATATTTTTGTGGAAACCATGATATATATTTTTTCATGATTCTTTGATAATAAAAAAAAAATGAAAAAGAACAATGAAAATATTTTTAATATATATTTTTTGTAACAACATCTATACTGTCACTTTATCAATTTGAAGTGTCCTTTGTGAATTAAAATATTAATATTTTATATTAATATTAATATTAGACTGAATGCAATGTAAGTCACTTTGGATGAAAGTGTCTGCTAAATGCATAAATGAAATGAAATTAATATAAAAAAAAAAAAAAAAAAAAAAGTTCTGTTCAGATGGTAATTGTTTCTAATGTGGACATTTGTAATTTATAAAACTCATGGATTCGGATGGCGATTTATTCACAGTGGAGAAGGGAGTTCTGTGATCCTATGTACCCAGGAATGCCCTGATCATGTAGTCAGTTGCATTCTTGTAAATAAAGCTTCATATGGTTGGAATAACAAGAATTAATTCATATTTAAAAATATCCTGTTTATTATTTTATAATTAAAATCTCCTGTTTAAAAATCTGAAAATAGACGTCCTATAGTTAAAATGGTTTTCTGTCTTGCATCTTACTGTACCTCTCATAATAATGGATGTCATTAAAAAATAATGACCATTTCAAATGTTTATGTATTTTTCTTCTCTTTGTTCCTAAAGGCTCGCACCGTTGTGGTGGCGCAGTTATGAAATATTGTTATTGTATACTTTTCAGCATTTCAGTATTAAATATAGTGCAAACAGAGTACAGTCCAAACGATGATATCGAGACAAGTGGCATTTGATATTTAAATAACTGCTTTTAAACAATTCAAAATGTACAGATTTTAAACAATGTGGGTAAAATGTATTTGTCTTAAAAATGTCAAAGAAAATCTATTAGACTTTTGGTTCCTAATGACTAACTTTATTTTCTATATGCAAAATATATTGTCTTTTTTTTTCCTTTTGCTTTTTTGTTTTGTCTTCAGGCAGCAGTAGATGTTCCTCAGTATGTGGGAGTGAATCTTCTTGTAGAGGGGACTTCAGTCAGGCGTCCTCGAGCCCCTGTTTATAAGCCTCTCATTCAGTCTCACCCTCATCTGCTATCAAAATCCAGCAGTCACAGGTCTTCCCTCATAAGCAGCCATTGCATTTCTGGTAAGGAGAATCAATCAGAAGATGGAAAGAAGGCCTGGACTACCCTCTCCTCCCGTAAAGTCATGTTAGAGAAGTCTTTGATCTTTCACCGTAAACTGAGGAAACGTCCCCACAGACTTGTCTTACCCTCAACCTGTTGTGTCCTTCCCAACCCAGCAGAACTTCATCCGCAAAAACTCTCACTCACTCACGCCCAGCCCAATCACCCCCCCACACACAGGACACACAGCAACCTTCCATCCCTTTACCGTCCAACCCCTTCACTGGATGTGATAAATCTACGTCCCAGACAAACACTTGCCTCCAATCGCTACAAACATGAAATGCACACAGTCAATATATCTTATCCAGTCTTACACGTGCAGAAATACCTGTCACTAAACCATAGACAGGCCATGGACACTTTCACAGAGAGAGAAGGGCCAAATTCATCCTAAGGAATCTTTTGGAGAAAGCGATTTCATTCATCAGATTAATATGACCTAAAAGGAATGAATATGTTTTAGATTGCATCAGTTTGTATTGTGAGTTTATCTTTCAGTGCACTGTTTTCAAACCCATATACCTTAACAATATACTGTCAGAAAAAAGAAAGAGAACAGTATATTTAGTTGAGGATTACAGCACATTTTACAGCACATTTTTTCCTAAGTAGTTATAGTTATATATATATATATTTTAAAAGCTCATCATTTACTTTTTAAATCCTGAATTTTCTTCTAAAGGAGAGCTTATGCAGAATATTGACTGTTCCCCTTACATATGATGGAGGCATACCTAGGCCAGGGCCTGTTAAGGTCCCAAAATGACCAAAAAGCACTATAAACACTTGACCTTACAACAGCTTTTAGAATTAATTTGGACTTTTTGGGTAATCTACTGTATCCCTATAAGATTGTTTCACAACCAAAAAAAACACATCTTTAACGTAATACATGAGATTTAATGTGAGATATACAGTAGTGCTATTATGAATGCCTAGTTCTGTTTTATTTTGATATGGGAATCTTGACTGTAATATTAAGCTTAATGGTGATGGATTTTGTATTCTCCAGAAACAATCAAGATGCTTCATTTTAAGCTGTTCTTTGAGAGTGCTACTTATTGGAAAGACTAGTGACATTCTCAAAAAAACAAACAAAAAAAAACAAACACACAAACTAAAAAAGGTTGCTATTTGAATTAAGCTAAGTGAAAATAAGATTTTTTTAAAAACTCATTTGCACTATTATGGCGGTAAAACCTTTAACCATATTCACCACTAGATGGAGGTAGCATTCATCCTTTTAATGATGATGGCTTTTATAATATGTGCTAATTCAGTTTGGTATGTCATTATGTCAAAATGACAGGGTTTTATGGACATTTTTGAGTATACTTGTTCATCCTGATCACCCACAATAAAAGGGAGCACTTGGAATCACCGAAATACTGTGATTTACACTCACTTACTGTATGTCTCTGCTGTTTGTTTGTTTTTTACTTTACAAGTTCATGTGAGTTATGTAATTTTTATTAATTATGATGTAATATTTTTAACTATTAATGTACATTTATATCAAGATCATTTCAGATTTTTTTGCATTTGATTGTAATTTAGAGACACTGCACTCAGTCACATATCTGAATAGGAGTAGCATGTAGTTAAAATCTAAAAGTAGCCTACTTTATGAGGGAATCATCTTGTAGCAAATCTGAAGTTCCCACTATCCACAAAGCTGGCATGGCAAAATGCTTGTTTTCCTTCACTTTATGATGTCTATACTGTAATATACCACATGGTTTATTATCCATATTGTTAATAAATGTTTACAATACATACTGTAATAGGTATGGAATTTAACTTATATATATGTCTAGTTAGGAGATTTATCAAACCTCAAAAGAAAAAAATGACAGTATGTAGTAGCAAATCAACCAAACACATCTCTCACTCCCTCTCTCAGACACACCACTCTCTCTGTCACACATGTTGGGCATCTGTGAACTCTGTGTAACCTACAGAGGCAAAACTATGCAACACGTCCAACCACAGCCATAAAAACACCTAGTGATACATTAGTCAGATATATTTTCCATATTCAGACCCATTCAATTAAATAAGTCAAACACCTTCTAAATCTTTTATTTCTATGAATTATTTCAATAATGTTGTTCAAAAAAAAAAAGTTTTTTACTTATGTATACGCCTACATATTCAGAAAGAAGAGAAATTTTGAAGTATTCATGTTTCAGTAAGCCTAGTACATTTAAGTATCTCATACAAGCAAATCTTGACAAGTTACAGAGCCAAAAAAAAAAAAAAAAAGTAGGCATGTATTTGCACATTTTCTAACACTCTTAGAAGGATGTCTTGCTTTTCTAAATAGAGCTTAACAATCAGCGCTGGGATGATTGATTGAAAATCCATGTAATCAGCAAATGTCATCTCTCTGCTTTGGCTTTTCCTCTGAGATTCTTGACTGTCTTCCATGATGATTTGACAGAAGTTCTTTGGAAGTACTGCATAAAAAGTGTAAAAAGGCTGGAATGCCACGTCGGTGACCCATTGAGCTGTTAACTAAATAGGATGATTGATGGCTTAAGTGTAAAAGAAAGAAGCGCAAGACTAAAATAAAATCTTAAGCCTCTTACACACTATGCATTCCACATGCCCAGGAGGAAAATGACAACTTGACAAGTATAAATGAACAGGATATTAGCAGGGTAGAATTGTTCAGTTTAGTGCTTAACATGCTTGCTTATCATGTTTAATCAGTAATGTCATGTGATGTTATTTTTTACATTACTGATTATTCAGTGGCATGACTATTTTTATTATATTTTATTATTTTTATATTTATTATTTTCCTTTTAATTTTTTATTAGCATGAAAAGTAGCATGAGTTTAAGAAAGCTTAGGTCAAGGCTGATTATTTTTCCGGCATTTCAGAATGACTACATTTTGTATTCAAGATTGCATGACAATAAAAGATAAAAACGATTATCCCTTTAAGTGTAAAAAAATATAAAGTCAGCAGTTCTGGGGAATCATGTCTTGTGAGTGACATAGGAACGCTCAGTGATTTATCATCTCTCTGACATATTAGCATCTGCCCTGTAACCACATCTCAAAATATGAACACACGTGTGTATGTGCAATATGTGCGGCATGTGTGAGTTGTGTGTGTACCTGAATGCTGCGTGTGTGTGATTGGTCGTCAACATCACTGTGTTTCTTCTGCTTCTCTATTAGAATAACCTCTGGTCAGTCAGTTATGTAGAGGTATAATTCAACTAATAAGGAAAATACTGTTAGTTACACTCAGTCCTAAATTTATTTAGAATATTAATGTACAACAGACAAAATGTCCGTGAGAATCTTTGTTGTTATTATAGAGGTCCCATGAGGAGAAAGGAGTTTTGCATTACATCAGAGGCATAAATATAGTCTGTCTGTACATATGATGAACAGATGACAGGAAAAACACCTCAAGCTTACTTGGATCTTAGTGGACAACTGAGAAGGAGTATTCAAAACTGTGCAATCACGAAAACTCATGTTAAACCTGGTGAACATGTGCAGTCCTGCTCTCATCTCATTACAATGCTGTTGATAAACTGTATATGTACAGTATCTCTATACTGAGAATTTCCAACTTCTCAATATTTTAAATTACAATAAATCTCAAATTCTCAGCCCCTAGGGTTAGGGAAATGTAAAAGCTTGCCATGAGAAAGCATTGACCTTAATACCCTTCCAGGTGTTTGGAGACTCATGTAGCTGTAAGTGTGCTGTTGGAGCAGGTAAAACATGAAGACATATTGCATTCATATGATCACCTGCTCTACAGAGGGATGTTGCAGAGACCATATTTGCTTAAACTGACTCACTTTCTCATCTTTCAGCATCTCAGCTGACAATGAATGAACCTGTTCCCCTTTCCTGTCCTGAAGGAATGTGTGTGTGTGTTTGTGTATGTGTCAATGCCCCACCCTATTTTCTCACACACATTATTATATAGTAGAGCAGCATCCTGCATCCTCTTTTAATTTCAGCTAAACAGTCCACGTATGACTTGGCTTATATTCATTCTGCACATGACTGTTTTTTAAAATGAGAATACATTAAACTCTTATATGCTTTTAAACAATAATAATAGTAACTTAATATTTTCCTTTTAACAATAACAACAACCATTTATTAAACACTTATTAAAGCTATCTGACATCAATTTTGCATGTCACTGTTCATTTAAAATGTAACAACATTGGGCTAACACTCCCTTTTAAGGCCCCCAAAAGTGTAACATAAACAGCTGCCTAATTTAAACCACATACTTGTTCTACCACTTCTTTGTCACCCTGTCTAGACCTTTTTCCAATGCAAGTCTAAGCCGGCCCTTCAAGAAAATCTGATGCCAATTGTCTTCTTATTCTTCTTATGTTTAGCATAATAAATCCATAAATAAACCCTAAACGGAATAAACACCTCTAAATATTGATTAATTTTGATTAAAGAGAGGGAAGACCAGTGAGATTTAACATTATGCCTTAAAAAGAATGGATGCCCTCTAGGCTTGGATTCCAGATGAGTGTGGACAGATGCTTGGGTGTGCCACAAATCTACACGTATGTCAGACAGAGAGACAGGAAGAAAGAGCAAGAGAGAGAAAGAGTATGGTTAATGTAAACCTATATATGCTAAACAATGTGGTAACATGGCAGATTCCGCTACCTTATCAAAATGTGACAGATTTGACAATCTCTTTGTTATTGCCTCAACTTTTGGCTTTAGACCTTCTTTTAAAACTGCAGTATACTCAGTTCGTTAATCTCTGCTTCATGAACTCAGAACGATTCATCTGATCATTGCCGAATCATAAATTCTAATTTTGTTTTCTTTAAAGAATGGGAAATAATAGAAACGATTGTTAGATGAAAAACATAAATTAGAATTGTGTCCCGCTTATTCTATTTATATCAGACGCTGTAATGTGTCGGCAGCAGGGAAAAATAACACATTTGATTATGAACGTACAATTTACCTGTGCAGGTAGGCCTACAGCAAGAGCATAGAGCGCGCGAGCACCGCTAACTCGTGATTTGATTGGCTGTCTTTGTGAGAAGGCGGGTGGCTCACGCACACTTCTGAAGGACGATCCCAAGAAGAGAGTGAATGTCTAGGGATGATCTTATAGTTAGCTGCGGGCGTCTGAACAAGTCAGGGCTACAGTTACTTTCATTGCAGCAAACAGCACAACCAAGGAGATATGACTTTGTTCCTCTGCTCGTAGTCAATTAGCAGGCTGCACAGTTTTGAGGAGGGAAAGTCCGTCGGCAGATGCACGCGCATTGCGCAGGAGCAGTTTGATTAAACTAAATTATTTTCGCGTAATTCCTCGGACAAATACAGACTCATTGAAGGGAATTGGTAAGATCATGCATGATTAAGAAAACGTCGTTGACTGCTTTGCCTTGGTGACCCGTTTTGAGCGGTAAGTAGACGTCCGTTTGCTCTTCGTTTGTGTTTAAATTGATGAAGCGCACTATTATTAGTGCTAGAGCGTCTGGAGTCAGTGATGGAATTCTGTTCAGCAATATAACGCTGTAGGGGTCACTGATTGGGACTGATTTAGGATCAGTTATAGAGCGCTGTCAGTTTTACGGCGCTTTAGGGCAGTAATTCTCTAAAAGTTACCTTTTGACCTCCATTGTCCATTTGAATTCAAAAAGTTTGAGCACCTCTATTTTCTTCCATAAAAAACAACAGTTGCTGATGGAGTAAATCTGAAATAATAAATATAATGTCTGTTTACAAGTTGACAGTTAATTTTAAATTTAGCTAGATTTTTTTAAATCATTTTAGGGCGGGGCCCACTAGGGGGCCTCAGTAAATGTTCAAAGGGGCCTAAAGATGACATATATATATATATATATATATATATATATATATATATATATATATATATATATATATATATATATATATATATATTTATATATTTATATATATATATATATATATATATATATATATTTATGTATAATGAATATAGGTTTTTCTAGTTTAGTTTAGAAATATTTTATTGGGTATACATTGTGATTTATTAAAAAAATCTGGAAAAGTCATGGGGCGATTGATTATTGTTTATGACAGTGTGGGGTTCTTTGAGTCAAAGAGTTTGTGAACTAGTGATTCTATTCTCAAATCAGTGATAGAATGCTACAGGGCCAGCAATTAAATGCTTTGAGATCAGTTATAATTTCAGTAAAACAGAGGTCCTGAGGTCAGTAACAGAGTTCTCTAGGGTCAGTGATAAAGTGCTTTAGGTTTGGGAAGAGAGAGGTGTCCAGACAGAGTGGTGACTCTTGAGTTTGAAGCAATAATGATTTATGTAAGTAATTCTAAGAGCTATGGAATGTAAGCGTACCTTACAGTTTATAGTTAATGCAGCTTAAAGGTGCAAAATCATAAAGTCTGCCATGTAAAGTGATGCAGGTCTGATACAAATTACTGATCACTGTCATGATGCAAGCTTTTTAACTTGCAAAATATCACAATTCTTATCATTTGATAGAACAGATGTGCTACACATACTTCAACCCATGAGATGTGTTAAAACACATAATCACTGCATAATTACATATTTTATTTATATAAAACTGCTTGGGGTGTCCTTGGCTCCTGTGTAACAAACTCATTATCATTTAGGCTACCTGACATTACATGTGTATGTTTATTTAAATCCTGCAGGTCACAAGGAACTAAAACAGTAGAGAGAGTACAGATCAGAAACAAGATGAAAAAAAAAAAATCACAACATAAATCCGGTTCATGATTCGACCACATGTGCACATGTTGCCATTTTTCAAAAGAATGCACTGTGGGGGAAAAAGAAACGATGGGGTGATTATGTGATGAAAGTGGAAAAGCATCATAGCATCATAACATTTCCAAACTGCCTGTTCAGGCAGAGGGGGCGGGGCATGACCTCAGTTGAACTTGTGTGATTCGTCACTTTGGATATGTCACACTCAGTAGGCAGGGCTGGAGTGTCTAGGTTACCGTGGACACCTGTTGAGCATGCAATCATGGCTGAGGAGTTGCTTTTGTTGAGTGACTACAGTGACAGACTGTGAATGTTAGTGTCTGGGCTTTTCTTCTTGTATAAGAGAGTATAGTATGCATGTCATTATTAAGAACATCTGGAATGCTCTGTAGACTTTCACTCAAGATTTTCTTCTTCTTACTTAGCCAAGACTTTCAAGACATTCTTAAATAATTTCAAGAACAATTCTAAATAATCAGCACCTTAAAGTGTCCACGTGTTTGCCGATTTCTTGCTCAGCTCTTTTAATGTCAATATACTGCTTCACTATACAGTAGAAAACGTTTGGTTGATTTTTCACATATGTGTGAACAACATTTGGGGCACATAACCAGTAACATCTGCGTGTCAGTCTCCATAGCTTCTTTGCTTCCTGATTAGACTGTAACACATATAGCATGTGAATTCAAGCATGTGAATGGAAATGCCTTGTCTGTATCTGGATACTCATATTTATAGAAGGCATGTGTTTCAGAACTGCACAATGTTCTACACTGATTCTAGGGGAATAGAATAGATGTAAAAAATAAAATGTGTTTATTGAAATGTAGATTTTTACTGGTAGCAAAAAAAAACACAAATTCCTGAAAATAATTAATAAACGACGATACATGCACTTCCCCATGCATTATCATTTTAAATATTTTTTTGGCTAATGGTTTATTTATTTATTTTTCCCTCAGACTTAAATATGCACTCTCTCAATTAATCCAGTAAATATTTAGTCTGTGTTTTGGTAAGCTTGTTTTCCTTCTTTCTTTTGAAATTCCCACTCCCCAACAAGAAGATGTGTTTGTTTTTATTTTCTTGTCCTCTTTATTTCTTTCTATTATTTTTCTGTTCTGTTGTGTAGGGGAGAGAATGTAATGAAATAGTTGGCAGTGTGACCAGCAGACAGCGACTTTCCTTTTGTGTGCTGAAGTAGTGACCTCTCATTATTTAATATTTTGAGGATGAACTCTAGTCGTCATGTCAGGGGAGGAATGTTTTTAATTTCATTCCTGTTCCTTTTGGGACATCTTCTTCTGGCCATGAACTTTTCCCTGTTCTAAAACTGTTTGAAATATGAAGGTTTTGGCTCACACATGAAGCATCAATTTAGAGGGAGAAATTAGAATAACACACACAAAATATCTGTTGTTAAAAATAAACTGGCCAAAATTGGCCAACATGACAATGTGAAAAATGGGTGCCATGTATAAAACATTATTATTCTGAATCTGTATTTTAGAATGATTAAACGTTTTTGTAGACTTATGTGCAAAACAGCAAGTGCTGTTCAGACATATATTCAGCTCTATAACATTAGATATAGCTCAAATGCATGCAAATGCCAAAAGGGGTAGCTCAACTAAAAAAAGAACATTCAATCATAGACTAACTAGTTGTCAGCAGCATTGCAGAATCCATGTTCTAGCTGACTACACCAGTAAAGTCCCTGCTTGGGCATTGGGTGGTGTTAAGAGGTAAATTTCTGCATAAGAAAGAAAAGCATATGCTTATAATGACATAAGTGTGTGAGTAAATAAGTCTTTTCATTTTTCGGTTATAGCCTTTAAGGATATGTTTTTACTTGCTATACTACAGGTTTCCCCTTTTCAGTTAGGATGCTTCAGTAAGCATAACGTTTTATAAATAGTAATTTGGCTATAACCTCTTCAAAAGAATAGAGAATAAAGTTTTTTTGTACTACAGATGATGGATACATGGTTGGATACCGTAAAAACATAAGTCAAAAAACATTTGTCATAACATAAGTCTAATTTGATTGCATTTGTGACAGGATGAGTTGACAGGGACAATTGATATTTTAGTTTATATATTTGGTGATTGTGGTGTCGTAGTCTGCAAGCAGTTGATGCTGTTGTTTCTTCTCCGAGCATCCACTTTATAGAGCTCAAGAATGTCCCTCTAATTCTTCAGACTTTTTTGTTTAGCCACACTGTAAATAGCCTTTTTTATTGTTTGAAAAAGTCAGGACTGAACTGGGTTCACATACAAAGAATCAAACATATGCTATTGCATGTAATAATAAAAGTATGGCATTGAAATATGGCTCCATTGCAATGCTTTCTTGACCCCAGGTGTGCAATGACACCGCCTTAAAAAATTCGGTGCAACCACAGGTGTAACAGCAAGAGCAACGGAATGAACAGTGTGTAGATGGAGGAAGGGAGAGACTGATGTAGACAATCTGGCAGTTCATACTCAAATGTGGTTCAGTCAAGATACTTATAAATGCTATAATTACCCTTCCATGAATCACATAATGATGACTGTGTCCTTATAATTAATGCAAACAACACTGAGAGAAACAGAGACAAGGGGGAGAGCGTTAAATGGCAAATATGAAATCGAGAAAAATCATTTTTATTTTGAAATGTGTAGAAAAGCAACTAAATGGTTCCATGGTTTATATGAATATTCACAATAATCAATAATGTGACCCTATTATTTATTGTGTAGAATACCATATTCTGTCTGTATGTTTTTATTGCCGTAAAGGATTAAGCAAACTGTTGTTAACATCATATAATTTAATTAATGGCACAAAAAAAAGATCATGTCATCGGACAAGTTCACTCAGCTGAAAATAAAGTACACAAAAAGTCCCACATTTGCTTAGGGGGAAGTTTGATTGTTTAGATGCATGTTTAGTCTGTTTTTCTGTGTATTTATGTGTGTTCCAGACAGACATGTCTTTTACGGTGCATTAAGGTTTTTTGGAGTCTGGGTATTTTTAAAGTGGTTTAAAAAATTAATGTAGTGGCATTTTGAGATTTGAAAACCAAGTTTAATTGCCAATTAAAAGTCTTCACCACAAAGAAGAAAGTAAAGTCTGTTTATCCTTGACAGTAGGATACACCGGATAAATAAACCAGTACATACTTAGTTATAGGGATCCACCTATCACGATTTTTCATGGCCGATTCCGATACGAATTTTTTACAAGCAAACTGGCCGATTTCGATACTGATTTCCGATTTTTTTTCTTTAAGCAACAAACAAGAAAGAAGTAAAGTATACATAAACAAGATGTTCATGTGGTATTTAATAGGCCAAACTGGCTTTAGGCTATTGAAAACAAAAACTTAACCATCTGAAATTAACGGCAGTAACTGCACAGTAAGTAGCTTTTGTTTTTGAATTGGGTTGAAACTATAGAGCTGGCCTTAAATGAAAAGATTAACTGTAACCATGTGAAATAAAAGGCAATAACTGCATTGTTCTACAATCCAATATTTAGGAAAAGCTCAATAAGATGTTTCTTAATCAACATTGAATATTAGTTTTAGTTTTTAAATTTGATTAAAAAAAGTATTTACCAGTGAAACGAAATAAAAGTATGCTATATAAATTATTCCAAAATGTTAAAATTAAATAAAGTTGGTGCAAATAAAACAAAGATTAAGATAAAAAAAAAAAAAAAAAAATTAGGATAATGATTCACATCTATATTTTTTTACTTGAGCAAATGAAAAATAACTATTGGCTCAAGTTAAAAAATATATATGTGAATCATTACCCAAAATTTTTTTAACTGAATGAATGAAACACTTTTATTTCAGTGTGCTACAGCAGGTCATTTTTAAATCAAATTAAGTCGATGTAATTTTAAGGTAAAATGAAAATATTCATCCTACACAGAACTGACGCTTACTTTTGGCTTTTCAAACGTGTATGCAAGTTCTACTTTAGAAAAAAAAAAAAAATCAGTTTTGTCACGGTTTAGTCCATTTGGTTTCTCATCCAACACGTGAGAAGTTGAGCTGAACATCCCTTCACTGTCTCCGCTTGTGTAGGGCGCGGACAGGTACAGTACTCTAGCGCAACTTCAATGAGCGCAGGAAAGGGGCTTTTATTTGTGTGGCTGTTCGCTTTCTGCTATCTGTGCCTCAGACATGTAGCTCTGCACTTCCAGTGCTGAACGGCTGCCCGTGTCCTGCGCACAGATTTCGAAATACTTCCACACAAATGACATGATAGCGAATGACATGATAACAAACTGGCCGATTGCCGATCGCATATTTTAAGCAAAAACCGTCCGGTTCCGATTTATGGCCGGTGTTTTATGTGCATCTCTGTTTGTCTGTGAGTATTTAACCTTGTTTTTAACCAGGCCATTTTTCAGAGCAATCATTGTTGAGTGCAGACCAGTCTGGCCTCAAATATGGACCACGATTTCCTCTCTTTATAAAATCAAAAACAGACCACTCTGCTGGAAATATATTTTAAAAAAAATATCTCTGAAAGCACAAATAATGAAACTGACTAAGCATTCATGTTTAGACTACTTCCGTTGAAAAGGAACAGCAAAATCCCACATATTTTCCCTCATGAAAAATAACTTTGTGCTTGTGTAAGACAGTATCTGTGTAATGTGTAAAGCATACAAATGCTTTATATCTGTTATGGCCCTGAATCATACAATAGCATATTACTTTGAGCAGTAACAGTATGTAATTACTGTAATCACAATATAATAAGAATGTTGTTCTAAACAAATTGAAAAGTGCATTCTTCACTGTGGTATTAATAATGGCACTTTTATGCTGCTTTTCAAACTTGCACAAGGTCATCTTCTTCTGAGTCTCCGCTCTTTATTTTATGAGGTGGTGATGGTGTAAGCCCCACATTGCTTCTCTTAGTGTCTTGTCTTTGAGCTTCCTCCAGATGTTCATGGTATCTGGGCACTCAGTTTACCCGGAGGAGGAACATTATGTTACTGCTACTTAAGATGAAAACAGTACAGAGACAGTGCTAACAGAATAATAGATTTTTGGGTTAGATGACCATTTTTACACACATTTTTCTAATCTTGTGTGTCATTAATGTGTAGGATTTGAAAATGGGGTGTCTGCTGCAGTGGACCGCAGTGCTGTTTGCTGTGTTGCTGTTTCTCCCATCACGGTCGACAGCTCAAGGTAAAGAGTCATGCACTATTTCAGGAAGTGCCATTCAAATTAACATGTATAGCAGAGCTATATTAATTTATCTGCAGCGTGTGCAGTTTTCATTTAGCATATTTCATATTGCAATATCAGTTCACTGAATATGTCCTCTTTGATGAAATTTAAGACATCTGTAAACTATTTTGAGGCATATAAGAAAGCCACAATATCAGAGTTAAGTTAATCTTTAACATCATAAACATTATTTTATGTTTTAGCATTTATTTAATTTATTTATTTTAAATTCATTATTTTATCAATATTTTTAAATAGTGGACTTTATACTGATATACCAATTATTAATTTTCATGTTATGGTCAAAAAAACAAAAACGTCCGGAATTAAAAATGTACAGTATACTATTTAAAAAAATAATAAATAATAAACACTAAGAACTAAAAAAAGATTTATGAATCATTTCAAAATTGCCTAAAAAAACAGAGTAGTATTAGTTACATTGCTTAAATAATATATTTTATCAATTGTTTACCTTGAACACATAGTTCAGCACATTATTATCATTATTTTTTATTATTAAATAATATTTCAACATTATTATTTAATTGTAACTGATACTGATAAGTTGTTGATATATTTTCATGTAAAGTCTGTTTGAATGAAAATCAAATTACTGTAGCATTCAAAATAACAATTATTAGTTACTTTTTTCAAATAATACTTTTCACTTATTTTAATTAATTATCATAACTATTATAATATTTTATGCATTTTTATCCACTAACGCACACCTAGATTGGCACGCAGTATGTAGTATAAATCAGTACAGATAAATCCAATACAGATTAAAACAAAACAAAACATGCAGTTCTCATTCTGGCTGTTTCCCCTCATGCCCTATCAAAATGCAGTGATCTAATCAAACACAGAAGGTTAATTAGTTTGCTACCTTAAGGGCATTAATTCATGTAGCCAGTGAGTCACACAGAGTCATAGATAGAACTGTGTAAAGTAGAGATGGGACACCAGCTGCTGAATAAATGGGCCCAGATGTTTTGTTTGCTTCAAGTGGCTTTGCAGTCCGGGTGGCAATGGTCATTTCCTGCGTGTCTTCTCATCCTGGTCCTTTCCTAATCCTTCACTGCTTACATGAATTGAATAGGCCACAGATGCAAATGTTTATGGAAAAACTGAAATTCAAGTTCACAGTTGTATTTGTCACATACACAATGGTACACAGTAAAATGTTTTGTCTAGCCTTCAAGAAAATGTCTATGTGCAAAATAAAAATAATTAAAGTTTAAGCAAAGAAGAATATGGATTTAGAAGAAAATATACAGTATCAATCCTGTATATTTTTTATTACTGTTAATGATTGAGCTTGACCCATTTTTGTTAACGCTAGTCTAATTTTGGCTGCATTGATGAAAGCATTTTGTATTTGTAATAATTAAAACCCACATTTTCAGACTTAAAAGACTTCCACTCTAAACATTTGTAAATATATCTCTTTTACAGTGGAAAGGTCACAATTCTGCATATTTATATCTTTGTGTCAGTATTAACTGTTTATTTTTTCCTGTTGACAGGCCAGTGCAGTAATGTTGTTGCAGCAGACATTGTGTTCCTGGTGGATGGGTCATCCAGTATTGGCCGGGCCAATTTTGTATTGGTCAAGAATTTCATGGCAGGGATTGTCAAACCCTTTGCCAGAGCGGTAGGACCCAGTGGCATCCGTTTTGGAACCATACAGTACAGCGATACTGCCAGGTCTGTGAAACTTTATGTGCTTGTATACAGTAATTGATGTGCTGTGTACTTAAGTCATGTTTACCAGAGAAATAATAAAAAAGGAATTATTCATATTTGTGTTGTATTTTATTTTTGCTGATTTTTTTATTTTTATTGATTTTATTGATTTATTTGAAATATATTGCTGAAGTGCATAAAATATAATTATAATAGTTATAATAATTAAGATAGTCTTTCCCCATCCAAGCAGACAGGAGCTGCACTTGCATGCATATTACCTATGAAGATAAAAAATAGGAGCTTGGGGGCATTGCCAAAAGATCTGCAGAGTGAATGGGAGAGTTTTTGCATTTTATTTTATCATATTGTATGTAAGTAATACATATGGTGTGTTATGATAATACAAATGCACTTATTTTTTGAGTTGAACAAACTGAATAAGTTAAGGTCATATTTAATTTGCCAAACTTGTCGATAGGCAAGTTGATAGGCCTACATTCCAGATGTGATTTGAGTCTGATGCATCTTGCTCATCATAGCAATGTGTAAACTCTATTAAAAAAACTATTAAACTATTAAAAATCAGTAGATGAGTATGTAGTGTTGTTGATATTGTTGTGTTGTAGTTGTTCGAAGTAAAATCATGTGTAATCTATTTTTGCAACCGCTTTGCAGAAGTGGAGTTTGCAGGTTTCAAGTTCTTTGAATATTCAGTATTGAACATATGATTGTAAACAGTGTCTTTGTGCTTGATGAGGGGGCTGCACATATTTTATTTGACATATACTGTTCATATTATGAACAGTAAAAGTTCATGGATGTGTGTGTTGGGACATTTGTTGATTATAGATCATAGTGTATTTTATGATATTCAGGGTGGAGTTTACATTTACTACATACCTGAATGGAACTGAGCTCATAACTGCCATAGAGAATATCAACTATAAAGGTGGAAACACGCGGACTGGAGCTGGGCTCAAGTACATCGCAGACAACTTCTTCAGCCCTGCCTCTATCAGAGATGTACCCAAGGTGAGCTGGATATTACAACACATTGTTTGTGTCAACAAGCACTTACTTAGCATTTGCAAACTATGCACGCTATTGTTCAAAAGTTTTGAATTGATCACTAAATTAAACCGATCAACCATTACAGTAAAAACATTTTTATAAAATATTAAAATTTTTGAGAAAAAAATTATATTACTTAGTTTTTTCCTGTTTATCGAAGAATCCTGATTAAATTGTTTCACAGTTTACACAGAAATAATTGGCAACAGATCTGTTTTC
The DNA here is from genome assembly GCF_003368295.1 of Carassius auratus. Classification (NCBI taxonomy): domain Eukaryota; kingdom Metazoa; phylum Chordata; class Actinopteri; order Cypriniformes; family Cyprinidae; genus Carassius; species Carassius auratus. Next base: position 7,643,408 of record NC_039273.1, on the reverse strand, counting down.
AAAATTTATAAAAAGAAGAAATGTTTTTTTGAATAACAAATTAGCATATTAAAAGTCACCACAGGAATAAATTACATTTTACAATGTATTAAAATATAAAACAGATATTTTTAATTGTAATATTTCACAATATTTCTGTTTTTACTGTATTATTAATCAAATAAATGCAGCTTGGGTGAATATATGAGACTACATTCAGAAACATAAAAAAAATCCCACTGACCCCAAACTGTTCATTAATTCGGTGTATAATAAATACTTAAAGGCTATGGTGCAGGTTAAACACTACTTTCGATTAATGGGTACGTAAAGCAGTCAAGATATGTATATAAAGTTAGAAATGTCTCCAAAATGGTGTTAAAGTCCAGTTTTTGTAGTTTTTGGTTAGTAACGGTTATTTTTTACGCAAATCGGCGATGACGTCACATGAGGTAGACGTGCTGGAAGGTAGCCCCAGCCTTGCAGCTCAGCAGCTACTAGAACTAGTTCTAGCACTCAGTGATTATGGCGTCTAACTGGGATGAGGAAGAGGTGGAAAGACCCACAGTTAACATTTATGATGGCCCACAGCCATATAATTTCGAACCGTTTAGACGTGACAGGGCGAATGAGGAAATACCGAGAGCCGATGGCAATCAAAGACAAATAAATGCATGGTCAGAGGAGAATGACTGGAGAGTTGGTGAAGTGTCCTGGTGAGTTGCTACCATTTAGAAACGAAGCAATGACCGCTGGAGCTAGTAGTCTGTGAACAGCAGTGCATACAATAACAACTTTTTTTTTACTGTCAGTGAATAGCACCGAATAAAAGTCAACGTTTTCTTTATATCTAGTGACAGTGATTAGCTATGGGCTAGCTTGACAGTCCCACCTGTGAACCCCTACTGTTAATTTCTAAGCTTTTACCACCTCCTCCGGTGAAAATGTTGTTGGCAAACGTAGCCGACGCCGACGGCTGGTCATGTCTTCAGTGTGATTATTGTTGATAGTGCCAACTAGTTTTCCTCGTGATTAATTGTCATTGACACCGTCAGGCTTACCGGTAGAGGGAGTGAGTAGTATGCGTCTGTGTCGCTGTGTTTGGCAGGTGTCTGTGTGGGCGGTGTCGTCCCATGGAAACTGTGGTGGAGAGCTTGTGTTGTAGGGAGGTGAGAGCGTTTTGGTCGCTGGTCGAGGACCTCACCCCGCGGCCAGCAGATGTAACGTGCCTAACGCAGCATCCTGGATTTGAGGCATGCTGCCTGAATCCGTTTGTGCTACACATAGCATACTCACACTTGAGGCAGGATCATGGTCCCCTTCAAGCCAGCACGCACGAGTATGTTCATGGTTTATGTTTACTTTACCAATCTTTTTACACTGTGTCTTTTGAACAACAGCTATAGGTGACAGGAGATGTGTTGCATACACAATAAACATGCATAAGAGACAGGCTTAAAATGACAGTTTCCAACCTACTTACAGTTTTAAACTTAAGAATCTTTCCTACTTATCCCTAGGCAATACCGGTACACTGCGTACAGGCAGACTATACGCTGGGCTTATGGAGTTTTAGGCAGGAGTATAAGGAAGCCTCTACCCTCTTGTGTTGTTTCAACCATCAGACAAAAATTTCAAAGTGGTGACCAGACCTATAAGGGCTTTCAATGGCCTCGTTTGGATGAAAATTAATAAAAATAATTGCTTATTCTGTTGTGATCCCCCAATTGCCCTTAAAATGTTATAAAGCACACAGAACACATGAATTTTGATAAGAAAACACAGTTTATTGGCATTGCTTTTAACGGTTACTGAACATTTACTGAACAAGGACGAAGATTACTGACCTGAAACGTTTGCACAGTTTCTTTTGTTTCTCTCACACACACACACACACACACACACACACACACACACACACACACACACACACACACACACACACGCAAAAGCACATCAAGCAGACACACAGTGAGCCCAGACAACACCGCACACAGAGGTTGACAAGGCACAGGTAAAATGATTGGTAAATTATTTTGAATTACATACAACAAATTTCATGCAAATAACAGGCAGAGGAGCAGACATGCGGCATGCAGGACCCCTTGAATGGGGTACAGCGACAATTATTGCCACTTACAAAGATGGAAAAAAGTAATAATTTTGTGCAAAGTAAAACCAAAGCAACAGCACACAAAGAAAAAACAAACCATGCAGCATGCAGGAAGCCACCACCAAATTCGATGACATGGACAGAGGGAAAGAAGATAACTAACTAAAATAAATACTTACAACTAAATCATTGGACTTGTCTGTGGAAAAAAAATAATAATGTGAAATTAGGTTTTTTTGTAACGTGACTGCCGGGCTAGGTAGAGGCTGACGGCCTCCTCCTTCGGAACCTGTTCGAAGGATTTGGCGATGGCGGCAGGTGCATCGGAGGATAAATTGTCGCTAACCTCTCGAAGAGCTGAAGGTGAATTGGTGTAGCTTTCCCGAAGGGCCTTCATTAATGATGTTGCATAACCTGCAGACATAATAATAATAATACTGTATAAAGATCATTGCCACTGATCACAGATGTCTCTTGCACCATCTCAAAATATGATAGAACTGCATGACACTGCTTACCGTATGAGGCTGCCTCTTTGATGGGAAGCACCACATGGGCACCTTTTCTGAAGCGCGGATACCGCACGCAGTACTTCTCCGTCCCATCACTTCTCCGTGCTGTCTCACGGTTGGCATTGTGATTATAATGCAGCGCCGCTAAGAGAAGCCTACAAAATAACACATTTGAGAATTTTTTTAACTTTGTGTATGCATGACAAAATACTACAATAGGCATGATAATAGGTACTATTATTACTATAAACGGCATAATAATTGGCAGTATTATTCCATTGGATAGCACTGACCTGCTATACATCCCAAGGTATGAAAACCCTGTGTGCTTGGGCGCGAAGTGCAAGATGAGGGAGTGGTAAGCCTCAAGGGAGAAGGTCTGGTGCTGTGGAGACAGCTGTCGAACATCCTTCAGTAAGGCAGTCCTCATGATTATGTTCTCCAACTTTACTGCTGCCAATGAGCCTGCAAAGACCAAGACAGGGAGGCAGACAGATACACATATGAATTATAGCAAACATAAACAGTAAACAAAATGTTATGAGATTGCCAGTGAATGAAAACATTTCATCACAAAGGTCACATGTCAAAGCATCCAAACAATCACTCAGACAGCAAATACAACAAAACTGTAGAGCGTGCATAATACCACATACTGTGTGTACTGTACCTGGGTCCAACCACTCTTTGTTGCGCTGATCCCCGTCTAGAGGGCCATGGGCACAACTGGAGAAGGCAGGGGTGTCATGGTCATGAATGTCCTGGATGTGGTTGACTAAACTTCTCCATTTGGCCTCCATGACCGCTGGGTTGCCATCTGGGGTTGAGGCTGCAGTCCAATAGAGGTGATTCACTATAGCAGGCCTCCACAACTGTAGTTGGTCACACTCTTTTGAAGCTGCATCCAATGCCTTCCCCAGACCTGTTTTAGAACAAATGGTATTAATTGATATGCAATAACAAAAACTGCTTCAAGGTTCCAACAATGAATACATACTTTTGGCAATGTGCCACACATCAAAATAATGCCGTGTCCCTTCAGGGCTCAGCTCCTCTCTCACCCATTTGGCAACCTAAGGAGAAATAAACAAACTTTTGTGGATGATTGACCTGTGTGGCCCTCAGTGCATCAGAAAACCACAAACATCCAGCTTCAATGCAATTCAGATATTTACATTCTATACTGCATTTTTATTGTAAATACCTGGCGATGACGGTCCGTGATCAGCGTTGCCAAATGCAGGTCCTTTCCCCTCAGCAGGTCAACACTGCGCTTGAGCCCTTCAAGCTCACACCATGAGCTGTTGGGGACCTCTGAGCTCTGCAACATTACATAACAGTGTAAGTGTAGAATGCTGGTGGTGTTGAAGGAGGCGTGGATGAACCGACGCGTTGATGGTCCAGGTATTATGATACACTGTACTCTAGTTAGGCAATACACAATAAAGCTCTATGCATCGTTGTACTAGTGGAAAGATGTTATATTAAGATACCATCAGTTTACCAAATTGCAGAGTTCATTTCTTTGTCTAATAACATCAGGTTTACCTGAACAAGCTGAACATCCACCACCTTGTTCACTCTGTCCTCTATCAGAGAGTAGGATCCATACTTCGCGCAGTGCCCAGGAGAATCTGACCTGGAATTAATTACAAATTTGAATTATGTTTCAAGTTTTTTAAAAAAAAAGGTCTGTAAAGACAATCCACTATGTCATCTGCAAATGCCAACTAAAGCCACCTTACATGATAACAAATAACAAAATCAAAACATGCAACTGGTCTATGAGCTCTCACACTGGTTTACCTGCAGTCACCAGCAAGAACTAGCCCACCATCCATTGCCCGTAGGTCACTAAAATTCTTTGCTTGATCATTTTGCCAGGCCTGAACGATTACAGGGATAGTGTAGCGGCGCTGATGGCGAAAGAAACTGCTCGCACTGATGCACTGCAGGCCAAACAGAGTCAACATTCTTAATGTCTGGGTGGCCAAACATCCAGTGAAATGAATGGCCCCACTTAACAGGAGGTTGCAGGTCGGCATGTTCCTGTGGAGCATTGGTTGGTTTTGCCAGAAACGGTGGTAGCCACATGATGCACAGACCTAGATATGTAAAAAAAAAGAAAAAGAGTAATCAACAGTATATCAGGATTGAATATAGATTAAGTACTGTACATTACTGGTTTCATGTTTCCAATGAAACACACATGACCAATACAATATAACACTCAAATATGATGCCATCACAAACCAACAGACTAAAGCCAGCCTGGTACATACATTGTAAATTATCTGGCAAGACAGTCAGAGCTATCAGATTGTAATTAGATATTCTGATTTTCTAACCAGATGGCCTGCTGCGCAAACAAAACCGTACCTGCTTGATCTTAACAAAAGTTCCTTCCTGCTGCACGATGCTACTATCTGACCTCTCACAACAGGCCGGACAGATGGCAAAAAGGCCCATCAGCTCCTCTTGGCAAACAATGAATTTGTCAATGCCACTACAACAACAAAAAATTAGGGAGGGAGGGAGGTGTCATTCAAACTACCAAAGCTACAGTACACAATAAAATGAGCATTCAAAATGGTCTATGTTGGTTTTAAATTATCTCACTTGTGGTGGGGGTCACACGCGTAAGGTGGCTCCTCATCAAACAAGTCCTCCTCATGCATCGGCTCTTCGGGCACCCACGATAAGTCACTAACGACAGAGGCATTATCATCATCATCATCATCTGTCTGTTCAGGACTAGCGAGGGGAGTGGAGGTTTGTGGGCTGAAAGACGTCTGTGTGCCCACGCTGACCATCTTGGGCTTCAGGTTAACCTGCACAGCTGTGGAGAGGCAGTAAACATACCCAAACATGTGACAAACATAGCAAATCCAAGCGGCTATATTTTGGTGTAGGCTATTAATTTAATCAATGTGTATGGGAATGTACTGCTTGCATAGATACTGGCAATGATTTAGACAGAATATCTACCACTTAAAATACCCAAGACTTACCGCGAGACCATCGGGGGGGCTTCAAATAACACTGTGTCACAGCGTCAGAAGTGGAGGAGGACAAGGGCTGATCGCCAGTATCGACACTCTCCACAGTGTCTACACTGTCCACGGTCTCCTGCTGTGAGGTATCTGTCATCATCTTGCCAAAACAAATATAATAAGTGGTTATAAATGTCTAGAGTACATGTGATGCATAAACTCTATTGAGGTAACGTTAGTGAATTTACTGAGAGGTAGCTAAACTTTGAAGTGAAAAGTGGATAAACTGTTTCTGATATTTCAGAGGTGGGTAAACTGTGTTTACTTGCGTTTAGCTTCCACTACACGGTCACGGTCAAATATATGTGAAAGAGAACCGTAGCAGTCTAACACAAAACGCAAACACACTATTGTGAAAGGCGATTGCCGATGACGATTCCCGATGTCCATATTATGGACATTTACTTCAGGGCAATTTTGTTTTGGCTCATATTCGTGAATCACGAAATATGCTTTTCTAATTTCAGAATGATCATGCTTGTAGTGGAGGCTGTGTCAAAGGGAACACGTTATGCAAAATACAAACAGAGCTAGCTAAAACGCAGCTTGTAAACATTAACGTTAGCATGATGCTTACCGTGGCAATATATCGCTTGCGGCAGACGGTGTCTCTCGACCTCGGGACAGGACAAGCAGAGAGGTTTGCATTCACAGACGGCACGGCGGTAGGAATTAACTTAGCCATCCTCATACTTTTTAAAGAAAGTGCGACCATCTTGGCATCCCCTGAGTGGTAATCCTCCTCCTTGAAATGCGCGCTGCATATTCTCGAGTAGGCGGTGACAGAGCTAGCTGAAAAATCTGCCCGCCTAATCTTGACAAATTGCACCCAGCTTCGGAAGATCCCTTTGTCCTTGGGGAAACAATGGACCCTATGTCCAGTTTTGCTGGAGTTCTTGCACCCGCCACAAACACAGTAATAAACCATGTTGTCTACTTATTCTCTACTCTTTCTCTAAGCTATCTTTTATGCTATGCTATCTCTGACTATATATTTATGCTATGATATCTATCTATGTATCTATCTATTTATCTATCAATCTATCGATCTCTTTCACTAGCTACTACTCTCACTACTCGTCTCACTCTCTCAATGGTATTAAGGCGGGCTTTCGTTTGTCGTCCAAAAGCGAGTACCTCATGTGACGTCATGCAATGCATTGTGGGAGAAACAAGATTCATTGCTAACCTGTAGCTAACCGCTAAGATTTCACCTACTTTTCCTTATTATATTTCTTTTTTGTAATACCCTACAACATCAAATACAATGGATAACTGTTTAAATGTTTATTACGAACTAGAAAATTGCCAGAAAAGAAAAAAAAAAAAAACCTGCAACATAGCCTTTAAGTTTAGCATATACTTTATTGACTCGTCAGACTGTCTTTCATTGTTTCAGATCACTATTCTCATTACTGATGGTAAATCTCAGGACAGTGTGCAGGAGCCTTCTCAAAAACTACGTAGTCTCGGAGTCAAAGTATTTGCAGTGGGTAAGAAATGTGTTATGTAGAGTATTTAGCCACCATTGTAAGTTTTTTAATGCTGTAGACTGTAGACGGATTAAAAGATAAATAAAAAAAGATGAACATTTTTTTATAGTTGCTTTTTTTTCTATCTTGGCATTTCTCAGGCATTAAGAGTGCAGATCCAACTGAGCTGAATCTCATTGCCTCTCCTCCTCAAAATGAATTCACCTCTCAGATTGGGAACTTCAGAGCTCTCAGCTCTTTGCTGCCCCTAGTGTCTCGACGTGTGTGTACAACAAGTGGAGGCTCCTACTCAAGCGATGGTTAGCCTGACGTACAGTAGACGCTCAATGCAATTAAATTCAAGAATATCATTATATTTGAAGTTTTATTAAAATTGTATTTTTCACTTAGAACTTTTATATTTAAAAGCTTTAAAGGGACACTCCACTTTTTTTGAAAAATATTTCCATTCAGCCGATCTCCGGGTCTGGTGGTAGCAATTTTAGCTTAGCTCAACATAGATCATTGAATCTGATTAGACCGTTAGCATCTAGCTCAAAAACGACCAAAGAGTTTCTATATTTTCCTATTTAAAACCTGACTCTTCTGTAGTTACATCGTGTACTAAGACCGATGGAAAATGAAAAGTTGCTAGTTTCTAGGCTGATATGGCTAAGAACTATACTTTCATTCTGGTGTAATAATCAAGGAACTTTGCTGCCATACCATGGGGGCAGCAGGCGCAATGATATTACGCAGCGTTCATTTGGTCATTTTTGAGCAAGATGCTAATGGTATAATCAGATTCAACGATCTATGTTAAGCTAAGCTAAAAGTGCTACCGCCAGACCCGGATCTTGGATTCGAAAACAGTAAAACTCAACTGTTTAACTCTAGGGGAGTTGGAAAATGAGCCTATTTTCAAAAAAAGTGTAGTGTTCCTTTAATTGATCCTGCTAAATTCAAATAATTGATTTGTGTTACTGTTTCTCCATTAGAGGCCTATAGTGGTCCATCAGGCTTGCAGTTTTCAGGTGAGACCACCAATTCACTGAGATTTCGATGGACATCTGCTGGAGGGCCTGTAAGTGGCTATGTGGTTCAGTATAGGCCCCTATCTGGCCTGGGCCAGCCAATCACAGCAGAGCTCCGACAGGTGAGAAGAATATTCATCATAAATGACTGTTGCTTTTTTGCAGACTAAATGGGGAATGGGATAAATGGGATAAACGGGTAAATGGGATACAAATGATTTAATTAATAAAACCTGAGGAAGACTCAAAAACATTACTTTCTTTTCTTAAACTAGCCACTTAATAAACCTGTAATTGTATACTATGAATATTGTTGGCTCTGTGATAAATTGGTTATGTTTTTTATTAGTAAGTAGCTTTGGATAAACATACCTTTATGGTGAGAACTCACCTTTTTGAGATCAAAATAGGACACCTATGAGATTCGTATAGATCCGATCTTTTTGTTGGGGGGGAGGATGGGTCTTTTTACAGTACCATTAGTACTAATTCAATTATGTACCCACTTATAGTCAACGACCTTCAACTGGAATAAAACTATTAAAGAAAACAATTTAAAAGACAAAGGACATAATTAGCAAAACTTACTTCAACTTTATTTAAATTACTCAAAATTATTTTCATAATTTTAGTTTTAGTTTAAAATAGCAACAGCATTGGATTACACAAAGTATAGCATAATTCTCTCCACTGAATTTTATGTTTTTAACTACAGGAAACAATACCAAGCAACCAGCAGAACTACACTGCACGAGAGCTGCGCTCGGGCACTGACTACCTGATCACCGTTGTTGCTCAATACCCAAACAGCTTGGGAGAGTCAGTGTCTGGCAAGGCCCGAACAAGTGAGAACTGCACACAACAGAAATATGTGTCTTCCAATTCAGCATCATTTAAAAAATCTCTCTCTTACCCCAAACTAACCTCTAGAGACTTTTAGGGGTGTGACTGCACTGCGACTGATTCAGGCAGGGTTTTTTACTCTGGTTTTGGGCTGGGACACTCCAGATGATCAAGTACAGGGTTACAGAATCACCTATGGACCTGCAGGTGAGATAGACACAATCCCATATGGATACTAATCCGTAACTTTATTGCATTTATCAGTAATGTTTTTACTCTTTAAATGGTAAATACCATAATTGTATAGTATTTTTTATTATTTTTCTAAAGAAGATGTTCAACATTCGCTGTCACAATTCTGAGTGGTTGCTAAAGTGAATGTTAAACATCTGATTGTTCAGAGAAGTAATAGCACATTCATGTCTCATCAAAAAGCCACATGATTAGACATTAATGTCTGTTGCACAAACAGTCCACTGTAATACAAAGGTTGAGGAATTTTGAACAAAGCAAGCACCACTAACTAATGATTTTAGCAGTTTGATAAAAGGAAGATGGGGATGTGAGATAATGTTCTGTTGTTGTTGTTGTTGTTTCCCAAAGGTATTTTTGTCAATTGCTTGAAGGAGTGCCAGTTTACTTTACCTGGTTGATATCCAGGTGTGAGCTAGCAGAGAACAGATCTGTCAGATTAGGTGTGACACTATGTTTAATCAGGTCTTTGAAGCTAGAGGAAGATGTTTCAACCTGCCTGTCTGAGCCCAATGTTCCATGCAAAAGAATAGACGCTGAAACTGTGATTTAAAATTGTCCTATGTAATTAACTGACTCATATATATGCTGTGTTTGGTATGAGTTGCTATGAACTGCTACCGCTGTACCAAACCCCCAAACCCCGTTGTTCCATGCATGGAACCAAAAGAGGTTTTATCAATCTGGATATATACCAAAGCATTTTAAAATTAAAAATATTAAATAAAATGCATTTGTTGCTAATGAAAAGCTATGAAAAGGCAGATAGATAAAGGGATAATGCATTAAGGCAAGTAAGGGCAATCTAATGAATCTGCAAACCCTTTTTGCTTTTCAAAATATTAGAGACAGATTGTGTTAGTCAGAAGAGAAAGAGATGTCACATTTGCTGTTAATCTGTCACAGAGCTGCTCTCTGTTCCTCGTTTCCACTTCTTTAACAACCTTTATATAAAGACATGAACAGATACTTTATATATTTGTATAAATAAATACAGATACTACATGTTTAATGGTATTGGATGATTTGTAAATTTAAATGTTGCATTCAAAGTTAGTATGATTAGTTGTTTATATAGATGTTTGTGAGGAAATGCTGCTACTCATTTTCTTTAATCTTTTCATGTTTATGTGACTTTTGAAAAGAATGTATACCCATGTGTATAAGTTCTTAATCAGTGGAGCAGCCAGTTATTCTGGGACTGCTGAATGAAGTAGTTGTTTAGTACTGTTAATGAATCTTTGTAGTACTTGATTCAAGGTTGATATAAATATTGAAGTTGGGGTTCTTCTCCTTCTTCTAGTTCTTCTAGTTTTTATGTTTTTACACAAGTGGGAACATCTACTGTTTTGGAAGAGTACAAAATAATGGCAAAATAGGGAAAAATGTAATTTAATGTCCTTCTTTCAGTTTTGTAGGATTTTTAAACCATTGACCGTACATCAGTACATCATTATAAGAAACACATATGCAGCTGTGTTAACTATTGTTTTTTTTTTCTATTTTATTTAATGTCAAGGTCATGTAAAAAAGTATTAATGTACATTAAATAAAACATTTTGAATCTTAAAAATATAAAAAATAATTGAAAAATGTATTATCACAGTCTCTGAAAATGTTCCATTGATGTTGAGCTTACAGCTTAGTGAGTCATGACCTAAATAAGTAGCCATGCTGATGAATGAGTTCAGCGAGTTCATTCGATCAAGGATTTGTCTGAATGATTTAAACCAGATTTGACCAAAACATGTATTTTTCTTATTTCTGATATTACATGAAAGCACCAGCATGCTCACACAACTGACTTACAGTATTTCCACATTGCAAGCCATAGTTAAAAATACTGTTAGTAATTTTTTTGTACATAGCATAATTCATAACTAATGCTAATTGATTTTCCTGATTGATTGGTTAACAGGTCAGCCTGCTGCACAGGTGCTGGAACAGTCTGTGGGGGCAGAGTCAACTTCTCTGACTTTGGTTGGTCTTAAGTCAGACACAGAATATGTGATCAACTTGTACCCACTATTTCCCCGTAACAGCGCCTCACCAGCTACCCTGACTGCCCGCACATGTGAGTCCTTATATATTATGGTTCACAACTTTCAGTAAGCAGTAAGAAATCAGTAAGAATTTTTTGGTTTGTTTTAAAGAAATTAATACTTATATTCATCAAAGATTAATTAAATTTATCAAAAGTGACAGACATTCATAATGTTACAAAACTTTACTTTTTCAAAAAAATGCTGTTTTTCCACAAAATATTAAATTAGACTAAAACGTGATAGATGACTGAAGTAAAGGCTGCTGAAAATTCAGCCTTGTCATCACAGAAATAGATTACATTTTTAGATTTATTAAAATATAAAAAGTTATTTAAAAATTGTAATAATATTTTTTATTAAACAAATGCATTTTTGGTGAGAATTAGAGACTTTCAAAAACATTAAATCTTAGCGACCCCATATTTTAAAAGGTAGTGTTATTTATAAACACACGGACGCAATCAGACACCGTTTCCTCCTCCTGCATCACTAAAGTGTTCATGCTAATATATAAAGCTTGGTCTGTGTATGTTCCTGTGCTTGCAGTGGGTTTAGAGAGAGTGCAACAGCTCTCTGTTGAGACTATCTCAAGCAACAGTGTTCGAGTCCGCTGGACAGGAGTAGCAGGGGCCAGAGGATATAGAGTCATTTGGGGCCCTTTAAAAGGTCAGCACATTTTTGAAGAGGCTATTTTTAATAAAATGTTTTCTATAAGGTGATAGCCAATGAGGATGTCTATGAGTATCAGTTTAGATATTATTTCACATTTTGCTTGTATCAGATTCCTGTTTTCTGTAAAGAGTCATTTTGTCTGTGTCTCTTTCAGGAAGTGATGTGGAGACCATAGAACTGGGAGGTGATAGTGAATCTCACACTCTGGGGAATCTAAGACCAGACACGGAGTACATTGTTACAGTCATCGCCCTGTACAATGGAGAAGCTGAAGGACCAGGAGCCACTGCACGTTTTAGGATAGGTACACAGATACACATGCAGACGCATCTACAGTAAATGGTATATCAGGACGGATAATTTTTTTTTTAAGTTTGCGCTGATTTGGAAATGATTTCTGAAAGAGGTAGTTTGGCAATATTTCTAAAATAAACTACTAAATAAAATAAATGCATATAATGGTTAATTTATCACACACAGACATTGAGGTGTTCACTTTCAGTCTTTCCATTGACTCACTGTCTGCTAGATCAGAACAGAAGAACTGTTTTTTGTTTTATGACTCACAGACTGCAGCCATAAAATGCGTGAGGGTGTTTGTATATGCGCATACATGTTAGACCAAGAGACTAAGAGGAAAGAGGCAGTAACTGTCTATAAATATAATAGGACATTAAGTTCAGAAAGATGGAAGTCATTGTTTTACTATTTTATGGGACAGGAAGAGATGAAGCTAAAAGATGTTTAATGCATTTGGCTTTCAGAGCGCTCAGAGCAACAGGTCCTGAGAGCCACAACTACAGGACCCACCAGCATCAGATTAAACTGGAACCTCATACAGGCTGCCAGAGGCTACCGACTTGAATGGAAAGCTGGAGAGAGTATGAAACTGCTTAGTAAAACATACAAACACACTGTAAAAATAGCCAGGATTGTAAAAAGATTTGCAGTAATTTCTTACAATACAACAATATATTCAGATCATTTTCTGTCGTGACACAGTAAATGACTCTAAAAATAACCACATGCATTAGTTGTATAGATTTATGGAAATTTACTTGGAACCTAATTGTTGGAATGTTACATGGAAAAGATAAGCCCGATCAGCATGAACAGTTAAGGGGGCTTTGCAATACAATTTTATACAGTATGTACAATCTGCAAAAAAAAAAAATTACACGAATTATGAACTGAAACTTTGCACACTACAAAAAAAAACTAAAAGTGACTAAATAATCCAGCTAACTATGTACAGTATGAATGTAGAATAATTGTTATGTGATACTTTTTTTTGATCTTCATGTGATCCTGCTGACTGCAGGAGGCAGAGTTCAGAAGCAAGAGTTCCCACAAAGCACCACAAACTTTGAGCTCAGAAGTCTGCAGCCAAACACAGAATACATCATAACTCTATACACACTCTACGAGGGGCGAGAGGAAGCTACTTTCTTTTCAACCAAATCAGGTCAGAAAAATGATCGATGGAATACAACATGATAGTGTTTTAAACTTCAGTATTACAGTCAGAAAGACACTGGGGAGACCCAATATTTAACTGAATACAGCTTTTTCTTTTCATTACCTACAGTATTATGACGGTGTTTTTTTGAATAATTTTCAGGGATTGTTTTTATATTCCCAAAGCTTCATTCAAGCTGCATTAAACAAGTTTGTGTAAACCTGATGGTCAATGTTTTAGTTTTTATCTTGCATACCTTTCATGTGCATATGTTGATACATGGGTTGTGTTTAATAGAGCAACCAGTTGGTCCTGTCACGAACCTGAGGGTAGTTGATTCACTCGGAAACATTGTACGATTAGGATGGACAGGAGTCGCTGGGGCAACGCAGTACAACATCATCATTCTTAATACAGAATGTGAGAATATTATTTCCTCTCAATACAAATACAGTATGACAGTATAGCATTAAAGTATTGCTTTGTGATATATATATATATATATATATATATATATATATATATATATATATATATATATATATATATATATATATATATATATATATATATATATATATATACTTTCAGGAAATTTTCAATGTGCCACTACAATGATTTGAATTTGTTTACTGGTCTTTTACAGCAAATGCAGAGGTAAACAGAAGAGTTCCTGGGAATCAAACAAACTTTGACCTAAAAGACCTCGAAGATGGTGTACGCTATGCTGTCAGTGTAAAGGCACTAATTGGATCCGATGAAGGGGAACCAGCAACAGTGTTCATCAAAACAGGTGTGTGCATTCATACTTTTTCTTATGTGTGAGATTGTGTTTTTTAAGTTGTCACTCAGTACATCAGGTTCCTATGAAAATAGGTGCTATTAAAGATACTCTGTAGAGTAACATAATGTGGATATATTATGTCAGAAAATAACTGCTGGAAACTGAATGTTAAACAGAACCTCCACTGCGGGTGACCAACTTGCGGGTAGTTGGAAGCAACAGTCGACGAGTTAGGATTGCTTGGACTGGTGTTTCTGGGGCGACAGGCTACCGGCTTACCTGGAGACAAAGCAATAGTATGTAGACCTGTTAATGCAATGATTTGGATTTTCTGTCTTTTTTTCTTTTTTTTGAGTTGATATCACATAATTTATGTAGGTTTTAATCTGTCAGCTGTTCTCTCTTCATGTTTTAGCTGCAGAGCAATCCCGTGTCCTGGGTGGTGATATTACTACCTACACTATAGATGGGCTGCAGCCAGATGATTCTGTTGTTGTGGGTGTTGCCCCAGTGATTGATGGACAGACTGGAGAAGTGGTCTCTGTGTCTACAAGAACCAGTGGTTCTACTGGAATAGTTACAGGGCTACGAGTCATTGAAGTAGCATCTTCAAGGATAGTAATAACCTGGTCTCCTGTGAATAGAGCAACGGGCTATAAAATCACCTGGCGGCGAAGTGACGGTATGGACAACATTAACTTTAGTACAGTAAATTTATTCTAATGTGGGCATGGAAACGTTTTTTTTATTTTATTTTTTATTGTAGGAGTTGAAGACTTTGAGATTGTACCCCCTGATGTGGCTTCCTATACCATTGATAGACTCCAGGAAGGTGCAGCCTACCAAATATTAGTCTCAGCCCTTTTTAACTCACGGGAAGGACCTGTTGCCACTGTGACTGCAAGGACAGGTAGTTGTTGTCTTTTTGTATTTTGATATATCAGTTAACCATATGAAAGGTGCTTTAAAATGCTTGAAATCACCATTAAATTGAAATTAATTTCCCTTCCCCTTTGCAATGACATCACTTCTCTGGTGAGCTCTCCCCTCTAGCAACCTTTCAGTTACATGAGATTGCAGCAATTAACAAATGACAATGATCCTACAATCTAATCAGTTTACGATGGACAAAATGAAATAAAAAAATAAATATATTTTTGTTTGGAATATATATGTCACAAAAGAAAGAAAAGAAGTTTGCAATTTCAGTTTTATGCTGACTTTAAAAATTAATCATCTGAGCTTTCTGCAGTAAGGAAGGTTTAATTGCTCATTCTATCCTTCAGATCAGGTGGGTCGCGTCACCAGTTTGCAAGTGGTGGAGGCCCAAGGAGAGCTTGTTCGAGTCAGTTGGGTTGGAGTTCAAAATGCGACATCATACAGAATACTCTGGAAGAGGACTGATGGTGAGATTTTAGAGTGATTTTAAAGTAAATACTCACATAGGTGAGTGTAAGTGTTATGTCTTATAGGAATGAAAAATCACCAGTGACATCCTTGATATCTCAATTCTCTTATTTTTGTTATTGAAAATCTAAAAATCCAAGGGTTGTATTGACCTCCAGAGGTCACAGCTCATAAGATATGTAGACGACAGAAGTCAAAAGAAAACTTCACCCATCATAGAAAAATAAAACTGGTTGCGTTTGTAGGTGAAGAGGAGCGGAGTCAGCTGGTTGGGGGTAACGTGACATCAGTGGAACTGAGGCAGTTGGATGAAGGGGTACAGTATGAAGTGAAGGTTCTGGCTCTAGTCCGGAACAGAGAGGGCCCACCTGTCTCCGTCAGAGTCACTACTGGTGAGTGTTGTTTGTATGTGATGTTTGTTTGTTTCCCTGTTTCAAGTGATATTCAAGTCATTAATCCGTATTTTCTAGGGCTGGCTTTACAATTTCAATTTCTCAATTTTAAAGGATTCTAAATTTGATAAACTGACATTGATTTTGAAATTCCAACAACAATCTTTTAGTCTATGCTGTTTTCTGTTAACACATCAACAACATTATTTGTAGCATGCTTCTCATAAAATAAATCACAATTAACTTTGTGCTTTGTTGCTATGAAATATTTCAAAAATGTATTGAATTGGAAGCATAATTATTTCATAAAAAAATATTTTATAAAATACTAGAAAGTTATAAAAACTGTTGTAAATGTTTCAATTAAATATTTGTATACAAGTCAGTTTTTATTGTGTGTTACTTTTTTTAATCTAAGGATAAATTGTAATTGGAATTAATAGTTTGGACTGCTATTAATTTTAGCCTTTAATTTTACAGTTATGTGCCAACTGTCCGGGTTCCCTATATAGTTTACACTATAAATTGAGAGAGATTTTATTCCTTGAGAAAAATTTAATGTATTTTACCTGATATATATTTAAAATAATCAAAGGTTGAATCAAATAAACTGAAATTACATTTATGAATGAACATCTAATCAAATTGTTAAATTTGTGTCAATACCCATCTGTAATATTAACATACATTTCTATTCCACAGAATTAATATTTACACAGTGCACAAAATAAAGAAATGAACACATAATCTTTCTTTGTGGCTTGGCTAAAGATCTGATCAAATTTAATAGAAATGTTTCCTTATAAAAGTGCATTGATATCACTGTTTGTTGTGCAGGGGGCCAGAGAGGGACAAGAGTGGAGGGTTTGCGTGTTTTGGACTCAACCCCAGGGGGGCTCCGTATAACCTGGAGAGCAGTGAGTGGAGCCAGCTCATATCGAATCTACTGGAGGTCCTCACAAGGTAGTTATACAGGAACGCATGTAATCACACACACAAACCAGACTCAGCTAAAATCATGATGTTATTTTGCCTGCTTTTGCTAGGTGAACCCGAATCAAGTCGTCAGATTAGTGCCGATGCAACTTCATACACACTCGATGGACTTCGTCCTGGTCTGAGCTACACTATAAGATTGTCTGCTATGGTGGACGGTCAAGAGACTGAAGCTACCACCATCAGAGCAACCACTGGTACACACGACACATTGTATCTCACATCTGATCTCTGTCATTCTCTAGCCTCTTTTATTCATCATTTCTGTCTCTGTTTTTTTAGATGCTCTGCCACCTGTGACTGGTTTGAGTGTGACAGACAGTACTGAGAATTCAGTCCTTTTAGGCTGGTCACCAGTAACAGGAGCCACAGGATATATTTTACGTTGGACAGAGGAAGAAGGTGATATTTCTAAAGGTTGAGGAACTGGTAGTGTGTGGTTTAAGATGCAGAAGCACAATTATAGTTAAAAGCACATTTAGTTTATTATAAACTCTCTTTCTTCAGACACAGGAACGGGTCTGTCTGAAACGCTGCCTGGTACAGCCACTTCTTACCGTGTGATAGGTCTACGACTGGGCCGTCGGTACCGTTTCACTGTGCAGCCCACCTTCCAAAACCAGGTTGGACCTGAGACCACAGTGGAGGAACGCACAGGTTACAAAGTTTCTTTCCCTTTCTCGTCCAACTATAGGCAAATTGAAAATGTTTAAGTATAATTTAAACAAAATATACTTAATTATTGGTAGTTTAACAAATTAAAGTGCTTGTTTTAATATTTAGACAAATGACTGTCAAGTGATAACATTTCTATTTAAATGATATGCTGATTAATTAATCACAAATTAGGCACACATCAATTTTGGCTGAATTATTACCCCTCTCCCTCCCCCAGTAGATAATTACATTTCATTTTGGTTTTAAATGAAAAAAGTACATAATACATATTACAAAAAAGTAGCTTTAGAAATAAATATTTTGATTCAGCATTGCATAAATAATGACAATAAATGGGTATTAATGTTTTTTTTTTTTTTATGAATAGTGAAATGAAATTATATTTAAAACAAAAAGTTAAATGATACTCTAAATATAAAAATAAAAGTAGCTGTGTGAGTGTGTCATTCATTAAATGGAATTGTTAAAATGACTGATTCATTCAGAAACTAAACATCTTTATGAATTGGTCACTGAATCATTGGCTCACTAGATTCATTCAAAAACATGCATTTATTCAGTAACGAAAGAACACTTAGTGTCCTAAAATGGCACAACAGTTCTGCTGTGTTTTTTTTTTTTTGGAACCGTTTTTGTTTGTGAAATTGAGCACAACATTGTCAATATTGTGTCTAAAATTGAACACAATTAAAGTTATTGAGCTGTTACATAAAATGTATGTAACTTTTGCAGTCATGCAGATATGTGTGGAATAACAGCAATCTTGCTTGTGTGGTATTGCTAAACTATATCATATGACATAAAATGAAGACAAAAACCTTTACAAGAAGATTTTTTGCCATCATATCTTACATTTTAGGGGCATGCTGTAAAACTGCATTCTCATTGGCTAAATTACACAGTCTGTCGTGGTCCTGCATCATGTTTGTCAGCAACTGCGTTCAGTCTAAGATAACATACAAGTCTGGGCCTGGGCAGGGTGCAAAGTAATAATTTTGAAGCTTTATTTTTTCCAAATGTAATCACAAAATAAAATACGGATCTGACTCTTCCGGTAAAACCTTCTGTGTGAATTATTTCATGCAGTACTTTTGACTTTGAAGACAAATTACTGCTTGCAATGTGAGTACACATTGAAAAACATGCCATTATACGGTTCAGTCACCGGGAGATTTTCCTCTCACTACAAGCTCTCCCTGCTAGCACTTTTCATTTGGGAAGTTACAAAGACTGAAAGATGATGATAGTGCTTAATGTTATGTTGTACCTTCACACTGTCATTGTGCAGTGAATGTAATGCTGTAATAAACGTTCCCATAGATGATTTGCACCAACTTTATTTTTTATCTAGTCAAGAGTTCATGTCTGTGGTGCTGATATGAATACATTTTTGCATAAATAAATAAATTAACTACAACATTGTTCTAATTAATCTCCTGCTGTATTCCTTGATTAATATGTTTAATAAATCCACGTTTTAGTGTGTGTGGGAGGGCGTTTAGATGTTGTCTTCCTTGTCCCCGCGTCTCGTGATCGCTCTGGCCTGGTGAGACCTGTGTTGTCTCTACTGGCCAGTTCTGCTGGATCCTTTACCTCCATCGGGCCCAGAGACTCCCAGGTAGTTATTTTGGTACTATGGTCATGTTGGTCCAATTGTTTTTATTATTATAATTATTCATGGCTCCAAAAAATAAATAATTGTTGTGAGAGAGTTCCGTCTTCTACATGAGACATTGTGCAGGTCAGTGTGAATAAAGTGTTTGTAATACCTATTTACTCCAGATGGGGGTGGTGATGTACAGTGAAGATCCAAAAGAGCGCTTTCTCCTCAATCGTCATAGCAACAGTGAGACCCTTCTGCGGGACATTTTGGCCACCCCATTCAATGACAGACCAGGAAATAATATAGGTCTGTTTGTGAAGGTTTCTTTTTTTAATGTTTGTGTACCATTAGTATATGTATGTGAAGCTGACACAAACATGTCCAGGTCGTGTTTTAACCCAAAATCATATGGAAGATAAAAATGAGGAATAATGTATTGCATACGGTATATATTGCATAAATAAAATTAAGAAAATGTATGGTACCCATACAGACCTACTTACTGTAGTGCAATAGTATTAAAACCATCCAAAAACACTTCCAGTGTAATAAATTACATATGAAACCTTTTACAATTTTAACAATTTACATATATTTAAGTTGTCATTTCAAGCATGTTTATATCTGTTATTCAAGTGGCATTATTATGTGAATGTGAGTGTGCTGATATTTTCTGCCTTTATGTGTAGGCCAGGCAATGACACATGCACGCCAGTTTTTGCTGAGCGCACAAGCAGGTCGTAGGTATGGTGTTCCCGGGGTGCTTGTCATTATCGCTGACGAAAAGTCAACTGATGATCTTAGCCAGCCCGCTGCTGCTGTTAAAGCCGATGGTAAGCCACACAAAATCAGCCCCAGCGCATTAATTCACACACACAAAACAGAACAATCCAGGCTGCTCTGTCCCATGTCCATAAGAGTGACTTAGCGCTTTAATAACTCTGTCCCTCAGGTGTGACAGTGTTGGCGATAGGAATTGGACGTGCAGACACTAGAGAGCTGCGTTCAGCAGTGACGGATGGCAGCACTCAGAATCTGCTCTATGCTCAAGACGCAAATCAGCTCTATGGTCTCCACCCCGACCTGGCAGACCTCCTCTGTGGCCTTGCACGAGGGACTAGTGTCACGGTCAGATCAGTTCCATCTGTCTAGCTGTCAGAAATGTTGTATCATCATTTTTTTTATTATGATGTTTGCTTGGCCTGTCAAGCTTGCCTTAGTCATGATACAGCAGAAATTATATAGTATGGTGGTTTTAAACCTCATTGATAGTCTTTATTGATTAAAAAGAAGACAGTAAAGACTGATTAAGATTATTTGTTGTCTCCTTTTAGCCAGTGCCTTGTACCGTAGAGTGTCCTAAGGTAAGTGTGTACTGAAAAGACAAACATATACAGAAACTGCAAGATATAGTTACAGATTTTTGTGTACATATGTTGCATAGTGTTCCTGTGGCTCAGTGGGAGATGTTGCATTAGCAGCACAAAAGGTTGTGGGTTCGATTTCCAGCGAACATATTACCTAAAATTGTTTAGCTAAAGTCATTATAAGTTGCTTTGGATGAAAGCGTCTGCTAAATGCATTAATTTAATTTACATATGTACATCTACTTGCACTTCACAAAAGATTGACCTGCTTCTTTGTTTCAGGGTGCTAAAGGGGAATCGGGTCAGAAGGTAATAATTGTTGTTGGATATAATAACTAAAAGTTGACTTGTTGGCGTTGATAGTTAATGTAATTTTCTGGTGAAATGTTTATACATTGTGTCTTTTTGTGTGTTTATAGGGTGAGAGGGGCAGAGATGGACTGGATGGAAGAAAAGGCGAGCCTGTGAGTTGATTTGCATTCACATTTAGCTCTGTTTGTTCATCTACACTATGGGATTCATTAGTTATCGCTTATAAACATATCTGAATGTCTGTCTGACTGCATGTGTGTTTTTCAAATAGGGTCGTGATGGTTTACCCGGTCGTGAGGGCCCCAGAGGGCCAGAAGGGCCACCAGGTCAACCAGGCAGTGGTCTGGAAGTGAGAGGAGAGAAAGGCGAGAGAGTAAGTGGCACTTAAGATATGTATACACACATTTGCACACAGATCAGAAATGTTGACATGCTCTCTCCTTCTCCATTTGTTTCCCTTTGACTTTTTCAGGGTTTCCCAGGATTGGATGGCAGTTCAGGTGTTCCAGGTCGTCCTGGTGCAGTTGGATTACCAGTAAGAATGAAATCATGAGTCATTTTATTAAATGGTTCTGTTAAAACAGGTATTTGTGGATATATGCACATCCATATACATAGCATAATAATCAGGCCTGGATGCACGCTAAAAACTCTTAATCTCTTAGTTTATTTTTTAATTTAATCCTCTTTAGTGCAGTGCTATTTAAAATATTAAAGCTAAAAAGATCTCATGAATTGATTTATAACATGGGTTCATTGTCTGATGAAATTCTGTTGCTTTAGGGCAGTCAGGGATTACCAGGTGTTAGAGGAGACCCTGTGAGTACTCATTAACATCCTGTACAAGCTTAGACACAAACATACACAAACTATTATTAAATATTTTGTCTTTTTTTGTTTTACAGGGAGAACCAGGCAATCTAGGCCCTCAGGGATTAAAGGGAGAGAAAGGTGAAAGGGTAAGAGTGATAATAAAATTAATCTCTAACTGCTCTACTCTACGTCTTGATTTAGCATTTTATTTGTTTAGTCACTTTTACAACATCAAGAGCTTCAATTGTTTGGTTTAAGAAATGATAGGTTTTTAATATTTACCACAGGGGGTACCTGGATCTGCTGTTGGAGGAGGTTTACCGGGCCGCAAAGGAGAGCCAGGAATCCCAGGGATCCCTGTAAGAAACACACTTTCACCTGCACAGTGACAAGAAAGAAGTTCATACTCATACAAATACTTCATGTCCTCAAGTAAACAACAGGGTTATTACATTGCCCATTTGATGTTTTTCTGTACTTTAAGGGCACTCCTGGTCGTTCAGGTGTGGATGGGGCGAAGGGAGAACCAGGTTCACGAGGTCTGCCTGGACAGGATGGTCGTCCAGGGTTGCCAGGCACTGCTGGACTTTCTATTAAGGTCGGAATCCATTGCCTTTATCACTAAAGGTGTCTGTAAATTTGCATTATGTACTCCCCTGTCCCTGGCCCTTTTTGACTGAAGGGTAGTTCACTGTGAACTTGTGGCAGTGTGGACTAAAAGGGCTGCATATTGAAGGTCTTAATGGCCATGTTGAATACCTCAACATTTATGTATATATGCATTTATGAGCTCACTTGAGGCATTGTATGAGGTAAGAGGTCAAAATAAAAATTATCTAAAACATTTGCACCGTAGTTAAATGAACCAAATAAATACCTGTCAGTACCTCAGTATCTCACCGCCTGTGTACAGTACAGGCCATATTAATAAATTAATTGTTTTCACTGTTTGAAGTTTCAGATATGTCTTCAGCCAATAATGTACCTGTCTGCTTGTGTTTCATTTCATTTTTCTGCAGGGCGAAAAAGGCAGCCCCGGTGAGAGGGTGAGTTAAAGTTAGGGAAACAACTGACAGTATAACAATAAAACAGAACAATTATTATGAAATAAGACATCAGTTGGTGTGTAAACTGCTATATTTTAGAGTAACGATGACCAAGCATGTTTAGGCTTATTCAGTAATATTAATATTAAAATAGATTTTTGGATTTTAATAAACTAAATACATTTCGATGTTATCACATGAAACATGTTTTTTTCTATTTTTCATCATATGTTTTTAAACATGCAGAAATATTATTGTATTGATTGCATGTTGATAGTCCTTAGTGTAAATTACAGGGTCTTTCATATACCTTGAACCCAGAATCCATGTAAACATCAGATGGAACATAAATTTACACTGGTAAAAAAAAAAAATGGCCTAATTTCAGAGGTCCACCACACACCACTGACATAAATGAAATGAATTCTTTTATGCACTTCAAGGGAATTTGAAAGCAATAATCCATTATTTCTTGATGTTGAGAAGGAAGTACTGTAACATTTCATTAAAAAATACTATGTTGTTTAAAGATTCAGCAAAGGCAAAGTAATCTAATGTACCATGAGAACTCTCTGGTGACATGCTAATACAATCTGTGAAGACATTCGGTCACATTTCTTGAACATAAATGTGTTCTTCTGTCTTATTCTGGTTAACAGGGTCCTCCTGGACTGGGCAGTGGGGTAGCTACTAAAGGAGATGCTGGTGAACCTGTGAGTGTCTCCATTATTCATGACAAAGTACAGTAGCAGTATAAACGGATGTTAACTTGTGTATGCAGTATATGTTTCTGTGTGAGTGCTGCTGTAAAATGGTCATGTGTGCACTTCAATGTATGTTTTTGAGTTTTTATCTCATGCTCTGAATGGTATTTGTGTGTATTTTCAGGGAAGTCCTGGACCACCTGGTCCTCAGGGCCCACGAGGGCTGACTGGACAAAAAGGAGCCAAAGGAGAATCTGTATGTTTTTTTGCCACCATTATTTTATTTTACATTGTTTGTAAGCTATTTTTTGTTTGTGTTTTGTAAAATGTGTGCATTGCTTGTCCATGAATGCATTTTCTTAGCATGGCCTGTTTGTGTGATTGTGCTGCAGGGTGAGAGTATTGAGGGTAAACCTGGCCCACAAGGAAACACAGGAGACCCTGGTGATCGGGTATAAAATGCTTTCACTAATATATTTCATGCTCACTTCAACATTCCTCCTCATTCTTCTTTTATTCATGCATTTTTGTTTCAGGGTCCACGAGGACCTCCTGGGGAAATTGGAAGTAAGGTAAAGAAAAGAAGTCAGTGTATGACTTTATTGTGGCTTGTGTCATTGAGGGACATTGAACAAACTTTCTGAATGCTTAATCTGGGAATCAGTTAATGAAGTTTTGTTGTTTATTGTTGTTTTTTTTCAGGGTGATCGAGGACAGACTGGACCACCTGGTTCAGATGGAGCCAAGGTGACTATTTGCTTATGCATGATCTAAAGCATTTCTGTATCTAGATTTCTGCTATATCCCTTGATTTCTTTAGTGTTTATCAAGGCTTATTTTGTAGCAATTTAAAATATTGCTAGGTTATGTCATTTTTAACAATGATTGTACAACAGTTTAGCTATTTAAATGAGTTTGACTAGGTTTTCATATCATCCTTTGGATGATTCTGTGTTTTTTTTAGGGAGACAGAGGCCTTCCCGGTCAGGCAGGATACAAGGTGTGTCCTGAAGCTACTTAAAACATTGATGTACAGTATATTCTTATTAGAGAGGTGTGACTAATGCTTTGCTTGTTTATGTCTGGGTTTTTTGTATGCTAGGGAGATAAAGGTTCAGCAGGCCTCCCTGGACCTCAAGGACTGAGGGTGAGTGGCTGCACGAGCCATGATAAGTCACAAGCCATGTGAAAATGCACGAGTGTGCATGCATGTTGTAAATTATTTATATGTGCCTTTAGGGATTGCCAGGGAGCAGTGGCTTTTCTGGAGAGAAGGTAAGTTAAGATTTCAGTTTAACAAACAGCATTTTTCTCAGATATCTACTTCATTTTATTTTGTGCTTGAACTGTATATGTATATTATGTATATCTTTATTTATGTATCTCTATTTGGTGTAAGGGTGCTGAGGGTGAAAAAGGGGAACCAGGAAGCTGTGTAAGATCAGAATTTTTATGTTTTCAAATTCATATGAACATTTCATTCATTTGTAATGGTCTTACTGACATTGTTCACTATGGCTTTTTTAGGACTGTCAAGGTTCATTTGGGAAGAAAGGAGAGCGGGTATGACTTTTGAGAACAATGCAGAGACTATTTCAGATAACAGTATTTCTGTTTTATTCTTATGTTAAGTCCTTTTCAGTATTGACATTCAAATTGTACAGACCCACTCAAATCTGTTTTTTTTTCTGCTGAGGTTCCATTCAAACCTATTTTAACTCTTCTTTTTCTTCCTTTAGGGTGAAAGGGGCCTTGCAGGTCCTGATGGTGCTAAAGGTGATGCAGGACCAAAAGGGGAAAGGGTGAGTGAATGAGTTTTGTGAATGAATGATGGTGTCCATCTGGGAAATGTCTCGGATGAGATAGTGAGGACATTTTAAAATGGAAATTACACTTATTTTGACATTGAGTTTACTTACGGTGATCACACATACTTGTTAAATAAAGGTTTTTATTTTTATTATTATTATTAATAATAATAATAATTCATTTCAAGGTACATCTGAAATTGTGAAACTGTATGATTGGACCTTTCTAATCTATCCCACAGGGTGCCCCTGGAGCAGGAGAGCCTGGCCAACCTGGACCTAAAGGGGACCAAGGTGATCGGGTAAGTTTGTCTTCATGATAATCTAGATTTGCATTTCCATGGAAATGCTAGTGTTTCTAATACAGTAATAATATTAAGGTAAAGCTTCAATTTTAGGCTTTGGTTCTGCATAACTGATACACAGAATCACCTGCTGTTGCAGTAGTCTTTATATTTAACATACTGCTTGTTTATTTAAACAGGGTCTCACTGGATTGTCTGGAAAACCTGGTTTGAAGGTAAAGTAAACACACAAAAAAAGTGTCTCTCGTTCAAGTGGCTTCAGAGCATATGTTCATGGAAATGACGCATTGGTCTGAAGAAGTTGTCATACATTACACTCTCTCTTTTCTTTATGCGACTCTAGGGCAGTCAAGGTGACTCAGGAGAGAGAGGGGAGACAGGGAATCCTGGTCCACAGGGGCCCATGGGTCCCAGAGGGAAAGATGTGAGAGTTGCACCCATTTATACATGAACACAGGCCTCTACTAAAAGCTGCTTCTTACAACTTCATCTGCAACTAATGCTCATCGTCTTAACTTTTTTGTTAGGGATAAGTGTCTATGATACATCACCCTTAGCATATCAGGTGTTTTTCGAAAGTTACTACTCTTTATATTTTAGCCTTATAAATAATCTGCTTTGGTAATGAGATTCATTCAATGCTTTTTTAACATTTAACTCCTTCTTTCTTTTATTCTAACATCTTCCTTTCTCACCGAAGTAACAAGTAGTCAAGGTAATGGGTATATTTCTTCCTTGTCTTTAGTTCTGCTCCACACTTCCTTTAAGCTACTGTATTTGCTTTGGTGGCTTCTGAAATATGGAATTGTATTGTCATTCTTGACACTGTAATTGTTTTTTATTGAATAATTAACAGAAATAATATGGCTGATGGTAGGAAGACTGTTGTGTTATTTTGTTTTTTTAGGGACTAAAAGGAGACAAAGGAGAGGACGGCACTGCAGTGAGTTTTTTTTTTTTTCAGCATTCCTGTATTTGTGAGTTTGTTTGTTTTGTATGTAATATTTCTCCGTTTCTCTTGTCTCAGGGTGAATCAGGGTTGCCGGGTAAATCAGGGGAGAGAGGTTTAAGAGTGAGTTCACAGATTTGTTATCGGATTCTGCGAATCGTTGTAGTTTGTATTCCCGCTACATCCTAACAGTGGTCTTTTAATATTTCAGGGACTGCCAGGTCAACCAGGTCAACCTGGGATAAAAGGAGACACGGGTGATCCGGGGGAAGATGGACGAAATGTAAGACATATATCATCCTAAATGTTTTTCAGCAGAATTAAGGCATGGTCATGCCTAACTAAATATTTGTAAAAAATTATTTTTAAGCCAGAATTATTTATACTGAATTATTTTTATTTTCTTATTGAAAATAAATTTATGAAAGAATAAATGAAAACTATGTTAACACAAAGTAAAGTACACCATTAAAGCACAAGAAATAGGAATATTCATAGAATAGATATTAGATTAATAGTGAAAAGGGAATTTTAATAGATTCCCATTTTGCCAGCAAATATAATTTCGGTTACACTTTAGAATAAAGTTCCACTAGTTAATGTTAGTTAATGTACAGTATAACAAACCATGACCAGTACATTTATTACAGTATTTATTAATCTTTTTCATTGTTAGTTCATGTTTGTTCACAGTGCATCAACTAATGTTAACAAGCACAACTTTTGATTTGAATAATCCATTAGTAAATGTTTCAATTAACATAAACTAAGATTAATAAATGCTGTAGAGGTATTGTTCATTTTTAGTTCATGTCAACTAAAGTAGTCAACTAATGTTATGTGATGTTCTTCGCAGGGTACCCCAGGTCCCACCGGACCAAGAGGCTCAAAGGGAGAGCAGGTGAAATATCAGAAGCTTCTCACTCAGCACATGTTTGGATCTCTACACAAACATTGAAACATTGAAAGTGTCATCTAACATCTTTATTACGGTAATTATAGGGAATACAAGGTCCCCCTGGGCCACCTGGAGATGTGGTATGTTTTAAAATCATTATCGTCTCACTGCACTTTTTTCTACACCCCTGTTTATTTAAATAACCTGCTGTTTTTTAAACCTTTTAAATTTGTTCGTTCTGTTAGACAGCTGGAGAGAAACAGCTGAAAGGTGACAGAGGAGAAAAGGTACAGTAAAATATTTGTAGTCTTTAAAATCTGTCTATCATGTGTATTCTGGTTTTGTCTCTGTGATGCTCTTGTTCTAACACTAGGGAGATGCAGGTGACCCAGGGGAACACGGGGGTAAAGGTCAAAAGGGTGAAGCAGGCGCATCAGGCTCACCGGGACCAAGCGTAAGTCAGTATGGTGATCAGACAGTATGTGTAATTGAGAGTAATGTGATTTGTATCGTAACCTATTTGTTGTTTAGGGTCCTGAGGGGCCGCGTGGGGTACCTGGAGCCAGAGTAAGAACCTCTTACTGCTTTTGTGCCTTTTATCTGTTTAGACATTTCTTTGATCTTTGTGTATGTGTGTAAGTCTCTATGGCCGCATACACACTGACTCTAAATGTGATGATACACGGGGCAACTTTTTGAGCAGTGTTGCAGTGGGCAACCAGGTGAGACACAGGGCCCACAACTGATCTAAAGTATCCAGATACAAATTTGTTGCCCGTTCTCAATGGGAAAGTGCCCAAGCAGCATTGCCCCATGTATCATCACCTTAAATATGGTGATATACAATACTTTATCCCATTCAAACACAAAGTTATTTAGGACATTGGCAACCATATGATGCAACTGAATTCATTCTAAAAATTCAGATAACTGATTTTAAATTTTCAGAAATCATTACTTTTAATAGGAGATTGTACAACTCATTCTGCTTTCTGTTTCTTCTAGGGTGACCCAGGGGATAGGGGCAGTCCAGGAGACAAGGTAAAAGAGACAGTTTTATATATGGATGGAATTTTTTAGGCACCTTACAATTTGATTACATTTTGATTCAGGAAATCATGATTAAACAATAGTAATAAACAAAAAGGGTCTTTCCAACATATGTCGAAGCTTTGGGTTGTTTAAAGGGATAATTCACCCAAAAATGAAAATTAGCCCATGATTTACTCACTCTCAAGGCATACTGTGTATATGGAAGGAATGGCCGCTTTTAAAATACTGCTTCATGAAGCTTAGAAATCTCTGTGAATCATTGTTTCGAAAGTGGTTAGGAGCGCATATAAAAATGCCAAAGTCAACGTGATTTCAGTAAACAAGGCTTTATTACATTATAACTGTTTTCGAAACATTTAAAGTGCCCCTATATAATGCCATTTTTAAGGTTGTTAATATTGTTTTATGAGTCTCCTAAAACAGATTTACATGCATGCGAGGTCAAAAAAACGTCAGTTTTCTCAGAAAATAAATAAAAATTGTGATTTTGCCTCATTTCAAAATTATTTATAAACGACTCGTGCGAAGCAGTTCAAAGAATCAATCTCTGTATATCCCTCCTTTCTGTGAGCCCTTACTGCTATGATTGGTCAGAGGGCACAGTCCTTTGTGATTGGTCAAGAGCCCTAGAGAGATTGGATCTGGATTGGTCTACCACGTACAGTGCGTGTCAGAAACAAAGCCCTGGAGACTTGTCAATATATAGAAAAGAACAAGTTAAACAGGTTTGTGGTAAATATGAGATGTGATAAAACAAATTTACTCTCACAGCGAAGGATACAGCGTCTTCTCAAAATTATGTTAACAATGGAAACTTTACAGTGTTTGTGGGCAAGCAAGTTGGCGATGTAAAACATGGGCGGACATTATGCGAATGTATTAATTCGTGACGTAGAGCCGTAACAGAATAAGATTCAAATTCCTGACTTTTTTTGACAGACAATAACTTTATTGTGCACTGTCAGCTTTACAACTTTGCAGATGGTTTATGTTCACATAAAGCTACATGACACACTGCATTAATAGTTCACCTTGGGGGGTGGGGGATGATGCGAGTTTACTGAGATTGCCATGCATCGGTGAGCCACTGCATCAGCGTATATGGTAATATGATGTTGGATCAGTTTGATCTATTTGTAGACATTTAATGAGACATTTGTGTAATTAAGGATGAGGTTGCTAATAGTCTCTTACTGGCCTGTTTAGACAAGCTCTCCACAAAACAAACAAAATAAGCCCTTGCAAATTAATAATTATTTTAAAGACGCATATTTTACAGACATTTCATTTTTAATGGTATTTTATTATTTTGATTCATTTCATGCATTTTCACTGGGTTTGTAAAAGCTGTTTTTATGCATGTTTTGGCCTGAGTTTTTGTTGCATTTACACAGTTTTGACCAGCTAGCATCCCCTGCATGTGGTGTTCCGAGCATTTCGAAACAGTTTCTCCCATCACTAGTATTTCAGATGAATCCAATTGGAGTGATATATAAAATTGTCCTGGCTCTTCCAAGCTTTATAATGGCAGTAGATGGGCATTTCTGTTCAACAGTTCAAAAGAAGTCCAGTAAAGTTAATATAACTCCAATTGGATTCGTCTGAAAGAAGAAAGTCATATACACATAGAATTTCTTGAGGGTGAGTAAATCATGGGCTGATTTTCATTTTTGGGTGAACTATCCCTTTAAGTGTTTTCTGTTAGAATTGACAGACATGAACAGGCCGTTGTTCCTCCAGCTCCAGATAGACACATTATACATGGTTTTTAAATGTCATGTTTTATCAAATTTTATTTTGAGTGTGGCAATTTTTATTTTTATTTTCTCAAAATAGTGGAAAAACAGTCATATTTTGAAATATTTTTACAATTTAAAATAACAGTTTTCTATTTTATTTTATTTTAAAATGTAATTTGTTCTTGTGATGGCAAAGCTAAATTTTCAGGAGCCATTACTCCAGTCTTTCATGTCACATCAAGTATCAGAAATCATGAAATTATATGCTGATTTGGTGCTCAAAAATATTTTTTATTACTATCAATGTTGGAAACAATTGTGCTGCCTCATATTTTTGTCGAAACTTGTTATACATTTTTTTCAGCAAAGAAAAGAAAGTTCAGAAGAACATCTTTTATTTGAAACATCATTATTTTTGTGTCAATATTTACTGTCACATTTGATCATTTTAATGCATCCTTGCTAAATAAAAAATATCATACCCCAAACATTTGAACGATAGTGCATAGTGCGTATTGTATTTTTTTAATGTAAAGCAAGTGCCAAGTAGACGTAACCTGCAATGAATTTTGTAGAAAGAGAAATTAATTAAATTGAAATCATTTGATTAAAAAGGATTGTGATGTCTGAACAAGGAACTGAACACCTTGCTTCAGCCATGCAATGTTTACCGTCAATTACTGTTTGAATGAGGCATCTATAAAGTAAGTTGCTTCCTTAAATATTTCTTCAAAAACAGGTGTAAGCACCCCTGCAAAAATCATTCTATTTTAGAGTGCAGCAATGACAATATTTTGAAAAGTGAGTGTCATACAGTGGTAGACAGCTGAAAATAGGCTGAAATGGTAAAACTGGCTGCAGTAATCAGTGTAAAGTATAAATATAACTGCTTAGTCATGGATCTCACTATACTGCAGAAGCTGTGACAAACTTCATTATGTCAGGTTTTAGCTCTTGGGGTTTTTATATAGCAGGTCTCACTAGCGTTGCAATTATTTGGTATTGTCTGTCTGCTAGACTGTTTAATCTTTGTCTAACTTTTGTGCTACAGAACTGAAACAAGGTTATGTTCCATAGTGGGATGAAATGAGAAAACAAGATCTCACTGATGTCTCGAGGAATATTGTAAACCATGTTGTTGCTTTCTTCCTGTCAGAGAGATGTATAGCTAATTAATTTGTGTCATACCCTTGTGGCATATAAAGTACTTGTACCAGTCCTCGTCTAATTTAGGTTTTTAGACTGGCTTCACTGATTTTATTACATGAATTAAGCTGAAGACTGCTGCTTTTGGCATGCATGTGTGTGATGCTTTCAGAAAGGTGTTATTAGTGACAAAGACTGGATCTGTCAGTCAACCCATTAAAATTCATTTATTCAAGTTGGTGATGACCCATTGCTGAGAAAATTTTAATAGATTTTGATAGACAGTGATGTTGATTGTTTTGTGTGTATTTACAGTATATGTGTTCCACAGACTAGTCAATATTGATTGTTTCTGTATATGTGTGGATGCGTGTGCAGGGAGAAAGAGGAGTGGCTGGACTGGATGGACGACCCGGTCAGGATGGGAAACCTGGGCCACCTGGAGCTCCTGGATTACGGGTCAGATAACTTCAATCCTCACATCAGCTGCCTATTATAGGATCTTCGATCAATCTGAATCCTTAATATTTTTGGTTTTGTAGGGTGACCCAGGAAAACAAGGGGATCCTGGAAGAGATGTGAGTACTCCTGTCCCTCCGTATGTCAGATCATCTGTTTGTTGCATCATGATGTTGCCTCTGTTTTCTGTAACAAATCAATCCAGTTTTTAATCTGTTTAACATTTGCTGTTTCCTAGGGCTTGGCGGGACTAAGAGGGTCTCAGGGGCCTCCAGGACCAGCTGGTCCCCCAGGAGCTAATGGCACACCTGTGAGTAATATCACAGCTTAATCTGTGAAAATCATTTATCCATGCAAATTCCCATACTGGAGCATAAGCACATTATCACATTAAAACAATGTTATGCTTTATTTCAGGGCAAAGGAGGGGAGGATGGGAAACCAGGACTGCCTGGAAAACCTGTAAGTAACGCTGTAATCTTAATGAAAACCCAACATGCTTTCAGGAACATTTGTATCTACTGTAAATGTAAAATATTCTGACATGTTGATATATTCAACAACTCGACCCTGTGACTTTTTATTAATGGTCAGAATTTCCTTCTTTTTTGTCTCCAGCTGATCACATGCCTGTGTAATCTCAGTAGTATGTGTTAATTTCCAAGCCAGCACTTGGTCCTTTAAATCCTGAGGCTTTTTTATATTTATTTTATTTTTGATCAAGGTTCAATCTAGAATGCAGCAAGCAAACTCTCGTTTCAGTTTAGCAACCACACCACAGTCCTTGTACTCCATAAATGAGATGATTAAAGGTGCTGTATGTAGGATTGACACCGAGTGACTGAACTAAGTATTACAGTCCAATTTCAAAATATTGGACAGGGTTTTTTTCATCCGGCCCCTCCTCTTCAGACTTGACACACATGCAGGTTGCCAGATTGACGACACAAACTGGAAACTTGATGAATTAAATTAAATGCGTTGTGTTTTCGTCCAACTGGCAACCCAGGTTGCCGAAATAAAATTGGGTAAACTGGCAGTGGGCAGGATTCACAAACCAAAACAAGAGACCGACATTCCAGCCCAGAAAGCACATTTTCAAAGGGGAATAACTGACTGTAGCATTGTTTTTAAGATAAACAAGTATGTTAATTTAGCATGTTTCTTAAGTATCTGCAA
Source organism: Carassius auratus (assembly GCF_003368295.1). NCBI lineage: Eukaryota > Metazoa > Chordata > Actinopteri > Cypriniformes > Cyprinidae > Carassius > Carassius auratus. Next base: position 7,610,336 of record NC_039273.1, on the reverse strand, counting down.
ATATATTGTGGTATTTGTATGCTTTAGTAGAGTCAAAATCTTACATACAGCACCTTTAAATCCTGCTGATAATAAATCACCCCCTTAGTAGCCTAATGAGCTTTCAGTGGGAGGTAACTCTGACCAAAAAATGCTTTGTAGTTAAAATATGTGAGGAGTTTCAGTCAGCTGTGTACTTATATTTGGTTAACTTGACTCATATAGATTATGCCATGGAGCAGAGCTTACACAAAGCCTGCTCGTCCTGCAGTTTCTTCTTATTTACTGATCACAGCCCCGAACCAGCTGTGTTAATTGTAGGAGCTATATCATATATATGTAATATGAGGCTGCATGAAAAATAGAAGAGAAATTACTGCTAGAATGAGTTGTGAGTCTTGATTACAGAAATTATGAAAATGTGCCTAGTTTCAGATGTCTGTGTTTAATGCCTCATTTTCTATCTTTTTCAGGGTGAGGATGGCGTGCCAGGAGAAGATGGTCGAAAGGTAATAAAACACCTATAGGTGAAATCTTGTTTATGATTACATTGTAATTTTTGATAATTAGCCTCTGATCGAATCTGGTTATGCCTTCTTTGCAGGGAGATAAAGGAGAACCAGGGCCCACTGGAAGAGATGTGAGTCTCTTTGTTTTTATCTTCCTAAATCATCCTGTTCTCACTCTCTTTCTGCCTTTCACAGCACAAGACAAGTCCATCACAGCTTATCATACTCCGTACTACATAACACTTTCAAAATGTACATTTTAAGGCTTACGGAAAATGTTATTTTTACCATTTTGTGAATTTTATTCACTACATGGCATCAAAGGTAAGCATGTACTGTAGCTTATAAAGACTGGTAAATGCTTTTCTTGTATGTTCTGTCTGTTTCATTTTGTACTCCTTGCCTGTTCCCTGGTTTTTTTCTTAGTGTGATTTGTGGCCACATTTGACTCAGTGTACTCAGATTTTGTTGTTTTCTGTGATTCGGTCCATGTCATTATATCTTTATGTCTCACACAGCTAATTTTCCCATCAGCACAAATCAGATTTGTTGTTAAATGGGTGTTTTCAATCATAGAAACCTTTCGCAAACATACACAAACACAGTCACCCACATTTTAAATGCATGGATGCTCTTCTTTCTGTGCTTGATGCTGTGTGCAGTCAGTAATTAAGAAACTCTTCACTGATGAGTTTATTTGATGTGCAAATTTATGCCCATTAATTAAGAAATTAATTTGTATCATGGTTATTTCTCTCATCTCCCTCTCTCTTTCTGTTTATCGCTCCTCAGGGTCGAGATGGGTTGAAAGGTGATCAGGGAATTGCAGGACTTATTGGCCCTCAAGGTCCCACTGGACCACCTGGAGTTCCTGGAAATGTCGGACCACCCGGACCTGTGTGTTTGTGCATATGTTTGATTTTAAACAAACTACTCTGCTACTCTATTAATCACATAATAATTCTGGAGGGTGATTAATTAATGCAAAGAGCTGTATATCTCAATCTTTCCGGGTGTTTTTTTTTTTTTTTTTTGTCAGGTGGTGTATGTTAAAGGTGAGCCAGCAACAGCTATTCCAGGCCCCCAGGGACCTCAAGGAGCCCCTGTAAGTAACATATCCCACCTCTGGCTCTACAGCAGTAGAAGTCAGTTGTCAGAGACCATGTATTTAAAAAAAAAAAAAAAGCAACCACTACATTTTCTTCTGAAGTTGGGAAAATCTATTTAGTTATATAATAGCCTAAATACATATATTTAATCCCCGATTGAATGAAATGCATACAAAATGAGAACAGCTATGTATTGTATAATTTATATGTATTACTTTTTATCAATCAGGGTGTACCTGGAGTCCCAGGTGATGCTGGACCAAGAGTAAGTTTGTGCGTGTGTGTGTAAATATGTTGTGTTTTTTTAGATATCATTACGCATGATGTTGTCATAATGTGACCTTTGTAGGGGGAGAGAGGTCTGCCAGGCTTGAAAGGAGATGCGGTGAGTGTATTTTTACCAATGTGTCTTTTAGTGGTCACTGCTCTCAGAGCTGACACAAGGCAGTTTTCAGCATAATTCAACTCTTTTGATTGACAGGGAGATCCAGGAGAGGATGGCAAACCAGGAACTGTAGTGGTGAGGAAAACGCTTACGCACACAAAGCCACACATGCGTGGCTGGCAAGATGATTAATGTTGTTTTCCCCCTGTTTTGTCGTAGGATGTGAAGAGAGCTTTGTCAGAATTTGGCATTGAGGTACTGAGAAATTTATCATTAATATTTACAGAGTTTGTAGGTAGATGTAAATGTCACTCTCTCTCCTATTCTTTGGAGGTCAGAGAACTGAAACTATTAGTTGATGACGGAAGCAATCTGGTATCAAAGTTGAGTGAATTGACAGAAGGAAAGAGGGGCGAAAAAGGAGATGTCGGACCTAGAGGACCTCCAGGAACTGATGTGAGTTAAAAAGTGGTGTCTGGTTGTTGAATAGTTGGATGAATAGTGTGTCACGATGCCTTTTGCAATGAAAATCATGCAAAAACTTATTGGGCGCTGACCATGGTGCTGAAATGTATTTCTGGTTTGAAAACATGCAGCAACTCTATGTATTTCCTCACTGTCTCATCCTCTCTTCTTTTTCATTTTTTAAACCTAGTTTTCTCTTCCTTGCATACTGGCTTTCAGGGTGCACGAGGTCTTCCGGGTGAACGAGGTGTCAAAGGAGAGCAGGGTGAGAAAGGGCCTCCTGGGCCACAGGGTCCTCCAGGCAGAGCAATTGGAGAAAGAGGCCCAGAAGGTCCACCAGGAAAGGCAGGTGAACCCGGAAAGCCAGGAATACCAGGAGTACCAGGACGAGCTGGTGAACTTGGAGAAGCTGGCAGACCTGGGGACAAGGTAAAGAGAAGAAGAGCATTGGTATTTTGTTACTATTTTTTTTTTTACGTCTTTTATGAGATACAGAGCTGATCAAAGAAAACACTTTAAATAAAGTTATTTAAAATAAAGTTATTTATTGTTTTGTTGCAGGGGGAGAAGGGGGAGAAAGGGGACAGAGGGCCATCTGTAAGTACCATTACTATAATTCATGCATGTTCATTTAAGGCCTAAAATGAAATTTGCCATACTTGCTATTGGCAGTTGAATAAAAAAAAAAAAAAGCAAATTAATTAATTAATAAGTAAAATATGTATTTAGTTGCCAGTGCATTTTCTTTAATAATATATATGTATGAATTAACATTTCCGCCCAGAAAAATGTGATCGCTTTTGGTGCTTTGTGTATGTACAAACCCTACTTTCTTGTTTTCATTTGGAATAAATCTTCATTTTTAGGGTCCAGCTGGATTGCCTGGCCTAGGGGGGCCTCCAGGACCAAAGGTAAAACAAAATGAAGCTCACATTTGTAGTACACTAGTGAAATTGTGAAAATTGAATGTTGTCAGTTTTGTTTGTAATAACATATTGAGCATGTGTGTGTTTATTTTTTTTTCTAAGGGGGATTCTGTCTCCGCTCAGAGTGGTTTGCCTGGTCCAAAGGGTCTTCCAGGCCTCCAAGGTATCAGAGGAGAGCCTGGTCCAGTAGGACCTCCTGGACCTACAGGAGAGAGGGTGAGGGTGGAGTTTCTAAAAAATATATATGTGGCAGCATGCTACCTCATAGGTTTGTGACCTTAGATGACAGTCTGATCTGTGATTTGTCCCTCTCTCAGGGCTACACAGGTCCTCGTGGGGAAAAGGGAGAAAGAGGAGGTAGTGGAGAAAGTGGAAAAGATGGCTTCCCAGTGAGTAAACCCTAACAATGGCCTTAACTGACAATAGAGCTTTGTCTCTATTTATTTAATTTTACAATAAAACTGTGGTACTTTTATCTTAGGGAAGTCCAGGAGAGCCAGGAAAACCAGGGCCAGATGGGAAGCCGGTGAGAAACAAATTCCAGTGGCTATGTTGCCAGTTTATTAATAAAATGAATTTGAATTGCTCTATGTCTAATTAATGTCAATGTTTTTCTTTGATGTGTGCTAAAGCTCATATTATTAGATAGATACACCAAATATTAAACATTGGTGTGTAACTTATCCCACACCAATTGTAGATAGTTGTGAAAAATTGTGCTGTTACTTTTTCAAGTGATGTGTCTGGTGGACGATATAACAGACAAACACAAACTGAATATGTAACTAATACTGAGGGACCTGACACTTATCTGTGTACCAGAATATCATTAACCCTACCACCCTACCAACCAGAACACCCTAACAACCACTCAAGATGCCATGCCAACTGCATATTAATGTCCTTAGCTCAGGCAATCATCACCTTCCGATGATGCCTTATGCATTCCTATTATATAATTCCTTTTTTATAACAGTCATGCACATTGGTCTACTGTAATTATGACAAACTATGGTAAGATTACCAGAGAACGGTGAGTCCAACAAAATCTCTTGCTCTAATTTGAAAGTTTGGTAATGTTTTGTTAATTCTGCCAAACTTTTTAGACCAGACTGCGTTTCATCACTTACTGTGATAGATTAATCAATTATATAGTATTTTAGTAGCCATACAGTATGAAAACACACTGTCACTCATGAAATGGAAATGAAAAGAGAGTTTAGCATTAGTGGAGAAGAGGAGAGTTTTGACTCTCACTCACACAATTATTTATTCTCCTCTGGAGCAGGGTTTGAAGGGACCGGCCGGTCCACCAGGCCTACCTGTGAGTAACAGCATTCCAACACAGCAGCCTTTCTTGGGCTTGCCAATGTAGGAAAGTCTGGGGATTTGATACGAGTACTAGGCCTTGCTGTGAGCACTAGCTGACTTCCTTTGCCTGAGGCTCCATAGATAAAGACACAGAAGTAACAAATTCAGCTCCTCTTCTATCCGCTAACCAACCTGTCTCCTCTTTTCCTCCTCCACTCCTTTTTGTAATCCCACTCCCTTCAACTTCTAATTCTACTCCACTTCAAATTTGGACCATCACACCCCTGCTCTCTCTACACCTCCTGTCCCTCCATCCCTTCCTTCCTCTCTCTAGGGCTTGCCTGGGTTCCCAGGAGTGCTGGGCAGACCGGTAGGTTTTCTTTGGCTGAGATTGTAGGCTGCTTTGCTAATATTGGGAAAGGGGCATTCCTCGTCTCTGTAGTTTGTTATTGTGTATTGGTGCATTTATGTATGTCTGTTAGATACTTGAGTGTGCTTGGAAGTATATTTTATGTTTTATGTCTCTGTGAGCAATTTTAATATTTAATTTTATACACTACCGTTCAACAGTTTTGGGTCAGTAAGTTTTTTTTTTTTTTTTTTTGAAAGAAAGAAATAATACTTTTAATTGGAAGAATAAGTTGTTCAAAAGTGACAATAAATACATTTAATATATTGCCAATATATACTGGAAAATGTAGGTTTCAAATCACATGAATATTTTTTTTTTAAATATAGTAAAATAGAAAACTATTTAAAATATTTTAAATTGTAATAGTATTCACAATATTAATGTATTTTTGATCAGAATGCAGCCTTGGTAAGCATAAGAAACTTGTTTCAAAAATATTTCACAAATCTTACCAACCCCAAACTTTGGAACAGTGTTTGTGTCTAATGTTTGTACAGTCTTTGTCAAAAGTACAGTATACAGTATGTCTGTCTGTTTAGAGCTTGTGTATGCTGTTTATATGTGCATGTGTGTTTTATATTTGTGTCGGCCTGCTATTCATATCAAATGTGTGTATTTTGCACAGGGGAATCCAGGAGAACCAGGAATAAGAGGACCAACTGTACGTATATATTTAGTTAAATGTACATACTAAAATTTAAAATCTTTTTTCTAACCTTTGGTTTGATCTTTCAGGGACCGATGGGTGGAAATGGACCCCCAGGGGCTCCTGGTGTGAAGGTTAATGCTGCATTTTATGACATGGATCAAATAATTGTATTAATTAGCAGTCATATTTAATCAATAATAACAGCATGAACCATACTGGATATTTTGTCCCTGTCTGTGTCCTGATATCCTCAGCTTTGGTATTGCAGATACAAATAACATAAAATGTGTGTTTAAATGTACACATGTTTATGTGTCATGTTTAGGGTGACCAAGGAGAACCAGGCATTGGAGTTCAAGTAAGTTTTCCAGCTGAGTAGCAATGAACACATTCCTTTAGGCGATTTGATACACAGCAATGTGTTTTTGGAGTTACATAACTAACCCACCAGAGTTTACTCACTCTTCAATCTTTTCCCTTCATTCTTCAAGGGTTCTCCTGGACCTCAGGGCAACAGAGGGTTACCTGGACCTACAGGCACTCCAGGAGCAATAGTAAGATAAAAATGCAATATTGGAGTCATTTCAACAGCTCAGAGGAGTTTGAACTCTGTCTCTCCACAGAGGTTATTAGACAATCTCTGCAGCTTCAGCTTAGAGCCTCTTCACATGCTCTATTTCTCTGTGCCTTATTTATCCTTAACTCTTATAGTCTTCAGTTTGCCCTTGCACTTTAGAAAACAACATGTTTTTCCTCCTTTGCATAAGCCTATTTCAGCACTTAAATATCAGTGTACTGTTCAATTCGAGTTTTACATATGCATCTTGTTCTTATAGATAAGGGTGATTTATATTTATCTGAGTAGGGATGAATGCAGCACTTTGTAATGTTTGCAGGGACCACAAGGACCTCCAGGACTTCCAGGACAAGTGGTGAGTAAACAAATATACCAGACCAACATATATTACAGAACATTTCAAATTAAGAAAAATCCTCTATTACAATTTTCCCTCTTCAAATAATTGGTCAAATGGTGGAGGAGGGGCAATGCATGCACAGTGCAGTCAAAAAAATTTTCTTTGAGCTGCAAGAAAGATTGAAACTCGACCACAATTAACTTTCTCGGATGGACACACTTGGTCTCGGTTGGACGTTTGGAGCTGTTTCAGGCACTATCCAATTTTGATATCGTGATACATGTATCGCTGGATCGGCATCATATTTTGAGATACTTTGCAATAGACCTACTGTAGTTTATGAAGTGACTGAGAACAGTCTTTGTTCTCCTGTTCTCTCGCTAACAAATATACATACATATGTTTAATAAGATATATGTATAGTATAGCTTTTTTATTTTATATACAGCCTAAATATGAATACAAAAATCATAACTCACATTTTCTGCATTTTTAGAATTAAAGAAAATAATATATACATATGTGTGTATGCTGTTTATACATTATACTCATATTTAGAGCATGCATAAACCTACTTAAGTATACAAACCTGATTCCAAAAAGTTGGGAATGGAATAATTTACAAATCTCACAAACTTATATTTTATTCACAATAGAATATAGAAAACATATCAAATGTTGAAAGTGAGACATTTGTGATATGTCATTTTGGATTTCATGAGAGCTACACATTTCAAAAAAGTTGGGACATGTAGCAATAAGAGGCCGGAAAAGTTAAATGTACATATAAGGAACAGCTGGAGGACCAATTTGCAACTGATTAGGTGAATTGGCAACATGATTGGGTATAAAAAGATCCGCTCAGACTGGCAGTGTCTCTCAGAAGTCAAGATGGGAAGAGGATCACCAATTTCCCCAATGCTGCGGTGAAAAATACTGGAACAATATCAGAAAGGAGTATCTCAGAGAAAAATTTGTTATCATCATCTACAGTGCATAATATCATCCAAAGATTCAGAGAATCTGGAACAATTTCTGTGTGTAAGGGTCGAGGCCAGAAAACCATACTGGATGCCTGTGATCTTCGGGCCCTTAAATGGCACTGCATCACATACAGGAAAGCTACTGTAATGGAAATCACAACATGGGCTCAGGAATATTTTCAGAAAACATTGTCGGTGAACACAATCCACCGTGACATTCGCCGTTGCCGCGTAAAACTCTATAGGTCAAAAAAGAAGCCATATCTAAACATGATCCAGAAGCGCATGCATTTTGTCTGAGGCAAGGCTCATTTAAAATGGACTGTGGCAATGTGGAAAACTGTTCTGTGGTCAGACGAATAAAAATTTGAAGTTCTTTTTGGAAAACTGGGATGCCATGTCCTCCAGACTAAAGTGGACAAGGACAACCCAAGGTGTTATCAGTGCTCAGTTCAGAAGCCTGAATCTCTGATGGTACGGGGTTGCATGAGTGCGTGTGGCATGGGCAGCTTACACATCTGGAAAGGCACCATCAATGCTGAAAGGTATATCCAAGAACAACATATGCTCCCACCCAGATGTCGTCTCTTTCAGTTTTGTTCCAACATGGCAATGCCAGACCACATACTGCATCAATTACATTTACATCATGGTTGCGTAAAATAAGGATCTGGGTACTGAAATAGCCAGCCTGGAGTCCAGATCTTTCACCCATAGAAAACATGGCCTTGTCCCAACTTTTTTGAGTTGTGTTGATGCCATGAAATTTAAAATCAGCTTATTTTTTCCCTTAAAATGAAACATTTTCTCAGTTTAAACATTTGAAATGTCATCTATGTTGTATTCTGAATAAGATATTGAAATTTGAAACTTTCACTTCATTGCATTCTGTTTTTATTCAGTGTCCCAACTTTTTTGGAATCGGGTTTGTATTTTTATTTTGAAATTTCAGTCATCAATTGATTAATTGTGAAAATATTTTTCTATTATTTAATTAGCAATCTAGTCAAAAATGACAGCCTAATGAAGATTAGCTTGCAAATGTTCTAGTTCCAAAAATTGTAATTTGTGATTTTGTAATGTATTCAGTTGCACTCAAAAAAAAAAATTCAGTATAGAATAATGTTCACATAATACATCAACAGATTTATGTTCTCAAAATTATGTTTTTATCAGAATATAGATTTTTTTTACTCTGTTTTTGTTAAATCTTTTTTATAAACTAAACATAATGCTTATATATAATGTATAATAAACTAACCCTGACAGCTGTTTCTAGCAACAAATATTAACATTAGTATATGATTCAAACAATAAGGGAAAAAGGAAAAGGAAAGCTAAGGAGTAAGAATGTAAGTATCCTGCTACTGTGTCTGTAAGATTAATCAATTACCATACACAGAAATTGATCTGATTTGTTTCTTTAGCATGTTTGTGTTGGTGATAAGTGATAATGAAAACTGTTGTTTGTTCACTCATTGTGACTGTGAGGCCTGGCACTTTGAGTAACAAGGTTATCTTTAACATGATGGCATAAACAGGGAGAGGGGGGCAAGCCTGGGGTCCCAGGGAGAGACGGTGTTCCAGGGAAAGATGGCCTGCCAGGGTTACCTGGGAAACTGGTGAGTGATCAGATGATCTTGACATTTACCAAGACATATACGCAATAATTTCATGATCTTCTGCACCTTTTTTTCATTTTCTCTATGCTTCTTTCTTTTTCTCCCCACTTAACTGCTCTCTCTCTCTGTCTTATTATATCTCTCTGTCACTTTCTTTTAGGGTGTTGCCGGACCCATCGGCCCCCCAGGACTTAAAGGAGAGCAAGGAGACAGCGGTCCACCAGGAAAGGTGCATCCATATGTGCATCTTCATGTGTGGACTTGCACGTAATGTGTAGTTTTATTGACACTTTGCTTTTAATTCCCAACGTGCTCAATTTATCTCTCTCCTTTTATTTCCACTGTGTTCTGCAGTCTGTCACTGGACCCCCTGGAATGAAGGGTGAGATGGTGAGTTGTTGCCATGGTTACATCATAGCGAACACTGTGTGAAGATCAACACGTCTCACCTGCATGACAAATAATCTCATTTGAAGCAAACATAATGTTAGAGCGCCATGTGCGTGAGCTCTTCAGTAGATCTTCTCCAAGTGTTGTCATACTTAAATGCCAGCTGAGAAGCAGCACAAAGTAGTAAAGTAAACCACAGAGAAGTAGAGAAGCTCTATTTATTTTACTTTAATCTAATATTTTACGACTATTATTGATAAAAAAAAACTTTCTTTGATCCTCAGGTATCATTTAATGTGCTTTTGTGTGTCTGGTTAGTAGATTAAGTTGTATGTAGCTGTACTTTAAACATTAAACAAAATCAAACAGTGAGTAAACTTTATGTGCAAACTTTATTCTACCTCTTTGTCAGAAATCTTCCAGCTCTCTGACACAAATCCTGTATAATTGTGCCTTATTGTGTGTAAGTTTTATTTTATTTAGATACTGGCACTGATGTGCTCCATATATATATTTACCACATTTATCAACAAACTTATGACAGGACAGGGACAGGGAAGTAAACTATTGTGGCCCATTGCACTTTAAATGCCACAGGCAAAATCCATCAGCTGCTTTCCCTGTACAGCTGAATACTTCCAGGAGTATCTAATCTGTCAAGAGATGCCATCCACAGTTTCACCTGTGATGGAATCTTTATAATATCTGAAAGAAATGTACAGCGTGTTCTTAGAAATGTGCAGTACTTCCTGAAAAAACATCAACGGAATAAATAGGCCGGAAGCACACAGGTAGTCAATGCATCCATTCATTTGGTACAGTACCAATTCTCCTGAGGGAAATGGATGGCTTATCTGTACTTGCACCATGACATAGATTGCAGATAATGGGCCATAGATTTGTTATTTCTGACTAGAATATACCAAATAATTAACTTATTTATTGGCTGATTGTTTAAGGGTCCTCCTGGTCTGACATTGCCAGGTACAGTTGGAGAAAATGGCCTTCCTGGATTACCGGTGAGTTTCACTCATTTTGGTTATTTATTGAAGCTCCTGTCCAATACACTCCAATTAATTTATTTTATATGTGTATATACTGTATGTGTTATATAGGTTTATATGTGTTATAATGGATATTTGTTTATTTATGCCTCATTTGTTCCCACAGTTTGCCATCATATTCTGTCATCAGCCATCCTTTATCATTAATGTCATGTCTATAAGTAATTCTGAATTCTCATTTCATACTCTGTATTGATTTTTTTTTGTGTGTGCCTGTTTTGTGTTTTAGGGCTCAAAAGGAGACAAAGGGCCAGCGGGGATCAAAGGAGAAAGAGTGAGAAGCATTATTATGAAAAGAGTGTTAACTAACAAGGTAATGTACAATGTGTGGAGATAGAATTGAAAGTGTTATTTACTCACAGGGTGCTGCGGGTGATCCTGGAGATCCTGGTGAGAATGTGAGTACCTGCAGTCTCTTCACAGGCAGAACTTCCAGCAACCATCATCCATTTCATCTCCACTATAATGTATGCTTCATTTAAAGAGTTTTTCACACTCATTGTTCAGGGAATGAGAGGACCATCTGGGCCCAAAGGAGTCAAAGGAGAGGCAGGTGTGGGGATGCCTGGGCCTCCAGGACAATCTGGACCCATCGGTTTGAAGGTCATTAATTAATTTTATTTTAGAGTTGTTATTGAACTGTTGCTAACAGAACCTCGAACCCTAAGTGTAAACTTTGGCACGTAAAAGCCCAGGTATACTTCATTTTCCGCCTACTGTTCCATTTCGTGCACAGCCATGTCCGCACAGCTTTCAACCACAGATGAACTTGGATGGATAAGCTGGACACATGCGCACTACCTCCAACTTGACTCATTCTGTCTTAACATTTACCTTGCACCTACACTGTTGTATGCCAACGTCCGCAGACAAAAATCATGTCACAAGGAAAGTGCACGGACCATGCGGAACGCGGATGGCCGAAGTATACTACCTCAGAAAGACCACATAGCAATGCCTTACCAACTGCATAATCAACAACAGAAAATGTAAAAATCTAGTTTGAATATTGAATTATATACTTTATTCTGTTGTAGGGTGACCCTGGCTTACCAGGTCCTCCGGGCCCTCCTGGACCACGTGGATTGGATGGCACGCCAGGACTGGCAGGGCAGAGAGGTGAAGCAGGTCAGCCAGGACCCCCTGGACCACCAGGAGAGAGGGTTAGTAAAGTCGCCGTACATGTAGAAACAAATGTACTCTGAAAACAACAAATGTTGAGGAGTACTATCATTACATAAAGTAATAGGTTTAATACTAGGGCTGGGCAAAATTAATTAATCCGATTAATTGTTTTGTAAATGACGTCGATTCGATATTGATTAAAATAAAAGATATTTTCATTTGATTAGGATAAATTAAATAGTTTTATGCCTTCATCTGATCACCAGAAAAATTAAGAACATTTTATATTGCCCTATTATTGTTTAATAAAAGTACCCTATTCAAAATTGTGAAAAATGTTTAAAATACAGGCCTGTGGCTCTTCATTTCTTTTTATAAATTCACCATTTGTAAACTGATTTTTACTGTTTTTTTTTTTTTAAATTTCAATAGCATTTGTATAAAAACTACATTCACTGAATGTAATGAAAAAAATTATATAAAAAATCGAGAATCAAATCAAATTGAATCGAGAACTTGTGAATCGAAATTGAAATCGAATAGAATCGGGACATCTGAATCGATGCCCAGCCATATTAAATACCATCATAGACAAAAACATTTACTGAATTTGGCTACACCTAATGATCTCAATTCCACATGGTGCTTGTAAGGGTCTACAAGGATTTATTGGCAAAGCTGGAAACCCAGGAACACCAGGAGCTGGTGGGCCCCCAGGACTCCCTGTAAGTCACAGACGTGTTAAAATCTAATAATTGCATATAAACATTTGCATTAAGGTGTTTCTTAGAACAAGTCAATCTGTGTGTGTGTGACCCTCAGTGGTATTCATTGATGTATTTATCTTTATATTTAGGGTACTGCAGGCCTTCCAGGACTTAAGGGTGATAAGGTAAGTGATGTGTTGCTTGCAGGGCTTACAGTTTTTAGGAGCACTACTAATTTTAAAAATTTAAGAGCGCATTCAAAAATTTAAGAACAGTTGAAGTCATGAGCAAGTAACCATGAGAGAATGGAGCTTTTATGACAAAAATGAGGAACATTGTGTGAGTCGTGACAAAGAAGTTTACCTTTTGATAAACCAAATAACAGTATTTTCAGTTAATTTGACCAGCTGCAAAAATAAAAAAATAACTTTAATTTACAACAATAAAATTACAATACTATTATTTAGGGCTATCTACATTTATTTGCATTCAATCATTAAAGAACAGAGCTTAAATTTATGTGTAAAGCCCCATGGTGACCTAAAGCTTTACTCTGAAGGACGCAGCACGTTAGGCTATAAATGTACATAATTCAGTCGTAGTCTTTGCAGTCTTTACTGGCATTTGCCACCTACTGAGTGTTAATTTATTCATGAGCTTCAATCTGCTCAGTTGCACCAGTGCATCTGATATTTTTCACAGACATTTACAGTCGCAAAGGTGACTAATGTTCGCACTGTAGAGCCCTGGCTTGTTGTGTATTTTTAGGGCTGTTCAGTCATGTTTCAGCATATTATATATAGTGTAAAGTTCAAAAATCTGAAAAAAATGTTTATTGTGCTCAAGTGCTTATTTTCATTACAGCTTATCAGAAATTCATGCTGATTAACCTTTTTACTTAAATTTGTTATACTGATTATATAATTTGCAATTAAACGTAGAAAATACAAAATAAAAACATTTTTAAAAGTGGTTTTAGACTTTTAAAACCAAGTTAATTGTGTTTATTTTGGAATTAAGGGAGCAGGTCTAAAAAGCTCAAACTGATACCAGCTTGTCTCTCTGCAGTAAGAACCACTTCAAAAAGGTTCTGGACAAAAATGAAGTGAACTGCATCACACACAGAGTCATTACCCTTTCTCTCTCACTTTTTCGTCCACATTCAGGGTGAAATTGGTGTAGGAGTGCCAGGTTCAAGAGGAGAGCGAGGAGAGGCAGGGCCTAGGGTAATGTCCACAATGACTCCATCTTTTGTTCATTTCTTTGTATGCAGATTGTTATAGTGTGTGTCTTATTTTTTATAGGGAGAAGAAGGTCGGGCTGGAACAGATGGGGAGAGAGGCCCTACTGTAAATATACTCCTACTCTCCGTTCACAACATTCAGCATTCACTCATTATTCTTTACCCCACCACATCCTGTCTTTTGCACATATTGATGTCAGTCAGGCAGTAATAGTCTCTCTTAATGGGTGTCACTGATCTGAGCCCTCGTCTAGATGTGGAAAGGCTGATGCAGGCAGAGAGGTAGCTGTACGAACACGCTGTATTCATCACACTTTATATTCAGGGGCTATGGTGTGTTTGTCTCCCACTCGCTGCAATTTCAAAAGCATTATGAGTCAAGGCCTCTTGCAGTGCTGCACTTCTTCTATCTACAAATTCATACAAATGCTCAGGCAAATAAGATTTATCCTTTACTGATCTGTCTGTCCCACTGATAGGGTCCTCCTGGCAGCAAAGGAAACAGAGGAGATAAGGTGTGTATAACTTTTCATCAACTTCTATAATCTGTCTCGGGCTGGTCTGTTACTTTGCTAAAATACATTCCTTTACATACACGTTTTATAAACTACCAATACTTCACAGGGTGAACAAGGTTTTCCAGGAATCAAAGGCGAAAAGGTAATTATTATTTTTTTTTATATGCTTTGATCATCTTTCTTTATTACACAGCTTCCTAGAATACTTGATTCTGATTGGTCAATCTAGTATTTTTCAGTGATGGTGGATTTCACAGATTAACTTGATTCTTAAGTAATAAAATTATTTAAATGCAAATAAATATTTCAAGTGCTTTTATTTATTTGTAGACATATACCGTATTTTCCGGACTATAAGTCACACTTTTTTTCATAGTTTGGCTGGTCCTGCGTCTTATAGTCAGGTGCGACTAAGGGTGCTTTCACATCTCTAGTTCGATTAATTTGGGCTGAACCAAGGGCAAACAATTATACATTGTAGCATTTTTCAGCTTTTTTGATTCCTTTTCACACCACACTGATTGCTTTGGTCTGTACCAGTTGAAACGAACCAAAGTGCAGTCACATGACAACATCTACATCACTCATTGGCCATGACGTATTTCCTAAACTGCTTTTCAATTGGTCAGAATTTACGTGCGGAAAAATTCCAACATAACAGGGAAAGCCAGCAAATAAGACAGCAACACAGCAGACAACACAACTACACGATGACACGATTGCGCGGGCTGGTTTTGTTCCTGGCCATAATCTATTACATTTGTTTGTATACACCACAATATGCAAAAAATAAATTTCTATAATGAAGCGCGGATACGGCTTGAAAACAACATTCTAATGCACTGCAAACGGCAAGAGTGGGAATCGCTCGTAACTTCAAGCGGAGGCGTGCATTAATTATTCTAACTCTGACATGTTCATGGTCATCTGACCAAATTTCTATGAGGCTCCGCACCTCCTCACTACTCCAAGTTTGTCCATGAGCTGTCATGCTAAAGTGCAAACTGTCAACAAACACTTCCTCATCCCATAATGCACAACGCAGCTGACTACGGCAGCTGGTTTAGTCCAAAAATAATCAGTACTTTTTGCAGTTGGGTCTGTTCGAGGTCGGATCACATTCTCACCACAAACGAACCGCTCCAGAGTTCGTTTGAAAGCATACCGAGACCACCTCTACAAGCAGGTCTCCATACGCTTGTTTGGTCCGCTTTTGGTGCGCACCCGAGTGCGATTGCTGCTTTCTCACCTGCCCAATCGAACCGCACAAAAGGGAGAAACGAACTCTGCTACGATTCAACCGAACTAAATGAGGCAGGTGTGAAAGCACCCTTATTTATCAAAATTAATTTGACATGAACCGAGAGAAATTAACCAAGAGAAAACATTACCGTCTACAGCCGCGAGAGGGTGCTCTATGCTGCTCATTTTCCTGTAGTCTACACTGAAGACATAGAGTGCCCTCTCGTGGCTGTAGACGGTAATGTTTTCTCTTGGTTCTAAATAAATGCGACTTATAGTCCAGTGCAACTTATATATGTTTTTATCCACATCATGACGTACTTTTGGACTGATGCGACTTAAACTCAGGTGCGACTTATAGTCCGAAAAATACGGTAAGCAGAATCATGTACAGAATCATGTATTATCGCAAAATAAAAACCAGAAGATTATTATGATGCGAAGTAGCAGGGTTTTGAATCACCCTAAAAGGAGGTTTCTTTTGCATATTAAACATATTATACTATTCTTTCTACATATTTAATGGATTGTATATTGCTGTATTTGATTTTGAATCTTTAAGGGAGATACTCTGCTGGTGGGGGGACCTTCAGGAGACAAAGGAGTGAAAGGAGAAACCGTGAGTCAGATTTTTTTGATTAAGTGTGTCAGGTGTTTAATGCTTTTGTGTCACTTTATGAAACGGTCATAAAGTATTCATGTGGATCTATAGATTGTTAATGAGTAAGTAAGCAACAGGATAAAGGCAGATCTATTGGGTCGATGTAAACTAATCGATTGTATTGATCACTGCTCTCCTCAGGGGGAGAGAGGAACTAAAGGTGCACAGGGTGAAAAGGGTGCAAAGGGACAGGAAGGACCACCAGGAGAACAAGTAAGAATTGTTTTTTTCTTGTTTATAATTTTTTAATAATAGACAATTACAATAAAATGTTGTCATGCCTAAATCACTTTTATATTTATATTTTATATTTTTTGGGGGGGACAAAATAGTAGAAAATTTTATATGGGCTATTTATCAGTTATCAGTCTTAACATTAATAAAAATATAATAGTGCTATTAGCCACAATTTTAATACTGGTGCATCCCTAAATAAAATGGCTATTCCCTTTTGATTTCTTTTAAAGTTTGCTCTTTCAGAACCCATCTATTTTTATTTTATGTCTCAGTTGTCTTCTAAAATTCCTCAGGTGTATGAAATATAGACAAAAATAAGAGCAGAGAGCTATAAAAAATTATGTGGATGGCTTAGCTCAGAAATTTTGTTCTTCAAAGAATCTGATGAGAAATGTTAGAGTATATTGAAATCTCTTTCTTTTGATTACAGACGTTGAGATTTCTTCTAAAACTCTATAGAAGTCATGTTAGAGTCTCTTCTTAGCGAAATAATCGGAGAAGCAAGAGACTGAACTTGTTCCCCCTTTAATCTCATTGCTGTTTGAGAGAAATGACAAAGATATTGAAGAGATCTCATTTGTGATTTTTCTATCATATCTCCAGGGTCTGAGAGGGGAGCCGGGAGAGAGAGGTTCCACTGGCTTCCAGGGAGCCCGTGGTCCTGGTGGCCAGAAGGTGAAAAATACTTTCCCTTTCTTCACAACTGAACAAGAATAAACATATGCATATACCTGAATATATTTGGGAATGTTTGCTTATGCACATAGATGTGTGTGAAGGCCATATTGATCAAACATTTGCTTATCATTTACAGGGAGAAGCAGGGCAGCCAGGTATCCCAGGAGAAGCAGTGCGTATTCTTATTCAGATGCCTATAACATCAGCGCATGACTGGCACATACAGTCCCCAGACTCAGTCATTTCCTCATGACTACTTATTTTTTTATCTGTTCTCTACAGGGAACACCTGGTAAAGATGGTCTGTCTGGCATGAGAGGAGAGAAGGGAGAGGTTGGGCCTGTAGGTCATCGAGGCCTCAAGGTGTGTTTATATATGTGTGTGCGCATTTTAATAGTTGTCTCTTTGATTTAAACTCAAACTGACTATTTATAGGTTATTATCGCTGACCTTGAGTAGCCTTTCAGACCAGATGATCACGCTGCTTATAATTCCACCACAGTTTGGATTCCAGGCCATTGTGTCTGACGTTCATCTGCATATGTACCTCAGAGCCATTGTATTAAAGTTTTTGTGTGTGAATGTGTGTGCGCTTGCGTGCATGTGTGTAAAAATTGATTTGTCGAGTGCAGTGAGGCACATGAAGACTCCTGTGTATGAATCATTCCTCTCAGGGAGACATGGGCCGCTGCAGACAGTACTAGCTGCCCTTCAGCCAGCGGCAACATAGACACGCACTTTCACATTGCAGATAAGAACTTTTATCTGGATTCAACATCCCAGATAGACCTCTATCTGTTGTCACTAATGAGAAAGACAGTAATTGAAGGGTGTGTGTGAGTTTTTGTGCTTGTGTGTATGACTGACACATGAATAGTGCTTTATTCTTTCTAGATAGTAATTTCTCCTGTGACATTACTCCCTGTAACATTGAGTGATTGACAGTTTGACTGAGCTTTAATGGTTTACAGGGAGAACGAGGATCCAAGGGAGCATGTGGACCAAGCGGACCAAAGGGAGACAAGGTGAGTAATAAGGAGAGCTCAAGGAAAGTTTTTGTTGTGTTGCAATGTTTTGCTGGAAGTGATGAATTGTGTCTGTTCGTAGGGGGATGCTGGGATAAATGGCAGACCTGGATTGCCAGGAAGGAAAGGCGAGCAGGTATGTATTTAATAGGTTTTAAGTGTAAGTTATTATTATTATTATTGTTGTGTATTCTTCTGTTGTCACACTATTTGCTTGAAATAAATAAATAAATAAATACAAATATGTGTGAGGCATGTATGCGATTCCTGTCGTTATCTTGCCTTGATGGCAAATTTTATTTTAGGGTGAAGTCGGGGCTCCAGGTCTCACAGGAAGTCCAGGGAAGGAGGGACTGATTGGAGCCAAGGTAAGAGGATAATTGGACCCACTTTATATTAAGTGGCCTTAACTACTATGTACTTAATTTTAATTAATAATTTAGTACAATGTACTTATTGTGTAAATACATGTTTTTACATTGTACTTATATTTAAAAAAACGACATTTAATTACATCTGTATTTAATTTCTGTAATTACATTTATAATTACACTGTTGACCCATACTTTACACCTTAACCCACCCTTAAACTTACCCATACCTCCAACCCTCTCCCTAACCTTACCCCTATCCCACCTCAATAGCAGCAAAAGTGTTTTACAATACAATATGAACACAGTAAGTACATTGTACTTATTTTTTATGTAAGTACATAGTAGTTAAGGCCACCTAATATAAATTGGGACCGGATAATTCATTGGAAACATATTGGTCTGAGAATATATTTAATAATAGTGATGTCATGATACATCATTTCACAATTGTACAGTAATTGTTGATTTAATTGATGGAGCACATATGCCACTGAACAAGTAAAAAAAAAACCTAAATATTAATATAAATAATTAAAACAATTCCATGTTGCCTTAGTGTTTCAGGTTTTTCCAAGTTATTATAATGTGTATTATGTACACTACCATTCAAAAGTGTGGTCATTAGGATTTTTATTTCTGTTCAGCAATTATGACAATAAAGACATTCATAATGTTACAAAAGATTTATTTTACATAAATGCCCTTGTTTGGAACTTTCTATTCATCAAAGAATCCTAAAAAAAAAAAATCATGGATCATCGTTTCCCAAAAATGCTACTTGTTACTTGAGCACTCACTAAGTCAGAATAATAGAATTAAATATCTGAAAGATCACGTGACACTGAAGACTGGATTGTGATGCCTCTAAAAATTCAGCTTTGCATCACAGGAATAAAATGCAATATAACATACATTAATATATATCACAATATTATAAGTTAGACTGTATTTTCATCAGATAAATGCAGCCTTGAAAGACTTCTTTTCAAAAAATCTTTACCAACCCCAATCCTTTGACCTGTAGCGTATATTATTAAAGAATGAATCATTTGTATTTTATTACAATGTAAAAAAAAAACTACATATCAACATTTTCATCACAGTTGGCTCGAATCGAATCTCTACTAATAATACTAGAATTTATTATTATTTTAAGATTTATTGGTACCAACTTACCAATTCTTTTAAAATCCTTTCTGAATAAGCCAGTGGACAACAAAATGAACTATTTTATTGCAACATAGTAATAAATATTCTGCAATCCTTCCAATTTCAAGAGTGAAGTTGAAAAGGTACAATAAAACTTTAAACAAATCGTATAACGTTCATCGGTTGATGTCCAGGGTGACAGAGGTTTTGATGGAGTTTTGGGGCCGAAAGGATCACAAGGAGAGAAAGGCGAACGGGTGAGTAAACCTACATCTTTAGCTCCCCTGCTGTTTAAGACTAAAACTGCTGATCTCAGTGAAGTGGCTTATCAAATGTTCCACCTACTCCTCTTTCCACTCTTACTCCTGCTTTTTAGGGCCAACCTGGTATCCCTGGCCCCCCTGGACTAAGAGGAACAGATGGACCCCTTGGTCTAACAGGCCCTCAAGGACCTGCTGGAGGTAAAGGTCCAGAGGGCCTGCAGGGGCAAAAGGTATCAAACTTACTTAACAGTACTGTATATGCGCAAAGGGACATTTACATAATTATAGCTATTGCTATTCATGTCTATGTTTCTATACAATCATTTTTTTCAGCAGGAGGGTTTCATTGACATTGGACCACACAGCATGCTTTTTAAGATTATAATTTTAAATCAGAATACAGTAAATAACAAGAAAACTGATGTGAATATATGTCTGCAACTGTATCTCTTAATTCATATTGATATCCAGTGAGTTACTGAACTTTCACTGACATTATGAATGTGAATTTTCTGCATTTTTAAAAAATACACACAGCACAGTAATATTCTGGGCTCATTTTTCTCATAACCTGTGGTTCAGCAAACTTAATTAAATTTATTAATTAGAGCTGATTCAGCGAGGATGTGAGTTTAGTCCATGATTCAGACCATTTACTCTTTTCAGACTCATTTGTCAGATAGTTTGACAGATTCATTACAGTCTTTCTCTCATCACATACAGTACAATTCTATTTATTTTATCTAATTATTTCTTTTTTTGTGATATGTTTTGTATTGATTTTGAGCAGTAGTGCAGTGCTGCTCCTGAATAGCACTTCAGGAAACACTGAGTCATATGCAGAAGAAGCCATGGTTAGTTCATCATGTGTGAGATATCAAATATTTATTGTAGGGAGAAAGAGGTCCTCCAGGCCCTTCTATGGTTGGCCCACGTGGCATACCTGGGATCCCAGGAGAAAGAGGAGAACAGGTTACTCTATACACCTTCTTGTCCTCTGCATTTTCTCTCCATACTGTACATCTGTCATCACTAAATGTGTCTCTCTGTGTTTTTGTATCAGGGTGAGATTGGCACTGATGGACCTAAAGGAGACCGAGGACAACCAGGCATGACGGTCAGAAACAAATAGATGTTTATGATTCATGATTTATTGTAATTTCATCATGCATATTTTATTCTGCTACTCGAGTCTCCTTGAATCCTCAAGATAAGTGACAGTGACACAAAGACTCCTTGCATCTCTCTTTGCTCTTAAAGGAAGATGAGATTCGGGCTTATGTTCGAAGAGAGATGAACCTGCATTGTGGTGAGTGGATAACCGTCATTTATCTCTATCGGCAACAATTTTCCATCAGAAATCAAAACAAATCCTCTACAGCAACTTTCATTTTTGGAGCTAAGCTGCACTGAATGAAAAATAATATTAATTAATTGCCATTATTTTGTCATTGTTTTAAACCACTGTCCTCCACATGAATGGCAAATTTAATTTACTTCAATGTCTTACGAAAGAATCACGATAAATGAAATGGGATGAAATCAACCTTGCGTACTTTTTTTTTTCCATTGTATTTTATTTTATTTTTTCACTTGGGAATACATTTTACAGTAGTATGCTGATTGATGTGGATTTCTCTTGTATCAATCAATTGTCTCTCTTTCTCTCTTTTCCCCTAAGCCTGTGGAGGTAAGTTTTGACTTATATAGCCTCAATATAGCCAGTAGATATTTTCCAGTTATTGCATCTGTAACTCATGTGCACACAATACACTAACAGTAGGCTTGTGTGATCTCAGTCTGTATAAACCTTGTTGTTGAATATGTTCGTGAGAATTACTAGGATTTGTGCATGCTAAATTGTTGATGTAGTGCATGAACTTTGAGTACATCTTTACACGCATGGATGCTTGTGTTCACTGACGGGTTTTACTATCTTACTTTTGTGTGATTCGTTATGGGCGTGTTCTCAGGTGTTCAGGAAGTTGAGAAACCTGTACAAGTGCAGGCTTACCGAAGCTCCTCCACGTCCCCAGAGCGCTCACCAATCCAAGGGGACGAGGAGGGTGAGTCCTATCCTCAGCTCATCCTTTATTTTCTGTTTATCCTCCTCTCTTCTAAACTGAAAACTTTTGTCACTCTGTCCTCAATTTATTAATTTTTTATAAAGGGCTAGTTTAAAGAAAATAACAATTAAATTCTGTCATGCTTTTACTTATACGTGGAACACAAAAGAAGATATCTTGAAGAATGTTCACCCTGAGCTGTTTGCATGCAGGTTCTTAAGCCGATTATGCTTAATAAGCCGAAAACACACTCGGTCATGTAAACGAAGTAACCCGTTTTCTTTTACTGGTGTAAGGTCATAAACGGTGTAAGCATAAACCCGTTGCAACAGGAAGTTTTACTACGATTTCGCATGGCATGTAAATGTATTAACTTTCTATCGGGTAACATCTTGCAGTAAAGAAAGAAAGGAAATATATTAAAAAAGCTGACTTTTTTCATGACTCAGTGCTGCGTTTATAACTACATGAGAGGATAATACACATGCTGTAAGTTTCCAGAGATGTTGCAAGCTTAATCTAACATCACAACTGACAAATGTATGGAAAACTCTGAGTCAGATATGCAAATGATTGTATTTTGATGTCACTACAGGGAAATAATCTGATTTATTAATAAAATCATGTAAAAGCCGCTTGCTTTTATTGTCATGTTACTGATGTCCATGTAAACAGGGAAAACTGATTATTTTAATAAGCTGATATTTGTGAGTTATCAGCTTACTGGTCTGCATGTAAACGTGCTCACTGATGTTTTCCATACCACGAAAGCCCATATGACTTATGTGCCAAGTATAACTAACCTATCTCTTGCCCTTGTTGAAACAAAAAGTGTGCTTACCGGTACCTCTATTGAATGTGCAGCTGTAACATACATATAGCATTCATAGCACATTTTTTGTTGTGCTTTAAAGAATTACACTTTTTGATGTGTTGGCTTACAAAAAGCACATACATTTTAACTGTAGTTTGTTATTCAATATTACACTGTTTTAAATGTACTAAATTGCATCTTTTTCATTGCAAATGTGTCATTACCAATATATTTCTATTAGTGCTGTCAGATTAACATGTTAAAGCAGGAAGGATGATTCAATATATTTATATAAATATTTATAAAAAAATACATATTTATACTATATTATTAGCCGCACACAAGAATACGTTTTCTGACACAGAAGAGCGTACGCTGCTTGCGTTCAGCGGATATTCTCCAAACTGGTGCTACAGTGATGCGGACAGACACAGAAGAGACGAATTGTTGAATAAAGTTGTTATTTTTGTATTTTTCAAGTACAAAAAGTATTCTTGTTGCTTCATAACGTTACGGTTAAACCACTGGAGGCAGATGGACTATTCTGACAACGTCTTTCATACTTTTCTGGACCTTGACAGTGTAATTTATTTGGGACAGTCACAAGCCTCCCGGTTTTCATGCAAAATATCTAAAATTGTGTACCGAAGACGAACAAAGCTTTTACGGGTTTGGAACAACAATGGTAGTCACTCTGCGTTATTTAAAAATGCAGTATCGACATTAACAAAACATCTCATTGTCATGTTCTGTGGAACTAAATCATACAGGTTTGAAACAAGGATGATTAAATGATGACAGAATTAAACTTTTTCTCTTTAAGCTACCCCTTTAAACAGAAACTATGTTTCTGCCTTAAACATAAGAGAGATATGTTAAATACATGGTTGTATATAACATTATCTAGTTGCACATGTACATTGATTGCTTTCAAACTACAATATCCCAGCATTCTAAACTGATTTTCAGTAGCCCTCACATTCTTTGTGCATCCATGCACATTTTTTAGCAGGTCATAAGCTGCGTGTTGTGATGAACACAAACGATCCAGACTATGAGGACATTTACTCTATAGAGACCTATGATGATGACGCTCCAGTAGAGGAGATTGCTGACTATGACAGCACGGTCAATAAAAGCCAGGGTATGCCAATTTTTTCCTGTAGAAAAAAGTTTGTCTGTAGCTTTCTGTGTAGACATAGTATAATATATGGTTATTTTGGCAGGTCAAACCATCTCTTTTGATTCATTAAAAGCTGATAGGACAAAATTTGAGGTGAAAGGTGAAGGTGAGCCAAAACCTCTTATTCATTATGGAGATTAAATTCTCCTTTCAATCATCTTTACGCAGTATACCAAACAGTGTCGATGGTGCATATTTTATTCTCCACATTTTACTGCTTTTCCATGTCTTTGTTGGGAATAAAGTGCTTAGAAATGCTATCTGTAGGAATGTATTAAACTTTTGTTGATGTGAACTCTATGATGATGGATTATCATAATTTTGCACTGTGTAATTGCTGCAAACTATTGTTCTTTGCTGTGCTCACTTCCTGTTGTTTCTCTGTATCATCTCTATGCTGTCAACCCGCTGACTCATCTGTATAACAGCTCCTAGTATAAGATTGCAAGCAGCTGTCCTGCCACAGAAACTAGCTGGACATTTCTACAGATCTCTGTGGTGCTATGAACTTTAGAGACATGCCATAATGACAAGATTAAAAGATGAATCTGCCTTGTGTGCATTTGTGCACTTCAGCAATGGCTTTCGCCATATTGTTCAATTTGCATTAATTGAGGATAGAACTTTTGTTGTGTTTTCTGTGGAACAAAATAAGAATTGGTGTGTATTCTTTACCATTCAGACACTTAATTATTTTTGTTTAATGTGTGTTTTTAGACTCCTGCATCTTGCCCATGGAAGAGGGTAATTGTTCCCGTTATACTCTGCGCTGGTACTTTAACTCTGACGTGGGCGTCTGTAGACCTTTTATTTACAGCGGCTGTGGAGGAAATGCTAACCGCTTTTTACAAAAGGAAGAATGTGAGGAACTCTGTCTACAAGAGTAAGAAGGTATATTAACAGGCACTGATTAATACAAAAAGCTGAAGGTATCAAATGGTGCAATAATGCATATAATGGTCATGTAAATAAATGATTAATTGCATGGGATAGGTGTGATTTTTTTTTTCTCACAATCCTATCTATGTTACAGGATTGTTTTTTAGCTTGAAGACAAGAGTTGACTATAAATGGAGGATCACTAACTCGTCAGCAATAAAAACATTGAAACCGTAGTGTTTAACAATGCCATCATGCACAAGAGATCAAAGTAAAGATTGATGTCAACACATTTTCCTCAACGGGACAAGCAAATTTTAAATATTGATCAGGTCTTTAAGGTTTATCTTGTTTATTTATTTTGTGTCTGTTGAGCTGCCAAACATCTGTTAATCTTCCTGCCAAACTGGATACATTGTTATACATACATATATATATATATGTATATATATATATATATATATATATATATATATATATATATATATATATATATATATATATATATATATATATATATATATACGCACACACACACACACACACATTACTTGCTTTAACACATGTTATTTAGTCCAGTCAGTAACTGCATACAATACTATCTTTCATTTTTTCTCCTTAATGTCGCACATTTACAACCACTGACATTCTCTCAGGTGCTGAAAACAGAAACTAAAACACGCATTGTGATATTCTTAACTAATTCATCTTGGACTTGTTCGTGGAATAAGTCTGTGCTGTACAAAATTGTACTGTAAATGTAGATCTGTATTTTTATCTGCTTGAAAATGAGAATGAATGTTCTTGTATTATTAGATGCTGCATGTTTACTTGGACAAATGGTGCTATTTGTAAAGCTATTTTTATATTTTTGACTGATTTGAATGTTTTCATGTATTACGCTCATTATATTATGTGTTTATTTCCATTATAGTATAAGGATTTTACAGTCATGTTCATTTTATGTGATGTTGGAGCAATTTACAGATTTCTTTGCACATTTTTAATAGCACAATAAAAGTAGTCATTTTCTAAATATACATTCATACATTGTAAAGTGATCTTTTCTACGTGTTCCATATTTGCTTGAAATAACCATTTGTTTGTGCATCAATCCTAGTCATACTTGTGATGATTCACTGATGATCCTGGACCGTCTTGTTAAGATGCCAGTGTACACTCATTACTACTCCTCCGGGGCTGTCACTCAAACACTGTTTTCATATGAATTTCTACTCATATTTATTCATTGGCTGCATTTTAGCCAGTCCATCTGTTAGGGTATTTTGTTCTATACTCTCATGCCTGCTTAATAACATTGTTTGAGTCTTATGTTTTTATTCTGTTCTTTCTTGAGATTATTCTTTCGTTGTGCCTTTTAATGAGTTTATTGTAATGTCAGTCACTGACAACTGCATCGAATTCACTGAAGTGCTTACAGAGGTCAACCATGTCTTAATCTAGATCATGTTTTAATCAAGCCTTGGGTGCACTGAATATTTAAAAAAATAAATAGCTTTCGTGTAGATGCATTCCTCATTCTCTCAGATCATTGCATATGCCTTTTAAAGGGCCCTTTCCAGATCCACTAAATATCCTTGGGAAGGAAGGAGTTAATTGCATTTTAAAAGATTAGGTGACATTGAATTTGACATTGAAAAGCAGTCTTTGCCTTTTCATTATTGTGCTGAGCATTAGAGTTCATAGAGGAAACGTATACACTGGAAAACAATGGGTAGAAATTATTTTCATTTAGAAATTGCTTGAAAAGAATCGGCAAGTAAACATTGAATTATATGTGAAATTTTGAAGTAGAAAGACTGAAGTAGAATTTTCTTGTAAGACATACTCCAATAAAATGTTTTATTTACAACTTCAAAAATATTTTTACAGTGTACTTAACCCTAAAAAGGACAACGTATCCTGAGGGGCTGTAGGGAGAGGGAGGGAAATTGTAGGTCTCATTTCTGGGTTTCAACATGACCATCTGTAGTGAGAAATCTACAGATCTTCAGATAAAAGTATATATTTCACATATTTATAATATTTGGAGGGGATTTTTATATTTAAAAAGTAGTTGTTAATGGTAAGCTTATTACATTTATGTTGCAATTTTATTAATTTAATTTTTACATTTTTCATAATCTACAAAATTATGTTTTTTTTTTACAGTCATGGCCAAAAGTTTTGGCAGTGACATTAATTTTGTGTTTTGCAAAGTTTGCAGTCCAGAAGCTTTTGTGATGTTCATTTTCATTGTTTCTAGATTATTGTGTTATGTGATCAGATGTATTTAAATAATTGCTAAAAGCTTCATTGGTCAAAAAATGAACTTTTCACACACACCCACACAAAAAAATTCACTGTTTTTTGATCCTGACACGAAATGACCAGCTAACATTTAATTGACTAATCATATCAACAGCACATGTGAAAGTGTGAATGAGTACTAGTCAGGTGAAATCACGATCATACTAGATTGTAAGAGCAGACTGATTGTTATAAAAGGAGAGAAGAAGTGCTTCCAGTCATGTTCTTGTTAGCAATGGTTACCTTCAAAGAAATAAGTGTAGCAGTCATCGCTTTAAATCGAAATGGCCTCACATGCAAGGAAATAGCTACAAAGAATATAACCCCTAAAACACCATTTACCAGATCATAAGGAATGTCAAGGAGAGAGTTTCGTTGGTTTGAGAGCATCTGCACACAGAGTGAGGCCAAGACTTTTGGACAATGGCCTGGTGTCAAGAAGTGCAGCAAAAAAGCCACTTCTCTCCAATAAAAACATGAAGGACAGACTGAAATTCTGCAGGAATTACAAGGACTGTACTGCAGTAAGCTCCCTGCCGACTGTTTGGAGGTGACCACTAGGCTACCATGAGTCCTGGGATGTGCCAAAAGTGAAGACCTGAGACCATCAATGTGTGGGGTTGCTTTTGAACCAAGGGAGTGGACTCTCATAATTTTGCCCAAAAATACTGCCGTGAATAAAGAATGGAATCAAAACGTCCTGCAAGAGCGACTTCTTCCAATGATCCATTAGCAATTTGGTGATCCGTGTATTTTCCAGCATGATGGAGCACCATGTCACAAAGAAAGAGAGATGAAGAAGTGGCTCAGAGATTATTACATTGAAATTTTGGATTTGTGGCCAGGCAACTCCCCGGATCTCAATCCCATAGAGAACCTGTGGTCAGTCTTACAAGGCGAGTGGTCAAACAGAGGCTCAAAAATTGTGATCAACTCCGAGAACTAATAAGGTAAGAATCGATGGCCATCAGTATCCAGGCAGGATTTGGCCGTGGAGCTAATATTCAGCCAGAGTGTTAGAAGAACAAGTTTCAACACTGTAAATATTGACTCATTATTTATATATATTAGGGCTGGGCAAGTTCAATTCTGCATGATTGCCTGGATATTTCTGAGAGGCAAAAGCGATAGATATGTAAAGCTATATATTGTGAGAGGGCCATGTGTTACCGCACTCTACTGCAATGGGTCCTGCGATTGCGCAGGTCTCTAACAGGAAGGTGCCTGATGTTTTGATCAAGGCTCTGGACTCTAAACATAACTTGTTTTTCTGTAACAAACTATAAAATATTTTCTGTAAAATAGTTAATATCCTAGCAGTGACAAATAGCTTGTTTTGTATATAATTTAATTACATCAATGTTATAAATTTAGATTTACTATAAATATTTTAACTGCTACAATGTAAAAGGAATACTGCTGTAAAAATCACTTTATTTGTTAATAAGGTGATTAAGTGTTTGCTAAGCATGTTATTGCACTTTTGTTCATATAGCAGTAGATACTTTTAAATGTAAAAGTGCACAATACACTATTTTTGAATGTTTTAAATGCATATATATATATTACACACACCCCAGGATACATCGCACATTTGAGGGTATAAATAAAACAAAAATAAATTAATTTGCGTAATAAATATAAATGGCATTTTACTTGTTCAACAGAATTTTACAAATAATGTTTAGTTTAAGTTACGAGAGAATAAATGTGGTTGTTTTTTATTTGATTAAAATGTTGTAACACGCATTGCCTAACAAGCATTCTTTTTTCAGTCAGTTTATACACCCAAATGGGCGACGTATCCTGGGGTATACACACATTAATATCTAAAATAAAATTCATGTTAAAAAAAGACTATGTCTTAAGACGATGGAAAATAGCAATAAATTCATTTTCTGATTTCTCTTTATGGTCTTGCCCTTTATAGGGTTAAACTCATATTTACATAATGTTTACAGCTCGCATGCTTAGTGTAATGCCGATTATGAAATAAATAAAAAATATATATAGGCTAGTAATAGAACATAGTTATACAATGTTGTCCACACATAAACCGTATCGTATAAATAGGTTTCTAAGAATCGCGCGGACAACTGAAGACTGCAGTTTGTTTGTTTGTGTGTGTGCGTGTGTGGATGCGCGAGGGAGCGGGTTCAGTACGTACGTCTGGTACACAGGATAGCGGCACTCATGGGTACTCATAGAAGCACAGTGGCGACTTCTATAACCGTTTAGCACCGCTGAAGGTGCGACATTTATTCCGGGCACGTACCTGACAGCGGACTGTCCTGAAGCCCCTAGGAATCTCGCGCTCTAGTAGAGTGAGAGACAGAGTAGAGCGCGCGCTCCACGGACCGCAGTGGAATGTAGCGGGGTTTCCCGGCGCGCGGGACAAGGTGAGTAAAAAACCTCCTAGATGCATCTTCCCACTACTCACAAGGCTATTGATCTTTTCACTTAATTGCCATTCGGTTCCATTTTACCACCACTCTTCATTCATTTTTGGGTGTTAAGTGATACATTTGGGCAGAGCGCGCATGGGAATATAAATGATAACCGAAAATCAGCAGTCTTTTGATCTGGACTCGACTACTAATATTCCTAACACTGCAAAAAGAATTGGCAGCAATGTCATATGCGGGCTATGTCGACACTACGGACGATTTGTGTACGAGCTAATCCATGTGTTGCCTGTAATCTGCAGTCAGCCATATGGAATTCAATGTCATTTGAATGGCTATATTGCACATTTTTTCATTAGTTTGTATAGCCATTATTATCTGTCACTTTGCACTCTCAGGCTTATGAGAGTTCAGTTTGCATGAGGGTATCATGATGATTTCAAACACAACTGGGCACATGCACATGCTCAGAGACACGTGACTCCAGCAAATTATTTAGTGAAAAATAGTTAAATATGCCTGCGTCAAGCATTTGACATTCATCACACACATTATCATATTGCTCCCACATGCACACACATTCTCAAAGATTACAGTCAAAGGGATTTTCAGATGCACTTAAGATCAGGCGGCAAGATGCCAGTTGAAGGAAGAAAAAGGAGAAGAGGGTGTATGAGACTGGTGTGTTTAAATTTCTCTTAAGATTAAAAGCTACAGCTTGTTTTTAGGACATGAAGCAACAGTGAGGAACAATGGAGTGTGGCGCAGGTATAAGTGGCCCTGATGTGTTAAGAATGTGTATGGAAGGAAAGAGGAATCTAGTTCATCAGCTATTTTAGCTCCTAGATGTGAAGTTATTTTGGTTCTTCCCTCTGTAGCGACTGTAGTTTCACGTGCTGTCACGCTCTTTCATTTCCAAAGAGTCTGTAAACAAATTTAATGCATTTGCATTTTCATTCCACTTTTAATATAGCTCATTATAAATCAATTTTGACTCTATGCAACAGTAGCACCCTTTTGTGCACAGAGACATACCAACAGATTCATTATAACATGCATATGTGCAATTTGTTGGATAAATATGTGGTTTGAATGCCTCTGCTCTTGAATAGGAATAAGAACATTTTGTGATTGTTTACTCACACAAGTGTCATTTCAGACTGTTTTTTTCTATGGAACACAAAGGAGAAATCTGGAAAAAACCTGACAAGGCTTTACAGGTTTTATCTCATCATGTGATCATCTTAATATGGCAATTTTATATGCAGAATGAGGAACAAGCTATTAGTCATCCAAAACTACAACTAAAACCATAACAAAATGTAACAAATTCAGCAGCCAAAGCAACATTTCTTTGATTTAACTTGATGTACTAATAACTAAAACTGAAATAAAAACTAGCTAGTAAACTATAAACATATATATATATATATAAACTATAGTAAAAATTACAAAACAAAAAAAAATAAGAATTTTTATTTTCAGGTTAATTATTCCTTTAACAGGGTACAAACTAGCATGGACAGAACAAATTGGCTTGGAAAACAATGGTAATGAAATAGTCTGATAAATGGCAGAAAGAGCTGAGACAGCATTAGTCTAAAGAAAGATGGATGGATGTCTAGCATAATGTAATGATGGATAGAGGGTAGGAGGTAGAAACAAACTCCTCCAGCGATTTCACAACACATTGTGCACCTGCACTTTCCATTCATCTCTCATTCTCTCTCTTTCACTAATCCTTTTTTTTTTTTTACACACAATGCCGTGATGTGCCATTTCTGACAAAAGTCAGTCTTACTTATTGTTGTCTCACTGCTGTGAACATTAGATGTTGAGCTTCAGTTATTCATTTGTACTACAGAATCCAAGCCCTAAATCTTTGTCCCCCCCCCCCCCCCCACCCTTCTGCAGTCTCATTGTGTTAAACATCAAAACTTTCTTCCTGCGGTCATTATCGCAGATGTGCTCAAAAGGCAAAGTCTGAGCCCCACTTGAACAGCCACAGATGCAGAAAGTCTCAGATTTTGTATTTTGACCACCCTTAAACTGTAGACCAGTTGCCATAGTAACAACCATCCTAGAAATGGGATCAGTCTCAAGTCGAACTCATTTATTTATTTATATATTTATGTGTTTTTTTGTTTTTTGGGGGAATGGCAGGCTGCTGTGATTGCGCAGCCTATAATTTCAGATCTGCTTGTGTTGATGGCATGTATTTTATATTTCGAGTTTATTAGAATAATAACCATTTCTTTAACATGATAAATCAGTCCTTATACACTGCAATGTCCATAGCCAAATTCATCAAGGTTTCGGCAATCATTTGTGTCCATGGTGTTGTGTGAGAGATCGTTGTGTGCTGTAATTCTACTGTCGTAGTACTTCTCTTGTTGGACACAAAAACTTATATGTGTGCAGGAATGCAGAATTACACATACACAATTGCTCACATGTACATCATAATCATCTTTACTGTCCAGTCCTGCTAGATCAATACCTCATTACAAATTCAGAAGGGCAAGTCATACCCCTCTTCCACCAAAATGATGCCAGTGCTTGGTTGGTTGCATTTCTGAATCTCTCTTAGTCCCAGCCTGCATTTGAATGAGTCTTGAAAGAGTGACGATGATGTAACTGACTATGGTACTACTAGGGATGCACCAATATTAATATCCAGATATTCAACTGCCAGATATTCAACTTTGAAATGATCAAAATAAATTTCAAATAAAACATTAAAAAGTTTTTTTAAATTATAAGAATTATTTTACAAATGTATTTATATATATATATATATATATATATTAAAATGATATATATATATTCATTTATATACATTTTAAACTTTTATAGATAGATAGATAGATAGATAGATAGATAGATAGATAGATATTACATTTGAATTTATTTTTGTAAAAAAATAAATAAATAAAGCACTAAAAATAAATACCAAAAATGCTTTTAAATACAATTTCTTAAAGGGTTAGTTGACCCAAAAATGAAAATAAGCCCATACATTACTCACCTTGAAGACATCCTGGGTGTATGTTACTTTCTTCTTTCATACGGATTCAGTCTGCATTATTTTAAAAATTGTCTTTGATCTTTCAAGCTATTTGATGCGACTCAGCAGGTGTTGCACTGCATCTGTCCATGAGAAGTTTAATAAAAAGTGCATCCAGTAAAAAAAAGTGTCTCACATAGCTCCAGGGGGTGAACAAAGGGCTCCTGTAGCGAATCGATGTGTTTTGAAAGGAAAATAACGATATTCAAAATGTAATATACAGCTTAATATAGCTTGCTTTCACTGTTGGAAAATGGATGCAGTTCCGGAGGAATGACATATGAGGCAAGTGTTGCGCATGCACCGGTGAGTAGGGCTGCGCGATAGGGATGCACCGAAATGAAAATTCTTGGCCGAAACCGAAAACCGAAAAAGAGAAATCCAAGGCCGAAAACCGAAACCGAAACACCGAAAGAAATTATGTGAATTATTAGTACCATTGCATTTATTGCTATGACCGTGTACTAACTTTACTAAAATTAAGACATTGCAATTGCATAAATTAATATTAAAGTTTCAAAGATAATTACAATTACATAACTTATTAAAAAAAAAAAAAAAAATACATAATTACAAATGATGCAAATATTTATTAAGCACATTGCAACAATCATTGCAACAAGCACAGTATAAAATAAAATTCAAACTAAAAATGTATCCCACTCATGTGTATATTTAATAATAATGTACAGGCCTACTAGCCTGCAGAAAGGTTTTAAAATGAACATTTCTCTCATAAAAACAAAGTGCATTTAGGTGAAGTGCATTTGAAATTTTTCTCTGTAGGACTAGAAAGTGCATTACTTCTCCAGTTGGCAAGACTGTTATCACTTCTGGGGATGGGGACTTCAGACAGTTAACCATCTAGCTGTTGAGCAGTTGAGCTTGTAATCTGCCTGACATTTGAGAAATATTTGAGAGAGTGTATTTAAATAGGACCAGGGCATAAATAAACATTTTTATCAAATTAAAGCAGAAATCTAGCATAAATATGGCTACAATCTGATATTATGTATGTATGTTTGTGTGTGTGTGTGTGTGTGTGTGTGTGTATATATAGTAGCCTAAGAACAAAATAGCCAACGTATTATTATTATTTGAGGCACTTTCTTGCAGAATTCCACTGAACATATCAGACAGCGATGGTGCATGCCCCTCATCTGGTGCAGAGACCAGTCTTTTTTTCTGCGCTCTGATCTGTCTCCTGCGCTTGGCTCTTCTCCGTCTCCACGCGGGTTCTCCGCATCCAGCGCGGCCTGGATCATTTCTCGTGCGCGCTGCCTTATTTCCGCATACAAGTAATGGTCTTTATAACGCGGATCAAGCACATTCGCGATGAAGTGCAGAGGATCCGAAAAGATCTCAAGAGAGAGAGAATGTTCTCACTGGTGTTAAGTGAATGTCGCGGGGAGCTCGTGGTCTTCGCTATGCAGGTGCACGTGCAGGTCGCGGTTTCTGTTTGCGTCATCACAACATTTCGGCCGTGTTGTTTCGGTGATAAAAGTCTATCGGCCGAAAACCAAAAAGGCCATTTTCGGCCGAAAATTTTCGGTGGCCGAAATTTCGGTGCATCCCTACTGGGCGATATATCTAACGATATGATCATGCGCATCTAGTCAGTAAATCTGGTTCCATGATTACCGCTAAATCGCCATCACCTGCTTTCAAATCGAACAGCATTTAATATAGAGAGCCTTAGATCACTGAAAAGCTACACAATATCGCGTTCATTATCCAAGATGATCTCATACATAATTCCCCCAGAACTGTGAGTGCAAGCTAGATTAAAGTGATTATTAAGTTTTAAATATAGATATTCTTCTTACAAAAACGCATCAATTCGCTACAGAAGGCCTTTGTTCACCCCCCCCCCCGGAGCCGTTTGAGACACTTTTTTAATGGATGCACTTTTTATTAAACTTGTCAAAGACCTGTGCAGTGCAACACCCGCTGAGTGGGATCAAACAGCTTAAAAGATCAAAGACAATTTTTAAAATAACTCTGACTGGATTCGTCTGAAAGAAGAAAGTCATATACACCTAAGATGACTTTAGTATTTAATGGCTTAATTTTAATTTTTTAGGTGAATTAACCTTTTAAATGTAATTTTTTTTTTTTTATGCTATAAAATTTGGGCTGTTCATTAAACAACAGAACGTGGTTCATTCTGTTTTTGTCTTCCCATCATAGAGCTGTCAATCATTTATCAACGCCTCAAGAAAATACCTGAGCAGGTGGATCATGGCCAGTGGGAGTGGCTGGCGTTACTATGCCTGAAGGCGTGTGGCGATGGTGTCCATGGAGACAGATGGCAGCTTCACTGGGGGCCACGGTCTGTCCCTCTTACAGACTGAAGATAGCGTGGGGCCTGGACTTCCACAGCAGGAGGGGGCGTGGCTTGGATTCCGGGCTACAGTGAGTGCTGTGCTGATGCTGGAGCTGCTCCTGGGGGTTGGTGGCAATTTGACCGTGCTGGTGTTATACTGTGGTCACTGCAGCCTGTTGGAGTCTGTCAGTCATGCCGTCACACTCAGCCTGCACACCCTTGACCTACTGCTCTGTCTCCTTTGCCTGCCAGTAACCGCCACACTCCTCATCCTTGGTGGAGCCTCGGTTCCTCACCACGCCCTTCTCTGCTGTCTCCACGAATCGGCAGCCAGTTTCGCCTGTGTGGGCACCGCACTTAACCTTCTTCTCATCAGCTTAGACCGCTATGATATCAGTGTCCGGCCAGCCAATCGCCTGCTGACACCTCGAAGGGCAACCATTTTACTTGTTGGAGTATGGACAGTTTCTTTAGCCGTACCTCTCCTACCATTCGTGGAGGCGGGGTTTGTTTCAGGGCAAGGTGAGGGGGTGTTTGTGCACTCCAATAGCACTGTGCTTTGTTCAGAGTGGGGGGGATCTCTACAGGCTCATCTGTTACTACAGGTTCCTGTGTTTCTCTGCTCTCTTGCTGTGATGCTGTTTACATACTTGAGAATTCTTCAGGCACTGCACATCCGCATTGGACGCACACCCAGGCCCCATCGAGACAGCAAGCGGCCTGTACAACGCCTCTGGTTACGCCGTAAAAGGTCAACAAGGTCGCCGGATCACACAACGAGAAACACACCCATCTCCCCACCGCCGCTTTCGACTGGGCCGCTTATCGCCTCGGATACAGTTACAACAGTAACCATCAACACTGAGACGAACACTCCCTCACTCACCACACCACTTAGCCCCACCCCTACTGTGTCTGTAATAACCTCACCCTTAAGCCCCACCCCCACTGTTTCAGTGGTAACCACGCCTTTGAGTCCTGCCACATCTATGTCCGTCATAACTAGCCCCCACGTCCCTACCCCTGCTACATCATCAGTGACCATGCCTTTGAGCCCTACGCCCACTGTGTCTACGGTAACCACTCAGCTAAGCCCCGCCCCCGTCCAAGGTCCACCCAGCATGGGCGTGGGAGCGTCAGTATCTGCCATTTTGGCTCTGCGTCGAGCGGTTCGTCGCCACCGTGATAGGAGGGAACGTCAAAGGCGAGTCTTTCGCATGTCTGTCATCATCATCCTCTCATTTCTGCTATGCTGGGCACCTCTCTCCATCATGCCCCTTCTCATGCTGGCCATCGGGCCCTCTGATTGGATAGAACGCCTGAGACTCTGCTTCCTTGTGCTTGGATATTGGACGGTAGTGCTACATCCGCTGCTGTATGCATTCACGCGGCAAAAACTGCGCAAAGTTCTGCATACTCGTCTGCGCAGGCTGAGGTCGCAAAACGTGCAGACTCGTATTCGCACTAAAACCAGGATCCGCCGCAAGCAAAGGGCAGATTGCAGCGATGCTACTGACCGCTGCCTGACAGAGGCTGTTAAAGAGTGAGTGTTTGTATGTCTGTGACTTATAACTAGGCTCACACGGAATCTGAATCTGTGCATTCTTAAGTGTTCGTCCGTCATTCCCTTTTGTTTTAGTTTATTCGAGATTTTGGATGATTTAATTATGCTTTCAGCTGATAATATCAATATTTTCAGATCCATTTAACATATTTAACCATGTTTAAATCCAAGGCCGTAACTGTATTTTGAACATTGGGGAGGGGACCAAACATTTTTTTTTTCTTTGGGTAAGGGAACAAAGAAAAACAAAGGACTAGAATTTATTGTAGAGTAATCAATTTGAGCTATTTGCAAATAATATTTTTATATTAAAATATGCACACATTCACTTAAGGCTGAGGTACAGTTGAGCGTGCAACAGACAGACAGATTCTTTTCAAGTGCTTGCATATATCAAATCATTTGACGTGTGCTGCTGTCCTCACAAAGTCTGTGTGGACAGAAATATTGGGCTGATCATGGACATCATTAAACTGTGTTAATGACGAAAATTGCAAAATGCCAAAAGGAGCTCATATGAGTTAACAAAATGTAAAATAGTTATGATTTTTTTTAAATAGTTACGAATGAGATTGTGTTGCAAACACGCACAAGTATACTTTAGGCTAAATTCTCTGCCTAATATGCTGAAAACAGCTCCGTTAATATTTTTTGTCTCGTCAACATAAAGTTATGAATTACATGAATAAATTCAAAACGGTGAAATTAATATTTAAGTTAAGATATATCATATAAGTTAAGAAAAAATAAAAGTTCATATGTTTAGCTACTTGCGTCTTCACACTCTTTCACCCCTAAACCAGAAGCATCATACTTTAATTCGCTCTCATCTTCTTTGAACAATGAAGCCTTCTTTGATTTGATTGGCCATGTCAATTTTTTGGACATTGACAAGTGCTATTAGCCCACTGATGCAGACTAGTCTAAAAATTAAACTTTTTGTTATCCTACCAACAAACAGAGGAGTGGTAATGGAACGCAGCAGAACAACATCAAGGATATCAAATACTGAGGTTAACAATTTGGCCATATCTAATTATTGAGGGGACTTGTGGTTACAGGCCAGGTTAAATCTATTCCTCCGATTTTCCCCACAAATCTGTGTAGAAAATGTCAAAGAAAAAGAGAAAGTCAGCAGATTCCGTCTGGGCCTGTTTATGACTGTAGGTAAAAGGTGTGTGCTGGAAACCATTAATGTGTTAGATGTGTTAGATGATATGTGTGACTAGCTCACCTCTATAAAGGAAACTAAATGACGTTGGTAGGTCTTTATTATCCACCAGTTTGTTGTATTATTGGCAAATAATCAGCATAGGGTTTCTAAAGCACACTGAACTCTGAGGTCAACAGGGCACTGTCTAATTAACAAGTAGAGCACAAATATTCCCATGGTGCTAGGGAAAAGAGCAAGACTGAGAGAGCGTTCCTACAGGTGTGAGTCTGCCAGAGGCCATGTGCAATAAATACCAAATCCAGGTTATGCATCGCATGAGATCCATATAAATTAGTACTTACATTTTTGCATTTATTGTGTGGTGTAAAAAGTAACCGTCTGTCCACCAGTACACATACATGTGCACATATTTTACATTGTGCTTCTCTATATCATTGTGTTTATTAATGTATATGATCAGGGATGTAAATAGTCACTAATATTTCTGTGGTTTGAAACTGCAGCCAATTTGAACTCTGCTCTACCAAGGGCATGTGTACTGGTTCATTCAGTTTCAGAATACTGACAAAACAACTTTTACAAAGTCAAAATCTATTTATTTTATTTGTGTCCCATATACTGAATGTATATCTTGTGCTGTATATTATTTCAGATTGAGATTGTTATTGTATTAATTTATAATAGAGGAGCAATAAGTCTGAATTAAAGTAATAAAAAAGATTCAGCCTCTTTGCTTGTTTGCTTTGTTTGTTCCCAACCTTAGCTGTCAAAATTCATACCTCTGACAGAAAAACATTAAATTTCACGTATACATCTTTTATAATATTTTTTAATTGTAGTTTTTATAATGGCAGATGTGGTACATTTCTAAAATTTATATAATATACTGAAGTTAATATAACTTGACCAAATTTGGTCAGTTTGTGTTATTTTTTCTTTTCTCTGCCAATGAAAATCATTTTAACGCAAGTGAAATCAAACTGTTTTAAAATCACACCATTCTGACTCCACTCTGAGTTTTCCTGTTCTTTCTGAAAGGAAATTGCTGTTTGTTAGGGCAGTTTGAATATGTAAATACTAATCTGTATATTTTGACTGATTAAAAATCAGTCTGAGCCACTAGCTCTGATAGTTAATTGGTGGTAGTGTCATTTCATTATGTGAATGTATTAAGAAGTGCAGACTGCTTTAATATATACAATTAGTCCATGCTGAGAAAGGTTGACTGACTTCATCCCAGTTGATAAAAGTCAAACAGGCAATTAAGTACCTCCTCTGTCTCCGTCAGTGTTTGCAGTCTCACACAGAAGATCAAATGCCATTTGAGGTATACTCAATAAAGTACCTGTTCAATCAGTGAAATGGTAGCCTTTCAAAGTCTCTCTACCTGATTCAGAGACCTTAAATGTTATTAATCTTTAAAGACTTTGTTGCGGTTCAGCCAATATGTGTGTAGCGAGTGGGAAACATTCATTCCTCATTATCGGGGACAGAAGCTGCACTCCACTTGTGAAGTCTGAACGTATTAACTCTTATTAATATTTGATGACACACGCTGACATTTGCAGGAGCCTAATAATTGGAGGGCCGATAATGGGGACGGGACCCTGCACACAGATGTGGATGCCTGACTTAATGGACATGGACATAACTTTGACCACATAGGTTAATGCAGGTCTATAACACCTTGCTTCTACTTTTCCATAATTGATTGACAATTATTTCACATCACCCTACCACTGCAAACAAGAAATTATAATGTGTGCTTTTCTAATATTGATTTAGTGGACATATTGTGTGATTTGCTGCTATCTATAAATTTCAATGTGTAAGGTTTACTTTAAAAATATTGTGCTAGAACTGTAACAATGAGGGTCGTATAGGCAAGGTCCAATTGTGGCTTTTTATAAATAAAAAAAGATCATAGTCAGACAGGCAAAGATCATACTGTACACCAGCAAAAAGTGTCCAGAGGGCAAGGCAAGAGAATAATCCAACACAGGCAATAGATAAAGGCAAGCAGCAAATGATCAGAGGTGAGATAAACAGGCTAGGGTCAGAACAACAACACTAGGAAGCAGAATGCAAGCATTTGGTATGGCAGCTATAGGTTATTCAATACTGAGCAGCTGTATGTAAGAGAGTGCAACTTTTATAGTGTCTGGGTTATTGGAAACAGGTGAGTGTGTGATCAGAGGGGATCTTGGGAAATGGAGTCCAGGGGTAATGTCTGAGTGGCTTATGTGACAACCTCTTGTGGTGAGCAGGGAATGGATCATGACAAGTACTATGGTACTGTCTGTACCATATTCATACATGTATACATACACACAACCATTTAATAGTTTAGGGTCGGTAAGATTTTAAAATCTTTTTGAAAGAAGTCTCTTATTCTTGCTTTTACTGATCAATAATAAAAACAGTAATGTTCTGAAATATTATTACAGTTTACATATTATTTTAATGTCATGTCTTCCTGTGATGACAAAGCCACTATTTCAGTCTTCATTGCCAACCAACCCTTCAGAAATGATTCTAATATGCTTATTTGCTGCTCAAGCGACATGTCTTGTTATTTTTACAGTTGAAAACCGTTGTGCTGCTTAATGTTTTTTTTGGAAACCATGATACGTGTTTTTGTGTGTGTGTGTGTGTGTGTGTATTTGTGTGTGTGTGTGTTTCAGCATTCTTTGATTTATAGGTATTTCAAAAGAATAGCATTTTTTTCTTCTAAAATGTCACATTTAATAATAAATAAATAATTGTGTGACCTCAAACTGCTGAACAGTAGTGTACACTTTATTCCAAGGTACTTGGTAAGTGCGCATACATACTTTTGACACTAATGTATCAGAGTTTATGCTAAATATGCTTAATTCGCAGTCACAGCTATTTTATTTTATTGAGCACATTTTATATTATTCAGAATAATGCACATGCACGTGAACATGCCTATACAAACATCGAATTAAGGCTATTATT
This sequence comes from Carassius auratus, assembly GCF_003368295.1. Lineage (NCBI taxonomy): Eukaryota > Metazoa > Chordata > Actinopteri > Cypriniformes > Cyprinidae > Carassius > Carassius auratus. Next base: position 7,569,623 of record NC_039273.1, on the reverse strand, counting down.
ATGGTTGCATTCAAAATGGCCTATTTGGAATTGTTCATTTATTTCCAAATGAGGACAATCAATGTACTTAATCAAATTTCTTATATTAAGTAGCATTATCAGCGTATTATCCCCATCACCTTCCTTGTTTCTGTCTGACACTCTCCCTTTTTAATTTGGAAAACTCAAGTATGCTGATTAGTATGGATGCCTTCTGTTTGTGAGCCTTCGTCAGCAAGGATAGAAAAGGAGAAAGAGAGAAGGTTGGTGGGAAATATTTTTCTTACTGTATGCAACATTAAAACACTGTCGTGTATTCATTAAAATCTCTTTCTGGCTTTCTCTCTCAATTCTCTCTCTCACATGCATCTTTTTTAATCTCATCTGTTCCACTCACTGCCATCATCTTCTTTTCATCACTGACTGTGCCTTGCTTTCTCTCCCTTCGTTCTGTCCTCAGTCCTCTCTTCTGTAGACTTACATAAGAACAAAGAAGAACTGCCTTGGCAAGGGGAAAGTCACCTTGGAGGAGAGAGAGAGATAGAGAGAGAGAGAGAGAGAGAGATTCGTGTGGGCGGAATAACTAGCAGAAAGCTGAATCCCATGATCCCATGTTGACTAATCAATTTTAATTTAATTGTGTTTATATATGTTCTGCCCATAAGTCTCCCAATAAGAGATTTTGTAAATTGTGTCTTGTAAATAAGTGTTTAAAAAAAAATTTGACATGAAGCGGTAAGTACACATTTCCGTGTGTTTTTCAGATTCAGCACCTAAAACATAGTACTTTTTTTTATGTAATTATGAATAAGGAAAATATAGAGAATTAATAAATTATTTCTTATTATTTTGTCGTTTCATAAGCCGAAATAGCTCAGTTGGGAGAGCGTTAGACTGAAGATCTAAAGGTCCCTGGTTCGATCCCGGGTTTCGGCAAAGCTTTTTCCTCACTTCAGAGTATCTAGAAGTAACATTAACAGTTACGTCAGCAGGCAAATGTTATGTTCGAAAAGCATGAAGAAAAGTTGTATAATAGAAAAGGCAACCCGGATTAAAATACTGCAAGTGGTGCTCTACCTCTCTTTCCGGTTATGAGTTGTGGAGTACATATAATACCCTGATGATGTCGCTCTAGTTTTAGTTTTATTTGTTCGCCCCTGCGATTTTGCTCTAATTGCTCCAGAGGGCGATGTTGATCAATAATTCCGCAGTCTTACCTCGTGGAGCCCGCGAGACATGAAAATTGTGCTGACCAGAAAAGCATGAAAGTCGCTGGACTGCGGTATGACTTCCCGGTACAGTACCAACTGTATAACATCTTGTTTTACACCTGTTTTAATGTTTAGAGCTCAACTGACATCAGACCTCGTTGTGCCTCACAATATGCTGCTGCTTGGCCTAAATGTGTGGTCTGTTACATAGGCGACCATAACATATCCTTACAAGACAAACTTTACAGCATTTTTTTTTAAATGATCTTTTTTCTATTTTTGACACCTCATGTTTTCAGCACAGTTGTGTAATCTTCTGGGTATCTGTTTTTTTGGTTTATCTATTATATCGAAACATCTCGATGAAATAACGTTAAGTAGCCTATATCTATAATATCTCAATCCCATTTATAATGTGTATTTATAATATAACCACTATGTATTTTTTTCTCCTATTTACTAACAAAACATTTAATATTTATTAGGAGTTAAAGGAGTAGTTCACCAAAAAATGAAAATTTCCTTAGGATTTACTCATCCTCAGGCCATCCAAGATGTAGATTAATTTTTTTATTCATCCGCACACTGATTTTGAAACTTTCTCACCAGTGCATGGTGAGAACTTTCTCTGCAGTGAATGGGTGCCGTCAGAATGAAAGTCCAAACAGCTTGTAAAATTATCAACAAGTAATCCACTCTCCAGGACATCCATTAAAGGGTTAGTTCACCCAAAAATGAAAATGATGTCATTAATAACTCACCCTTATGCTGTTCCAAACATGTATCTTCGGAACACAGTTTAAGATATTTTAGATTTAGTCCGAGAGCTCTCAGTCGCTCCATTGAAACTGTGTGATCTGTATACTGTCCATGTCCAGAAAGGTAACAAAAACATCTTAAGGTAAACGGTTCGTATCTCTAATACGCATTAATCCACAAATGACTTAAGCTGTTAACTTTTTTAATGTGGCTGACACTCCCTCTGAGTTCAAACAAACCAATATCCCGGAGTAATTCATGCACTCAAACAGTACATTGACTGACTTAACGTGTTTTAACTTAAACCTTTGACTCTACCAAAATACAAAATGTAATACTATATATTTGTGAGTAAATTTAAAGCAAATTTTCATTTTTGGGTGAACTATTTTTTTTAATTCCATTATTTTCTTCAGTTTTCATTATGTACAGATATATATATATATATATATGTTGTCTCTGATGTTATTGTGATGATAATCTTTGAATTGGATCAGTTCTGTGAAATGCATCATTATAGTTCATCAGAATAGTGACCTTTACAAGATAGATCTAATATTTGTATTGTGTCAGTGTAGTTTCACTTTTTATAGAACTGACCCCCCTGGGCAACACGTGCAAACATTTTAGAGTCTAATGATTCACATTTAGCACACACATTTTGGGAACTGATATTGCGTAACTGAAGACCAGTCAGCCAAATCCCAAAGCTACCACTTCATCTCCACGGAGTCTCTATCACACACATACCAAATACACAGAAACTTCTTCAACTATAACATCTTTTAATATCATCTTCAAACAACTTTATCTTAACAGTTCTTGTTAAATCGATCATTACATTCTTGTCAGTCACGCTCTCGTATTTGACATTCTGTAATATATTCCTTTTTTCTTATTGAAGCTGCTTCCTAATTTATTTTTACTCATAGTCTCTGGAGGTCACTGAACCCCATGAACCATTAATTTAACACGTGGATCGGGTTCTACTTCCATGTTTCTGTTCTCTAATGTCCCATCTTCTAGATATAGTGTTTGGTGTCTACATAAGGAATTTTGGTTGTTAGGAGAATGCAGGACACAATTAAATGAAATATATTGTAGTTTATATCTCAGTGTGGACAGTATGTTCCAGGAGAACTGTTTTCATCTGTAAATTTCTCCAGTTTCATTGTCCAGTCCTTAACTGACTTCTCATTAAAAGCGATGTTTTTGGCTATTTTAATTAAGGCATTGTTGGATGTTCTCATGCAGGAAGAGAGTGTTTTCGGAATTGCATCGTATTTCAAATCACCAGTACACTGAACCGAGAATCGTTTCTTTCGGACGCGTCCGATTTGAGAATAAGAGTGAAAATTGCTTAGTTTGCTTGATTTTGCAATAAATCCAGCGATCGTGAAATCCTGTAGGGACTGAAATCTTGATTTTTCACAATTTGTATGCTTTTCCTGGGTGAGTCGGAGTGCTGTGCTAAAAGAGTCTCATGAAACGCAGTCATGCACAGAGACCAATGGCCAAGGTCAGGGTAGTACTAAATTAATGTTACATTTTTGTTTGCTTTCGAACCCTATCGTTTATCCCCCAAGGATTTTGAATATACGTCACGTGTCGTATTGGACCAATCTGTGATACTTTTGCGTCATTTAAATGATGCTGATCTCCATACACTGCCATCAAATGGACAAGCACGTGTAGGACATTTATAAAAATAAAAATAAAATTAAAAAGAAATCTCCTTATGACAGGCATAAAGCATTAGAACAACACAAGAGTGAGTAAATGATGACTTAATTTTCATTTTTTGGGTGAACTATCCCTTTAAGAAGCAGATACTCCTTACAAACCAAAATTTTGTTGACCGGCCAGACATGTTTTGTAGGGCGGAGAGCATGACAGAGATGAGCTCAGACAGAACACGCATAATAACACATGAAAAGATGCTGACAGGACTGCGAGACGGAGATAAAGACTGTCCTTTAGTCTTGCAGAAGCATATTCTAATGACAGGTCTGTCTAGTCTCACAGTGCTTGGAATTACTTCTGTGTGAATCACATGAAGAAATGGGGATATTGTTTTATCAGCAAAATCAAATAAAAAATATAATGTTTTTCTTAAATTATTATAATTTTTTTTTTGTATTTTCCATAATTGTCACGAGTTAATCACCCCCCCCCCCCCCAAAAAAAAAGAAAATCACATTTTGAAGAAATAATTCTACAAAAATTCTAATTTGAGGAAACTCTCAGGCCTTCTAAAATGAGCTTTTTCTACTTTAGAAGAAATTTTGCATTACATCACTTGGTCACCCATAGATCCTCTGCAGTGAATGGGTGTCATCATGATGAGAGTTCAAACAGTTGATAAAAACATTATTGATCCAATAGTAATCCACATGACTTTAGTGCATCAATTATTGTATTGTGTAGTGAAAAGCTGCTGCATGTCTGTAAGAAACAAATCCATCATTAAAAGTGTTTTTAGCTTCAAACCGTATTGTTCATGATTTCAGCAAATTGTAACTTTTGGTGAAATATTCAATGTAATCAATGTTAATTACTATAATACAGTAAAGAAAATAATTTCTACGGTACAGTAATGGTTGCAAAAATTTACTTTGTCTTTTAATTTAGGGAGTACCATATGACTTTCTTTACAGTTTTTTTATTTATCTTTTACTAACAGTCATATGAAAATTTAGTGGTTTGTCCTTGTGTGTATCAGTGTGATTTAATGCACATCAAGGTCACCTGTCACCCTGCTGTTTTTGTATTTTGTGCATGTGAGCATGTCCTGGCCCTCTTTATTTGATGCCTTGTCTGAATTAGAATGTCTTCACTGGCAGAGATCCAGATTGGCTGCAGGGGCCATCTGTCTTAACGTGCTCCACATACAACCAAACAAATGTTTTCAGCACTGATACTGTAGATGGCTGACCTAAGAATAGCGGGATTTGGTGATTTACCATAGCATCTGCCATAGCTAAGGAACGTGGTTCATGTTAGGCTATACTTTTGTGTCATGAGCTATTGTCTTTGCGTAGACACAGCCTCAGGAATTGGAGGTAATTGAAGAAATGGTGTTAGCAAAAGTGATCAGCACTAATCCTGTTCTTCCATTCCTGCTCTTTCTCTCTGTGTCTGCATTTCAAGGAATACCGAAATGTAGCTCATATGTGTTTGGCACTGCTTTCATTGATCGGCTAAGTAAATGGCTTATATATATATTAGTAAAGCATCATTAAAAATATGCCTTTACTTCAAAACATTTTAAAGGGGGGGTGAAATGCTATTTCATGCATACTGAGTTTTTTTACACTGTTAAAGAGTTGGATTCCCATGCTAAACATGGACAAAGTTTCAAAAATTAAGTTGTACGTTTGAAGGAGTATTTCTGTTCCAAAAATACTCCTTCCGGTTTGTCACAAGTTTCGGAAAGTTTTTTTCGAGTATGGCTATGTGTGACGTTAGATGGAGTGGAATTTCCTTATATGGGTCCTAAGTGCACGTCTGCCGGAAGAGTGCGCGCTCCCGTATAGTAGAGCAATGAGAGGCTGAGCACAGACAATCACTGATAAGAGCGAGAGCGTCGCGAAATGTCACAAAAGGAGTGTGTTTTTGGTTGCCAGGGCAAGACAACCCTGCACAGATTACCAAAGAAAAAACAGCATTAAGGGAGCAGTGGATGGAGTTTATTTTTACAGAGCGTCAACGGAGTTGTGCAAGTGTTTGTGTTTGTTCCCTGCATTTCGAAAATGCTTGTTTTACAAACAAGGCCCAGTTTGACGACGGATTTGCATATCATTTATTTCTTAAGGATGATGTAATCCCAACGAAAAAGGGTCACGATTGTGTGTTGGAACCACAGGCGGTGAGTAAAACTGCTTAAAATATCTCTGCCTCCTTGTTAGTGCGTCCGAGCCCCGCTCGGAGCGAGTCGTTGCTGCTGCTGCTCTCGTTCAGTTTCAGCCTCTCATGCAAAAGCCTACTGGCGCTCGCGATTCTTTAGCTCCGCCCACAAGTCACGCCTCCAGTCGGTCGTGTTTTTCTGGGAAAAATCAGTACAGACTATCTTTCTCTTATGAATATAATAAAACTAAAGACTTTTTGGAGTTATGAAGGATGCAGTACTACTCTATAGGTACTCAAGATTAACAGGATATCGAGTGAAAACGAGCATTTCACCCCCCCCTTTAAGGAAACATTTATTTTACAATATCTGTTTTTTTATATTCCCAAATAACAGACAAAATGTATTTGATACACTTAAAAGGCAATGAGATAAATCATGTTCTATATTTAGCTTTCCCTGAGATTGCCCAAAGGCAGCCAAACTCAATTTATTTTGAGGCTCAGCATCACACTTTTAATGGTGCTCTCAGGCAATAATGAGCATACCACTGGATGCCAGGCAGTGTTGTTGACTCAACAAGAGCTGGCATTCATATTTTAACTGGAAAAAAGAGGGTAGTTTCCGGTAGATCTCACATTGAAGACTTTTTTAATCCCTCTTACTGACAGTGTTGTTGAATGAGTCCGGTATTTCAGAAAACATCCGACTAAATGAAAGCCCTTTCATCACATTAGATCCACCTTTTGAATTCAAACAAATTGTAGCCTGTAGAGAAATGTTACAGCAGTCACACAAGCACATTATAGGAAATGCCAAACTCTATTAAAGTTTGTGTATGGTTTGTTTGTGCATATGCTTAATGGATCATCAAGCACTTTTCCAGTAATAAAGTAAACATATTTCGATATATATCTAACAGCATTGCTGGAGAAGATATCGCTTGAATAGCTTGCGGTTACTTGACTTAACCTAGGTTCCCTGAGATAAGGGAACTTGGAGCACTAATCATATGCTGCTCTGCGAGCCCAGTGTTAAAGCAATAATAAGGGCCCTAAGGGACCTGGCCATTATCTTGCCCTGAGCTTAGCTGAGGGCTTGAGAAACTACATCCCACAAGGGAGGTTAGACCGATAAAACCCGTGCCTGCAGGGCGGGGATGTCTAATTTGTAGAATCTGGCAAAAGTGGACCAGCCAGTGACCACACAGATGTCACTGATAGATATCCTTCCGGACCACACCCGTGAGGAGGTCATTCCCCTTATGGAGTGGACTCTCACACCAACAGAGCATTCCAATCCTTCAGATGCGTAAGCCAAAGCTATAGCATGAACAATCCAGTGAGACCTTACAGTCATTAAGCCCAAACTCAAGACACAAAGCAAGTTTGAATGACAGTGCTTGCAAGTCACCCACTTGCTTAAACGAAGGCAAACACACACATTTCTGGACATAGAGCCGTCTCGTAGATGGTGCTCTTGCCTCAAGAATGGTGTTACTTACCCTCTCTGGGAGCCTAACAGATTCCAGTTTAGGCACCAGACATGAAGTGTCCACAGCTCATGCCTTTCGCCTGCAAGAGAAGGTCCCTTCTCAACGGGATGGGCCACAGGGCCATCGTTATGTATAATGGGAGGTGAGAGGCTTTATTTTTTCAAATGAGAGCTCGCCTTGAAAAAGCAGGGAATCTGCGTTCATATGTGAGAGGATGAGGAATTTTTGTCTTTAAAGTATGTGGGTCCGTTATCACAGTGGTAAAATATTTGGGTATGTGCTGCACCTGTTCAAAGAGGTGAGGAGTGAAAGTGAGCTGTTTTTTGGGGCGTTGCGGCTGAGGCGAGAATTGAACCCTTCCTTTTCCTCTCTAGCGCTTCAGGACAGCTTCGGTGGCTCGGGGTCCAGCACAACTTTTGGATGGAAAGGGGAAGCTTTTCGCCGGCCAGGGATTCTGTTTCAGCCAAAGTTCCATCTTTCTGATGCTGCGCCGGCTTTGCAGGCTGAGCAGCGGGGTTCTTCTTGCAGCCTGCAACCATTTACAGCAGAGCCAAATAGCCCTTTCGGCGAGACTGGTGAGTCAAGGAAGGCCATTTTTATTCCCACCAAAAAATACACGAATATTCGAACATCTTTTTGCGCATGTTGTCAATGACGCGCAATATGTCAATAACATGCCAAAATAATACAAAGAGACATAACTACTTGTATAGGTAGTCTATTTAAGTTAAAACATATATGACAACGTATTACCTACACAAAAACAAGGAAATCAACTAATGGCCAAGACTCCAGACCTCACGCTCTCTCACCCTCACGTTCTCTGCGCATAATGGTTTAAATGAACAAACAAATTTTTGTGCAAGCAATTTAAGGTCGCGACTGTTGTCCCAAATATAGCAGGCTTCATTCAGTGATTTAAACAAATATTTTTAATAATAATTAAAGTTTTACTGCATTTAGAACTGACATTGAATGCTCCAAGCGAGCTGTGCTGTGGTAATCATGGAACTTTTCCTTGACATGAAACGATAAATAATCAAACCTCGGATCCATTGCTTGACAGAACTCCCCGAAGCGTGCCCCATTCGCGATACTGATCGGTCTCATGTCCTTACAAATGAACGAAATTATTTTATCCGTTATGGCCTCTTGTCGTGTTGCAGACAAAGAGCTTAAGGCGGGCGATGCAAAGTAACGTTAAGTGTCTGTTTATCTGGAGTTCCACACATTATGCCATGCTCATTTGGGTGCACATTTTTGAGATGTGACCTCATTTTGCTAAGTGGTCGAATGGTATGCTAACTGTATCTTAAATAGCTTGCATACAACTTGATCTCGCGGGTCAACAATTTTACCCCATTTTCTCTGCAACAGTCGAGTTGTGCTCTGCACTTGCTGGCATCTTCCATGAAGACGCTTCAACTTTCAGCATTGATGCTCTGCCAGACAGTGTGACTCCTGTGACCTGTCCCTGAACCCTCAGGCACGCTAGCGCCCACTCGCAAAGCAGACAACCACGCCTCTACTACCGCGGGCCTTTTTTCCACTTTTTTTTTTATTCGAATATTAATTTTCACCTTCGCAACTCATTTTTTTAAACCTATTCGAATACATGTTCGAATTTAGAATATTCATTGACAGCCCTAGTCCTTTGTAGCACACAGAGCCAGATCTGTTGCTGTTGCAGCTCTTTGAAGGCCTCATGGTGCTCTTGGCCAGACTCGTCCATGCCACGGGGAAGTTTGGCTTGAAACACTTGAAGGATTGCCATTGTTTGCAGCGCTGAGCTGGCCTGTCCGGCTGCAGCATATGCCCTGTTGGTGATGGCCGAGATGGTCTTGCAGGGCTTAGATGGATGTGCTGCATGGCCCTTTAAGCCGAGGGCGGATGGTGGGCACGGATGTGTGGCGATCACTTCCTCCAGAGGGGGGAGTCTTGCATACCCTTTTTTGACAGCGCCGTCAAACGGTATTGAAAGTTGCTGCAGTCAAGGAGTTTACCCGTGCCGAATTGGGGGTGAGCCACATCTTGGTGAATGGGGCTGGGCGCTAGCGAGATGATTGCTCGTACTGAGCTGACCAATCGAGGCCCAGATCCTACATTGCCTTTACGAGAACACATATCACTTCGGCGTCTGGCTTTGGAACCTAAAGGGGGAAAGGGGTTGATTTTGGCTTCATGTTTCCGATGCTGCCAAGGACACAGAGTCATCGGCTGTGACGTCATCAATGATAATGTCCTCTTCGGACGTGCCGAATGAGATCAGTCCACTCGCAGCTGAAGAGGAGCACTGGTCCTCACTTGTTAAGCACATTGGTATGAGAGGACACGGGAGAGCTGGGCATGTGGGCACTGAGCCGATGTGACACCGTTTGGACCCGCTGAGAGAGATCCACTGTCCTGCTGTTTCTTCTTAGGAGAGGAGAAGGACGGGAGGGCCTGGAGGGAGGCACCGCCTTGATGAAACAAGGTGACCCGCGAATGTAGACGAGAGAGGCTCATGTTCTCACAGAAAGAGCACGAGCCATTTGTGAGCGCAACCTGTGTGGGAGAGGCAGATGGCGCACTCGCTGTGTCCATCTTCAACTTGCAAGAGCTCCTTGTATGATCCACACTCACGGCACAACATTTGAAACAACAAATTTTCTCTTACGCTCCTGATGCCAGATGCCTGTAGAGGTCACATCGCGTCACTGCCTCGTCGTCTTCTACGGCAGTGAGCAGAGCTGGAGCTTCTTCCACAGCTGCTTCTTTGCAGTTCAGTCAGCGAAGAGATGATCCTCGTTGCTGAAGGAGAATTGATCTGATGAATGGCGTTACGAGCCGACTTATATAGAGGTCAGCACTGCCCCTTCGTTTGGGACAAAGCGCCATTGGTTTGTGCAGCTACACAAACGTAAACAAATCAGGCTTCAGCAGAATGGAAAAAGGAGTTTTTCCCATACACCTAATGAGGGTGAACATTCGAAAAGGAACTGTAGCTCCTTTAAATTTCATTTAATAAAGCCACTAAAAGCTAAAATAATCCAGCTAATATTAACAGGTGCTATCTGTCGCTATCCATCACATACAACTTTCACTTGTGACTACGGTGTCATTGCTCTGTTCTGTCTGGTCTTGTTGGTTAACTTATACTCCAGAATGTGATGCTCTGGGCTTGATTTACTGTGTTACAGTAGATGATATAGATCAACTGTCAGTGGTTTGATCTGACCCACGCACGAGTTTGGCAGAAGTATTTGAATGTCTGACTCTGCACGTGTTACCAAAACAAAGTCAAACTTGTTTGCACATAAATCTTAGCTCTGCAAGAAGTGTTAGAGGGATGTCCTTCCGTGTAAGAGATATTTTGCTTTGCCAACAGAAGCTTATGTCTGTTAGAGGTTGTTCATGACTTTTAAATGTGGGCCTTATCAGACACTTCTAAACTGGTGACACTCCTAGACCAGTATTTTGTGCAAATTTAATATATCATCATATTTTGTTACAAAATCAAAAGTTATCACGTGTCAAAACAAGTGTCAGGCTTGAGAATATATAATGCATATAATAAATATTCCACTATAGAAAGTATTGCCCAGAAAGGGGCCAAAAAAAAGAGTACATTTTATTAATAAATTAATATAAAAATAATCATTATTGTTGTTTATTTCATTTTTTGAACCCTTCTGTACAATACTTTCTGCAGTGGAATTACATAAATTATTATTCATACCATGTAGGCCATTAAGGCAAGATTTTTGATATCAGAATTACTTTTACGTATGGAACTGGTAGAGATTGTAATTTAAAATTCATATTCGGTGTGATTTATTTTATTTATGTATTTATTTTTTACAGTCCAAAAAAAAAAAAAAATCCATGTCACATGTGAGGGGAAAAAATTATTTTAGGCCACCTTAGTCAATATTAGGGCTTGTGAGTCTTAAAAATTACATTACCTTGCGAGCCTCCATTGGAATGTATTTAATGTATTTAACTTATTTATCATAGATTATGTTACTGGAATGCAACTGTTGTCATGGAGATGGTTTATTCACAATAGCAAATGGAGTATCAGGTGGTTTCTCTTTTAGCTTAGCGTAATGTGCAAAGAATGTTTGTGCGTCTTGGAGTCTGTGGAGTTTCCACAGGACGTCTGCATGACCCCTGCATGCTTGTTAATTTTAGGTTATCTTGTGCTCTCCCACTTATTCATCAAGACCGCTATAAAATTGATTGTCTTTCAACATACAAAATCCTTGTTTGTAATATCTTAAATTTACAAGGGCACTTTGAGTGATCATATCACATTTTAAGCATATTGGTTCCTTCAAAGGGAGGCTCATTACATCCTTAGATAAATTAAATAGTAGTTCCATATTTGATTCATAGAAGGTTGCATTCAAACATTCACATATTCAATAAACAAAAGTTTGGGGTTAGTAAAATTAAAAAAATATATAAAAAATGAATATACTTTAGTAAAGATGACTGTGACAGTAAAGATTTTTATAATGTTACAAACATCTTCAAATAAATACTATTCTATTGAATTTTCGATTCATCAGAGAATCCTGAAAAAATGCATCACAAAACTATTTGACAGCAAAAAATGTTTACATAGTTTTTTAAACATTAATTAAACATTTATTATTGACTAAGTGATTAATGTTTCTTGAGAACCAAATCAGTGTATTAAATTCATTTCTGAAGGATCATGTGATACAGAAGAATGGAGTACTGTAATGACTGCTGAAAATGTTGTATTTGAAAATATGTACTAGGAGGAGTTTCTCATTCTAGAGAAAATGTGAATGGACAAAAATGTCTGAAAAATTTCGTAATGTGCAAACATCCCTTTTATGCAATAGCATAATGCAAAATGATGTGGATGTAAAATAAGCTGCTTATTTCTGTAAGGTTATTATTATCGATGATAGGTCCAGATGTTTATTGAATGTCATTTGATCTCTCTGCACTATGAACCTATTATGTGGGGAAAGGAGACCCATTAGCTAGAGTTTCCCTGACCTAAGTGTGTGCTTTTGAGTGTGTCTTTGCATGGGTTGTTATATAAAAGAGATACTCTGTCTCTCGGCAGCAGGAATCATGGCATCTCAGCTCCACCGTCATGACAAATATGCTAATGAGGATCAGCAGCTTCATTACACACATGGTACAACACATTTCCATACATCTTACTTGATTACTGATGTGTGTGTTTGCGCGTGCATTGGAATATGTTGGCTGAGAATCTTGCGTATCATTTGATTCTGATTCTCATGCAGGAATTAGATCCATTAACCTTTGCGGAACGTCATCCAGTTTTAGCTACCATTTCCAGTTCCTCCACACACACACATACACTCGTTTACACACACTTAGTACACACAGACAGTCTGGGGAGCCTTGAATGATGACAGACAGAATAGTGAGGACTATTAAACACCTGATCTGAAATGTCCTCATGCACTCACTTGTGCTGATTACACAATCTATGTTTAGAGCTTTAATAGCTAATATAATCGCCATTTTTCTCACAATTTGCATGGTGTCCCAAGAGATGTTCTGCTTCTATTGAAGAAACTGCAGATTTCTGTGCCCTGCATTAACTGTGATGTGTAAGAGGGGGGAATTAGTGGGCCTAATGAGCTCCAGTGAAATCTTCTGTAATTTGTTACCACACAAGAAGTCAGTGATTAATGTTGTTGTTGAGCTTCAACCACAATAATGAGAATTTCATCATCTCACACTACAGGGACTTCATTATGTGTGTGTCAGTGCACAGATGCTACTTTGGATGTGGACATACTGTAGGCTCTTTTGACTTGGTTTTAAGGACATACCGATTTTAAAACTTGATAATAAGCAAATGTTATGACCAATTATCAACAAAGTTGTATTTAAATGGTTGTACACTAAAATAGATTGTTTAAAAAGTTATAAGGGAATTTGAAATTCAACAAAAGCAATATTTTAAGATTTGCTAAAAAAAATACATTTAACACTGTTTTTAAATTGTTAGTGTTTTAAAGATTAATTTTAAGTGACTTTTAGATGATTGCACAAGGGAAATAAGCATGCACTTTTAAATGTCCAAAATCAACCGTGTTAATGTACAAAGATTTCAATATCAGAACATCCAATGCAGTATACCTATATTGTGCATCTCCACTAAAGTATGAGGAAATTTACAAGATCTGCCTTGCAACTGCACATCAGTGTGCTAAAAAAAACTAGTAGTTTATTTGATGCAGTTTTGACTTTATTATGCGAGGACTTTATTTTGACTCAGACTTGCGAGGAAAAAAAAAATCTGAAATAGTCACAATTGGCTTTTTTATTTTTTATTCAGTGGTGGAAACAAGCTTCTATACATCTTTGACAAATAACAGAGCAATTCTTGATTGTAACATTGAAACATACATTTTCTGTGAAGCTACTTTGAAAGAATACGTGTTGTAAAATGCAATATATACAGATAAACCTGAAATTGTTCTTTACTTTTAGTCTTAGTAGGTCAGTGCTAAACATTATGTAACAGACTGTGATCCATTCAAAAGGTCAATAACTCAATAACATTCACTCTCTTATGCATGAAGCCTGGACACACTGCCTGAGGTTTATATAGGATGGAATTTAATGTTTTGTGTGTGAAGTGTGGCACCTCGGGTTCTTTGGGTGTTATTGTGTCCTATAAAAATATTTTTTTTGTTTTACAGGGGCTGGCCAAGCATAAGATATTAAAGAATATCAGAGAGGAGGAGTGATGTGCAGATGGAGGAGTGCAATGATGACTGCTGCAGCAACAGGGCTGAATATCATCACCCAGCTGTCATCTTTATAACAACACGCACACAAACACATTGTCCAGGTAAGAGATCTAGTGATTATACGAGCGGCCGTCTGTGTGGGAACTCAGTTTTATCTGTTGGACTGCAGCTCAGTTGCAGTCTGAATCATGCTTTCACGTTCTCAGCTGAAACTGCGTCACTTCTCGCTTTTGTACAGACGTCACAAACACCAGTCACCCCTGAGGTGCAATGACAGTCCAATCACAGCCACGCCTGCACAATTACACTGTGTACACTGAACAACAAACTGTCAAAACGGCAGCGTCAGCACTGCGTGACACTATACGGACACACATACTTTATGATAACATTGGCAGGAGGATGCAGAATGAATTTCAGAATTTACCGTTTCATCAGACACACGCGCCTGGCCCCAAGTTAACTTATGGTCTGTTTGTTTATCTGTCTGGCTATTTCGTTGTCTACAAAAGCAGTTAAAGTGATGAATAGACTGAAGTTGGGCTCAACTAGTTGGGTAGTGCTGGGGAATATGTTTCCCATTCATTTATTTATTTTTGGTGCTAATAATTTCAAAACTGACCAATTTTCCAAAAGGCTCCTTGAATAAACATGAGCACGTAAGTTACTGCAAGTTTAAAAATCAAAACAAGGCGTGGTTGTTTTTATATCACTTTATTTCGGAAGGAAGACTATTTTTAATTAGCATATACAATTTTCAGTGTCATTTTTATTTAATCTTATTTGTTATATGCCTGATAAAGCAGCGTTTGTGAGCTCAGTGCTGTACAGCAGTTGCTGGGGAAACTGCTTTAAAGCACCTCCTGTTGGCAGACAATGAATTAGCATTTTCAGCAAGTCTGATACGTAGCAAACATATTTTGCTTATCAAAAATAATCTACTCTAGGGGGACAACTTGGTTGTTGTTATTGGTTCTATTTGGAAGTCTACCGGAAGTCAAGTTTGAGCCACAAAAACGTGTATGCGCAGTAACGTTTGTTTATGTTTTTGCCGTTGTCTATATCAGTGCTTCCCAACCGCGTTCCTGGAGGCCCCATAACACTGCACATTTTGCATCTGTCCATCTGACACACTCAGTTCAGGTCTTGGAGTCTCTAGTAATGAGCTAATGATCTGAATCAGGTGTGTTTGATTAAGGTGTCATGGAAAACATGCAGTGTTGGGGGGCCTCCAGGAACTTGGTTTGGAATCACTAGTCTATATGATTTGTCCGTTTAAGGCCATTTAGAGGATGCTGACTCAATCTGGTGAAGCAAATTTAAAGTGAATAGGAATATGTTGAATATGCACTTAGTGTTCCCAAGACAGACGAGCTTAGAGTGGTTACAATCATCTGGGTTTAAATCACGCTCAAACTTATTTGATTCTGATGCAGTATTTAAACTGAAGCTCGCAGCAGGCAGCTTTGGTAAGAGGCAGGACATTTCCCGACCAGGTGCCGAGTGCTGTCAATCATTTATCAATCTGTCTGAATACACTTAAAGGGAAAGTTCACCCAAAACTTTCTTCTCTTAGACGAATCCAATTGGATTTATATAAGCCCCTTTCACACTGCACGTTGGACCCAGCATATTGCCGGAACATTGCCGGGTCGCTTTCTGTGTGAAAGAAACCACGTCTCGGGATTGATTCCAGCATTGAACCCGGGTCTGGACCTAGTAACATTGCGGGGTCCGACCCTGGACGAGCGCTGTGTAAACAAAAGCCAAATCTAATGCCGTGTCGAAGTGATGACGCGTGTTATTGCGTTCGCGATAGGGGTGTCCATGGTTAACCGGTTAACCGATTAACCGTTAAAAATTGCGTAACCGAGTGAAACATTTTGCTCGGTTAAGTGACGTCAATGGCGTGCATTGAATTTAGTTGTAATACATTTTTGCACCACCAGAGACCGCCAGAGCGCTCCCAGACATTTGTAATGTCCACAAGAAGTCATTTTTCTAATATGAAGCGGGCAAAAAAAAGTACAGCGTTGGAACATTTTAAAATTAAGAGTGACAGGGCAAAATGCAAGTATTGCAATACAGTGCTTAGATGTACTTCAAGTACAACCTCGTTGTTGTAATCTCAACAGCCAACACCCGGGCATCATTAGGCCGGTCAGGACTCACTGGATGCGTGGCGATGAGCGAAAGCATCTCAGCTGCGTGGCGTGTCTGTTTTTAATTCGGCTCCCATGTTAACAGGTTAGAGCTTGCCGACTGCCTGCGTGAGACGCGCGGCTGAGGCGCGGCTCGACGCGTGCATGCTAGAAATAGAACTGACGCCTTGTTGGAAGCGTTTCCAGGCAAAATATAATAGGAAAATATGTTTATATGTCATTTTGTACACAAATACATATTAATTCATGACATTTTGATATTTGAAAGTCTATAGGTTGACATAAATTCAGATATAAATGTCATTAAAAAAAAAAAAATTATCGATTTTCAAATATTGTACCTGTCAAACATATCATAGTCATAGCCTTAGCGAGGCGGCCGCGGAGCCTGCTTGTTACCTTTGCCTAAACACGGAAAGTTACATAACCATTACTAGAGCCTGTTCCTTTATAACATAGCCAAAGGTCGGTGTATATTTGCTTTATACATTTTAGGCTTATTCTCAAATACAGATTGTGTTAGTGGGCGGGATTATTAGGTAGTTTTAATAGGACAATTTGACCGGAGAGATTAAATTTTGTCGGACATTTCTTTTTTTTCTTTTTTTTGGCCAATGTCTGGAAATTACCGGACAACGGAAACCTATGGTTAACCGATTATTAACCGCTAAGGGCCTCGGTTAACGGTTAATGAAAAACTTGAAAACGTGCAGCCCTAGTTCGCGATGAATAAATATGTGCAAACTGTAATGAAGCAGAGATCAGTTAGTTCCTCACTTTCCGCGCTGACGCAGAGATTGTTCGTTTGCTTCAGTGAAAGTATAACATGCCTAACGTTTTCGACTCTTACATTACACGTCACGCCCTGATGTCACGTGTCGTTACGGGATCTTTACGGGTTGTGTGTGAAAGCACATACATATCCCGGGTAATCACTGGCAGTGTGAAAGTGCACAATCTAGCGACCCGGGAACAATTGCCGGAACACTTTTCCTGTGTATTTGCCGGAATGGCAGTGTGAAAAGGGCTATAGTGAGTGGGTTTTATGGGGCAGCTGTGACCTAATGGTTAGAGAGTTGGACTTGTAACACGAAGGTCGCAGGTTCGAGTCTCAGTGCCGGCAGGAGTTGTAGGTGGGGAAAGTGAATAAACAGCGCACCCTCAGTACCCATGAAGTGCCCTTAAGCAAGGCACTAAACCCCCAATTGCTCCCCGTCACTGGAGGAAATAGTTGCCCACTGCTCCGGGTGTGTGTTCACTGTGTGTTTTCCCTACTCACTGCTGTTTGTGTAAACTTAAATGGGTTAAATGCAGAGCACCAATTCCTGCTATGGGTTACCATACCTGGGAAATGTCAAGACTTTCACTTTATTTTTCAAAACAATCAATCAAAATTAGTGCCCAATAGCTTTGCTCCTACGCCTAGTGAGAATATAGTTCCCAGTATTTATATGATTAAAAATGGTCTCTATCTCATATAGCCTTGTTATTTGTACACGCTGTGACTATACAGATCACAACATGTAAATAGGAAAATGTTTGCTTTATTTTGTCACTTATTGGGATTACTATGCTACCATTATCCATTTACATCCAGTCTTTGTGCTAAGCTAGGCTAGCAGTGGGTGCGTCAAATAACACTTACAGAATGCACAGAAATGAAAAAGGTATGTATGGACTTATCTAACTCTGGGGGATACTGTGAATAAGCTAAAGTCCCAAAAAGTCGGAGTGTTCCTTTAAAGTGAACAACATATAGGTAATTTTGACCTCAATTAGTTAGTTTTGGTTAGAATACATCACATCCGGTCGGGCGGTCGCATTTGGTCTAGCCTCAGAAGTTCAAATATTTGAACGCATCTGAAGCTCAAATCGGATCCGAAATTTACACATACACGGAACTCCACGCACCTCCCACACTACTTTCCATTGGAAATTAATGACTTCCGGTCTGTTGCTTTTCGTTTATCAAGTGGAGACAGTGGAAAGGCGGCTTTAGTCACATATATTTAGAACCACTGCTGCTCAGTGCTCCTGTAGCCTACCCCTGAAAACATAGCACTCCCTCTCCCTCTAATGTTTTCTCTTGGTTCCTTTCTCTTGGTTAATGTCAAATTAATTTTGTTAAATAAGTCGCACCTGACTGTAAGGTGCAGGACCAGCCAAACTATGAAAAGAAGTGCGACTTATAGTCCGGAAAATACGGTAGTTGTTTCTGCACAGTAAACTGCCATAGGAGAATGTATCTTAATATTTAAACAAAACCTTTCTTTCATCTATACAGAATGCAAAGTATCCAGTTTCACTTTAAGGTCAGATTTTATATGCTCAGTGTTATTGTTGTGTCATGCTTGTGTGAGTGTTGCTTTGGATAAACATGTTTTGATATAAAGGAAGCATGTGTATGCAGAAAAACAGCGTGACAGACAGTAAATACAGGTGAACGGCTACGTGTCGACTTTGTTAAATGTGCCTCCTGTTCAATTGCCGGTGCAGGTGTTGTGTTGAAGTTTGTTTGTGTGCGTCTCTGTGTCAGCTGTTATTTTTCCACTTCTGCTTCCTCTTTGTGTCCGGAGCTCTTTCGTCGTAACTGGTCGCATATATTGCTGCTTTCTGCTTGAAAAATTCCATGCTGCATCCTTGAAGAGTAGAGTGAAAACGAGAGATGTGATGGAGAGAATGTTTGAGACAAAGTGTGAGAAGGACTGGAGGAGTGTAATGAGATGAGATTAGATCATGCCATGTTGTGAAGAGGATAATATCGACCCTTATATCTAATTTAACGCACATAATCTGAATGGAAAGCTCTGGAAACAACCACACAGAATGAATTTCACAGGGAAAGTGCCTTAAGTCAAAAAGTCTTGAGTGATGAAATTTTTTTTCTTCAGTGCTCTGCTCAGTTTATCAACTAGATATTGCGATTTCTGAATAAATTGATGATGAAAATCCTTTAGAACTCAAATCATGCATGACTAGAAAAGTTTCTTCTGCTGGTAAAATATAACTTAAATCACAAAAGCCTGTTTATTTATTTATTTATTAAATCTACCTTCCTCTTGTATGTCGGTACAAGGTCCAAATAAGTCAAATGTAAATAGGTAACCTAAGAGTAAAGAGAGAAATGTTCAAGTTTTCCTTCATCTTCATTAGCCTTGTCAAATTCCGCAGACTCTCTATACATTGCTTAACAGCTTTTTGGGTCTTTTGCAGTCTGCTGCTTTGGCAGAGCAGCTAAAGACAATTTGTTAAACATTCCGGCAGTAATAGCCAAATACTTCCTGAATAAATAGCAATAAGTTATTTTGAGGTTTAAGTTTGCACTTAACAATTTACTATCCCCCATATGTTCTTATTGTTCCCTTAGCATTCTAATTAAAAATCTCAAAACGTTTTGGCCTATTCTCGGCTTTTACAATTTGCATTTCCGTATGGAAATTTCCATAGTCTGAGTAATCAACATCAGTGCCAGGCTAAACAGCATACTTGCTCTTTGATTTACTGTCCAAAGATTATGCTGACTCCAGGCTTTATGCTCACCTCATAAAATCAACTAGGCGAATCTGTTTTGCAACTTATTCTCAAACAGCAAAAATGGATTTGAATATGCATTCTCAATTATTGCACTCCATAGTTATATCTTTTTTTAGATAATTGTTTTTTGATAATAAAGATGTAGTCAATGTTCATTCATAAATGTAATATTGATAACACTGGTAGGCAGTAATAATAAAATGTAGATTTGGATGTTTTGGAAAGTGTGTGATGTGATGATGTTCATTCATAAATGTAATATTGATAACATTGGTAGGCAGTAATAAAAACATTTCGATTCGGATGTTTTGGAAAGTATGTGATGTGACAATCAGGTAATGAGTGATTGTTCAAGATTGGCCTTTTTGTGACAATTTGTCAGTTTTGAGCTTATATCTTTGTCTGCTTGGCTGAATTATCCACGTCATTTCATGTATCAGAACATATCAATTTATTTTGTGGATTTTGACTAAATATTGTCTACAAGTATGTGTAGTTTCAGCAATTCAGTAAACATCTCATTATTAAACTATAGGTAGGCCTATTGCAATTATATCGACAAATGGCTGTCAAGATACAGTATTGTTCAAAATAATAGCAGTACAATGTGACTAACCAGAATAATCAAGGTTTTTCGTATATTTTTTTATTGCTACGTGGCAAACAAGTTACCAGTAGGTTCAGTAGATTCTCAGAAAACAAATGAGACCCAGCATTCATGATATGCACGCTCTTAAGGCTGTGCAATTGGGCAATTAGTTGAATTAGTTGAAAGGGGTGTGTTCAAAAAAATAGCAGTGTGGCATTCAATCACTGAGGTCATCAATTTTGTGAAGAAACAGGTGTGAATCAGGTGGCCCCTATTTAAGGATGAAGCCAACACTGGTTGAACATGCATTTGAAAGCTGAGGAAAATGGGTCGTTCAAGACATTGTTCAGAAGAACAGCGTACTTTGATTAAAAAGTTGATTAGAGAGGGTGAAAACCTATAAAGAGGTGCAAAAAATGATAGGCTGTTCAGCTAAAATGATCTCCAATGCCTTAAAATGGAGAGCAAAACCAGAGAGACATGGAAGAAAACGGAAGACAACCATCAAAATGGATAGAAGAATAACCAGAATGGCAAAGGCTCAGCCAATGATCACCTCCAGGATGATCAAAGACAGTCTGGAGTTACCTGTAAGTACTGTGACAGTTAGACGACGTCTGTGTGAAGCTAATCTATTTTCAAGAATCCCCCGCAAAGTCCCTCTGTTAAAAAAAAGGCATGTGCAGAAGAGGTTACAATTTGCCAAAGAACACATCAACTGGCCTAAAGAGAAATGGAGGAACATTTTGTGGACTGATGAGAGTAAAATTGTTCTTTTTGGGTCCAAGGGCCACAGGCAGTTTGTGAGACGACCCCCAAACTCTGAATTCAAGCCACAGTACACAGTGAAGACAGTGAAGCATGGAGGTGCAAGCATCATGATATGGGCATGTTTCTCCTACTATGGTGTTGGGCCTATTTATCGCTTACCGGGAATCATGGATCAGTTTGCGTATGTTAAAATACTTGAAGAGGTCATGTTGCCCTATGCTGAAGAGGACATGCCCTTGAAATGGTTGTTTCAACAAGACAATGACCCAAAACACACTAGTAAACGGGCAAAGTCTTGGTTCCAAACCAACAAAATTAATGTTATGGAGTGGCCAGCCCAATCTCCAGACCTTAATCCAATTGAGAACTTGTGGGGTGATATCAAAAATGCTGTTTCTGAAGCAAAACCAAGAAATGTTAATGAATTGTGGAATGTTGTTAAAGAATCATGGAGTGGAATAACAGCTGAGAGGTGCCACAAGTTGGTTGACTCCATGCCACACAGATGTCAAGCAGTTTTAAAAAACTGTGGTCATACAACTAAATATTAGTTTAGTGATTCACAGGATTGCTAAATCCCAGAAAAAAAAAATGTTTGTACAAAATAGTTTTGAGTTTGTACAGTCAAAGGTAGACACTGCTATTTTTTTGAACACACCCCTTTCAACTAATTGCCCAATTGCACAGCCTTAAGAGCGTGCATATCATGAATGCTGGGTCTTGTTTGTTTTCTGACAATCTACTGAACCTACTGGTAACTTGTTTGCCACGTAGCAATAAAAAATATACTAAAAACCTTGATTATTCTGGTTAGTCACATTGTACTGCTATTATTTTGAACAATACTGTATTGGCACTAATATCAAAAATCCATATCAGTTGACCATTTGACAGTTTAGTCATTGGAGACATTATGGATTAATTGTATATCAGTGGATGTTTTTGCAGATAAAGACCAGGCAGACAGATGAGCAAAAAGCAAGTAGATTGAGTACATAATAAGAGGATAGAGGGAAATGCTACTTTTTTGTACCAGAAGTAAATATGTGTGCTCGTGGGGTCTCTGCAGAAACACGTGCTGCTCTGCTCACATGCAGCAGTGATCACAAAAATTCTGCAGTACCCCTCCAATACCAATACTGACTCACTCATCCCTCTGGTAACAACCCATATCCAACTGTATTCTCTAAGACACACACAGTCTCTGCAGGATTGTCCTTTTCTGCACCGTTTTATCAGCATTTCTCCAGAGAATCTTGCTGATGAGTTGAGAACAGAATGAGATTGTCAGTCACGTTTTGAGCGCTCAGTGGGTTGATCAAACAAAGTTCGGTTTGAAAGTGATTGATTGAACTCATTCTGTAAAATGAAAAGGGTTTCTTCGATTTCCCTAAATTCTTAGGACTCAAAACTGAATTTTGAAAATTTGGCGACTGTGTGCTGACGTTGGTTTATGGAAGCACAATCCATAACTCCTTTTCAGTCACATCGCTGACGTGTGATGCATGAGGTGCATGCTTCATGAGTTATTTTTGCTGTCAATCACTAATGTTACTGCTATCAACCTATCAGGTTATAATAGGAGAGATTGAGGGTATAGTTATTTAATGTGTGTGTGGAGGTTCATTAATTTGAACCCGTACCTCAAAGCTCATAACTCATACAAAAGCAAATTACCCTTTTGGGCATCTATAAGAGTGCATCTACCATCAACTAATTTAAGGGGGTCTAAAAAAATAATTCATTTTGTTAATGTGATCGGGCATGTTGCAGCTTTTGCCAAGTCAGAGTATCTGAGAGAAACAACATATCCTCCATTCCTAGTCTACAGTGACCCACATAAAACCCCTGCAGACCTGCGCTATGCTCTCATTTAACAAAGTGGCCAATTTGTAGAGCAGAGAGACTAGCTTTGGGAGAGGATATTAGCACATTGTGGAACACACACAAGACAAAACCTGGCAATCACATTAAAAAGCTGCTCCTGATACTCCTCATACTGTCATAGATGCAGTTAATTAGAAAATGAAATTGATTAACCCATCGCAGCACGTGGGCATATTTGCACACAATCTCAGTACATCATATTTGGTTGGATGGATGTTTTGGGTGTCCACGTGCACGAGGAACACATGCCAAAGGCAGCAACTGTACTGAAAAATAGATTATTTCTTTCCTTTATTTTTCTATACATGGCAAGATATTTAATCAGACTTATAAAGTAGAGATCGACTGATATATCGGTTTACCGATATTTCCCCGATATTTAAGCATTTTACCAAAATCGGGTACCGGTTTTGTAATGTCAGATTCACCGATAAATGCCGGCATCTGCTGGGTATTTTGAGAATTGCGTACTGGATCAACACACTGGATCAAGCACGTCTGAGGGGAGACGAGACCACAACAACAGCGTGCAAGTACTTGATTTGCTGTAGTTAGTAAACTTTATTTAACATAACAGCCAGTTATGCACAAATTAGATGCATTATATAAATGCCTGATATGTAGTTTATGCAGCTTGACTCCATGAGTTGGTCTTTATTTCTTAGAGCCATGTTAAATAATCCATCAAGTCCTGTCCTAATAAAGATTTTGCCTGAATTAAATAATACGCATGTTGGAAATAAAAGCTAATTTAATTCTCTCTCTGCTGTCTTTGCTCATCGATAGTCTTATGAAAAGAGAAAAAAACAAAGTGAAGTATGTTCTTACTTCACTCAGTCATTTATTTACTTTATAACAGTAAATAAATATAGTTTCCGCATATCGGTTATCGGGCACATAAACGTGCAAATAATTGGTATCGATATCGATTATAAAAACATCTGTATCGGTCTATCACTATTATAAAGTGATTGAGACACACAGAAATTAACATTTTATATTAGGGTTTCATTAGTTATATACATGAACTAACAATGTTGTTTTCAACATTGATTTTAATACATACATTATTAAAACATTATTAAGATCAAAAGATGTATCTGTTAATGTTGTTTAATGGACCTGAGCAAAAATGAGCTAACAATGAACATTTGTTTTTGTATTAACTAACAGTAATAAAGTTTAATAAATACTTCACCATTTGTATTTCTGGTTGCTAAAATTACTGTAATGTAATGGGACTTTATTGTGAAGTGTTATCCATAAATGAATTGGAAAGAGAGAATCTAAGTGAGAGCAGACTACTCATCCAGCTGTGAGGCTGGACACTTCTAGAAATGTCGGCAGAGACTGTTACTCACAGACTTGCTCACTGTGTTTCTATGTCTTACACTTATTACCAGCAACTGCTCTATGACAAAGTGTTTGGGATTGCTTTCCATGTTTATTAACAGGCTTGTCAGAAATAAGGAAGAAATCATGTAAAAAATATAGATATAGTTATACCTTACAGTTAAAAGAGGCCAATGTTGTGTTTGCTTACTTTAGAGCAGGGGTCACCAGATTCGGTCCTGGAGGGCCGGTGTCCTGCAGAGTTTAGCTCCAACCCTAATTAAACCCATCTGAACCAGCTAATCAGGCTCTTACTAGGAATAAAGGCAGGTGTGTTGAGGCAAGTTGGAGCTAAACTCTGCTAGACTCCGGCCCTCCAGGATCAAGTTTGGTGACCCCTGCTCTAGAGCATGTGTCACACTCAGCTCTGGAGGGCCTCCATCCTGCAGAATTTAGCTCCAACACACCTGCCTGGAAGTTTCTAGCACTCTTTGATTAACTGGTTTAGGTGTGTTTAATTAGGGTTGGAAAGCTAAACTCTGCAGGACAGTGGCTCTCCAGGAGAAGAGTTTGAGAATCATTAGAACGTGTTTGTGTTTTAGCTTGATCTGACTGAAAAATACTGTAGTGTTGAATAATTTGATCTTTAGAAACACAATCTATGATACCGTAATAATTTCTAATGTTACATAGATTATTTATCCTAGATAGTATCTGTATGTGCATGGTTAGAATAGCTGTCTTTCTGTTGTGAAATGTTATGGGCTATGTTTACACCTGTATTTAGCACTGTCCTCAAATGGATATTAAGTACAAAAACAAAATCAGTTACTATTTGCGAAAGCGATTACCATTTTTGTATTTTTTTTCTGTTATTGTACTATATAACCATTGTTTTGTGTTATTTTCCAGGCTTCTTTTGTACTCACCGATTGTTTACTTCTGTTTTCTTGCATTAGTCCCTTTGTAAACCTTTTGTTGTTGTTGTTGTTGTTGAAGAGTGTTCTTTTAGGAAGATGTTACATAAACCTCTTAGGAGTTTTAAGAAGATTATATAAATAAAAATAAAAATACTAATTCTGCCAAACACTAGTGATTGGGATATCTATAAAAATGGACTACTTTGTATTTGCACTGGAATTGTAGTCTTTCAAAGTTCGGGAGTTTTCGGAGTTCTAGAAAACTGGACTTTTCTAGATAAATTCTCTGTGGTTTTGGTGTTTGTTAACTGTAAGCAAATCATTTTCTTGGACATCACATGTTGATGAACACAAGTCTTTTGTTGGTGGTTATAAAGGTGTCTAATAGTTTGTTTGTGAAAGAGTGTAGGTGGGGACGCTGAAAATCAAGAGGGGAAGAGAGATCTATTTACTGAAAGAGCGATAAAGCTGTGGGGTGACTGGAGTTTGAAGCTATTTTTGGCTCCCTATTTACTCTCCGAGCACCAGTTTGAAGGGCTTGTGTGTGTGTGTGTCTGAGCATGTGTTTGCTGATTCATCATCCCTTCTTTATCCTTGACATTGCTGTCGTGACTAGGTGGTTCTGAGGAGTGGAATCAGAGGAGTGTGATAGGGATGGCATCTGCTAAGTAAATTCCTTGCTCAGACAGTCTGAAAACGTCTGTGGGGTGTCAGAAAGACTTTGAAAGACGCTTTCATTCCAGTCTCTGTTTAAAATACTGTTTCCTTAAAAGCATTGCATTGTGGTTTAATGCAGCACCTTGATGTCAAGGGATTTTTGATAATGTTTCTGCTGTAGGTTGTTAATGAAAAACTAATATGAAACTTTACCAAGACTTTAAATTTCTGTTATTTTCTGTATAAATTCTGAACTTTCTGTTCTTCAAAAAATACTGAACCCTCAAAAATGCAAAAAGGCAGCAAAACAATTTCTCAACTTTGATGATAAATGTTTCTTGAACACCACATCAGCCTATTAAGGCAGTCACACAACAGAAGAAGCCCACGTCTTAAAAATCCAAACACATTGTTTTCTATGAGTGAACGCACACTAGCAGCACCGTTTAGCATCTGTTCATGGTGCCTATCTTTGTCGTGCTGTGCTTTTTGTACAAATTTTTTCTAGATGTGACGTGGAGCAGTGCTGTGCTTCTTGTCCGGTGTGTAACCTTTAGAATGATTGGGATGATGTATAATGTGAATAGAAATTCAGCTTTGCCATCACAGGAATGTTACATTTTAAAAGATATTAAAATGCAAATCATTTTTTTAAATTGTAATAACATTTCACTATATTCATGTTTATAAAAAAAATTATACTCTTTCAAAAACAAAATCCTGTAATTTTGTACTCTTTTCCACACAGCTTTTATCCTGTGCACTTTTTGGTGACAAAGGTTTTACCTAAGAACAATACACGAGCTAAATGGCCACATTTAGTCTGAAACGTAAATTGTAGATCTATGACTGAATCACTTCTATACTGATATTCAATACAACAGCACAATTGTGAATGTGATATTGCTTAAATATCTCGCACTCTGGTTCTCTAGATCTGCAAATATTATGTAGTGCTCCTTTTAAATCAAATTATAATCAAGAAAGCCAACAATCTTTAGATATTTTCAATAATGTTGTCTCCATTTTTGTAAGTTGTTTCCTTATTGGTACATTAGATGTGCTTGGTCACAGAGCTTTATTGTACTTACTGTCCATCCATTATGTACAATGTATGGCAACTGTTTGGCTCATGAGTTTCTATCGCACACTGCTTCCTCTTAAATTGAGGCTGCTGCAATCTATAAACCTCTTTTGAGATTTGGGACTCTAATGTTTTTGTGTTCACTTTGTTACTTGTAGGGCAGCTCTCAGTAGTTGTATCCTCTCCTGATTTGAACTCTCTCTAGCTTTATACTGTAATCTAAAGCCCCAGTCAGTCAAGGTATCTTTGCTCTAGTGTGCTCAGGCCGGACTCTCCAAATATGGCCATGACTGCTTCTCATATAAATAACTTCTGGTTAAAAATGTACTCCTATATAGTTTTAAAATGGTATATGTCATTCTTTTAATGTATGCTGCAATCTGAAATGCCAGGACTGTCAATGCTGCTAAATGACTCAATAGTAGTTTGGCCTATGTGGTTGTGACTCATAACTATGTAAATGTATTCTCTTTGTTAAGGTTCCTAAAAGTTCAAAATGTATTCTTTTAATTCTGCATTTGTTATTTTTATTGGCTGTCTCAAATATGCTGCAAACAAAAATACTAAAGCTGTTTGTGCATAAACCTAAAACTTACTGTATCATTATATTGAAAAAGATCATTATAGTCAAAACCTTTTGGTTATGAGAGCCAATGCACAACTTGTTCCCAATTAATATTTTTGTATTTATATCCATTTATTAACATTGGTGTTGTCCAAAAAATCTCATTGCCATGTTGTAGTTCTTAGAAAAAGCAGACAGCACAGCTGTTTTTCTTGTCAGTGTCTTTTGGGAGTTGATTTTAAGATGACCTGTTGTTGATTGTCCTGCATTTGTGTGATTTGCTGGTCCCTGCACATGTTTTTGTATGTGTGGCCAAGTGACCTTTGGCCTGAATGTTTTGTACTCCCATAACTCGTGGTTAAATGTGAACTTTTTTTTTTTCTTTGAAGCAACTTGCATAACATGGGAACACTCAGATAAATACTGTCTTGCTTTTACCATTCACAGCTGCAAGATAACACAAACATATGTACACACAAAACCACAAGTTTAAGCCAAGGCATGCCTTTATCTTGGGAACTCCTAGAAGTCCAGGAACATTGAAATCCTCAAACATCTAATGGCAATGCGCTCGCTGATTTAAAGCCAATCAGAGTGTATGTATGTGTGACTTTATTACCTTTTGCTCACTCCTTTATATTCTTTACAATTGATATATTGTTTTTTTTCCCTTCTTTTTAATATTTTGTTTTAGGAAAATCTTGCTTGGTGTCTATGTGCATTTAATTTTTTTTCTTTGAATACTTCTCTGTTTGTTGTTTGATTTATTCTGCTTCGTAAATGTTTCTATTTTTTATTATATAAACATACCGGTACACGTTGATATAAGTGCATATGTTTATGAATGCTATTTTGTAGCATATATTATTTTACCAATTTTGGTGTTCACTCATAAATTCTGTATTTTAAATCAAAAACTGAAAATTAATAAAAACAAATATATACACACAGTCCCTTTAGAAAGTCATTTTTTTTTTACTTTCTTTTTTCACAGTTGTGATAAATCCTATTTTTGCTTTGTCATTTTGGTGAGTGGGGTGGAGATTTATGTGAGGATAAAAGAAATTTAAAGCAGTTTAACAAAACACATAACAATGTGAAAAAAGTTACTGGCCACACATACAAAAACATACGCAAGTGTGCAGGGACCAGCAAATGACACAAATGCAGGACAGTCAACAACAGGTCATCTTAAAATCAACTCCCAAAAGACATTGGCAAGACAACTGTTGTGCTGAAAAAACAGCTGTGCTGTCTGAACTACAACATGGCAATGAGATTTGTTGGACAACACCAGTGTTAATAAATGGATATAAATACAAAAATATTAATTGGGAACAAGTTGTGCATTGGCTCTCATAACCAAAAGTTTTGACTATAATGATCTTTTTCAATATAATGATACAGTAAGTATTTTTAGGTTTATGCACAAACAGCTTTTTTACAGCATATTTGAGACAGCCAATAAAAATAAAAAATGCAGAATTAAAAGAATACATTTTGAACTTTTAGGGATACAAGTAATTTAAGCCAGTTTAACATAACACATAACAGAATGTGAAAAAAATTAACTTTCGATAAGCACTGTGAGTGTGTGTGTGTGTGTGTGAATGTATATGTGTATATATATATATATACACACAGTAATGGCCTGCCATTTTTTATATTTTCTGTTTTGGTTTGTGCACTGTCTTGTATTATGTATTGTATTCTCTGTTATCAGGTTGTCTTTCATAAACTAGGATACATTTCTGCATAATAGATTGTTCACGTCAGTTCATCTCTAAAGGTAAAATCATGTTATTTTGGCTGCTATGTTTATATGTCTTCATCTGTTATTATTCTGTGTATTTTAGTGTATATAGTTTGTGGTTTTTGACAGGCCAGGGTTCTCTGCAGAGGTTCCACATGAGCCCTTCTGATCCACGTGATTATTTTGCTTTTGTACCTTCAGGCCGTATGGATTCAATTAAAGTACAGTTTTGCAGAGAGAGTGGGAGGGTGGTATGTCCGGAGGGAGCATTCTTGAGTCCGAGAAGAATGGAATGAATACAGTAGGCCTGAAAATGTTACAGAGAAAACGCCAGAAAACAGTTTGTGAACTTGAACTTTAAGAAGTATGAACAGGGAGTCTCCTTATTGTAGACATGCAGATAAAGAGCACATAGTGAGGTGTCGATCATAAACCTTAATCTGGAGTAGAATTGGTCAGAGTATAATGAATTGATTTTTAATATTTGCATTTGATTATTAGCTTTTATTCTAAACCGTTCTAAACTGCTTTTATTCTAAAGTGATATATATAATAGTTTTGCTATCAGATTTTTTTTGTGTGTGTAAAAAATCATACTTTTGAACTTGTGTTTTTAAGTTAATGTAAAAAGTCTTTACTTATTACAGAACGAATGTGAAACTTTAACTCTATGGCAGTTCACTTCAACCAACATCTGGAACTTGCATTAATTTTGCCGTGTGATATTTGTTCCCAAATCTTTCTCGGCTGATTTTATTCTATAAGTCAATATTCATCTTTTAGATTTCATATTTTGTTGGCAGTACCAAAGTAGATTATTTTTAAAAACTGGGATATATTTAAAACCAAAAGTATGGCCAAAAGTATTTTTCTTGTGAAATTATAAGTGGCCATATAGGCTACTTTTTACTTGGCAAACTTTTTTTTTTTTTTTTTGAAAAGTCTCCAGGTTAATAAAACGTTTTCCACAAGTTTCTAGAGACCTTAAAGGGCTGTGTCATTCACATATACATATATACGTCAGCACTACGTCAGAGCCCAATACACATACACGGGGAGGGTCACGGGGGTCTGTGTGGAATCTCCACTGTAACTGAAACTATGGTCGTAACCTTTAACTTCGCTGGAAGTGGGGCAGGAACGCAGAGGTGTGTGTTTAATGGTGTTAATGGAGGAAGTCCAAGATTTAAAGTATAAGAGGTCCATCGTGTTCAGTGATCTTGTTTTGGATAGTACTGAACCTTTTCCAGACCTTAAAAAGCAATTATTTGTGTAAAGCCTATTATGAACACCAACCAACAGTCCTCACACAGAAATGTATGGGTTATGTTTTACGTTTGTTGTGGGGTTCAGGGATAGAAATATCATTAGCAATAGAATTTAATGGCAGTCACCATAATAAAAAACAAAAAAATTATTAAGTCTGATATTGTGCAGAGCGAGCTGGTGGATTTGTTTGTCTCTGTGTGTGGGAAAAGTATGTCAACAGTGTCTTGGGGATATATGAGGTTGGGGGGTGTATTTATAGACCCTTGTCAGAAATGTCACCACAGAGCAGTGACTTTGTACCATCTTATCCTAGTACTGAGCACTGTTTACTAGCATTGAGACACATTTGGCATGCATGCTGACCTCGTGCTTAATTTACTTTCCCTGCAGACATATGTCACCGTGAAACAGAGGTCAAAATCTGCCTCCAACTTTATCATTAGTATCTCTGCAGTGATTTTTAATGATAGAGCTAAAGGCATTGATGCAGGAGGGCTTGAAAATGGGTCAAAAGCCTGACACAACAATGCACACGCATGACTTTTTGATGTGCATCAACACAGATCGATCACAGCATCTCACAACTTGATTCTAGATGCAGTGCATATTCAGTCCATGGTTATGTGAGAACTGTTAAATCAGACACTGAATGAAAGTGAATCACTGGTGTCATTTTTTCAAAGTGTAAAGAATAACTGAAATTGGAAAACTGAAATCTAAAATTGAAATTAGAAACAAGTGTTTAAAGGTATTTGTACATTTACAATAGGTTTCACAAAAGAAATGTTTACCTATTTGACATTACAGATATTTACCACGGAAATTAATATTTTCCATATTTATATACTATGGTACCCTAGGGTACATCCATTTAATTTTTGACATAAAATGGGCCAATAACATTAGCAGTGTCGCTATACCTGATATCAAGAGGAAACTATTACTTCAAAGAATGGTACATGTACAAAAAAAAACTTACTGTAGCCTAGTAAGTGAAGGAAATTATGTGTACTTGATATGATTGATGGCCGCACACAGAGCTCAGGCTTTTGGGTTCAAAAGCTTCAACAGTTTGAAAATGCCTGAGAATTCTGTGCTTACAGTATTTATGTCACTGAATATTTAAATGTTTGGCAGATGTGTCTGTCTGATCCAGCCTGACTTGACCTTTTATTGTAATGTCTGTCATAAACTGTCCGTGTCTAGGTCTTAAATCCCATAATGCCTCCAGTCCACATAATGCATTTTGAAAACAAAATGAAACATGTTTCACTCTCTCTTTTTCTCCCTTGCGCTCTTTATCACTATTTCCTCCGTTTTATGTTGAAATAGGATACTTTGTTTTTGTCCAAAAGAAGCACAGGCTTACTCGCTGTGTTGTATGGAAATACTGGACTTGATGAGTGTAAATACAGTTTTTCACAGTTCATTGCTAAAGCAACAAACAGTTTTCAAACGATTTTGTTCCAGTCATCATGTTTCATCATAATAAAATATGTTTAACTATGAAAGAGTTCATATCTTTGTTAGAACCTTACTGTAATGTGTATGTGTGTGTGAGTGTGTAACAAACACACTTTGAGTTTTATCCTTGAGCGTTTCTTTATCATTGAAATCTGTCCTATCTGTTTCCACGATCCAAAATATCTGTATTGTAATAACTTTTTCCACTTAGGTTTGTAAAACACTTACAATTTCCATATATCAGTGTGTGTGTGCAGGTGTTTATGGACACATGATTTATTCAAAAGGAAGTAGCATTAATCTGGTTATTTGATCTTATTATGGTGGTAACCAGGGAGGAGGAATAAAATAGATTTTACTAAGCCATCAGCTGCAGTCTTCATCTCATGCATTAATTTAAACGTCAGAAGTACTGGTCATTACTTATGACGTTAAACATTTGAAGATGTTTGATGTTACTTTTTGCATAAATGAGGCTCTGCTCATGGCTGTCAAAGATAACTTTGGCTCTCGGTTCAATGTAGTGTAAAAAAGAGGACATAAACTTTGGTAGCAGTGGCTTGGGTCTGACTTATTTGTGTCAATGTGAGCATGTAGATTTAGAAGGTTTGGATGTGTTGGTCAGTGTGCCCTGTCACATCCTTCTTTCTGTCACATAGACACACATTTATTGAAAATATAATTGGCAGGAAATGTAGGCCACCATCCACATTAATAATTTTAGCACTGTCTGGGTCATGTAATCCAGCATGCGCCCACACACACACACACACGCGATAGGTGTCTATGTTGCTCGCTGTCAAGTTTGTAAAGCATTTTTTGTGTGAAGGAGCAGCAGTTTTGATGCCTAATTTGAAATTATATCTAGGGACGCATGACATATCAAGACCAAATTAGTTATTGATATCTGATGATGTTGGGTATTTAATTATTCATGGAATTTCGCCTATTTTTTACATTTTAGAGCAGTGGTTCTCAAGCTTTTTGACTCCCAAGAACCCACATTGTCCACAACAATATTTGTGATTTCTTATTTGTTCTTGGTGAATTGGAAAAGTGGGAATAGGGATGAGGATTTCAAAAAAAATTTTTTATTTTTGCTCAATTTTTATTTTATAAATAAATAATAATAAAATAATTTAGAGTTTGGCCTGGCTAGACAAATTCCCATGGATATTTTTTCATTTAAATGACATTTCCAAATCTATAGATTTTATACTTCAGAATTATTGTTATCTCTTTTTTTTTATTTTATTTTTATTTTATTTTAAAATAATTTTAGGTAGTCTCAGAGCTAATTTTTAAAGTACCTTTTCTGCTATATGTAGATTATCAGCCATAACAATAAAATAATTGAAGGCTTATTGGTTGGAGAATAAAAATAAAACTGAAAAAAAAGAATTTCTATTTACAACAGCAGCCTCTTTTCTGTTTGTTTTTTGTTTTTGACATTGAAGTACAGATCACATACATATTTCCAGTTTTTAATTTGAGAAACAAATCCAACACTATAGAAGTACCATGTAACTATAATGTGTCAAGGAGCTGCTTTATTTTGTGTAGGTGTTTTCTAAAGATCTCCTCTGGTTTTTAAATAACCGTCTGTTGATGTTACACAAGGTATCTCTTTATCATTTAAATGCACAAACCCAGACATCAGAACTGTCTTAAACGTATTAAATATTTAAGAAAGATTTACAGATGAATGCAGGGCAGGAATTGGTAGCGTAAAAAGATCTAGCTTTCTAGCTAGACATTTCCTGGTTGCATAAACTGGTGGTTCCCTTCCATGCCAGCTTATATTGTCTGTGCCCACAGCAGTGTGTGAACCCCACAGTGGGTGCCAGGCTGATATCCAGTAACAGCACAAATACGCACATTCACCATGACCCTTACCAAAAATCCCCTTGCTGTCAGTCATGCACTAACTGGCTCATGCTCAATGGCCTAATTTCTCATTGTCTGTGGATTATGGTTTGGCAGAACTGAAGAACACCAAAGACCTTGTCTCAAAATGTTTCATAATCACATTTAGACACAGCAGCCTGCTCTCATAATTGTAATGAATGTAATGCGTCATTATCAAAGGTGTCACATCCTGTACTTGGATCCAAGATTATAATCGGCACATTTAACATCAATCACACAGTCCAACAGTCACCAAAAGCCTCCATCAGCTGCATCTCATAGAGGTCTCCATGAGTATTAGGTTGAAGCCTTACTCCATCTCATCTAGTTGTTTGACTGAGCTTGACCTGAAACTGAAATATTTTTATACAACATTTAGTTCAAGTACTCTCTAATATCAAGCCGCATTCCAAAAAGTGATTACAGTATATGCAGTGCTTGTCAAAGATAAAAGTTTGGTTATTTGACTTTTTTTGGAAGTAATTTATTTGTAATAATATTTGTTCGTTTATTATAACAAGGAAATCAATTGCAAACGCAAAACAGTGAAATTATATATAGAAAAATAACAATAGATAATAGATTTTGTAAAGGGTAGATCAAGGCAGGGTTTAAAGTATATAAAAGTTTAAACTGAATTATGTGATTTTAAAAGGTTGTTTATTTACCCCAAAGATTGCCTCTAGATGAAAAGATTATAATCTGTGTCTATGGCTCTGGATTAGGATTGAGTCCTCACCCGGTGCTCATTGATCGCACACACACTAATCCCAGTTTGGGAAAGTAGCACAGAGTAGAATTGTGTGTGTGTGTGTACACAGAGATCTGTGTGCAAAGGCATGGTTGTCTCTGTCCCATTGTTGTGTCAGGGCCTCGGGGGTGATTTAATGTGTTTGTATGTGCGCGTGTTTTATGTTATTATGAGCGTCATCCTTGCCTGCTGCCTGATTCTTAAACTAAATTACAATACTGCTCATTGCTGAGCTTTTATTATCAAGCGACTCTATCAAGTGTGTGTACCTAGTAGTTTTTCAGAAGTTAAAAAGCTTTCCAAGTTTGATATACAACAAGTGTGTAAACATGGTGTAAACGTGTTTACATGCACTTTGAAAATGTAATTTCAGTCAGAATAAGTCCATGCTGCGCACGTACCATTCAGATGACAATATTTAAGACACAAACACTGTAGGAACACCCTAGTGTACAGTGTACACGTAAAAAAGGGAGGAATTGAGCTTTTAAACATGGTGAATTCCAAGGATGTAACCAAAATATTTAAGGTTGAGGGAACCAAAGGTAAAATTTTATGAATTACTCATTGAGAAATTCGTATTGATTGCCTGCTATCCTGAAGACTAGTGGACTGTATCCCCTTCACTGTGCGTTATGAATGCAGACTTGGCATGTCTGGTTATACTTTCTATTTTTCAGCTGTCTTTCAGTTTCCAAATCAAGCAGGAGAAATCTGTGGAGAATGAATGAATGTGCACTTTCTCTTCTCTTCTATTTCCTTTCCTTTCCTCCTTATTCCTCATATCTCTTTGTTTTGGTCTTAAACTGCAACAACCCCTACTTATCTCTCTATCTCTTTCTCGTTCTCTATCTCTCTCTCTCTCTCTCTCTCTCTCTCTTGCCTTTCCCTTTGTTCGATCAGTTTCCCTTTTCTCATTTCCAACCCAACAACAGCTGCTGTGCTCTGATTGGTTGTTTCAGGAGGGGGGTGGAACCATGTGACCTGTTGTAATATTTTTCCTGCCTGCTTAGAACAGATCTCTCAGTTACAGCAGAGACCGGGACAGACACACTTTCACAGTCTTTCCACATAGTTAACCTTTCTACGCTTAGCACAAAAACATTATTGTAACAACTCTTTCTGGAATACTATTTTTATATTCCTTTAACAGGAATATTTTTCTTTTTGTTTGGTTTTCTCAGCCTTTTGTGCCTGAACGGCCACCAAGGAAACGGGAACAGAGGAGGAGAAGACAGACAGACGAATAGAAAGCTATAGATCAGCCTGAGAGAGACGGATGTGTACAGAAGATGAGTCCGGCTTTAGAAGCGCTGATGGAGGGGTGTAGATACCCGGGGAAAGGAGAAATGAAGGGAGGAGTGATGTTGGAACCATTTGTCCATCAAGTCGGCGGCCACTCTTGTGTACTGCGGTTTGGGGAACAGGCCATCTGTAAACCACTTATACCCAGAGAACACCAGTTTTATAAGAGCCTGCCACCTGAGATCCGCAAATTCACACCACAGTACAAAGGTAAGTGAACACTTAACAGAACATAACCATTACAACCAATCGGCCACTTTCTTGTTTATGAGCTCTTGTGTGTGTGATGGTATTCCTTCATCTCTCTTGCTTTCTTTTTCACTCTTATCTGTGCATAACATTTCATAAGGAGTGCTTTAAAGCATTGTTATGAAGGATTTCTATGAATAAGTTACACTGACTTATTTCCTACAGTGCATTGTGACTCTTATAATAAAGCCACGTACACTTTTATATGCGGTAACTGATTGGGTGACCCTTTTTGAATGACATTTAAATTATAGATAGATATAAACAGACTAAAAGAAATTTGGATAGATAGATACATATATACTTAGAGTTATAAGACATGCACGCTCTTACACACTCATAACACTTTTGGGCACTCACAGATCTATGTTAATGGCATCAGATGGAATATCATGTTCAGTTCTTTTAGTCTGATATATTTAAACACTCTCGCACACAGACACACTGGCATGTCTTGCGGTGTCTTTGACTGGGCAAGAGTTTAGGGCTAAAAAAAGCTCAGGCAGGGAGAGGATA
Organism: Carassius auratus; assembly: GCF_003368295.1. Taxonomy (NCBI): domain Eukaryota; kingdom Metazoa; phylum Chordata; class Actinopteri; order Cypriniformes; family Cyprinidae; genus Carassius; species Carassius auratus. Next base: position 7,532,858 of record NC_039273.1, on the reverse strand, counting down.
TGACATATAGGAAAGAATGTGGACACACCCTCACATGCTTGTGCATACTTACAATGCTTATATTGTAACGTGCCCGTCTCTTACACAATTATAAGGGTGAGTTGTGTTTTTCTTACTCGCCCTAAAGCCTGACACACACTGAAAGAAACTAACCACATGTTCTCTGACTCAGCAAGTGTGAGCCAAAGTGTGTATGAGCGTTGGTGCAGAGATGTGACATCAGTGTTATTGATGTCATCATTCTATCATGACTGCAGAGGTCGAGGTTTCAAGGTCCTAGTGTCTGAAACTTGCACCATATACTTACACACAAACAAAAAGCTTGTGTTTTGTGATAAGAATCATTCGTTTTTTAATGCTTATGCCATTCAATGTTGAAAAGGTTTTGCTGTTCTCTTTCTTTCTCTGTCTTTACCCCCCACCCCACTCAGCTACCCATAATCCCCTTGTGATGATTAGTTCCATCTATGGTTATCATGAGATACCACCACCACCAAATCAGAGCTTAGGCCACATGACACTGTATATGTATATTTTGGCTTTGTATGTTATGTATTCATCTGTATTCTGAATGTACCGATGCAATTTTTCAAATTGTTGCTGTGTGTAAATTTCAGTGAAACCGTTTCTGTAAAGTTGTCATATGCTTCTTTTTTGTATTTGATATCTAATGTGGGAATCTTGCAGATGGTTTGTCCAATGAGGGGTAATAAAAGAGCTCATTGAATTGTACTTTCTTGACTCCCGTGTTTTTTGTGTGTCTTTTTCTGCTTAGCACTAGAAGGCATGCAAAACTCTCTCCCACACTCTCACAATTATATGACGGTGTTAAATATTCACGGTCAACACACATTAATTCCCTTCTCAACTATTCACTGTCTACACACATTAAGTCCTTTCTCAACCCTCTGCTTCTCTTTTATGTTTTATGCTTATTAAAGTACAGTATAAACCGGATTGGGTAAGAACTACATTTTATAATCATATGATTCATCATATCTGAATCATATGTTGTTAATGTGTCAATACAATGTCCAGTGTACTTATTGTCTCTCTTTTTCTCTTTCTTTCCCTCCTGTTCTTTCCAGGTGTGGTGTCTGTGAGTTTTGAAGAAGATGAGGTGGGGAATCTGTGTTTGATAGCATACCCACTCCACAGTGATCCACCTGATTTGGAAAACAAGGAGCCCTCTGTTGATGGGGAGCCCAAGACTAAGCTTCTTAAATGGGGGAAAAAGAAACCATCAGGCCTCCTACCAGAAAATGAGAGAGCCAGACAGAGCCGCAAAGAGGAGAAGGGCAAAAGGTAATGGAGGACACATGGCTAATAAACTAGCATTCAAAAGTTTAGGGTCAGTGTGAATTTTATTTTTATTTTTTAAGAAAATAATACTCTTAAATCACACATATGCATTGAATTGATGAAAAATACCAGTTAATACTTGAAAATAATTTTACAGACCCCAGACTCTTGATAGTTATATGCACATCCTTATCATATAGTTCAATGGTTGGCACACACACGTGCACATGATGACACTCATTTGTTAAGCCTTTCTCCTCTGATCTCTGCAGTAATCGGGATGATAAGGCAGAGGTTTTGTACTACAGTCTGGAGAAGGGAAATGTGGTTTCTCAGATCAAACACAACCCTTGGAGTCTGCAGTGTCACCAGCAGCACCTACAGAGGATGAAGGAGAACTCCAAACACAGAAACCAGCACAGTATCCTTTATAACAACTGGACACACTTAGAAATTACCACTCTATAATAATGACACTGGAAGAAAATCTTGTTAGACATGTAGGCTCATTTATACAATCTCTGTAGTACTTTTTCCCTTGACCCATGACCTCTCTTAGAATTTATTCTGCTGGAAAATCTAACATGGCGGTACGGGGTTCCATGTGTTCTTGATCTGAAGATGGGAACGCGTCAGCATGGGGACGATGCCTCTGAGGAGAAGAAAGCAAATCAGATTCGCAAATGCCAGCAAAGCACTTCCTCTTCTATTGGAGTACGCCTCTGTGGCATGCAGGTAACTACACATCTTCTAAAAATTCTATATGCACGCGTGTGCCAAAAGGTTTTACATCGGGTGTCTTTGTTTTAGTGATTAATACAACCGTAAGTGTAATTCCGATCTGTGTTTCTCCTAATAGGTGTATCACAGCAATACAGGGCAGCTGATATTCATGAACAAGTATCACGGGCGTAAGTTGAGTCTGGCCGGGTTCAAAGAGGCTCTGTGGCAGTTCTTCAGTGATGGCCGAGTTCTGCGCAGAGAACTTCTGACCCCAGTGCTGCAAAGACTGAGAGAGATGAGAGCGGTGCTGGAGGCTTGTGAGAGCTATCGTTTCTTCTCCTCGTCTCTTCTCGTCATCTACGACGGGGCTCCACCCCCTGCCCCATCTAGATCCCGGCCCTCTCGTGGAGGAGAAGAGGAAGACGAGGAGGACGATGATGAAGATGAGAACGACGATGAGGAGGGAGCCTACGGAGGACGTCACGGTCACACTAGCAGCATTTCCCCAATGGTGGATGTCCGAATGATTGATTTCGCTCACACGACATGTCGTGATTATGGAGAGGATGCCATCGTCCATGAAGGTGGAGACAGCGGCTACATCTTCGGCCTGCAGAATCTCATCAGCATTCTGTCAGAGCTTGAAGAGCACACCAACGACTAAACATTTGCCATGCCAAGGCTCAACGTGGGCATCTTGACCATGCCATCAGGGTTTAAAGTACACGCTTAGCTCACACTGCTATGCTTTTTCATAGCCCTAGCAGGGAGCAGTTACGTAGGTGAAGTCCTAAGGAAAATCCAGAAACCCACCGGAGCTGAGGGGATGAACTCTTTTGTAATTTCTCACTGAGGTGAAGAACTGTGGTCCCTCTCCGTGTCTGTTATTTCTGCAGGGGGCGGCAGTGGATGAGTTACTGTGACATCACATCTGCTCTTGTATCTTCATTTGTTCTCTTCATCTGTGAAAGATAAGGGGAAAATAAGTTGATGCTTGCATTAAAAGAGACATTTACAATATGAACCTTTTGATGAGGTGGATTTGTAGCAACGGTAGCACAATCATAAATTGATATGACAAGCAACTAAGCAACAAACATGAAGGTGCTTTAGAAACACTAAGCAGGACCCTGCAGGTCTCAAGGGAAGAGACTTTTTAGGGAATGATGAGTGTGTGGAAAAGGGAATTTTCATAGTCCTTTCCACATTCCTTATATAAAAGACTTTTCCCTCTTGGACATTTTAATCTATTTCGTTATCTTGGATACTCTTCATTCCATAGCCACGTGTTGAAGATTAGCATCCTAACTCCAGAGACTTTAAAGAGAACCCTATTTATTTATAAGAATATTTCTATCAAATGTGAATGGAAATGTGACATTCCATCCCTAGTTCTACCGTATGATGTAAGTGATATAGGTAGAGAAATGATTTTTATGTCATGGTTTTCTCTGTTTTTGACAAAATGAAACAAAATAAAATAAAATAAAAATTGTTGTTGTTGTGGTACATTCTGAAACTTGTAATTTCTCTATTTGTTTTGTTTTGTACAAAAAGAAAAGAGATTAAGGCATAAGCACAGCAAGTCCTCTTTGACATCAGATTTATTACATTGACATCAGACTTACGGCAATGACAACTACATTTACCAAAAGCCAATTAATATTAGCACTCCGGTTAGTTTGTGTACTTGAAACAAATAGCCATGCAGCAAGTCCTCTAAAGGCAGATTCAATTTGGTCGAAGTCTATGGCTAATAATGTGTAAACAGCAGTGTACTTGTACAGTAGATCCAGACCCTAATCAGTGTACATTTACTCATATAGCAGACACTTTTATCCAAAATGACTTTCAGTGCATTCAGGCTATACATTTATTTTATTTTATCAGTACGTGTGTTCCCTGGGAATTGAACCCACACCCATTTGCGCTGCTGATGCAATGCTCCACCACTGAGCCACTTTGTTCAAATGTAGGCTGTACGCTCTTGATACAAGATATAATGCAGCAAATGCCTTTGTAAACTATAAATAAGCTACATCGCTTTCATTTGCCAGAGGACACTGGATTCGGACACCAGACATACAACTCTGCTGCTTTGGCCGAGCCCCAGCAGGCCTATTATGGGGTTGCTAAACCTTTCACTAAAAGCTTTCCACATGCACTCTCTAAGCCTTTTATCTGTGGGTGTATTTGCGCAGGAGTGCGAGGGATTTAAGCTGGATTGTATGTTTGAACTCCGTACATGCAGACTGTAGCGGCTTGTTTGTGTGTTTCCTCGTGTGACCTCTCTTGAGTGAGGATGTTGTGTATGGATATGGAATAATTTGTTCGTAGATATCATGTTTTACGAGTCATTCACCATATATGTTCGTCCTGTTGTGTCCTTGGCTCAATCTGTTCCTGTCTCAGCTGTATTAGTACTCACATTACCAAGTAAAGCTCTGGATTACTTTCCAAATGCGGGAAAACTACTCGTAAAGAGGGAAATACCATTGGCACATTCTGAATCAGGTCAACAAATGAAAGCTTTCTGGAAGAGAACAAATGGTTTGAAATTTCAAAATGTTACCAGGTAACAAACATTAAGTGGAAAATATTAATGGAACGCTGTCCAAACAGCGCAGATGCATGACACCAAATAGTTGCAAGTAGTCATTAACTTCTACATTTTCCCTCAAGAAATGAAATGTCTTGTTACTTAGAATGCCTTAAATACATTTTTCTTCACAGGAATGTGGTGATTGAAAACCTCTAGACTTCTTGACAGTCTTGATTTATGACAAATAGGCACCTTTAGTATAATTTAGTCTCATTTTAATTGTTGTCATTAGGGTGTACTATCATGTTGGCCTTGACTAAAGTGGTTAGATCTAGAGTTTTATTTGAACATTTGTGTGCTGTCTGTATGAGTGTTGTCTTTTTACAGCTCCCATGACATTCCCTTTTCTCATATGTTTCCGTGAGAAGGGGTTTTGTAATAAAGATGGATTAATATGGCAACCATCTCTGTATTTTTAGGTCAGTGTGATAGGAGAAAAGGTAGTTGTTCCATAAACCCAGAAATCTTTTTGGGGGCATAAGATGAAAAATTTACAAATACACTAGAAGATAAGAGGCCATTTCTTTACTGTTATGTAATGCTGATATGAATAGAGTAGCACTTACATATGTAGCACTGATTTAGGGTTTGATCTAACAAGATAGTTTTTTTTTTTCAAACTCTCAAAAGTCTACTATGCTCATCCATTTAAAATAGCTGTTTTCAACTGTAATGTATTTAAAAATGTGATTTATTCCTGTGATGGCAGTGCTGACTTTTCAGGACCCATTATTTCAATCTGCAGTGATACATGATCCTTCAGAAATTATTATAATACATTAATCTATAAAAATAAAAGATACTAAGCTCTTAGCACAAAGGCAGTTAAGAGTGACCAAGGGCTATCAAATAAACATAACCAAAAAGAGAAGTACAAACCCGATTCCAAAAAAGTTGGCACACTGTACAAATTGTGAGTAAAGTGGAATAATTTACAAAATCTCATAAACCTATATTTTATTCACAATAGAATATAGATAACATATCAAATGTTGAAAGTGAGACATTTGTGAGAAATGTCATGGCAAATATTGGCTCATTTTGGATTTCATGAGAGCTACACATTCCAAAAAAGTTTGGACAGGTAGCAATAAGAGGCCGAAAAAGTTAAATGTACATATAAAGAACAGCTGGAGGACCAATTTGCAACTTATTAGGTCAATTGGCAACATGATTGGGTATAAAAAGAGCCTCTCAGAGAGGCAGTGTTTCTCAGAAGTCAAGATGGGAAGAGGATCACCAATTCCCCCAATGCTGCGGCGAAAAATAGTTATGCAATATCAGAAGAGTTTCTCAGAGAAAAATTGCAAAGAGTTTGAAGTTATCATCATCTACAGTGCATAATTACATCCAAAGATTCAGAGAATCTGGAACAATCTCTGTGCGTAAGGGTCAAGGCCAGAAAACCATACTGGTCGTCTGTGATCTTTGGGCCCTTAGACGGCACAGAATCACATACAGGAATCCTACTGTAATGGAAATCACAACATGGGCTCAGGAATACTGTACTTCCAGAAAACATTCTCAGTGAACACAATCCACCGTGCCATTCGCCGTTCCTGGTTAAAACTCTATAAACTCAAAAAAGAAGCCATATCTAAACATGATTCAGAAGCGCAGGCGTTTTGTCTGGGCCATTTAAAATGGACTGTGGCAAAGTGGAAAACTGTTCTGTGGTAAGACGAATAAAAATTTGAAGTTCTTTCTTCAAAGGAAAAACTGGGATGCCATGTCCTCCAGACTAAAGTGGACAAGGACAACCCAAGTTGTTATCAGCGCTCAGTTCAGAAGCCTGAATCTCTAATGGTATAGAGTTGCATGAGTGTGTGTGGCATGTGCAGCTTACACATCTGGAAAGGCACCATCAATGCTGAAAGGTATATCCAAGTTCTAGAACAACATATGCTCCCATCCAGACGTCGCCTCTTCAGTGCATTTTCCAACATGACAATGCCAGACCATAAACTGCATCAATTACAACATCACGGCTGCATAGTAGAAGGATCTGGGTACTGAAATAGCCAGCCTGTAGTCCAGATCTTTCACCCATAGAAAACATTTGCCACATCATAAAGAGGAAGATGCGACAAAGAAGACCTAAGACAGTTGAGCAACTATAAGCCTGTATTAGACAGGAATGGGACAACATTGCTATCCCTAAACTTGAGCAACTTGTCTCCTCAGTTCCCAGACGTTTGCAGGCTGTTATAAAAAGAAGGGATGCCACACAGTGGTAACCATGGCCTTGTCCCAACTTTTTTGAGGTGTGTTGATGCCATTGAATTTTAAATCAACATATTTTTCCCTTAAAATGAAACATTTGATATGTCATCTATGTTGTATTCTGAATAAAATATTGAAATTTGAAACTTCCACATCATTGCATTCTGTTTTTATCCTCAATTTGTACAGTGTCCAAACTTTTTTGTAATCGGGTTTGTTTATGATATGTATTAACAATAATATTTCCCAAGTTAAATGTAATTAATAAATAAAGACAGATTGTTTTGGAGTGTACTGTTCCTTTTATTGACATCATGAAACCTCATTAGGCCGAAACATGAGCTGTTCGTGGAGTCTTGCAACGGTTTGGTTTCCTCTCATAGTCATTCTTTTGGGACCTTGTTATGTGCCATTACAAATCTTACACAACATGTTTATCATAAGATTATCTAGCTAATTAGCATGTCCACCCTTATCTACAAGGCCTCAGAAATAGTGAAGCACTTTTAATTTAGCTACACTTCCATCCTACACACTCCCATTTTCTGTGTCCCATATAAAGTTATATTTTTAAGTTGTTCCTTATGTGTATTAAGTACTTACTGTATAAGAACGTTTTTTAACAAAGTATTTATATACTTTATTCACAGTACATTTAGCTGGGCACTCTAAGGTAATGATTAAACAGAACAGCTATCAGGTGTTCATTGCTTCATCCTTTCCACTAATGGGAATAAAATAATAAAAAGGCATAAAGATGGAATGATAGCATGAGAGTTATTAATAAAATGGGAGGGAGACAAAAATATATTACAGTTGGTAGTGAGATGGATAGCAGATGATGAATGTTCAGTTCTACTGGTCAAAGTTCATTAAAGTGCTGACAAGTATTATGGGCAAAGTGTACACTGACAGCAGGGCAGAGATCACACATATGTATATTAGTTTTCCAATATTGCTATGGTCATCCCTGAAGTTGAACAAATATTCTCCCATACCATATTTAATTTAATTTTAATTTACTTTACTTTACCCCACCCCAGATAACATGTTAGAGATTGAGCTTGTTTAGGCCTGGTAGCTTTGTTTCATTATGTGTATAACTGATTCTCTTTTAACCATGAAGTTACAAACTATTTAAATTAAACTTTGATTTATAGCTGTGATTCATGACTAACTCAATTCACAATCTCAATCTCAAAATGGTGTTCAAATTTTCCGCCAATGCATCATCACACGCAGCAAGTCCCACAGAGACTGCTGTGTGAGTGTCAAGACAACAGAGGCAGAGGCCTATAATCGAGAATAATCTGGTATAATCCAAATCTGTTTACTCGGACAAGTGTTCCAAGCAGAACTGGTGGCAAAAGACAATTGTGGTCTCCATATTACTACTTAATTGTTATCTGATATTTTTCACTTTAGAACAATTGTAGAGGTTGTAGATTGTTTAAAGAAACAATAACTCACAAATGATATAGTACTTTGAATACTATGCGTTTCCAAGAAACTGCTGAGTGTGTGTGTGTGTGTGTGTGTGTGTGTATAAATCAATATATGTATAGGGGTGTAGGTGCTTACAGGACCCTATTAATAGAACAACTTCTCACATGATACTGATGTCAACACTTTAGCTAATTATATGACATCACAACTCCCATGACATCACAGCCTCCCCACTTCTCTGAGAAGATTATGAATGTGATCAAATAAAAACTGGAATTTCTCCTTCTGCAAATAATGTGGTTGCGTTAGCGTGTGTGGCAGTCACACCCTTTTTCCTCTCTGTAAAACATACACACAAACCACGAAGAAGGAAAGGGTGTGGCCACACACACCACATTCCTTAAGGAGACAATGAGACTTATGAACATTTGTGTAAATTTTATGTAATTATATGTAACATAATTCATACAAACATTCATTTGTAAATTGTCCTGTTGAAGTTAAATGGATCCTTCACTTACAATAAAATGGATTTATGATTTACTCTAAAACAAAAATATCAAATAACAAAATTGGCATGTTGAATAAAGGAATCTGATAAGAATAACTAACTATTTTCTGTCTGGGTTCAAATCAATGTCTTACATAAGTGTTAATAGTATATTGTGTGTCACACAAGCCATGCTTTCATTATGGATAAGAGAGTCCATTACCGACTGAGAAATACTGCCTTCTCAATGTAACATAAGATGAGTGAGAATTACCTGAAATTAACAGTGGTCTCAGTTCTCAAAATAAATCTCTCAGATTTAACATTTTGATAATTAGTGGTCTCTCCTCTTTGGAAAATGCAAATGCATGTGACACTCAAAGGGATACTCCACCTTAAAATGAAAGTTTTGTCATTAATCACTTACCCCCATGTCGTTCCAAACCCAAAAAAAAAGCTCTGTACGTCTTCAGAACACAATTTAAGATATTTTGGATGAAAGCCTTCACACTGCATTTTGGTCCCAGAAGGCACAATATAGAAATCACAAGTGCCTGTCTACCATTTAGAACTTAAGGCTGAGACTACACCGATGACTTCTTATAATGACCTTAGACATTTTAAGACAGTAGGACTGACCAAATAAAGTCTGGCATTGTCTGGCAGGTATATTCAATTTCACTGTGATTTAATGTGTCAGAGTGTGGAATGTGATAAATTCTGATTGTGTGAAAGAGAGACAAAATGAAGGGAAAAGGGATGCAGAAATGACAGATACATTGGCATGTTGTCCTCTTAGGGCAAATTAATTGATGTAACCGCAATGGACAAAACTGTCCCCTGTTCAGCAGTCACTGTCTGTGTGTGTGTAATCCAGAAAATGCAGCCAGAAAGCAGTGTGAGAAATTGCAGTGGATAAGATAAAATCCTCATGGCTGTTTCCAAAAATAGATAAAATCCTGTGCATCTGTGTGAGAGCAAATTCTCCTTGCTGAAGTACTTTGTGTCATATATTTCTAGGATCAATTCCACATTAAAACACCATGACCAATCACACACAAACACAGTCTATTAATAGGTAAAAGTAAATAATAGTTACAACATGCCCTGTTTTCATTATTTAACAACCAGGGTTAGAAACTGAACATAATAGACCACAGATGGGATAAGAAATAGCAGAGAATTAAAAATGATAGTGTGTGTATGTGTGTGTGTGTGTGTGTGTGTGTTTAATATTCAAATTTAGGCCTAAAGAACTATAGGTTTAGAATGAGTTTAGATCCTCTGCAGATATCAGCAGCTTTGACAATGGTAAGTAGCTTTATAAGACCTAAATATTTAGATTTTTTAAATCTGATTTAATAGCAGCTAGATAATGAACATACATGCAGGATAGAATGCTTCTGAAATCAATTCCAATGGCAAACGTTACCTCTTAATAAAACATAACCAACTTTTGCAATGTGAAGCTCACTAACTGAACATCCACAGAAAAATGAAAGAAAATACTAGACAGACATTTATTTGGTAAGTACCGGGAGCCCTCTGTCGGTTTGAGAAATAAATAGTGTAACAGATAAACATTAATTTATTTAAACTTCTAACTTATGGTCCTGACACCCACTGGCCAAAAAAGAAAGTTTCTCGTTTACCTTGGTTGTATTTTTATTAATTTATTATTAATTTATAATTAAATATAGCCTACTGGAAACTATGACTTTCATTTGGAAGACAATATCTGTGTTTAACCGAGGATTATAGGCTTTATTTATTTTTACATTTTGGATAATGAGTAAATGAAGCCTCCTCTAGTCACAAATGCCAACATAACAGCATAATAACTGTAAACAAGACCTAACGGCAGAACTGATTACATTTAAAATCTGTCTACGGCGCTTTACTAAAATCAACTCAATTGTACAAGAGCAGAATTTGATTGTACGATTAACTAATATGGAAAACAGACAAAAAAAAAAAAAAAAAAATATATTCAAACGTCACAAGCGGCCATAGATAGATCAATGCGTAAGCCTATTTTACCCGGAAGTATATTGCATTTATTTGATTGTTTTTAGTTCCCTCTTTCAACTTTCTTTATTAAACTTGAGTGTCTAGTGATTCCATTACTATAACAAAACCTTATTACATTACATAAAAATAAATCCTACTAATAAATAATAAATACTATTTTAACCAGTTTAACGGTAAGATAAGTTAACATGTCTTATAAATTATAGATTTCTTTACGTTTATATCACTTTTTTTTTAGGTCTACACGTCACGTCACTTTCACGTTGTACATAACAACAGTAAAATCGAAGTAACATGCTTGGAAACATTTGAGGAAATGTACCTAATGTACCTTATTTAGCCACTTGATCAAATTATAGGAGGTGAACCAGAAGATCAACCGCGGCTCGCTGTTCCTCTGGCGTGTGGTAGTGTAGTGTTGACGTGTCTCTAAAGCGCTCTCCTCCTTCAGCTCAGCGCTTCTCTCTCTCTCTAACCCGGGCGGCGGAGCGCACCGGCAGCACGGGATTATCTGTTTATAGCTCACTGGGACTTCATATAGTGACCGGGATTTCAGGAGACCGTCACCATGGGAAGTGAGTGCAATATTTCAGACCGTTTCTCGTGTGTTTAATGGTTATATCACACTAGAGCTCTGTTAGCACCATTAACATGCTAGCCAGACAGCTTTCTTTTATTGAAACCTGAGAGGCTTGTATAAGATTAAGACTTATTTTTCATGTATTTATTTCTGTACTTTACTGCAAATAAAATGCGTTTCAGTCCCTCTTTACTTTCTTTGTTTGGTTCATCAGTTGTTTTTACGTAAGCTAATTAATATTTGCATTGTTTTCTGTTGGCTAATGATTGAATTCTTCAGACAGCTAGCGTTAGCCTGTTAACGTTAGCTACTTTCTGCAAGTACGCCTGTAATGCTTTGTATTACTACAAAATTTTAAACGACTACTTCATATATTTATTTTAACATATTTAATAGCTAATACTGGGAGAAAAACTTTAGTATTTTGTTGGATTTACAGACCAGAGAGAGTAGCAAAACAGACATGTTAGTTAATAAAATGTTTAATTTGATAATTACTTGGAGGTTCATGAATACTCACGATAAAAAATCCGACAAACCGATGGATAATGTCTGATCTCCTGTGACAGAGTGTTAGCCTACATTGTATAAAAGGTCGGAAATAAGAGTTTCAGCTCATCAGTTTAATGATGACGACGCTTTAGATTGGCTAATGTTATGACTGAGTAGCTCAACACGGTTTTGGGAAGAAAATGACTTTCCATCAATTGTTCCTCTCAGTCTAAAATTTGAATTGCTGCTACTAAACCTTCTAAACATCTCGACAGTTTGCTCCACATATTGAGGTGATAAAATAAAACGCGAGTATGGTTTAGTAGATGTAATGTTGCATTAAATCAAATTGTATTTTCTTTTATTTTGTGGGAACAAATGTTTAATTTCTCCTTTACATATACATTTTTTTTTTCTCAGTCAAGTTCTTGGAGGTTATAAAACCATTTTGTGCGGTTTTGCCGGAAATCCAGAAACCAGAAAGAAAGGTATAACATTGTACACCACATATATCACATGCATAAAAAAAGAAAAAAAAAAAGGTTAGTTTACACACAAACCTGCTGCATTTTAAACTAATATCTATGTTTATCTTTCAGATCCAGTTCAGAGAAAAAGTGCTATGGACCGCCATCACATTGTTCATCTTTCTTGTTTGCTGTCAGGTAAGTTTGGTTTCTAAATGAATGAAAATGCACTTGCCTGTGCTTCAGTGCTCCAGCTATGTTCAGTGTGTAAAAATGAGGTTAAGAGCTTATGTAATGTGTCTCTCCCTCTCTCAGATCCCACTTTTTGGGATCATGTCTTCAGATTCCGCAGATCCATTCTACTGGATGAGAGTCATCTTGGCATCCAACAGAGGTAAGACTGTTTCTGTACGTGTTATGGTGTAGTTTGTAGTGTTTTATTCAAATAGTATATTACATCTCTACACTGCCACCTAATTATTTATTGCTAAATTATTCAAGCATGTAATTTAAAGTTCTTTAAAAAAAATGCTTTTATTCAGCAAAACATTGTGGGTCTGAAGTTTATTATTGATCCTGTTTTACAGGTACTTTGATGGAGTTGGGTATCTCTCCCATTGTGACCTCTGGTCTGATCATGCAGCTTCTGGCTGGAGCTAAAATCATTGAGGTTGGAGACACACCTAAAGACAGAGCGCTCTTCAACGGAGCTCAGAAATGTATGATTTTGTTGTTTTTGATTTGAGTGTATTGCATGTAAATGCAATTTAAAAAAAATTAAGTAGTTTTAGATGTTATGATTGTAATGTTGTTGATGGCAATTATTTTTTTTGTCAGTGTTTGGTATGATCATCACCATTGGCCAGGCTATTGTGTACGTCATGACTGGAATGTATGGAGACCCTTCAGAGATGGGTGCTGGCATCTGTCTGCTGATCATCATTCAGGTAAGAGAACATGTGCACACACAACTCTGGATTTTGTTTGGGTCAGTGATCAATGTGTCTTTTGTGATTCAAGAGTTTGTAAATGGATAAGAGATTTTAATTAGATCTGTGTGCTCTTCCTGTAGTTGTTTGTGGCCGGTCTGATCGTGTTGCTGCTGGATGAATTGCTGCAGAAAGGTTATGGTTTGGGCTCTGGTATCTCGCTCTTCATCGCCACCAACATCTGTGAGACAATCGTATGGAAGGCATTCAGCCCAACCACAGTCAACACAGGCAGAGGTATGCTTTCAGGACACAACATCTCCTTTTGTACCATATTTTGAACTTAGATGACGGCGATGACTGAACTTTGTTTGTGTATGTACAGGTACTGAGTTTGAGGGAGCCGTTATTGCTCTGTTCCACCTGTTGGCCACTCGTACTGATAAAGTTCGAGCTCTGAGAGAAGCCTTCTACAGACAGAACCTGCCCAACCTCTTGAACCTCATCTCTACAGTCTTTGTCTTTGCTGTGGTCATATACTTTCAGGTTAGTTTTTTTTTTTTTTTTTTTTTTAAGAGCCATAAGATGCAAGACTTTTAGTTAGTAACAAACCCATGTGCATATGTTAGGTTTATTGTTGTTCATGGTGTTTTGAAAATTGTGTATAGATAGATTTTTATAATTTAGCACTTTTAATACTTTTATTGTTATTTGATATGTTGAATGTTGTTACTTTTTTGTGTATAATGCCTAGGCAATATTGAACGTTAATACTGAATATATTTGTAAACAGTCATGCCAATGAAGTGCTTTAAAATAAAATAAATAAATTCAATTAAAAAAAAGAAATTGTTTGTTTTGCACAGGGCTTCAGAGTTGACCTGCCCATCAAATCTGCACGTTACCGTGGCCAGTACAACACATATCCCATCAAGCTGTTCTACACCTCCAACATTCCCATCATCCTGCAGTCTGCTCTGGTCTCTAACCTATACGTCATCTCGCAGATGCTCTCCACCCGCTTCAGTGGGAATTTCCTGGTCAACCTCCTGGGGACTTGGTCTGTAAGTGTCACCAGTGCTTGTCATCTTCCACTAAATTATATTGCAAATCAGACCAGAAACCAAACAGAATTAGATATGGAAGGGAAACCCTTCCTAATAGCATATTTTCTGTTGTGTTGTAGGATACATCATCCGGTGGTCCGGCTCGTGCCTACCCTGTTGGCGGTCTGTGTTACTATCTGTCTCCTCCGGAGTCATTTGGTTCTGTGCTTGAAGACCCAGTCCATACTGTGATCTACATTGTGTTCATGCTGGGATCCTGTGCCTTCTTTTCTAAGACCTGGATTGAAGTTTCTGGATCATCCGCCAAAGATGTGCGTTACTAGTTCTTGTTCATGTTGTTAGCAACATTGTTTTTGGATATTTGATAAGAAGCTGTAAGGGCTGTCTGTGTGTTTTTAGGTGGCCAAGCAGCTGAAAGAACAGCAGATGGTGATGAGGGGACACAGAGAGACCTCCATGGTTCATGAACTCAACAGGTGAGCTAAAAACACATTAGCTTTTACTTCTTTGTGAGGACCTTTATTAATCTCACACTTTCTCTGTTGCTCAGGTACATCCCCACAGCGGCTGCATTTGGTGGACTGTGTATCGGAGGCCTTTCAGTAATGGCTGACTTCTTGGGTGCCATTGGCTCTGGAACAGGAATCTTATTGGCTGTTACAATCATCTATCAGTACTTTGAAATATTTGTTAAGGAACAGAGTGAAGTTGGCAGCATGGGAGCGCTACTCTTCTAAAGAAAAAAGAAAAAAAAGACACTCACAGAATCGCACATACACATACTTGCTGACACCTTATAAAACACTTTTATTATTTTTATGATTGTTGTTGTCATTTTTTTTTATTTCTGTATGGTTTGAGCATTCAAAATGGTCTGTCACGAGTGCTGTCTTGGGAGAACATGGTCTTAGGTGTTAGTTCCAGCTGAGCATTTTCTCCTTTTTGTCAGAAGTGGCAAAACGTTTCTAAAATTCAGTGCTGAAGCTGAACTTCAGTGATGGGACAGTGAAGATGGACTCTGTGAACTCTGACTAGGAATACTTGGGAGTTTTTCCTTCTCAGTCTGTCCTTCCTCCGTCTCATTGCGTCACTGAGTCCCTTCATTCACCCTTATGTTTACCTCTTGTCTGATTCAAGTTATACTAGTTAAAAGGATTTTTCAGAAAGTTTTGCTGATATTGAGTGATTGACTTACTCTACACTGCCAAGTTTGTCTCCACACACACAGACTGTCTCTGTTACGTCTCAGTTTGTCATATATCGGTCTTGTATGTCATATATGCCCCCCCCCCACCAATAATTGCTGCCGTTTAGTGTTAGACTCACTCTAGCTCCTCATACTTAATTTAAACATAAAAAATGTGATGGTTTAATTATGGCAAAAGATCTGAAAGCCAAACAGAGGGGTTTGGTTTCCAGTCAGCAGAATAGTTTGTTGTCGGAGGAAATGCAACACAGTGTGGTACCAATGGCATGGGGTTTTTTTTGTGCGTGTGTATTCATTTACACTGGTATCCTTTTGTACCGAATACAAAAGTTACACGGTAGGCTTCGAGGATTTTCAGTTTTTCAGGCAGACAGCGCTGGTTACATCTGAAGTCAGTTTACTTTCAAAATGAAGCCCTATTACTGTATCATTGGGTGTCTATATATGACATTTAATGCAGTGTGCAACCATGTAAAATAAATCTTTCCCTTTTCTTTTTTCTTTCTTTTTTTTTTAACGATG
This sequence comes from Carassius auratus, assembly GCF_003368295.1. Classification (NCBI taxonomy): domain Eukaryota; kingdom Metazoa; phylum Chordata; class Actinopteri; order Cypriniformes; family Cyprinidae; genus Carassius; species Carassius auratus. Next base: position 7,516,777 of record NC_039273.1, on the reverse strand, counting down.
TAAAAAGAAGTGTTGCGAACAAATATTCAGCAAAGACTGATTCTTCTCAATAAAAACTCATTTTTGGGAGGTAAGATTTTGTATTTGTTTATATTGTGTTTTATTTGTGAGCATGGCTTACTGGAATTTTAGTAATGCAGACCATGAAACAAAATTGTATTATGTCAATGTAAAAATGGCTCTGTTTCTCTCCTTTCACACATTACATGGTAAAATTTGACTTTTTTTTTAATGCAGTTTCTCTAAAACAGTGGTTCTCAGACCTGTACTGGAGTACCCCCAGCCCTGCATGTGCTGTATGTCTCCCTCATCTATTACACCTGATTCATCTCATCAGTGGAGACTACAGGACCTGAAGTGACTCTATAAGATACGGGGAGAGATACAAAATATGCAGTGCTGTGGATAAAATTTGAAGATAAAATTTTTGTTCATTTTTGAAAATGTTAAGTAACTAGATGTATAACTAGAATATTTGGGGTGTAACTAGATCTAGTTAGGTGACTAGAATTTTTGGGGTGTTTTTAGTATCGTCAAGTTATGTTTACCAAAGGTGTTTACCACAGGTTTTAGTTTACTCATAAACTGGTAAACCCCCCTAGGAAAATCTCGAAGGAATCCCGCGGCGAATTACTCTTCCGGATTCTGACGTCATAGTCCCTTGGCGTTCTCTACTGTTTATTACATGATGGTATTTGTTTGAAAGCGGCATGACCAAATTAACGACATTAGGATGGATACATAGCAGTTTATAGTTGCTGGGGGACAGGACACTTTTCGAGTTGATACCGCAAGATATTGCTAACAAAGCGCTGCATTAGCTCGCTGCATTATATTTCCTTCTGCTCAATTTCCTTTACTATTTGTGTGTAAAAAAAAAAAATAAAATTACTACAATCAACGGATAAGGAAATTCACAGTTCATTTCTGAAATGGAATTTTAAACGTATTTAAATGTATTTATGTCATCAATCGTTGATTGTCAGTAAGATTAAGGTGAAGCATGGTTCTAGCTAAGACTAGAGTGCTAGCGATGACCATGTCGTAATTGGATGAATACTGACATAAATACTTAAAAACTCAAAGTGGAAATCCTGGGTCAGACCGTCAAATCTCTGACTTCAGCATAAGCAAAGAGTCTGACTCTCTGCCCCGCGGCCGCCCCACTGAGACCAATGATATGCCTTCACAGCTGCCCATAGCTATATAAAATTGGAGAATTACCAACTTCCATTTACCAACTTCATATTCCACTTTTGTTTGTTTTACTTTAATCTATTTATATCTGTTTTAAGATAAGACATAAAGGACAAAGGTTGTTGTAACTTTGTTACATAAGTGTGTGATTTTAAGTATACTTAGACACATGTCTCAAACATGGTAATCGAGCGAGTACATGTGACGTATTTGTTTAAAATGTGTGATCATACTTTGATTAAAAGTTATGTTTGACCATTTAAGAATATATGTGTATAATTGTGTGCTGCTTTAGTCAAACAGTATAAAAGTAATTTAAATGGATCCAAAAGTTTGAGATTACTTAGAAAAGTTGAAATTTAAAGTCTTTGATTCAAAACCTACTGTCTAAAATCCGTATTCCACATGACAGAGTAGATAAAGTCTTAAAGGTTTGGAATTATATGACGGGGAGTGACCATTTTTGATGTAAATGATCTCTTTCTAGAAAAATTCTGTCAGTCAAGGATATAGTAGTATAGTACAGTAAACTGTATTACTGTAGTATCATGCTATAAAAAGTATTTGAGATGCAACTGAATGTTTTTCTCTCTCTGTTTTAATATATAATATAATTTAATTAAAGTAAAACATGCTTCAATAAAGTCCATGACTTTCTTAAGTCAAAATGAACAAGCTTTGACCTTTGAGGAAGAAGAATGGACGTCATGGATACACATGTAAACATGCCACCCATAGACTTAGTTATTTCACAGCTACATTTTACAGAAGCGAGTGGCGTTGAATTAAAATCCAGGTATATTACAATCTAGCTTAATTTTATTTGAATAGCTATTTTTTAAATAATGCCAAAAAGTCCAGTATTCGGAACTGAGTGCTTACCGGGTGACCCGAGATTGGAAGAGGAATTCAGGCGGTTAAAAAAACGAGACTTGACAGAGACGTACCTATTTCAACTGGCATGTGGTTCTTTGGGACCACAGGAATGCAGTGGTGGTGACTTGAGGAAGCCTATGATGGATAAGATAAAAACATCAACTCGTCCACAGCCGAAACAACTTGACGCTCAACCTGCTATTCCTGCCTCTGCCCGCAGAGGCGCTGCTGAGTTCTACTCGCGTCTCCCTGGAGGCAAACCCGCGGAACACCCGGACTGGATCCGGGACAGGAAAGCGTTCAGAGAAGCGCTTGAAAGCATGGGAGACCTGCGCAGATGGCTCCACAATAAACCCATTCTTACCGACTCGGAGTTTCTCGTTATGGAACGAGACAGACAAGCTCAGCGGATGTCATCACTCCCTCCAGAAACAAGCATTGCTCCATCAGCACCAGATGCTATCACTGTACATAACTTGATAATGAAAACTGGATGGGAATGTGTAGTGCCTCTAGAAATGATACAACTAAAATTATTATGAAAAAAAACACGAATTATTTCAACCAAATATTTTATCCGAATACTACTTTTGAGAGGGTTTTAAAATTTCTCAAATTTGTCTTTATATAGTCTTCGCGCGAGCTTAGACGTGAAGTTGAAGAAGTGAACAGCTTTCTGCGCATGTGCGAACCCTGCAACCTCTTCAAACTCTTGGACTGGAACGAGACTGGTCAATTAAAGCGTGTAGACCTCTGTAATCAATTTAAGAAGGTGTGCATTTATATCTCTGGCAGTACATTTATTTTTTGACTTAAGATTGAGAACATTGTCGAAACAAACAGAATGTATATGTTTTGGTTTGTTTGTAGGAAGGCTTCTTCATACAACCTGAGCGGTTAAATGTGCTGATGTCCTCTTTGAATAGTAAAGATGGAAACTCAGTAACTGTGGAAGACCTGGCTGCTGGTATTCAGGCCTGGAGCAGAAAGCATCAGGAAAATGAAGAGCAGCAATCAAACCCAGGTATATCTTAGTCCGGGGTTAAAGATAGGGACAAAAACTTGCTTTCAGTGTGTAAACATCATAAGGTACAGTGTCTTGATGTTTAGGTTATTGGAATGCAGACTGTGAGAAAAGGATTGGGTCGAGACATTATCTTCCAATACATGGAGGGGAGAAAGATGACCAGGTACAGCAACACATAAACATATGAAAACAAATATCAAAGTACACTGCATTACTGTCAGTGACAGTCACAGTTCCATGTTCCTATACCAAAGTACTTTTTTTTATTTATAAAAACTGTTATAATTATTATCACAAAATTATAATCCTTAATAGTTTTTGAATATAATTTGTTGATTGATCAAATTATGTCCGTTGAATTATGCTACATAATCGAATGTAAACATTTCTAGAAGGGCATGCAGGATGTGGAGGTGTTAGCGATCATGCGGAGAGTTCTGGCAGCCTCCAAGACCTCCTGCCCTTCTTCTCTGGGTGGACCTATGGGCAGAGAAGTGGATCGTTTCAGGAGACTTTGTTTCAGAGAATATCTGAAATCACTGGAGCAATGCCAACGACAAGCGCTTAATGTGAGCCAGGCCACACTACAGAAAGGTAAGTTATATATAAAATATAGAAACTGCACATACACACAAGGACATACTAAGATGGCATATTAAACCATTGTAAAACGAATAATGAATACAAATGCAACCTTTCTCCAAGTCCTGTTGCACCCTGGTGACATGAGCATGTCTAGCATCTTCAAATTGGGAGGGAAAGGTCACTTCGGGACACCCAAAACTCATCAAGCTGAAGGTGGCACAAATAAGGGCCACAAAGAGATGTAAGTCACTATATGATGAAAAATCTACTAATCAGGGCCAGGATGAGGGGTTTATATGTTATGACCGGTGTTATTTATTTATTTTTGTTAACTTTTGTGACATTCAAAAGTTTGAGGTTAGTAAGAATTTATTTAAAAAAAAAATCAAGAAATTAATGCTTTTATTCTGTAAAGATATATTTAAATGATTGAAAGGGTCAGTAAAGACTTTTTACATTGTTAAAAAGATTTATATTTCAAATAAATTATATTCTTTTGTACTTTCTTCATCAAAGAGTCCTGAAAAAGATGGATAATGGTTTCCGCAAAAAATATTCAACAGCACAGCTGTTTTCAGCATTGTTAATAGGCTAATAATAATAATAATAAAATAAAAAAAAATCTTGAATGTTTCCAAATGATTTCTAAAGGATCATTTGAGTAAAATTCAGCTTTGCCATCATAGGAATAAAATAAAAATGATTAAAATAGAAAAAAGATATATTAAATAATTGCAATAATATTTCACAATTTTCTTTTGTACTGTATTTTTGATCAAATAAATGCTTTCAGATAAGAAGATATTAAAAAATCTTACAGATCCCAGGTTTGTATAAATAAGAATGTTTGAATTTGGTTATGTCTGTGTATGTGTTGTAGGAAGAAGCAGCCGGTTTGCTGGGCGGACCCTAATGCTTTCTGGCCTGGAAGGGAAGATCATGTGCGCTTGTTCCTGCCTGTAAAGACAAGCTCTCCTGCAATGGTTTTATTTCAGCGTATCGAAACTACTGTTTTGCCAAGTCCTGGCCACTGGCCTGTAAATCATTTAGGATACTCAACCTCTGGAGACATAGAAGCTCGCAAAACGTACACCCTCTAGAATAACTTGTACCATATTGAATGTCTGTATTAAATAGGACATTGTTGTTCTGACTTTCTAAAAAGCAAATTTCCATTACCATTAGTTTGCATGCACAAGCATTAAAGTAATAGGTGTGCTGATATTTTTAGCTGCACAGGTTTTGTCACTCAACATATTCTATCTTATCTGTGACAGATTCAACTAAAACAGTCATGTTTGATTTAATAAATATATTATTATAATATTTCTCTCTATACTTTTTTTACAGTATGAAGTGTGAATGTACAAATATCTTGTGTGTGTTGTGTGAATAGAGCCCTGTTTCTGTATTCCTGATACCAGGGTATTTGCATTAGGAAGTATAAAGCAGAGTGACTAGTTTGATGATATAGATCAGGACACCTGTGAGTAAAAAAAACAAAAAAAACAGAAAGAGCACACTTTAGCAGAGAGGCAGCAAAGATGGAGGACAAAGAGATGTCACGGATTTCAAGTTCGCTCCTGTCGACGCGCGAGAACGGTCTTCTCTTCAGTTTACTAAGCAATGACTGTAGTGTGAGTTTACTTTTTTTTCTCTCATCCCTTTATCCTGTTTTTTTTATATATATCACCAGATCTAAATACCATGTATACAATAAAGCATACTGTGCACAACAATTACTGTTATTGTGCTTCCCGTAATTCACTGTTATTAGAGTGTGTTGTTTGAGATATGTGTCATTCTGTGAAATAAGTTTTTATTCTTCATACTATTTGCTTCAGCTAATAGTCATAGGAACATTTCTATCTATTTTTTCAATTAACTTGATGTTCAAAAATAATTTATATAAAATATATATATACAAATTTAAGCAAACATAACTAAAACAACAACATTAGTAAAATTTTAACTGAAATGAATATAGAAATATCAAAATATATAATAGTATCTGAATAATACTAGAATAACAGTGACTGGGACACCCATACATGCTCTTCATGCTCTTTTGTCGATTTATCTGGAATAAACCACCTGATCCTAACCACTGACCACTGGTTTTTCTGGTTTGTAGAAAGAAAACATAGTGGTTATTTAAATGATTCACATACATATTTAGAGCTGCAGAGCTTAGTCATATGACAGACATACAATTGTTCTTCAACTATGCAAACTTATGCAAACCGCATATTTCAGACAAAACTACATATTTGTACAGAGAAAAATACATTGTACAATCACACCACCGTCTGCAGTGCTTCTGGATCTGTATTTGTGGTTAAACGTGTATTAATTTAAAACAAAATGATATTGTGTGTCTGTGTGAATATGCACTTACGCATATACATTCAAAGTATACGTTTAAAGACACACTGTATATATTAGTGTGTGTGTATATTACAGGTTTTAGCATGTGGTATTGTCCAGCTGGTAATGGCAGTCCCTCCACGGAAAAAGGAGTGGAAAAGTCACAGTTTTGGAGTTTTATGTCTGACGCAAGATAAATCTGTACATTCAACATTCCTGAGACTCTACTGTCTTAAGGTGAGGCTAACAGATGTTACAGAAAGAGCTATTTGTGTATTTTGTGTACATTTCTTTAAATGATCTGCAAATATCAATACACACAACATCCTTTTATTATTTTATTATTTCACACAATGTTGTTAGTGGCATTACTCATTTGCTTTATTTATTTATTCTGCAAATTCTCAGAAATCTCTTCTACAAAGTTTCTGTTGTTAGTTTTTTTTTTTTACCCATTTCCACCACTAGTTCATGTGCAGTGGTTCTGCTTTTGATTTTTAGCCCATGTCTTCACCACTTTGTGACCATGGTATTTATTTTTCTCTTTGCAGAAAGCCAAGCTGCAATGGGAACAGGAGCTGTATACACCATTTGAGTACTCAGAAACTTGCCCTTATTTCCACACCTTCCCTGGTGATGTGAGTGACAAATAAATTGCATTGCATGTATGTGTGCAAGCTTGTTTATGTGCAGCCATGCATCCATAAGTGCATGTGGATCAAGATTTGCTCTCATTATGGAGATCAACCAATCATATCAAATCTCACATCAGGCAAAAATATTGTATGGTTGAGGTTTTGGGCTAAGGGATATAAAATATTATAGAAAAGTAATAGAAGTCCTCATCATAATAAAAACCTTGTGCGTGCATACAGGAGTGTCAGATAGGAATAAACTTTGCGGATGAAGATGAAGCCAAGCAGTTCTACATTGCTGTGCAGAAACAGATCAGCGACAACAAAGGTCTGTCACTCTGAATACTCCTTGCAAATTGCATGAAACAACGAACATTGTGCCAATGAATATTTCTCTCTTTTCCAGCATCTCACTCGGGACTTACACGCAGATACAGTGTGGGGGGTGTTTCTGACTGGAAAGAAAAACTTAACAATTGTCTTAGAGGAAATGAAGTGCACAAGAGGTGAGAACTAAAATAGGGACACTGTTAAATTGTAAATAAAACAATACTTTTAGAGTGTTTTACAAGAAAAAACTGTTTCAGTCTTTATTCTTCAAAAATGTATGTTTCACTCAATGTATTACTTTCCGTTTTTCATAAATTGTGAGATTAACTAGCAATTTCTTATTGGCTAGTTGGATTCTGACTGTTTGTGTTTTCTGTTTGTGTAATTCTGGCCCCAGTCTTTCCCTTAGAAGTTCATCTAGAGTTCCACACCGTCTTGATTCACATGCAGCATTTCCAGAGAGCAGACCAACAGTTGCTAGCACAATGTCCAGCCAATCACACGACTCATCACAACCTCTCTCCGTTGTTAATGAAGAGTCTATGTCGCTCGCCCAGAGGAAAGGGCCCCTCCCACCTATTCCCATTCATGCCAGAATAGCCACCTTGAAGTTTAATCCCAATGCTAGCATACAAAACTTAGACTCCACTATTCCCAAACCACCATTGGTGCCACCCCCTCCATCTTACCAGGCCCCTGCAGCCCCTCCAAGTTCAGCTGTAAGTTTGTGCTCTTATAATTGTATGAAATACAGAAAAGTTTGTGAATACATTTTTCAATTGAATTATATCTGAATGTTTTTGTTGTAGATTAAAGATCCCTACTCTGCTGGAATGAAGCAAAATGTTCATTATAATGGTAACTCATCTGTCTAAATTTAGTTCAACTCCGTTTTCTCTTTAAGAAGTACTAAATATGTCAGACATGTTTCTATATTTGCAGCTAGGATCGAGGATGAATCTGGCTATGATGACTACCTTTAAAAACTCCATACTTTTCATCAGATGGGACTTTATGACTGAGGTTCCTTTATGAAAGGATGTGGTCATGTTACCCCACACAAACACTTCCACATGGAAAATATGTTTCTTTATTAACTAAATCATATGAATTTCTACAGAACAACTATAGACTTTTTAAAAGAATGTTTAATGATGTAATCAAAACTAATAAAAACATAACAGTGACTCAAACTGTTTCTTGAAACTTACCTCCTGTTTTACAGACAAGGCTCAAACCTAGTTAAATGTAAATCTGAGCTGTTTCAACTGAAAGAAACTTGCACTGATTGATCTTAAAACATATCGGTGCCTTTGTTTTGTCTCAAGATGCACACCAGAAAAGTTTTTTTCTAAGGCATTTTAATAAAAATTATGTCATAAAATTAATTATGATAAACCTCTTTTCCGAACTAATTTCACTTATTCTTATAAAACTATTTTGTTCTTACAATGCATTTTATTATGTTGGGCAAGCAAGTGTCCAAATACTTTGTCTTTCGTTTTAGAATTTAATCGTTTTAGAATTTAATACCTAAATAAATTCATGTTTTTTTGTGAAATGTTTTGCTTGAAAGTGTACTGTGTTATGTTGTAAATGGATATTCCTCCCAAAAAAGAAAATCCTGGCATAATTTGCATGGTCATTCCAAAACTCCATGACTTACCTTCTTTTTTGTTCAACATATATATTTTGAGAAATTTTGTATCAATGTTGTTTGGTTCCCAATATTCTTCCAAAGATTTGATATTCTGCAGAAGTCACACAGTTTTGGATTAGAACAACATGAGGGGGAAATAAATGATGACAGAAGTTTCATGTATTGGTGGACTAGGTCTATGCCTCTAAAAAATAATTAACATTTGGTTTGATATTTTATATACTACAATAACATTCACACATTTTAGGTGTGGTTTAACTAACCAACAATTTTTGGATATTATTTAGCTTCCTCCGTTTACATCGGTAAAATCAGTAGTGTGTTTTGTTAGAGGTTTGATGACAGTGTCAATGACAGCACAAAATGTATCATGTTTGTTGTGATAGTGACTGATAAATCACAGTTTTCAGATTTTGTCCCTCACTGATAAATTATAACAATAAATGACCGTATTCTAATCCATGTGATTATCATCACATTCTGCCCTTGGGTTTTTTATTTTAAGTTGACCCACTGGGTATGCATTACTGTTAAATAATGATAAACAGTATGTACAGTACAGTTACTGTTAGGTGGATTAGAATAAACTGGTGTAGAAAAGGAGAGAACGTGTTGGCACCGTACTTCTCCATTACAGACAGCTCATTTTAATTAATCTACACTTGAAAAGCAACTCATCTGGCATTACATAATGAAAGCGAATGCTATTGGTGTTACTCTGTCCTCAATCTGTTTCTCTGAAGTATGGGACTCCCATGTGGCTGTTTTAGACGCGCGTATGTTATCTAAACACGCACGCAAATCCTGTATTTAAAGGCAGTGCGGACCGGTGCGCGTCTAAATAATGTTTCCACAAACCAACGGGAACAAGCACAAGCTCTTCTACAAAGCTCGTGTTTGAACACGTTAGCCGCGCTGCTCTTTATTAGAACCTGGAGGATGAGGAACTACAGCCGCTTTCTGGGTGGACAAGACCTCGAAGGGACAGGTAAGACACATAAGGTAATAATATAATAATACAACTAGAACTAATGATTTTGTGAACACACATAATGTACATGTACTGTATTGAGTAGCTGAAATCATGGTTGTTAATTGTACTATTCACTTCATTTGTTGTATGCATGTTGTAAACAAATGTTATATTCATTTCATGAGAAGATGAGAGGGAAATTGAGTGATTACACAAATTGTTATTGGTTGATATAATTTTGATTTTAAAATTCACAAACGAATGTATTTTGTCTTTTATTAACGTAACGTTATATTATGTTCAAATATATTTAGCAGTTTAGTAAGAATTTGCAATGATGAAATGCAGACACTCCTGGTATTATTATGGGGTAGAAAGCTAGCATGAGTATGCATGCAAGACAAAGTGATGGATGTTAGAGTAGGTGGAAAGTTTGTATGTGTGTGTGTGTGTGTGTGTGTGTGTGTGTGTGTGAGTGATGGTATGCTTATAAGTCAGAGTTGAAGGTGCACTGTCACCCAAAAGAAAACCAAACCACAATACAGATGTTACTTTGTACTGTGCTTACTAATATATTCTGTTTTAGTATGATGATTTAGTTTGAGATAAAGGGGTAACAGTGGTTTTCGGAGCAGATCTGATTAGGGTGTTTCAGTAATGACCCCCCTGGCAAAATATTTCAGGCCTTTATGTAAGTGCTAATAAACCTTTCTGTGCTCTGTGAACCATGCTCTTAATCTCTTTCTGTGTTTATCTATGCTTCCCTGAGATATCCGCGTCTTCTTCTAGTTGTTCTCTCCATCCTTCTATATTTTTTCTTTTCTTCTGTGTGCTGTATATCCACAGAGAACTGTTCCTCCTGTGCATTCTCATTTTCCTTCTCATTATGTTGATTATTTCTTGATCATGTGTGGCACACTTTCCGTCCCTGTCTTGCTTTCTCTCCCTCCCTAGTTATCTGTGTGAAAGTTCAGCTCCATTCCTCCAATCCCATTTAAGGATTCAGGTCTTGCTGTGTTGTATCTGTCTGCGTTTGTGTATATGAGTTTATGTGCCTATGGAAATTGTATGTTGTATGTGCAATCACAAGCTGCATATCAGCCCGCTCACATACACAGAATGCTCTCATGCTCTCATCTGTTTCTAAGTTTAAAAGGCTGTGATTTCACAGGCTGCTAAGTGGGTGGTTGACATCTAGGGGAAAGGAAGAAAGAAAAAATCTATTTTTGAAAAACAATGCTTGATATTACTCTGAAAACTATTTTATTTGGTTAATAACTGAACCCTTTGTCATTTTAAACAAACTGCTTGTACTGGGATTAAGAGTCATGCTTTATGACAGAATATGTTTTCTAGAAAATTTTAAGGAAACAAAGAAAACATTAATTTTGTTAAACTAAAAATAATATTTTTCTAAATGTGCATATTAAAAACCATCAGATTCAGGAACATTCAGGAAACAGCACTGCTTGTTTTCCTGTAGTTATCAATGATTCTGTTATATTTATGTTCTTGTTATTTCTTGAAGGATGTTGTTAAACGACTTGTACTTGTTTCTTCTGAACTTGATAATGTTATCTGTATCATGCTAAAAATAAAGACTGAACTTTTTCCCCCCTAAAACAAATTGTTGATAACATTATAAACATAATGAACATACATATATATATATATATATAGATATATAATATGCAATTTACATTAGTAATATATTCATGCAAGTTATTGTTATAAAACATTATATAATGTATAAAGTTTAATCACAAATTGTAAATATCTCCTGGATCAAACCAGTTCTGATTTTAGTTATTATTAAGAAGAATTTATAATTATATTATATACCAAGATAATATAACTATATTATATAACCAAGAATTTATGGTTGGGTTCCCGGATTGGTTGAGAGCCTGAGTCGGGGTCTATGTTATTTAATGAGACTAATTTCTTGCCTGCCTTTCTTTGATTTCACTTTAACGGCTATACACATGTACGATTCATTATTCAACCACAAGATGGCCCTATTTGCCCTGATTGTCGTGCTGAACCATTTTCTGTTGAGGAGCCAGGATATCCCTTGTCCCCTGCAGCATCTGCAAAAAAAAAAAAAAAAAACTTTTTTCACATTTAAATACACTTGCACTAAACCTAACTAAACCTGGATACAGCTGACCTCTTGATCAACATGCTTATAGACTATAAGCCACATTTGAATTTACCTTTTTTGAATGAATTGGACTGGATGATGCAGGAAAAGTAGCAGAGAATAACAAGTGATAGTAACATATGGGAACATGTCTAATGGATATAGATGTATCTAGACTCTGGTCATGTATTTTAAATGTAGTAGCCAGTATGCCTTATAATACTTAGTAAACATACATAAGCTATATGCATAGCCAGAAATATTGCTCATGATGATCTAATATCAGTTTTCACACTTGACACTACAGTATTTCCTAAGACCATGTTTTAAGAAAGGAAGGTGCTCATAAGTATCAAACAAATGAACATGATTCTGATGTGCAGGCATCTCGCACTATGAAACAGCTATGTAAGGCCATAGAAAACATTTGTTGTCGTTGTTGAAAGCACAACATTTCTGCTTCCATTGGGGAACCTGTACTTTCTATTTATATATTTATAGGGCAAGGTCTTAGTAATATTATGTAGGTGTTTGGTGGCGAAACAGAACAGGACGTTCTCAAACTTAAAGATGATTACCTTGCTGTGCTCCTCTCAGCGCACGTCTCCTCGTGAAGTCTCTCTGCTATTCTATTGGATGACGCTTTACTGTCGAGGGGCTTTGATTGGGTAAAGACACTTCAACATTTACGACCCATGTGCACTTCACGTGAACAGCAGCAGAAATGTTTTTCTCAAACGTCTGCGAGCAATACGGAACATCTTGTTTGCCCCTTTCCTCACCTTTTTTTTTTAGTTTGGCCACATCATTGAGTAGTGTTACGGTAGATTAGATAAAATGTGGTATTTTTAGTGAAAACTGTGTAATTTTCAGCGCATGCCCCCTCCAAATACTATAATGACCAACCTCACTTGTACGAGTTTAACGATGTCGGAGAGTTATTATGCTTTTGCATACCGCTTGTTGTTCAGTGAAAACAAAAAATAAAACAAAAAACGGTGAATATAAAGCCCAGTTGAGCTTGCAGTGCTGTGCAATTAATATCATTAGCCATTAACCATTTAGAGTATATATATATATATATATATATATATATATATATATATATATATATATATATATATATATATATATATATATATATATATATAGACATACGCGCGCGGTTTTTACTGGTATTACGGTACAGTCGGTCATTGATATCGCTCAGCCGATATGACACACAGCCCACCGTGACCAGCTCAGTTATCTCAGAGAACAGGCGTTCATCTCTGAAGAACCTGGTCATGATCATACAGCCAGGATGAGTTCCACCGAAGATATTATAATGGCGATTCCCAGAGAGCTCACACAAAACCCACTGCGAAAAATATGGATGCCATGCAAGAACGGGCTACCGGAAAAACACATTTCTCAAAAGAAAGGTAACATTAACGTTATGCTTGCTTTCTGCAAATGCCAGCGTTTCACGACTACACATGATCAGAGACAATGCGGTCATATGTATCAGTTTATGTGGTTTGTTTTAGATGCAGCTGTCCGAAGCGTTAATATTATTACATTTCACAATACCTACCTGGTTACAATAGCATGTTTTAGGGTGTACCTCTGGTGTAAGTACAAACTTGGCAGAATTCGAGTGTGTTGTGTTTTATGGGTTTGTTAAGTCATCCTCTGGAGTTGAGTAATACAATGATGTCTGGTGCGGAAGTAATGGTGTATGTTCGCCTATTTAGAAAGATTTTGACCACATGTGCTTGTTTATTGTCTCATTGATTGATTTATCTGGTATTTTCTATTAATATTCATATAAATTACATGATCAACATTGTGGGCATGCATCTAGCACATCAAGCACGAAAATATAAGTAAACCCGGACTAAGTAAGGCGCAGACAGGAATGATGCAACCAGAATGCACCAGTCTCAGATATAACGCACTTTTTAGGTTTAGTACAGTAAGCTACCTTAAATCTCTTATGTAAGCTCTGTGGTATTCAGCAATATTTTTTTTCCTCCCAGTGTCTTCTCAGGCTTTGTTTAGGAAAAAGCTTGCAAGAGTAACGTCAAACACTTGAGTGTTCATGAGTAACTTGTCCAATGTGTCACATTAAGCCCAAAGTGCTGTATCATTATTAAACTCCTCCCCCTCCGTATGCGTATTTACTTCATTTATTAATATCAACTCAGCATCATGAGCATATCAGCTGAATATTTTGTGCTGCGAGATACCCACACAGCTCGAGCATGTTGTTTTCGCCACCGGTACAGTAGCCGCGTGCATTGTGTTGCGTCGCTGTCGTTCTATTGGCTGAGCCCTGACCCGAGACGTTCTCTGATTGGTCAATGGCGCATCAACACTCGTGGCCCATGTGTACAGCGTGTGAACAGCTGAAGAACCCCGCCCTGTTTGTAAAACTCATGTTGATCAGCTCATTGTTCCATTTTTTACATTTATTTCATATTTTGATAAACACATTTTAACAATTTATTACAGTCTGGTAGTATTCTTTACTATGTATTTTAAATTTCCTAGTCCACACTAAAAATCTGGAAAGTAAATTGTTATTTTTAAATATATCGCACAGTGGAAATTGTGCAGGCGTTTCACCCCCCCCCCCCCCGCTGTCTTGTTTAGATTGAAAGATGTTTTAATGTTTTTTCCCCACTCAGTTTCCCTCAAGCATATATATATATATATATATATATATAAACTACTATGCCATTCTATCCTATCCTATTTTGGTGAAATGTTCTACTTTTGTGGTTGTATTCCTCTGTAAAATGAAGTGGTGTGTGATCGATTTCACGATTGTGATCTGTCTTTTGGGATATCTTTTTAAATTCCATTCAAATGGGCGAAAGGTAACTGCAAAAGCTGAGGGTTTTTCAGCATCACTGTGGCTCCAAAGCTGCTGTCATGCAGGATTTGCAGAGGAAGTTTATAGCTTTATAAAGAGCAGGTTTGCTGAGCGAGGCCCATTCTCAAAGACTCCCTACACTTGCAAGGATGCACATGCTTAATTATATGCTGATTTGTTTTGAACTCCATGACACTTACATTGAAAGAGCTTTACTTGCAGCAAAAACAGATGCTGAACACACTTTCAGTAGGATCCGTATTTGATTAGTCAGCAGAGAATTGACTGCATCGGGTACACCGTGCACATGATCTCTCAGTATCGCGGAACCTGATTCATGAGGCAGACATTGAGAAGAGCTTGATAACCAAGAGTCATGAATTACATTTGTTGAATTGCAGACAATAAAAATATCTTATAATCTAAACAATATCCGTCTGGGGGACTGACACAAATGTATGGAAAATAGCATTTAGATAAGTTTCTTATCTCGTATATTAATCAATAGCTTTGTCTCAAACAAACATGGATAAAACAGAATGCAGAAATGATTAGGTTTATGCCAGTATCTGGTTGAATATAGTTTTTTTGCTCTATTTGGTTAAGGTCAAAAGTATAAAGCCGATGAAATCTGTGTTTCCAAAGACTATTTCATAATATTTCACAATAACCAGAATACATTTACTCTCAGCAAATAAGAAAAAGTTAAGATTCCTTTAGAGGATGCAGAGACACTGCACGTACATTCTCCCCGACCAACAATAGTCTCTGTCTGTATGGTTCGCTCTGTCAGATTTTTCATACTGACTGAAAATGAAACAGAGTTGTTCACTCTATTTTCTGCTGTACACAGAACAGCTGATACTTACAGACACATTTGTATTCTCTGTCTCTCTCTGTCTCATGGTAGTTTGTATGACCAACTGTCCCACTCTCATTGTGACTGTGGGCCTACCAGCGAGAGGAAAAACCTACATTTCTAAAAAACTCACACGCTACCTCAACTGGATTGGTGTACCAACAAAAGGTACAGTAAAATACACACGTACCCCTAAACAGTTATACATCCAGTATACAGTGGATAAATCTGTGTTTTTTTTGCAGAGTTCAATGTGGGACAGTATCGGAGAGAATGTGTGAAAATCTACAAGAGCTTTGAATTCTTTCGCTCTGATAATGAGGAAGGGCTGAAGATAAGAAAGTAAGAGTCAGCGTGTGTTTCATTTCTGCATGTATTATTGTTTTCATGTATTTTTGCTGTTTCTGTGTGTTTTGTGTTGTCCTGTGACTTAATTTTTTTCTGTTTTCAGGCAGTGTGCTTTGGCAGCGCTCAATGATGTCAGACAGTATCTCAGTATTGAAGGTGGCCATGTTGCTGTGAGTAGTTTTCCATTTCCATCTGATTTATAATTTATGTATTGCCATTCATAAAATCAAGAACAAGGAGCACCTAAAACATTATATTGATGAAAAGTGACAATAAAGACAATTATAATTCGATTTTTTTTTTTCAAATAAATGCTGCTCTTTCTTTTTCTTCATTTGTTGCTTTTATTTTCTACTAAAAAAAAGACATAAAAAATATCAAGCAGCACAACTGTTTTCAACATTAATCTGAATAAGATATGTTTCTTGAGCAACAAATCAGCATGTTAGATTGATTTCTGAAAGATCATGTGACACTGAAGTCTGGAGTAATAACATTCAGCTTAGCCATCACAGGAATAGATTTTGTTTTAAATATATTAAAACAGAATACGGTTATTTTAAATTGTAGTAATATTTCACAATATCACAAATTTTACTTTATTTTTGTTAGAATAAATACAGCCTTGGAGAGCATAAGAGACAATTGTTTTTATTTTTTTTTACATTGAAATTTATGAGTATGTTGTTTGTTTTTCAGGTGTTTGACGCCACAAACACAACCAGAGAACGGAGGGCCACCATCATGAGATTTGCAGAACAAAATGACTATAAGGTTTGAGAAGTTAAGTGTTTCTTCACTTTTTTTTAAATTTCCATTTGATTTTACCATCCTTAAGTCTTGATGTTTTTAATTAGGTGTTTTTTGTGGAATCTGTGTGTGAAGACCCCAGAGTTATTGCAGAGAACATTGTGGTAAGAAAGTGATTCAAATATTGACAAGTGATTTCCAATGTTCTCAAGCATTATTCTTTAGTACATTAATATTTATTTATTAAATTATCCCAGCATTAATCTCTCCTCTTTTTGTGTGTGGGAGAGCAGCAGGTGAAGCTGGGTAGCCCGGACTACACTGACTGCAACACGGAAGAAGCCATCCAGGACTTCATGAAGAGGATCAAGTGCTATGAGAACAGTTACCAGCCACTGGATGAAGACCTAGACAGGTCAGAAATCTGATTTCATTTGTTTCCATTTTTATTCCATCTAAGAATAATTCTAGCATCAAATGATTTATGCATTTTGTGTGAAGTTGCTTTAATGCTGTATATGTTGTCTTGCAGAGAACTGTCATACATTAAAATAATGGATGTGGGTCAGCGGTATTTGGTGAACCGTGTACTGGACCACATTCAGAGCAGAATCGTTTATTATCTGATGAACATCCACATTACACCACGCTCCATCTACCTCTGTCGCCATGGAGAGAGCGACCTTAACATCAGAGGTTGCATTGGAGGGGATTCAGGCCTGTCACCCCGTGGAAAAGAGGTGCGTTATGGTATACGTGTCTGTGAAATATTGTTCATTGGTGGTTTGTATTTAACCATCTCTTTCTTTTCACATGTCTCAGTTTGCTCAGTGTCTAGGGAGGTTTATACAGGAACAGAATATAAAGGATCTCAAGGTGTGGACGAGTCAGATGAAGCGGACCATTCAGACCGCTGAAGCGTTGGGTGCACCATATGAACAATGGAAAACCCTCAATGAGATTGATGCTGTAAGCATTATATGAGAGTGTTGTCTTTGTAATTCCATTTGATAGTGCTAAGTGAGTGACTTTCGACGTGTGTGCAGGGTGTTTGTGAGGAGATGATGTATGAGGAGATCCAGGAACACTATCCTCTGGAGTTTGCCCTCAGAGACCAGGACAAATATCACTACCGCTACCCTAATGGAGAGGTGTGTTGAAACTAACTAGAAAAGTAACCTCGTTAAATCTGAGAAATTCTAACATTCTTGCTCTTTACAGTCTTATGAGGATCTTGTCCAGCGATTGGAGCCCGTCATTATGGAGCTTGAACGCCAGGAGAATGTTTTGGTTATTTGTCACCAGGCTGTTATGCGTTGTCTGCTTGCTTACTTCCTGGACAAGAGTGCAGGTGTGTAGACAGGATAAAATGCTGTGGTTAATAAAATATTAACATGTTGTTATATAGCTTTAACCTTTTCTTTTGCCTTCCAGAAGAGCTGCCGTACCTGAAATGCCCCCTGCACACAGTCCTGAAACTTTCTCCTGTGGCCTATGGTGAGAAACTCATCTCTCTCACACGCTGAGCATGTGCACGGCGGGTACTTGGTGCTTCAGCAAAAAAAATTCAACTTAACATTGATCATGTATACAGAGCCCTGCACATTATATGCAAGGGGGCAAACAAGGTATTTTGGCCACCAATTAATTTTAATAACAATAATTCCGACTTAGTATGATAGCTTTTTGTAAAAAACAGTCTGAAATCAAGTCATTATTCACTGATTTTCTGTCTTTTATTGTACTGTTCCTGTAAGACTACCTTGATTCTAAATGAGAAGTAACAAGTCATTCTGCACTGTCCTGTGTGAAAAAACACTGAGCAATTAAAAACGAAGAACAGAACAAGCAGTGCCGAACTTAATGTAGTAGTTTAATGTAGCCAGAAATGAATCTAAGAGGTTTTTACTCTGTTACAGGCTGCAGTGATTTATGATCAGTTCAAAGACGCACTTTTCCAACCAGTGTTTTATTTGTTGAAGAGCTTATTTAATTACCTGGAAACTCTTGAAATGTACTTGAATGTAACCTAGATTCTGTCCTGCACTAGGCTGTAAAGTGGAGTCGATCTATCTTAATGTGGAGGCGGTGAACACTCACAGAGACAAACCTGAGGTGAGAAAACCATGCAGTCCTTTTACATATATAAACATTCATTCTAATGGTTAAGAAAAAAAAAATTAATCCTTTGACTATGACAGAATGTGGAGATTTCCCGTCTGCCAGAAGAGGCTCTTCTCACTGTTCCACCGCACTACTGACCTATGACCTCACATCCTGTACATCAGCAACACTCCATCAGGCTGTTCCATCCTTTTAATGTGACTCCTCTGCGTGTTTGAAAACATTGGGCAGAAAGTCAGTTCTGAGTCCTGAAGATGAGCAACTTTAGGCCTCATATATGTATTTTCTCTCTTCTCAATTGCCACATAGGTGACTGGAATCCAGTTATTGATTAATAACCCTAGGGTTTGTGTGTGCGAGTGTTTGTGTGTGTGCGCATGTATTTACATGTGTAGGTCTGTGCTTGAATTCGAGGCTGGCACAGAGCAGATCTGAAGGATATTCAAGTTTCCTTTCTATAATTTTCTACTGAAAATTTTTGCTGGAAAGATTAACATTTTGTTTTTGAGACTAAATAATAAGGGCTGTTTATTGAACTTAAATTTATTTGATTTGCTTCCTGGGTTCACATTTCCTTAAGCAATATGTTATGTCTCAACCATTCACACACTAGAGTTTAAATTAAGTGCTTTGGCTGTCATCTAACACTAAATGCTATTTGTAAAAAAACAGAATACATGACTTGGTTTAAAAAAATAAAAAAATAAATGCAGATTAATCCGCAGACGTGAACTTTACCTTGTATAGTGTTGAAACCACCTGGATGTTGGAAGTCCTATCAGAATTTTGACAGGTGTTAAAAAAACAACTGTCAATTCGGATACTTAAAATGTAGCAGGACATTTTCTAATATATTATCTCTGTTATGTTTCCGGAAAAAAAAGCCAAATGTTTATGTTTCTAAAGCCTTGTTACAACAGTAGTTTTTTTTTTTTTTTTTTGCTTTGTGGTCTATACGGTCTGTTTATGGAGAGTGAACCGTTTTCATCTCAATTATTCTCATGTTCATTACCAGGGCTGTCTTTTATATTTTTTGAACTGAGAACCGAATATAAAGAGCTCTGTGAATTTGTGATTTAATCTGTCCTGTGGGTCTCTGTGATTGGTAGGACTGACTATGGTTTTGTTTGTGAAGCTCGTGGTTCTCAAATTTGACGCACAATATCACATTTTCTGGAATTATTGTCATTAAAACATTCTGTCATCAACCCAGTTCTCCTGAATTATTGAAGAACGACCCATATTTTAAAGGCAATCTAGTCTCACTCATTGTTTGTTCTAGAAACTTAAATGTAGTGTTTTTTAGAAATTCTAAAATAACGAAATATCTGAACATCTAAATTTCTTTATTTTTTAAAAATATATATAAAAACTTCACACATTATATTAATATTCTCAAACGCAATCCATTTTGATAAAAATGTGTGAAAAAATCCATATGTACGTAACTCTTAAGAACCACTCTATGAAGGCATCCTATAATACTACACTCATACACAGTGCAAAGATAGTTTCTGATCACATTGGTGCTTAAAAAAAATAATATAGCATACAGCATACAGACCTCATACAGCAATGATGCTCAAAATGTCTTGATTGGAGTCCTTCAGTGAGTATACATGTCGAAGTATCACCAGACATGACTTCATGATCATATTACGAGTCCATAGTAAGATAATATAATAGCATGTGGTTTTAAGGCTGTGACGGTGTGATTGAATATATGCTGGAATGATGCTCCATAATGTTAGTCAGGCCTCAGGCCGGGTTGATGTTGAGGTGGGCGGGGTTTCCCAGCAGACCAATCCGCTGCTTGTGTTTCCTCTGTTCAGTCATCTGAAGATTGACAACAGGGATGAGCTCAGTCAATCGCATTTAACTTCTACACATCTCATACCACAAATTGACAGCTTATGACGCCTCTGCAATTTAGGTGTAGTGCAAGCATTCCAGTTGTTATTAAGAATAATTTGATAGAGTATGTAGACACACGCCTTTATAAAACTAGTCAAACACAAACCTGTTCTTTGAGCTCTGTGAGCTGATTGGTCAGGTTGGAGACCAGTCTCATTGTGGAATCAAGTTTCTCTTGCAAACTACGCAGTTCATTTTGTTCACCCTCACCATCGCTGCTGACCAGTGACATGGCCCTCATACGTGGAAACCAGTCCAGATTGTGTTCCTGAATGGGGGTTAAAGAGGTCACGCTACTGATAAACAATATGAAAAGGATAAATCATGATGTTATGATTTTATCAAAGCCTGCCTTGTGTGGAAAAGGTGCAATTAAAAAAAAATGCTATGGATGAATAAATAGATTTCAAGTCGACAAATGACCAGGATATGTTCTTTTTTATGATTATAGAGATTAGGTTATTATAATTTGTTTGTTTTATTATTTTTCTATGGAATAAAGGTTATGAAGTGCATTTTCTAGGACCATTAAGATTTTTTTCTTTGTGAATTTTTCTTCCCTTATTCTAACTGCTGTAATGTGAAAATAAATATTAACCTCTTTGTAATGCTGTTAAATTACAACAAAATTAAAGTACAAACAAATCCCAAGTACTAATATATAAATTCTACTGCTAATAATAATAGGTTAATGAGAATTGAGGGGGATGGTATTTGTTTCATTGTCATGAATAATTCTAAATTATTCTTTATGCACTATGCAAAAAGAATAAAAGAATATTCTTTGTGCATTACACACAATATAGATTTACTATATATATATATATATATATATATATATATATATATATATATATATATATATATATATATATATATATATATGAGGTTCAGCTTGATAAGTAACAGACTGCACATGAAAATATTTAAATGTCTTCTCGTAAAAGCTTGCTGTTTATGTCAAAGTAGACAGTCATGTATGTTCTCACCTTGATCATCTGAGCGACGTAGCTCTCAGGGCCTGTGTATTCAGTGGAGTCCTTGACCCGCACCAGCACAATGAAGTACAGGTAATGCCATAGGTTGTGCTCTTCTTTGATGTGCTCCTCAAATGTCACTGTTTTATTATCAAACTTATCTCTCTCCAAACCTGGGGGAAGGCATGTGAAGGCATATATATCCAGTAGCGGTATTAACATTAAGTGACATGGCACTATGCTCATTGGCACATCGAGTGACACTTCAGGTTTTGACACTGACAAAATCCATCGACATTGTCACAAGTGTCAGTGGCACATGCCATTCTCCGCTGACATTTGTATCACCGAATGTGCCACTGAGCATAGTGGCATGTGCTAATGGCTTCCGTACGTCAGATTCCATGTCACTTAATGTTAATACTGTCTCTCCATATATGTTTATTTGAGTATAACTGTGCTTCTCATCTCACCGCAGATGAAACATGTGGTCTTGAGGATCTCCTCTTTCCTCTGCTTCTCACTTCTCAGATCAGCAAACGTATCAATGATAACACCGAAGATCAGATTCAACACAATGATGATCACCAGGAAGAAGAACAGAAGGTCATACACAACCCGTGCAGCGAACAGATGCTCCTGCAAGCACACATTCAGGTTTTGCTTAAGGTTGTTATATACAAAATGAAATATTATTGTAAATATATGCATGTCTATACCTCTTTGGACGGCTTGCGCAGAACATCTCCAACTCCGCCACCGCTCCTGAGACCGTGACTCAGTACAGTGATCATACACATCCACAGAGAATCACACGCTCGCTCTAC
This sequence comes from Carassius auratus, assembly GCF_003368295.1. NCBI lineage: Eukaryota > Metazoa > Chordata > Actinopteri > Cypriniformes > Cyprinidae > Carassius > Carassius auratus. The sequence goes on along the minus strand of NC_039273.1, from coordinate 7,494,325 downwards.
ATCATCTAGAAACACACAAAACTCACCATGTAGAAGTTCTGCTTCCAGTCACTTCCAGTGTACAACTGAATGTCAGACTACAAAATATTTCCTAAAAAGTCATTTAATATTTATATATTTGGATAACATGACTGGAGTAATTGGACTTGGGCTGGATTAGGGTTTAAGAGTCATATTAGTATTACTAAATTAATTAATAATACTTAATAATAATTGATAATAATTTGTGTTTCTTTAGTACATTAATCAATTAATATTGTTAATAATAAATTGCTTTTTAAAAAGCAGATTAAATCATGCCCCCTGACCTGTATGCTATTACAAACACATTATTTTTTATTTATTTGAACTAAAAACATATATTCAATGTTTCACTTGTCATAGACGTATGACAATTAAGCTCACAACAATTTAATTTGGGGAAAATAAGTGATTATTTGGACTAAATAATCAGCACATCATGCAATAGTTTGGATGAATTTTACTGCTCACCCTCCTCTACATCTGCAAGCGGACAGGACCCATTTTTTCCATTGCAGACTCCCTCAGACAGGAAACTAGAAGCCAGGTTTACTCCCTCCTCTGACACATTCATTTTCAAATTCAACAAAAATATTTTTCAAACCCAACAGCATGAACATCACTTTGTGGTTTGCTTTGATATGTCTGTGTGAATGCATATTACCGAGAGTGCTGTTGGGGATGCGATTCACTTCCAGGATAAAGTCATCCTTAAAAAACATATATCCAACAATGGAGAAGAGGTAGACCAAGATCAGACCCAGAACAGCTGTCAGGACAATAGAGCGGCCATTTCGAGTCACACTCTTGATAACGTTCAAAAGAGTCTCTTCCCTGTTCACCAGGTCAAATAACTACAAATACACAAATGTACAATTAGCTGTGTAATAATGGTGTAAATATTTGCACTGACAATTATTTGATTCTATCTTAAATGATTAAATACATCATGAAATTAGGACAATATTTGTTATATATATATATATATATATATATATATACACACACACACACACACACACACACACACACACACACAGGGTTTGAAGTTTCACAAAAAATTAAATTTCAAAAATATCCTTTTTTGGATACAAAATTTTTATGTTACTGGCCATTCATAACTTCTACTAGCTAAACTATAAATAAATAAATAAATAAACCAGATTAACCATATTACAGCTTCATCTATACAGTTAATATATTTATTATTTTATTATTATTATAACATCTGAATATCTACAGGATTTTAAAATCAAGTTTAAATATTTTTACGACCTTTATAAAGCTTGCATAAATAAAATTAATACCATACAGTTATGGGTTTTCTCACAAGCAAACAGCCTTTAAACTATTTTTGAGAAAAGGTGTTACTCAGAAGTATCAATTATTACATTAATTTAAACAATTATTTTATTAATTTAATAACATATACATATATCTTAATGACTTAATTGTATATATATTTTTAAATGCTCTAGCATTAGCTTCTTGTATATCCACTGGTTCAAATTTACAACTGAGTGTTTGTTGTGTAAAAATCTGGGTCGATTTTCTCAGTGGTCAGCACAAAAAAAGCAGAAAGGCTTATTGAAGATGCAAATCAATTCTCTGCCAGCAGGAGGCACTCTTGGAGCAGCAGAATATAGCCATTTCCATGGTAACAGCAATTATGCTGTATTTAATATATCATGATGACTCATGAGTTCAGTATTTGCGCTGATTTGACTTACATTAACTTCCCCAAGAATTTGAATTATGAAGAAAAGTAACCCCCCAAATTGACAACATTACCTGCCACAGCTGTAATATATATTATATTATACACACACACACACACACACACACAATTTCTGTTTAGGTATAAGTTTGTAAAAATGTTCTAGTGTAAGGTTACCAATAGACTGTAAAAGAAAACGTGTCCAAAAAGGCCCAGAGTGCAGATGAGAAGGTACAGCAGATGAAACAGGAACTCTCTATCCATCACCATCACCCAGTAACCACGGGTAAATGTCCCACGGTTACCCACAAAGCTCAGCATGAACACTATCTTATTACAAACCTGCGCAGACACCAAACAAGGTCAGATCGTCAGTACAGACGGACACCATGTAAGACTATTAGTAAACAAACTGTGCATATAGTGTATGACTGCATGTGAACTTGTATGCATTCAAAATCTAACCTCCCATGTGTATTTGAGTGTGACCTTACATTAAAAGCTCCCAGGAGCGTGAGCATATGCTGCAGTCCCACTGAGAAACCAAGCTGCAGAACACTGCAGATGACCAGCACTCGCACTGCGTTCGGCCTCGGTGACATCAACACAAATCCCAACGAGCCCAACAAACACACCCACAGCAACAGAGAAAGAGAAGGGTCCAGTGAACCTGAAACACACACACCACAAGTGAATGTTCACACTTAGGCCAGGCATATTGTGGAAGGAAAGGCAGACCTGTGAAGACAGTACAGAGGGGGGAACTCACTTTCACTCATTATGTCCAGAGGGTAAAAGAACGCCACCAACAGATTAATGAGAACAGCCAGGTTAAAAGACACATTACTCCAGAACGACATGTTCCGGCTACACCAGTACAACACTGGCTGTGCTGAAAACAGAATAAGAGAGATCCATTTCAGAAATGATGATAAAGTAAGTTTCACAATTTAATTTAAAATGAATCATTTTCAAACCAAAGAATGAATCTACCTCTTAGTTTTTTCTGCCACCTCATTTCGTTGAAGAGGTCGTCTGCGTGCAGGAAGAAGTCATTTATTTTACTGCCCTGTTCATCTCTCTCTGTACCATAGTACACACGCAGCTTGGACTCGTTTGTGAGAAAAGAGCAGATATTTGGTACGGGAAACACAATCTGTTCCATAGTGCGATCCTGGCGGACTATCTGTGTATACACACACACACACACACAAGAGCATAAGATGGGATTTTAAAAACAATACAAACGATTTGTTAAAAGTGTTTGTATGTGTTACCTCAATCTGTGCGGTGTGTTCCGTGTAATACTCTAGGGCCTGGTCCTCCCCACCTGGTTTCAGTAGTATTTGCAACTCCTTATTGTGACGTGACAGCTGGAATAGCAGGTTAAATCAGATCACACTGCAGATTTAATGAATTGCTTAGATAAAGCGATATACATTTGGTGTTGTGGTTGGCCACAGTCTAATTAAACTATTCTGATACAGGGCCCAAAACTTGCCAACTGTGAAAAGTTCAAATTGGCAATTAAATAAAATGTAAATATATATATTTATCAGTAAGCCAGCAACACAGAATGGTAATCTAACACTCTCTGATGGAAGTGTTGTGCATAATTCAAACTATACATCTGTTGTGGTTTGCTTCATTTGCCACAGTGTGAAATTTATCATTTATTGCAAAATACAGTTTCACAGCTGTTTATGGACAACAAATGTTCTCCTTATAAAATACACTGGCATATACAGGAGTGTGTGTGTGTACCTGATGTGCAAGGATATAGATGTTGTGTCCAACATTGCGAGGTGACGCAGCATGGTCCTCTCCGTTCTCCAGTTCCTCATCCTCAAACTCTGCTTCACCCTGCTGGTAGGCCATTTTCATCACCTCCACCTTAAACATGAACACACACAGCTGGGGTTATGCAGATGTTGTAGCAAAACAAGGTTCATGTTTAAGGTTTACTATCTGTCATCACAGAATGACTCCAAGATACAGTTAAAGCAATGAGTGAACCACAATGTACTGGGAGGATAACTAACACACTCACTAGTTCTTTTGGTCTCATGTTGTACAGGATTCTTTCTGCATTCTCACTGTCATGACGGCTCTCCATGATGGCCAGCAGTAGCTTAGATGCATTATTCTAAGGCAAAAAGGACATTATTAAAGAATACGACTGTGATGTGATTGTCACTGTCTCTCACATCATTTGCATCTAAACAAAAAAATGACTGATCGTCTTGATTACATTTTCACATATTTTTTACTCTGTTCTACTTCAAATGAACTTAAATATAACATTGTCATGTTAACATAAAAGGTTCTGTAGACTTTATAGCAGTGGTTTTCAAACAGGAGCAGCAAGATGTGTTCAAAATATTTAAAATAAGATTTAAAAAAAATGCTAAAACCGCTAAAAATCAGTATGTAAGCTGATATCGTATTTCTTAATTGAATTAATTATAGAGAACATGAGAGTGATTTCTAGTTGTGAAAAAGTCATGGAAATTCTTATAATTAATATACATTTCTCTAGTTATGTCAAGCTCAAAAAATCTGTTAGTGGGTAGAAATAGCTATTTGTGAGTAAAAAGTATTTTTTTAAATCCTGTAATCACAAAAAGCGCCTAGAAAAGTCATGTAATTCATCAGTAAAATAAACCCAGAATAACACCCAATCATTGAAACTGGAATTATGGAATATAATTAGCTATAATTTAGTTATTTTATTATAATATCGCTCTTAGTTTTTGTAAATAAGTCTAAAAATGACCAACTTTGTCATCAAGTACCAGAAGTCAAAAAGGTTGAGAACAACTGTTTTATCGGACTTGAGGCCTGACCACTTTGCACAGTCAAATTCATTGTTACCATGAAACGAGAAGGTTATTACTTTATCAGTGAAGTGATGTACCTTTAGTTCTAGAACCAGATCCATTCTCTTTCTGCCAAGTGGATTAATATCATTCAGAATCAATGCAATTATGATATCAATGCCATTAGACTCATGGGTGGCAATGCAGTTCTGCAAAAAAAAAGAAAAGAAAGAAAAGCATAACAGAACATATTTAATGCTGAAAAAATGCTTATGGGTGATGGAAAGATTATGAGTGCAAAAAAGGAGGAAAAATAAAGGTTTGCGGGAAAACCATAACTGGAATGATTGTGTACTTGCCTGGTTATCATGGCAGGGCCCTTGACAATATTCAGTGAGACTCTCTACAGTCTGATTAATGAGAGCCACATTATGCTGGTTGATATATAGTCCTAACAGTCCCAGGCCTCCTGTTGTGCTGCCACAGATACAGTCCAGGAACTGCAGGGTCTCACATACCAGGTTATAATTGTTCTTGTTGTTCTGACAGCGCAGAAAATTCTGCAGGAGAAAAGAGAAAGGTATAAACATAGATGATATATAAACCAGACCAAACCAGTACATCAGCTCATAAACAAGACCACATGACACAACACAATACTGTTACTGTCAAAGTTTGAGACCCATCCTGAAATCCAACCTAATGTTGACTTCCTTCTGGCTCAGGTCTGATAGTGAACCTCTAATCAGGCCAGAATAACAAAAATAAGCTATAAATTTAACAGACGGAGAGGCAGACAACCACACACACAAACACACACCTGCAAGTCTCGATTATGGTTCTCACACAGCAGCTGTAGGAAGCGCAGGATTGGCTGCATGATGAGGATGACAGGGGTCATCTCGCCCTGCTCTGTTCCTTTATCTCCACCCCCTTTGTCTCCATCAGCAGTGCCATACGCCTCCTCAGGATCAGCATCTCGTCGATACGAACCGTAGGCCTTCTTAGTCACAGCAGATGCCTCCAACAACTGCTCACGAGTATCATCAGTCACCACGACACCTGAACTTTTTTCTGGAGGAAGAAATATATATATACCATTCAGAAAAAAGAGAGAAAAAAAAAATATATATATATATATTTTTTTTTTATAATCCTCTCATAAAATGATATATCAAACTTTATAACATTATGCAGTGATCTCAACAAGTATCTGGACATTAAACCATGAATGTCATTGTATCAAACCAAGTTATAGTTATTGCAAAGAAAGACAGCATATGATGAATGATGAAGTTTTGACAACCCGGACCTCTCCCGCGTTGAGGTGTTTCTTTGTCTGGTGTGTTGTCTGGCCGCTTGTTGCCCAGATCACTGGTGTTGACGGTAACAGTGGCTTTGATCTCCAACTGAGCTGCTTTCATTCTATCATAAAACACCCTGAAAAACCTTTCAGAATTTTTGTCTTCCGTTAAACGTTTGAAGAAGGAATGCTGCAATGAGATAAGAATAAAAACAAAAATCTATCATTATGTTTGTGTTATGTTTTATGGAGAACTAGTGGAATTTGAGGGACGAATGGAGCTCAAGCATAGTTCAACCAGACCACGACATGACAGCCAGCGTCAGCTGACGCTCAACTGATTGTAGCTCCTCCCACAATAATTAAATACGATATGTAAGTTCATCCGTACCCACACTGGCCTTAGTCTGACGTCCATACATTACCCTCCTCCATCCCCAACTCCTCATTATAAAGGCGTCTTGTCTACAGAAATCATCTATCAGCTAATCATTGCTTAATCTTATCCAGTCTCATTTACAGACCTGTATCACTACTGCATGTAGTTTTATGTCTGTTGCATAGTAAAATTCAAGCAATTGTATGAGGCCTGTGGGGTTTCAAACTTCAGTGAGGTTTGCTTGTGGACAGCTCAGAATCTGAATTTTTTTTAGTATTCTTTGATGAATACAAACTTCAAAAGAACAATTTATTTGAAATAGAATATCTTTGGTAACACCATACAAGTCTTTTCTGTCACTTTTGATCAATGTAATACATCCTTGCTGAATGAACATTGATTTCTTAAAAAAAAAAAAACAATTAAACTGAAAATAAAGAAAAATTACTGACCCCAACTTTTAAACTGTAGTGAACATTAGATAACTTATTACCACAACATTCAATTCTATTGCTTTATCATTTCACTGACAGGCCTTTCTAACCTGTATGACGGTGTTCCCGCCCTCCAACAGTGCAATAGCCAAAAGGATGCTTTCATGGAAGACACGGTCACTGGTAGCATTCATAATAAGATCAATGACAAGGTCAGATGCCCCTTCACGGTCCAGATGACACTGCACCTCCATCAATGACATCTCAGCCCTGCTCAAACCCCCTGAAGTCATACAAACACACAAAAACAAATGTTAATTTATACCACAAATGTTCCCTGAAGCTACAGTGAAAAATGAACCCACCAGGCTGGGTCTTGACTGGTCCTACAGGTGCCAGCGTGGAGTTACTGAAGGAGGTCAGACTTTCTCTCCGCCCACCACGCCTGAAACCATAGTAACGGTTGACGAGCAGCTGCCGAAGGGCCTCCCCCTGTGATGAGTATGAGAGTATGTGTTTCAATGTGCATTTGATTTTTAGAAGCTTTTATTTTTTTTGCCATTGTTGCTTTGACTTGTGCATCGCATGGCTGCAAGTAAATATTAAAGGAATAGATATAGTTGAACCAGGGCAGCTGAGAGGTACAGATGTGTGGTTGGAAAGCAGGGTTAGGTGAAGTTAGTGACCTACCCTCCTCCGATCCTCCAGCTGTTTGGGTGGCAGACTCACATCCACCACCTGAGTGAGTGAGCAGAGTGGACAACAGAACACTAACACAGAGTTAGTAGAGTATCATCATGCAATAATCTCCAGCTATATCCTAGCAGCATGCTTGTTGTTACAACATCAGTGGACAAAAAATGACTAAAATTATGTGTTTAGTTCATAATTAAGTAGTTAGTTATGCTATGGAAGTGATTTATGTAAGCAAATCCTTATATGCATTAGGATTAAACAGAACAGAGTGTAAACAGAATAAGTAGATGAGAATGTTATGGTCAGAATAAAAGGTCTGTAACATAACAGTTAATACCTAAACTGTCCAAAAATGCAGTTATTACCTAAATATTTTGTAAATATTAAGCTACACTCAAAAGATTGTTGCTAAATCTTTCAAAACAATCTTTCATTTTGCTATAACATTATACTGTATTGGCAGCTGCAGCACTATTAAAACCACAAAATGGTTTAAAGAACAAATTCTTTTGTGTTTCTTATTGAAACAGAATTCAAATTAGGGCATACACATTTAAGGGCATGCTCTTTTTATATATACTTGTTTCTTTCACACCACAGCTTTGCAAAATAAAGACTTCATACTTTTTAGTGGTAAAAAGTTGTTTTAGGGGAAACACTTAACCAAAACAGACCAACATCCATATCACATCTAACAAAATGTGTGTACTAAGGTCAATTTTCATATTCAGATTCTCAAGGATAGAAGATGAAAGTAGAGAAAAAGAAGGTAAATAAACAAGGGGAAGATGGGATGAATGACAAAAAGAGGACAACCTCAGTGACATCCATCTCATCATCAAATCCCAGTAGCTGAAAAAGAGGAGCGAAGGACAGGGTTAATGAAAGAGTGGACATACATCAAATTAAGCCAGTAACTATTAGTGACCTGAGTGTTAACAGGAAAACATAACAGGGGAAATGTGATCATCATCACAAACTTCATCAAAGGTGCTCTTAATGGACTTGCATTTGTGATTAAGATCACACATGCAGACACTATAAATAAAGACAGTACGTGTAGAGGACAATACAATCAACCTCTCACAACACCTAAGATGTTTTGCTATCACATCTGTATTCCATCTTAAGAAAAACACTTCTATTAGTCCTTTTATTAATGCTTTTTTTGTGGTAAATACCTTCTCTCCATATCCTCTGTCTTTAGTCATCATTTCTCTGAGTGTCTGCAGAACTTTGATACAAAGCCTCTCCTCATTTTCCTCTAGAAGTTGCTTGGTATGTTTTATCAATCTGTACAAAAAGCAGATAAAAGTGTACTAGTGTAATATTATGTTGTACAATAATAATTTATATATATATATATATATATATATATATATATATATATATATATATATATATATATATATATATATATATATATATATATATATGTATATGAAGTAATTACTAAAAATACTGCAGGGTCATTTTTGAGACAACAAGAGTTCATCTTACTTGCAGATGAAGCCTCCACTCTCACACTTGCGGTGGGCTTCAGTGTGCTCTGGGAACAGCAGTTCTGGACGATGGAGAACATCCACCAATACAGACAGCTCAGCCTGAACCAGAGGCCTCAACCGCTCCTCCAATGCAGACACTATGTCCTACACACACACACACACATACACACACACATACATAAATTCTAATTAGCATTTAAAAACACATTTAACACAGATATTTAAAGAATATTTTGAATTGATATTTGAAACATTTTAGTACTGAATAAAATTAATTAAAAATCAATTACCTAACTGCAATGCATTCTGGGACTGCATTCTCCATGAAAGGATACGTGTGATACTGCCTTAGAATTTGGCTGAAATGATGCTCTTTCGGCGACTTATTAGGTATTGAAAACAGAGGCAAAATCACTCTCTCACCTGGAGTCTTTCAATAATGTTGCGGTAGTCTCGGGAGGTGGTCTGAACAGAATCTCTTCGGGCAGCATTACGAACGGACTGTCTCCAGCTGAGGGCTGTTTTCTGCACTATGTTGTTGGACTTCATGAACAGATTATTCACCTGACAGTCCAGATCCACAGGAATGGCTATGGCCCTGCCTTTAGCTGCACAATAATAAACAGACAAAGACACATACATTCAGGGTTATGCATTTATGCATTTATGCATGAAAAACAAGCAAGGAGGTTCAACATATACATATTTTAGTTCGAAATTTATAAGGAAGCATTTATTATTTTTTGCTATTGTGTTTGGTGCCACTGGTAGTTCAGGAAACTTCGAGTCAAACCGGTTGAGAACCACTTTTCTCTGAACTTTTCTATCACCAATTTTAAGATTATAGTTTTATACAGTTATACAACTGAAGCTAGTATTATGAAAACAGCTGGTGGAAATGATGCTCTTACCCACGTCACTCAGCACTTTGATGCAGGCTTCCACATTGCCCTTCTGACTTGGGAGCAGCCAGTTGCAGTGATACACACGGAAAACTCCCTGCAGCAGCTGCACAAACACTGGCTGCCGGGTCTGAGACACAAAGAGAGAGATGTCACATCTAAATGATGCTGAGGTGTACTAGGCTGCTGAAAGACACCGTGTTGTTACCTGTAAACTTGTGCTCTGGTCTGAAAATGGTGAGCTGAAAAAGGTGGTGACGATGCTCATGATGGTCTCAGTAACATAGCGCTCCAGAACTGTGTCAGCGTGCTTACGGTCACTCGTGTTATTGCACACCTACAAGAAGCCATGCTGAATGTCTAAACAACAATACCATAATCTGAGTATATCTGTGAGTGTTTGTTTAGTCTTACTCTGCAGATGTCCACCAGGAAATCATCAAAAAGTTTCCACATGTGATTGCTGGTGTAGATCTCCTTCATCTCAACCTCAGTATCCACATAGCAGTGATTCAAGAAGTTCACATAGGCCATCTTCACCTACATATGAAGTATTACATTCACATATTAAAAAGTTGCATACAGATGGCTTTTTAACAACCTAAATCTAAAAGTGTTCAACACATTCGTCAAAGACTTTGGGATTTATTCCCTTGGTGCACACACCTCAGGGATGCAGTCCTCATGAGTGACTACACGTACAATATCATCGAGGGGGAGGAGGGAGTTGCATTTGATCTCAGTGTAAACGTTCTTCCCTTCAGTGCACACAGCCAGCAACTCCACTAAGTGAATATGATACCTGCAAGAGTCAGTGAAACCAAATCTAACACCTATAATGGACAACACTGAACATTCAAGCATACAGTTACAAACTTTGTATGATTTTGTAAAACGTATGATTTGTATGATTTTACATAAAAATAAATCACATAAATTAATATATTCCACTCCAGTGTAACACACATAACATATGACACATGTACGAAAAAAACAAAACATAGATAGATACAATTTTACTAGATACAATGCAAATTATATTATATATGTATATAAGTAATTATTCAAAATTTTTATGTAATTATATATTTAATTATATACTAAATAATGCAATTTTAATATATAAAATGCAAATTATTTATATTATATTATTAAAATAGCGTTTTTTACATTTTGAAGTATTAATAGAGTGGAAACAAGGACAATAGACCTCTATACCTGAGTGCACTGCTCTCATCAAGTCGTTCCCTCTCAAGACGCATCATTTGAACCAATGACTGAAAAGACGCCCGGTCATTATAGAACACTAGCACATCCTCACCTGCTGTCACCAACTAAGTACACACAAATCATTTCAATAAGAACAGACTTCACTTGTCTGAGGAGAATAGGACAGAAAAGTAGCAATTTGGGACTTGTATTTCAAAACACTAATCTCAAAAATTGTTCATCTGGCCCACAAACCTCAGCCATGACAATGTCTTGGCATTTCTTGATGAACTTGTTTTCAGCCTTGACGATGGTCTGGAGGAACTTGAGGTAGTGGACACTGCGTCCGTGCGTCTCGATGCAGTGCACAAAGTGCTGCACTACCCTCTCGTTAATCTCACTACACAACTGGAAATTATTCATGAAGATATGCTGCATGGTCACCGCCTCTAGAATCTAAAAACAGAAAGCCAGGGACAGAGGATTTAACAGTTGAAATGCACAGATAAAAATATGTGTGTTTATGTATTCATGCTCTCACCCCGGGGTTGAGGAACAGGTTAATGTGTTTGTGTAGAAGTGCCTGGTTCTGTTGATTTCCAGCACAAAAATTCTGAAGGAACTGATGAGCTAAAGTCATAATCTCTTGCATCTGAACATCCTCCCCCTAAAATGTCAACAAATAAACATGGAAACATAAATCAGTGATTAATTAACCCTTTCAGTTACACAAAGGCTCACACACACCTTCTCATAAGGGATCTGCAACAGTTCCAGGACTACACTGTGAGCTCCCATGTTCCTGAGGAGCCGCTGCTGCTGTTTCTTATTCTTCTTGCCATAGATGCCCTCCAGAACACACAGTTTGCTCAGCCTCAGAAGGATCTAGACACACAAATATAACAACAAACTTAAGATATACTTCACAGAACATTTGACTTACTTGTCAAAACCTACAAATTCCATAAACATAAACACATTCCACCTCCTTCACAACTCTGTAGTTTGAGCTGCTGGTACTCTCCACTTTGGGTTTGTCTGATCTACTTGAGTTGATGACACCCTGTTAAGAGCAGAAAATATATAATAATAGTAACATAATATACAATATCCAATCATAATATAATTCACTAGATTTCTGAAAAGAGCAATTATATTTCTTTTTTAGTTAATTATGGACAAATAATCACAGGAGCATATCCTGACCTTATGGTGCGCTTCAGTGGCGACCTCTCCTGTGTCCAGCCCTGAATCTGACCCCTGCCTTTTATACACCCACAGCTCTGATTTCTCTACTATAGACCTTAGCTGATCCAAATCTGACTTGATCTGTTTGTAATTTTCCACATCCTGACTGGTCACCAGGAGCTGAACCTAAAATAAATAAATGGCATTTACTTGTAATGTACACAACATGACACAACACTATACAAGTAAAAAACAATTAAAAAAAGAACAAATACATGATATGAAATATATGGTAAAGGATTCATGAATACATGTGTATATGAACACAAGTGTTAAACTCATCGATTATTACTCATTATCACATCATCCAAGTGGATGCTGCACATTGGTGGTGGCTGAGGAGAGACCCACTGATATGATTGTGGAGCGCAGTAGTACATACTAAAGCACTATATAAATGCATCATTAATTCATTAAAACATTTGCTCACAAAGGCTTTTTTTATTTTGTCATCAATAAGGCAACCAATTCAAATGATTAAAAATATGCAAATATTTTTTTAATTAATAAAATTATTATAATTTTAAAATTAGGGGATGCATAGAAATGAAAATTCTTGGCTGGGCCTGAACAAAATGAAACACTGGGCCAAAGTTTTGCATAAATGAAATGAAAATTTGCTTTTTACTGTTGCAATTATTATTATCATTGTTATTGTCTTTTTTATTTTATTTTAAAGAACAACAGTAAAATTACAATACTAACATTTAGCAATGTTAATGAGGTTCTTGCTTTTTCTCAACTTTGATTTTGGCAGAAACGCATAGGAAGACTTCAATTGTTGACAAAAGCAGATTTACAGGTGCTTGTCATATAATTAGAATATAATCAAAAAGTTGATTTATTTCACTAATTCCATTCAAAAAGTGAAACTTGTATATTATATTCATTCATTACACACAGACTGATATAGTTCAAATGTCTATTTATTTTCATTTTGATGATTATAACTGACAACTAAGGAAAATCCCAAATTCAGTATCTCAGAAAATTAGAATATAATTTAAGACCAATACAAAGAAAGGATTTTTTAGAAAACAAGTTAAACAACTAAAAAGTATGAACATGAAAAGTATGAGCATGTACAGCACTCAATACTTAGTTGGGGGTCCTTTTGCCTGAATAACTGCAGCAATGTGGCGTGGCATGGAGTCGATCCATCGGTGGCACTGCTCAGGTGTTATGAGCGCCCAGGATGCTCTGATAGTGGCCTTCAGCTCTTCTGCATTCTTGGGTCTGGCATATCACATCTTCCTCTTCACAATACCCCATAGATTTTCTAAGGGGTTAAGGTCAGGAGAGTTTGCTGGCCAATTAAGAACAGGGATACCATGGTCCTTAAACCAGGTACTGGTAGCTTTGGCCCTGTGTGCACGTGCCAAGTCCTGTTGGAAAATTAAATCTGCATCTCCATAAATTTGGTCAGCAGCAAGGAAGCATGAAGTGCTCAAAAACTTCCTGGTATACGACTGTGTTCACCTTGGACCTCAGAAAACACAGCAGACCAACACCAGCAGATGACATAGCACCCCAAACCATCACTGACTGTGAAAACTACACTGGACCTCAAGCAACATAGATTGAGTGCCTCTCCTCTCTTCCTCCAGACTCTGGGAACCTGATATCCAAAGGAAATGCTAAATTTACTTTCATCAGAGAACATAACATTGGACCAATCAGCAGCAGTCCAGTCCTTTTTGAAGCGAGACCCTTCTGATACTGTCTGTTGTTCAAGAGTGGCTTGACACAAGGGAAGCGACAGCTGAAACCCATGTCTTGCATACGTCTGTGTGTAGTGGTTCTTGAAGCACTGACTCCAGCTGCAGTCCACTCTTTGTGAACCCAATTTTTGAATGGGTTTTGTTTCACAATCCTCTCCAGGGTGCAGTTATCCTTATTGCTTGTACACTTTTTTCTAACACATCTTTTCCTTCCCTTCACCTCTCTGTTAATGTGCTTGGACACAGAGCTCTGTGAACAGCCAGCTTCTTTTGCAATGACCTTTCGTGTCTTTTGGAAAACTGTCAAGTCAGCAGTCTTCCCCATGATTGTGTATCCTACAGAACTAGACTGAGAGACCATTTAAAGGCTTTGCAGGTGTTTTGAGTTAATTAACTGATTAGAGTGTGGCACCAGGTGTCTTCAATATTGAACCTTTTCACAATATTATAATTTTCTGAGGTACTGAATTTGGAATTTTCTTTAGTTGTCAGTTATAAACATCAAAATTAAAAGAAATAAACATTTGAAATATATCAGTCTGTGTGTAATGAATTAATATAATATACAAGTTACACTTTTTGAAAGGAATTAGTGAAATAAATCAAATTTTTGATGATATTCTAATTATATGACCAGCACCTGTATAAAGAAGTCTCATAACGAATACATTGCACATATTGCATTTGTCACATGACTTGTAAAAATTTATTAAATTTACAACTTGGCAACTGACGAGTAACAACGTACCAGCGCAGATATTTCTTGAGCTTTGGACTTTGAACCCTGGTTCATAAGCAGATCTGCTGCAAGCTCATGCCGCACTGTCAGAATACATGCAGTTTGTGCATGTATTAGAAAATGTAGCACTCTGCATTTTACAATTTCAATCATAACCTTCCTCTTCTCATTGAAAACATGCAATGCAGTACTAAACAGTCTCTCGCTGCCAGCACATGTAATAAATTTTGTGTCTTTCTTTTGACAGTTTAAATGCTTCCACACTGCTGGCATGTTTGTTCCATTATAAAAAGTGCGCGCCTCTCCCTCAATTGATCGTGACAAGTCATCGTTTAGTACAATTTATTGGGTCTTTTCGCCTAAACATTTTGGCTGCCAAACATTCGGTACATCCCTATTTAAAATAATAAACCACAATCACCCAGTGACAGTCTAAATTAGATTAATAATTTAATTTAAGTAAAATTTTATTAAAATTGATATGACAAGACAAAAATAAATATTGTGTAAAACTGAATACTGAAAAGGTTTAAATAAAACTAAATGAAATGGAATGAATGGGTGGATGGATGAATCTATGAATGAATACCTGCTTAAAGGCCTGTAAGACCTCCTGCCTCTGGCTAAAATGTCGGAAGAGGAGGTGAAGGGCCCGTGACACCAGTGGAGGATAGTCATGCATGGTCAAATGCAGCAAGACCCTCAGAAACGTCCGGCCACCGTGATCATCAAGATCTAGTGGAGTGTTCTCTTCACTAGATACACAAAAACACACAGATTCACACACACATACAGCACACAAACATAAGACAAATTACCAAAGAGCACAACCTTCTTACCTTCCTCCGAAAATCCCTTCAGCTTGCTCTTCAATATGTTCAAAGTCCAGCGCTCCTAAAAAAAGACAATTGTTATTCAGACATTTGACCCACACCAGCTGATACTGACACAAACACACGCTTGCTCATTTTACCTTGCACACTGGCAGGAGAGTCCTGATTTACAGACGGCTCTGTTTGAGAGTTGCTCTCATCAAACTCTGTTTTAAAGATACAGAGCAGGCAGGAGATCCTGTAGTCCAACCGGACATTTAGAATGAACTACATAAAAAATTAGAGAGTCATTTTATACACAACTAGTTTGGCAAACATTCAGCTGACAAATTTCTCAAATAATGATTTAAACGGTCATTAAAATCCAATTAATTATGGACTAGGATGTGTTTTAACACCTGTAGGATCTCAATGATCTTGAGTTTGGTGTCCATCACCAGTATGTCCTGTTTCTGAGGTTCACTCTGGGATTTAACTTCTCTGTCAGGAGGGTTGTTGTTGGTGGCTGGCAGAAATCCCCCACCCCTCAACACCACCTGTGTCATCAGCTCTCCCACCCCATGGATGGACCGCATCACATTACTTCCTATAGAGGTGGTCAGAGAAAGACTTCAGAGCACTTTCACACAAGCTTTTATTCTGTAAAACCATTTGATGTATTTACCTGAATGAAAGCTATTTTTTTTATCTGATCAACTTTATAATCTAGACTGTAAAAAGTTACCTTAAGAGTTATTCCTATTCCTAATTCTTTATTATATTTTTGTAACTAAATATTTTTCCATTTAATATTCTCCAAAACATGTTTGACTAGAATAAATCAATTAAGATGACTACATAATTTATTTATTTATTTAGAGTCCATAGCTAGTTGTGTTTCTGACCTTTGCCACGATCTCCAGGCAGCTTGATAGGAAAGGGAGTGCTGATATGGACACAGTCCAGGATGGCCAACAGGATTTTGGTCAACCGTAGCAAGTCACAGAAGTTATAGAAACCAAAATAGATAAGGTTCCTTGCCAAGTTCACCACCTTTGGAATAGATAATGGAAAGTGGTTAAAAAATAAAAAAATAGCTTCCCGGAGAAACACTGCATTGGTAATTTTGTCAGACAAATATAATTTTGTCATAAGTTAAAAAAGTTTTTTTCATAAGTTTTTTTCTTTTTTAATGGCGCAATCTATAATGAGTCTAATGTACAAATAATAGGTAAAGATGCAGTCATGTAACTCATGTGACACCAAATTATTTGTTTTCATGAGGTGGCACACCTCAAAAGTGAGCTTGTTTTTCTCCTTGTCTGAGAACGGGAAACTCTGGCACACAACATCTCGCAGGTAATTCTCCACAAACTCCATCGTTTGAGAGAAGCGTTCCTTCACCTCATCACGTGAAGTCCCGTCATTATCATAACTGTTAAGAAACCGAAAAATAACTGGCTGATGAACAGACCACTCACTAAATGGGCTTTTCACTGTTCGCTGTTTCTATTTGTTAATTCTAAAGTGAACCACTTACTCATTAATGTCAATCTGTGAAGGGATTTCAGACCACAGCCGAGCATATTTGACAGGGGTAACCTGTTCCTGAGGGTCACGATCTACATGCATGTGCAGCATCATGCGGCAGAATGAGGCTCTGAGGTCAAAGGGTAAGTCTTCGTCTGACATGCAGCGCAGGATCAGATCCACATCCAGTTGTGCTGATATCTTGTTAATGGCCAGGTATTGCCGATCCAGACACATCCGTGCAAACAAATTCAGCTGATACCTGACAAAAGATGTTTTTATTACATTGCTGCATCATTTTTTCTCGCATCGCATGTAAGAGTAGGTGTGTGTGCATACCGGTAATAATTAATAACTTCCTGGTCCTCTTTGTGTCCATCTTTGGCATCCTGTGCAAGCTCTCTGATGCTCTTACTCTTCATCTCTCCTCTACTGTCCTTCCAGAACAACCATACCTCCTCCTCATCCTCCTCTTCCTCCTCTGCGCTCTCACCAAGCACCGTTCCTGCCACCTCAAACCGTGATAACACAAGCCTGACACACAAACACACACATATTCACTCAATAACACTCTCACAGACGTCTAGCCATGGGCTAACTATTCATAACAATTCATGCATCACAATTTCTGGTTTGAATCAGTGTTAATGAGATTTTTTCATTTTTTCCTCAATCATGTGCCTGACTGTTCGATTTTGTGCTTCCCGAATTATATTAATGAATTTTATTAAGGATATATTTTTTTGTTTTATTTCGATTGTAATATATTTTAAAATGTCATTTATTCCTGTTTTGGCAAAATTACTCCAGTCTTCCATGTCACATCATCCTTCAGATAACATTCTTATATGCCTATTTGGTGCTCAAAAAAAATTCTCAAATGTTGTAACAGTTGTGCTGCTGGTGGAAGCCGTGATACATGTTTTCAGGATTCTTTGTTGAATCGAAAATACGAAAAAAAAACACCATTAATTTGAAATACTGTCCATTTTAAATAATTTCTTCAGGTAAATGCATCCTTGTTTAATAAAACTATTAATTATCTTTTTTTTTTAAATCATACTCCAAACTTTTGAATGGTAGTATACTGTATATTGCTCTAAATATGTTCTGTAGATAGCATAATAGTCAGTGCAGGGGCTGTACTTGGTTTCGATGAGGATGTCTGCATTTGCTGGGTCCAGCACAGCATTACAGATGAGTTCTTGTGTGACAGGGATGGATTTATTCATAGACACACACAGATCTGACAAGTAGTCCAGAAATCTAGAGAAACAGGGAGAAAGAAAACTCATTCAGGAGAACAAACACACAAAAAATATTACAAATTTGGTCAAGTCATTCAATCATCAAGAAACATCTGAAGACACAGCTTACTACATTTTTACTGTGCTTCTAAACTCTTACTTTAAAACCTATATTTTACTGTTGCTTAGTCTTACCAACATCACTGTATTAGCATGTTCTTAAGATGAATCACTTTCATTATAACATTTCTCTTTTGTTTTTCCCTTTAGATGAAAGGGTGTGCTTAATAAATAAATGTAAATGACCGAGAACATTTATGCAGATGTATTTTCTTCCACCTGGGCTCTCTGTTCTTGCGGACCAGGCTGACGAAGGTGTCTATCTCAGCTGCAGTGATGTGTTTCTCTAGAAGCTTCCTGTTGTTGTGAAGCAGGGCTGTGATAGTGTCTTCAGCAAGAACATCATATCCTATCTGCTTCTGCATGAAGCGGAACTGCTTTGCAATGTACTCCTAGAGGGGGAATATTGCAGATGTTGTATACAAGTGCACAAGTGCATGTAGTATAAGAGGTCGTGACTGTATTTTGTAGTAGCGCTAGCGTAGTTTGGTTTGCATTTATTTTAGTAGT
Organism: Carassius auratus; assembly: GCF_003368295.1. Taxonomy (NCBI): domain Eukaryota; kingdom Metazoa; phylum Chordata; class Actinopteri; order Cypriniformes; family Cyprinidae; genus Carassius; species Carassius auratus. The sequence goes on along the minus strand of NC_039273.1, from coordinate 7,475,413 downwards.
TTAGTTTACCTGATTTTTGCGATAGTCCTGTTGTGAGTGACGTAGGACTCTGTAGCAGAGCCGACAGATGTGACGAAAGGGTGCATGACGTTGGTCTGCGAGCTCTTCCAGACGCAACATAGGACCGTCCCCGCTATCAGTGAATGGGGCCTGCAGCAGCTTGAATATCTGGTCGATCACAGCACAAGATAAAAGGTCATTTAAATTTAAGTGAGATGATTTAAAACTAAACCTAAGATTTGATATTAAAGTACCTGTTTGAGTATGTTCTGCTCTCTCATGAGTTTCTGCCGCTCTCTGTTAGGTTTGTTGACTGTGATCTCCAGCACATCCTGAGCACTGCTGGGAATGTCCACCACAAAATACACCAGATCCTCCAGCAGCTTTGTCACTGACCTTGTGTAATAGAGCCGTCGGGAGACAGTGTGTTTTTGTAAGTGTGAGAAGATGTAAAGAATTAGCATAAAGATGGATTGGTTACAAATATATTATTGTAATGTTAAAAGGCAGAAATGGAAGGAAATCAAAGGAAATTATTTAATTATTTGATGGAAATAAATAATAGATGACCAGACAGATGGATGAAAGAATGAAAGAAAAGTGGAGAAATGGACAGCTAAATGAACAGACAACTGGATGGAAGGAAGGTCGGTGGTAGGTGGATGGATTTATGGATGGACAGATGAATGAATGAAACAAGGAAGCAAGCAAGAAAGGAAAAAAATAGAAAAAGAAAGGAGATATGGATAGATAGATAGATGAAAAGAACAAAAGTAGTAAAGAAAGATGGGAATATGGGTGTAAAAATGGTCAAATATATGGATAAATTAAAAAGTTGAATAAATGATTGAAGGATGGAAGGACAAATACAGAGACAGTTGATCGAATGGATAGACGGCTAGATGGCTGAAGGACGGTAAAGACAGATAAATAGATGGATAGGTGGACAAATGGCTAGATGAATGGAAAGAATTAATAGTTGAAGGAAAGAAGGACAAATACATGGATGGATGATGGATGGATGGATGCATGGATGAAAATACTAATGGATGGATAAATGAATGGATAGACAAATGAGGAAGCAAAAAAAGAACCAAACAGATGGATGGATTAAATGATTAATAAATGGTTTAAAAGAAAGAATGGATGGAAGACAGTCAGATGGATGGATGGATGGATGGATGGATGGATGAAAGATTAAATAGCTGAAGGAAGGTATTTGAAAAGGACAGACAGATAGATGATGGATGGATGGATTTAAAAAAAAACAGAAGAATAAATTGTGAAAGGACGGACAGACCGATGGTTGAATTAATGGGTGACTGAATGGCTGAAGAAAAGATGGACAGATAGACAGAAAGAAAAAGTGATGGTTGGCTGGATTGATGAATGGAAGGTCAGACAGATGATTGATGGATGGACGGACGTACACATGGATGAATAGATGGATGTAACCTCTACCTCCTCTCATTCTGGGTGATGGTGCCCTTCTCCAGTTTGGCTGCAATGGAAGCTAAGACTTTACTTGCATCATTAGCAAAATCCAGATCGCGAACTTCAGCTGGAGATACTGGAACTATAGCAAAAGCCTCTTTATCTTCCTTCAGAGGAGATGTTCCTATCTGAGACACAAATATAGAGTGAGGGAAACACACTTCAGAGAATCCATAAACCAATGCTACAGTCATGCATAAACAGAAACTGACTCACTCTGAGCATGACTGGTTTTTCTTCCTCTTTATCTATTGGCTGGTTGGTGCTGTGTACCCATGTATTGGTACAGAGATGCCTGAGCCTCACGTATGAGTTTCTGACAAGCACAATCCAAAATACAGCTTGTTAAAAATATATGCACTTAATCAGAAGTCACAAGAAGTCACAATCTCGCTGTACCTTGGCACAAGCGAGTCTCCGCCTCTCAGAGTAGTAGGGTCAAGCTCAAAGATTGATGATATGTCATTGCCATCAGGAACAGAAACCAGAGTGTATATAACCTTATCCTGAGGGTTACGTGCACGTGCTCTCATCACTTCCTGCTCCGAATCCAGCTGCAAGAGAAAAAATTGATCAACGGCTAAGTCACCATCTCATTCAACTTGACACTCTGCTTTGTCTAAACTAATGTGTTGAAATGAGAGCAATAAGGTAAAGAGACCCTCAAATGGCTCACACTATGAATTTATAAGAAGCTCAGATAAACACACACATACACACACACACACACAGCCACATGCGCTCTCAAACACACACTCACAGAGGAACGGATCTCCAGGCATTCTTCTTCATAGTCTGGATTTACCTGATCACAATAAGGTGAGAACAATTAGGTAAATGTCGCAAATCACGTTCTCTGCTCTCGCTAACATCAAGCTCTCTAAATAGACACACTTTGATGTATTTGCATGTGCGTTTGTGTGTGCACTCTTATTCTAGGTAACATATCAGTCTAACCTCTGCAGCAAGGTAATGGCCGGTGGCCAGGTGTTTGAACCTAAAGAGACTGTTCCAGTAGCCGGCTCCGCCTCTGCAGGGATCATGCTGAACCACCTGAAAAGCATCCAAACATCTGTTTATGTTCCCAAACTAGTAGAATCACACTCACAAAAAAATCTGTTCAGTTTCACAAAGTTGAGTTCTAAACTAACCTCTATCTCCCAGAGTGCTTTGCTACTAGTGGCGGAGGTTGCAGACTGGCGCCCGGTAGTACGCAAAAAGACATACTGCTTTTTCCGGTGTTCATCACATGTTAGAAACTTCTCCTGCTCTGCATGGAACAGCCTCACCACATCACCCTGATAACATGTATTTCATCAAAAGGCCATAAATATTCATTCTAATCAAATATAGGCCTTAAACAAGTAAACATGAAGGTCACTGTTTGTGCAGTGTGGATGTGCACAAAACATACTCCTTTCAGGACAACCTCCTGGTTGTCGCTCCATTTCATGAAAAGAACAATTTTCCAACTGGTAGTACAGTTCACTGAATTTACCTGAAAGAGAAAAATATAATGGCATAAAGCTGTGGTTCTCAACCAGTGGCGTTCCCCTTTAATTGTCAATGCTAAAGAGACCTTTGGATCCTATCAAGGACCCCTAACCCCCCCCAAAAAGGTCTGTGATTTCTGTCGAGGGGGATTTTCACTGTACTGTACACTAGTATTATATTGTTAACATAGCCATGTGTTTATATGTGTATTTTACTTCATTGCATCCTGGATTATCCACAAGTTGATGGCTACTGGCATGAAGCGGCTGTCCGGCATTAACAGGGTTCAACACAACCTTATCGCCAATGACCACCTGAAAAACACACACAAAACATAACAAGTGGGACTCTAATAGGTGCTTATGTAAGTGCAAAAAGCAGGACTAAACAATAAATCAAATGAATAATCAAGATTACAGTGGCTGTTTTGAAGAGGTTGATGTTATACTCACATTGTCTCCAATAGAGCGGAGCTTATAGAAGGGTTGGATGTAAAACCACGAGCCTTCATTTCCTGCAGCATCCAGGGTCACACGCATGGCATTCTTCTCAAGAAGAGCCGGCAAACGCTTATTTACCGTCAGATACTTGTTACTCTTCAGATGGAGAAGCTGCAAATGTGTGAACAATTAATTAATTTGACTGCTAAATATTCTGAATTTCTACATATTAAGTGTTTTGTATTATACAGACAATTTAAATATTCCCTAAAGTAATATTTGTGCTCATGTGTTTGTGAGAGATTTACCTGGATGACGTTCCCGTACTGAATGACTGTTCCTAAAAGCTTTTTGTTCTCCGATTCATTTTGTTTCTTTTCTAAATCAGCAGCATGCTGAAAAAACATACAGTAAGAAATTAAAGAATAAGAGAACATTTGTGATCTTGTGGTGTTGCAGGCCAGGCTCAAACCTGCATTTCCCACATGAACACCCACTTAAGCATCTGAGGGAGCTTCAGAGAAGTTGATAAATATACTGTATCTGCTTAACCATCCTCTGTAAAGAAACAAACTTTGCACTCTTTATTGATATATTGTAACATTGTTCAGGTGGCCCACAGAGCATTCTTCACAATCTGTTTCATTTACAAGCACATATTTTTATTTAATTTTCTGCAACTTTTTTCATTTTATGTATATATAAGGTAATAAGCAGAGGGTTATCCAACTGCAGACTGAAGCCATGAAGTTTAGGAAGTTTAGCTAAGCAATCACATAAATTACTTACATCATATTGATAATTATCCAACTGAATTAAGCATGATTTGGTAGGCAACTAAAATAATAAATGCATATTGATTTAAATGTAGATATTAAAGTGATTTGTAAAGTAATGTTTTACACTCTTGGATGAACTTGTTTTTGATGCAACCATAATCTACCAAATACAAATGAATCTAATAAATGTGATTTAAAAATGTAATTATATCATTCCTTAAAACAACATTATCTTTGTGCATAAATACAGCAAACAATGTAAGATGAAGTTTCTAATGATCTAAGGTAGTTTTTAATTTTTCAATAGTAAAGAAGTTTTAGAGCTCAAGGTTTGGTTGGTTAACATAGCCCTTTTAGTCTCTGCTGGTGGATGTTGGATGATGATGAATTTTTAATGAGTCATTAAAAAATAGCAGTATATTCTATGAAATAAAAAATATATATATTTAATGTTAAACAGTTCCTGTTCTTGCAAATTATTTTTGTCTGAAGGAGCGGATGGAATTCCCTATATTAATATAAACAGACAGATCATGACTGTGGCTAGGGAAAGACTAAGCTTGACACTCACGTGGAGTTTGTTGAGCAGAACAGTATCTGTGGTGCTGTTTCCTCCAGGTTTGGCAGCTTTCCAGAACTGTTTCTGTGCCGAGTATCTGTTCATGGGACACAGTCTGAACAGACAGTCTACAGACAGACAAAAAGAGAAAGAGGGAACACACATTTCATCCCAGCACTGACAAACAGAACACCACACATACACACAATCACATTGTGTTTTAGACACACGCAGCTTTCAAAACCAGCTGAGGATGACAAGGTGATCATAAAAGATAAGAAAGAAAATCCGTATGAAAATCAATATGTAAACTCTGTCTGTGTGGTTTGAGCATACATGTGCATAATGTTTAAAAAAAAAAAAAAGGACTAGTCTCCTCACATCACATCCCAAAAAAAGAACTACTAACCTTTTCTGTTCAGGAGGATGTAATATGACAGACAACTCATACAGTTTTTCAAAAGTGATAAGAAAAGTGCTACAGGCATAAAAGTGAAAATGCACTTCTTCTTTTCAGCAGAACTCCAGTCTTACCAAATAAGGAGAGAGGGGAAGTCAGAGATAGACAGACTGACAGAGAGAGAGAGAGAGAGAGAGAGAGAGAGAGAGAGAATCTGGTCTCTGTTTCTAGTTTCTGGAGATTGGGATGATAAAACACCAAAAAGCTCTGGGGTCACTAGAGGAATGTAGAACACACTCGCGTATAAAAACCTCAGTTTAAGATTATCTGATTAATAAAAACTATATATATATATATATATGTGTGTGTGTGTGTGTGTGTGTGTGTGTGTATATATATATATTTTTTTTTATTAATTAATTAATTTATTTTTTAAAGAAAAGTTTAAAGGCTGAAATTTGTTTTGAAAACTTTTTGTGCAAGTCTTAAAATACTTAAATTTGATTAAAAAAGCCTGCAAGTATTCAGGTGTTATAATAAATATATTTACTGAATATATGAAGCTGTGACATAGTTAATCTGGTTTATTTCTGTTTATTCATTTATTTATAGTTTTTTTTTGGCTAGTATAAGTTATGAATGGCCAGTAACATAAAAATGTTGTAGTCAAATTTGTGAAAGAGTGAAAAAGTTCATTTCAAACCCTGTCTATATATGTATCTATATTTGTTTATTTCGAGAGACAGAAAAACTTGCTGCTACCATGCTCACACTTCTAATACAATGGTGTTATGGTTGGTTGCCAGGGTGTTAAAAAATGTCCCACACCAAACCACTATAAAAGATGCAGCTCAGGTCCTCCTGCAATGCTGTTCTGCTTGTTTATCTTCTGCCAGATGAACATTTTAAGTCTGATCTCTTGGAAATTAATTCATACCCAAAAAGCAAATATATTTATGAAATAACAACCACATAAAACGAACCATGCTTTCGTTTGCTTTGATGTGTTTATATTTGAAGCAAATAATAGATTCCTCTCGATGGGGGTCCACTGACCATCATACAATTATCTCTCCTCTCCTTCCCTTCATCACAGGCTCAAGCACATTGTGCAAGGTTTATTTATCAGCAGGGTTGAGTTATTGAGATAAATGCATTCGATAGAAAATAGATAAAAGTTAAAGAGCTAGTTCCCTATGTTGTTCAAAGAAAAAGTAATTAATGTAAATATGAATATACTAGTGTTAGCAAGGATGCATTAAAATGACCAACTGTGATAGTAAACATTTATAATATTACAAAATATTTTTTATTTTAAATAAAAGTTGATATTTTTAACTTTCTGTAAATCAAAGAACAGCACAACTGTTTTTAACATTGATAATAATAAAAATGTTTCTTGAGCACCAAATCAGCTGATGATTTCTGAAGGATCATTTGACACTGAAGACTGGAGAAATGGCTGCTGCAAATCACAGGAATAAATAACATTTTAAATATATATTAAAATACAAAAACAGTTACCTTAAATTGTAATAGAATTTTAAAATATTACAATTTTTTCTGTGTTTTAATCAAATTTGGTTACAGCAACCAATGGCGGTTGTCACTAATGCAAAAATAGCTTGTTCCAGATTTCATGATGTGGCAAGTTTGTATATGCACATATAAGCACATATGAGTATGAAATTTAAGAGCTGTGATGGGAGGAAGATTAGCAATGAATAATGAAATAAAAATGGTATAATATAATATTGTGTGGCTGGATTCAAGGGACTAGGAATATGGTGTAAAATTTAGTTTAAAAATGTATTTAAATGTATTTTTTATAGTCGCTGTATGCTTTTGTTGTGTGGAAAAAAAGCAGTTTGAACCTTCAAACCAGGTTCCACAGAAGAAATAATATCAAATATGTTTTGAACAACATGAGTAATGAGTAATTCATGACAGGATTTTTATTTTGGGACAAACTATTCCTTTAATATTCTGTAGCCAACTATTGATGGAAACCAGTACACATGATGTATAAATGCACTCACTCACAAACCTACCCCTGATGCAACTTCTCAATGTCACTAGCAGATGCATTCTGAGTGAAGTGGGGAGTTTAGGGCAGTCAGCCTCAGACACACACAATCTTGTAAGCAGCCTTTGAAGTACATTCATTTTTCAAGTCCTTCTATTAAGAAGATCTGCACTTTCTGTGTTGGTAACAATTTCCACAGCAAAATAAACCTCCACAGAAAAGAGATCAGATTGTTCTACACTGATTTATGTGTTCAAAGATTTGTTTGACAATAATACAATAAAAGCTTTGGAATATAATGGAATACTAATTCCAAAGAATGTAGGATGACTTGCTAAATTAAGTGGTTATTATGGAAATTACAGCCTTTTCTCTAGGGTATGTGTGACCTTTGACTTCAAAATCCAGTTTAAGTAACAGAACTTCCTGTCTTAACTGAAAATAAACCAGCGAAACATCCACACAAACACATGCGCACACACAAACTGCTCACCCCTGAACTTCTTGGGTGGGTTGTTCAGGTTCCCTGCATCTGGTTGGACAACACATCGGTCATCAACCAACCTGGTTAAAACAAAAAAGAGTGCTACTCAATAGATGTCTGTACTTTTGGTTTGTCCTAGCATCTGTAAGTTTGAGAGAGTAAATAATGGTGTGCACTTGTAAGTGTGCGACTGTATTTAGACTTTTTTGGCCCAAAGCAGCAGCTTACTGGACATCATCCAAATTCCATGATCAGTCAGCCAAAAACACACACACACACACACATACACAGGGTTAAACTGCTGACAGCTGGTTATTATCTAAACATCAAAGGTTAGCATTCAACCACAGCAAATTTCATGCAGTCTTGATCTTTAAAGCGTTAGATCATCCAAATATTATAGATTTGTGAAAATGTACTTATTTTCCTATTGTTCCAAACCCTTTATTACATTGGTTTCTTCCAAGGAACACAATAGGAGGAGTACACAACATGGCCTCGCCCCCTTTGTTGCATGTTCTCGGGGGCGGGGTTTAACTGGGTTTGTGACATAACAGACCTGGGAAGAAGCTTGTTGTAGTCCCTTACCAGCCGTTTTTTTAAGCATTAAACTGTCAGAATTTTAAAGGATATCTCCGTTTGCGTTGAACTTTCAGCGCTGCAATTTGCAGATATTGTTTCTATTTCAACAGCAACATTACAAACTAACTAACGTTAAAAAAGAGTCATGCACTATTTTAAAAGTCTTCTGAAGTCATTTGATTGGTTTGTTTGATAAAGTCGATACATTTTTTTTAGTTTTTAATGAAAAGCTTGTTTTAAAAAATGTTGGGACACTCTGCTAAACATCTTTTGTGTTCCATAAAAGAAACAACGTTTTGTAAATACAAATTTCCAAAAGGGTGAGTAAATGAATTTTGGGGGGTTAACTATTCTTTTAAGATTTTTGACAGTGGGGTTAACTTTGAGGAATTAATAAGAAAAGAGTGTCAGGACCTCTAACAAATAAGCTGGTTCTATATGTTAATCTTTTATTTGCTGTAATGATCATCACTGTTTGAACAAATTCATTTTAAATGCTCTGCTCAAAACATTCGCTAATCTGCTTTCAATAAAATTTTATGAAAATGTCATTTCAAACAACAATGTCAATCAACTCACCCTAGAGTGCTTATGAAGCCACTGGTAGAGCCTTCAGCATAAAGGGAGCAAACATCCCCAATGTGCAGAAAACTTGACATTTTATCCACCATGGCAACCACTCCACCACCTGCAGAGGTCAGAGGTTATGACAAGGTCTGTGTGCAGGTTTATCATTAAACAGACAAGCGTAACAGCAGTATTAACCATTAAAAGACCTGTAGCTATTCGAAAGTAAAGCAACATATAGTAATACACATGATGTGTGGTTAGAAGTGTTATTCACTATAGTACATAATACAGAAGCCATTTCAAATAGAAGATGTAAAAAAATATCAGTTCTACAGAGTTCGATAAACAGAATATTTCCACAAAAAACAAAGGAATAATATTCAAGTCTAGTACAATTTAATGTCTTAAAAGACAGAATACTTGGCTTTAAACCACAAGCGGCTCACTGCATGAACTAAATAACAGCATGTGATTGGAAATATCAAATATTCAATAATCAGTAACCCATGATGTTGAAGACAGACAAACAAGTTGAGGACACTAAAACTGATCTTCATTCTTTTGTTATTATAGTTTAAGCTGAATCCGTTCTAAATATATATTATTATTACCTAATGCTTATATAGCATGGGCCTTTTCACATTGTTGGTTCCAATTCAGTTCATCCCCAAGTCTCATTCCTCCTCTCAGTTTCGGTCACCAGAAGCTGGCAAATTACATGGTGGCAAGTTAATTATTAACTTAACTGACTGGACAAGTCCAGTGCATTGGGATGCCACACTAAAAACATACCTTCAGTCTCAAATTTGTAACTGGCAAAACATGCCAAAATGCTAAATGCTTATTTCTTCAAACAGCATCACACATTTTCAGTCTTAAATACTATACTAACCCCATTTATCCCTGTGTTCATGTAAAAAAATTTGTTTATCCAACATTTTGAGACCCAGCTGATAAGAAATAGGTTTACTGTAGAAACAAATTTTGTGAGCATACTACAGTTCAATGTAACTCCCATGACGACTGTATCATCACAGATTCTTCCTGTAACTACTAGATTTGATTAACAAATCTTTAGCCAACCAAACCGTTAATATGCTGAGAGAGAGAGAGAGAGACAGAGAGAGATGCGCGGAGGAGGGTTTGCATGTGAATTTCTATCTACATACAAAGCAGAAAGCATACAATACTGTTCTTTGTTTTACATGAAAATGTATGTATTTGTATTTATTGCCTAGGCTATATCTTATCTGATGCTGTTGCAAGCGTAATGCAGATTCAGTCCCATTTTATCTGTTGAACATCGACAGATCGTCCGTCTTGACAACAACTTATTCAATTTTATACCCTTGTCAACAATGTCAAAACACACACACACAAAAATAAAATAACACCAAGCATGTACACATTAACTTTATCCAGCAAACGCATTTGAGAAAAGCAGAATCATTTCATGAACTGTATGCCCTAAATGCGATTAAACTAACGGAACCAGACCTCTTGACTTCATCATTACACTGTTTGGATTAATACGTTAAACATTATAAACTGACATATTATAAACTCGTTGAGTTTGTAGCTTCTTTTCTTTTTTTATCCTTCTTCATGCGAGTTTCTCATGGCAGTTTTTGTAACCTAGGGGCGGGTTCAGCAGGGCGCGATGCTCTCCCGCAGATAACATAAATATTTAATGAACCATATTTCATAAACAAAACTTTTAGTAGTCCATTTATTCTTGTGTTGTCTCTCTCTCACCTCTCCCCGACGAAGTTGGAGCAAAAGTGTCCGCGGTATTTTCCCAAGTGTTTCGTGCTCTGTTTGAGAAAGTTATTATCCGGACTCTTCACAGAGTCCAGGACGGTCCATCGCCCCGATGTTCGTCTCTTTTCGGTTTGCCGAATGACTCTGTCACGATAGGATTCTGGGAAATTGTGTTTCAGTTGTACTACGTTCGGGTCACTTCAATATTCTGTGGCGTTCAAGAACTACAAGACCCAGAATTCCCCTTTGATTTGACTAAAAGTTTTTGTTCTTCTTGTGAACAGTCTATAGAGACTATAAAGGAAAACTGCGTTTATTTATAGCCTAAATATGCAAACTGTTAGTAGGGGTGACCAGGAAGTGATGCAACACATTTTGAAATAAAAATCTGTGAAACAGAGGGGTAACAAATTATGTCAACCTCTAATGCTGTTATCAAACCTTGTTGTATATCTGCAGCTGTCCACATCAGAGCAGTCAAACCAAAATGCCTGGGGAAAAAAACTTTCAGAAGAGAGAAGTTTAGAAATAAAAATATGTAATTTAAGGAGCAACAGACAATCTGTCCTAAAAAAGATAATGTCCTAAATATAATAATTCCAGATGAAATGGACTGCTCTGTTAATATATTTAATACATAATTAAAAATCAAGATTAAAACACAAACAGTAAAATAATAATGATGAAATTATTATAGAGCAAGCAATAGCACTCAGACACTCATATAAATATACACACACAAAACAAAAAGTACCAATAAGAATACGGGATCGATAAGCAGTATCAGTAAGAGTTATTAAAAAGTTAAAACCTTAACAATACCCATACCTAATTTTCACCAGCCATTACATCAGTCTTCAGTGTTACATGATCTTTAGGAAATACTTACAATTATTATTAGTAATGTTGAAAACTGCTTTTTTTTCTGCTTAATAATCTATGATACTTTTTTCAGGATTCTTTGATAAAGTTTGAACAGCATTTCTATAATTGGAAAATCTTTTTTTTTTAATCTTTACTTTTTTCTTATTATTCATTATGAATGGAAATCTTTTTTTGGCATTATAAATATATTTACTGTCACTTTTGATCAATTTAATGCATCTTGCTGAATGGAAATATTAATTTATTTTTTTATTTTTTTTAGTCTTTCATTCTCCATACTTTTGAATGGTAGTGTATCACCATTCCCACAAAAAAATTATTCAACATTGATAATTATAAGAAATTATTCTTGAGCAGTAAATCAACATATTATAATAATTTCTGAAGGATCACGTGACACTGAAGAATGGAGAAATAGCTGCTGTAAATCCAGCTTTACAATCACAGCAATAAATTACATTTTCAAATTAGATTAAATTAAATTAAATTATCTTTAGAAAGAAAAAGTTACTTTAGATTGTAATAATATTTCACAATATTACTGTTTGTACAGTCAACACTGAATTGGAATGAATTCAAGAGGGGGCTAAAGAACAGAATGTCTTGGAAAGACAATTTTTTTTTAATTAACTACAAATATAGTCAAGTAATGAGTCTGTCTCTTTGTGCCTCCATTAACTCTTGTTTTAGAAAAAGAGCTAGAGATCTTAATCTCCAAATGTAACTAAGATTTGCCAGAATGTGCATTTTATAGATAACTACACTGTAATGAATTGCTGTAAAAATTACAGCATTATTTTACAGCCGCGGACTGTTTTTTAATAATACAGCATATTGCTGTAAACTGCAATGCATTCTGGGGTCACGTGTAGGTCTGACTCAAATTTACAGAATTTTGCTGTAAATTTCAAATCTTCGGAGCCGCATCGTCAACGGTCGAGGAGATTAACGTTAAAGACAAGAGGAGCGATTCACAACTGTGGTAAGTGACTTCAGTTTTTTATATTTCTTGTTTGGTAGTTTATAGTATATGAATGCATCTACATTCGCGGATTATATTGGTAACCCCAGATTCAAGCATCATCCGTCCGCGGGGCGCGAGGCAGAATTGCGCGGGGTTTCAGTAGCGCGGTCGCGGTAGGATTTCACACATCCCCCGGCGCTATAGCAGCCATGGAAAGAAAATCTCTGGAATCCTTCGTTATGAATGACATGTTTCAGTGCTAATAGTTTATATTCACTGTAACTTAGTGTTTATCAGCACACTTCGTCGTGATTATTTTATGATGTAAAACAACTTTGCACATGCAGTCATCTGTTAACACGGGCGCCGAAATAAAACGCGTTTCTAAAGCCTCGCGGTCAGTCAGGGTCGCTCACGGAGGATGTGTGTGTCATATAAATTCTCAGTGGTGCTTTTCTAAGAGGTTAACGTAACCAGTGAGATGTAGATTTTTTTTGAGCATTTGCTAACTTCAGGTAACGTTAATGTGAAAACTTTAACAAATCTGTTTGATATAAAGTCTGCTTTGTATAGTTAGTCTAATGTATTACCTTAGGGCGACCAAATACGTTTTCCTTGAAATTATTAAATATGCTATTTATATATATGTGTCTATATTTATGTCGGCCGGCAAATCTTGTGTGTATTTTGGAACAGGGTGCACAAATGCTCCTTATCAGTGCGGTGACACTTGAACAAATGAACTGATCATGCGCGACACTGACCAATAAACAAACGAGTTGTTTTATTGCGTCTATGACTTGAATCTTATCATCAGTTGTAGTGATGGGAAGTTCGGATCATTTTACCGAATCGGACTTTTGAGTCTCGTTCAGCAAAATGAACGAATCTTTTTTCGAGTCATTTCAAATGAACGAACAACCAGAAGGTTCAGGAAGAAAAAAACAAAGTGCTTGCAGTCTGTTTCACATTAGGAGGCATTTTGCTGCATAATCGATCCACCACAAACCATATGCAACTATGGAAGCTCAACTTCCATTAAATGGACTGAAAACGCTCAAGTAACGTTATAGGTCTCAAAACGCTTGCTCTGCGCCAGTGGACACACACCATAGACAGTAAAAGAAATATGTGCATGTCACAGACTGTCTGGGCATGCACTTCCGCGTTTCAGAGATCCGCCTTTTACTTTCCGTCAACATTACATTAATTAACGTTTAGAAAATTTATTTTTGACATTTGTGAATCAGTTCAGAATCGTCTGCTTATGCATTGCGATACATTTAAGAATCTAATTTTTATCCCACCCCTACTAAATATAGTATGTAATGTAAATGTAAAAATCTGAAATACAAAAAAAAAAAAAAATGGTATAGGTATTAATTACTATTGTGATATTGATTGTTTTAGGAGACACTTTGACAAGTGGGCACTGGATGCTGAGTATTGAAGGCGAGGTAGTGTGTGAGGGCACTCAGCCCAGTTTCCTGTCCGGCCTTGCCACTCTGTTTGCTGCTTATTACTAGTTTAATCTTGAGTATCAGGAGGAAGCAGTGTGTACCTTGGAGTTCATTCAAAGGTAATGGTTGAATTCTAACAACTTCAGAACCAGCATTTTATATTTTATAAGTTATATCAGAACATTCCTTTTAATAATGTTATGTTATCAGTGTTATTTCTGTTGATGCCTTTAAAACAATGTGTCTTAACTCGAGAAGAGAATATATTTGTCTCCCTATTTAACACCAGCAAGCTATTGAGTTAAATATGTTTTTTTTTTATTATTAGTGGACATCTCCAACTTTCTTGGAGGTCCTAAAACAGCTCTTAATTACATATTGTCTGTTTCATGACCCTTTAGGTGCTTTGTGGGCATAAATCCAGAGAGAGGACCCAAAGCCAAGGGAAAAGTGCCATCGAAATAAAAACAGGACAAGTGATACAGAAGAAAATGTGTGGCAGTCAACCCACATGTTGCCACTCTTCTGTGCAAATTCCAATGGAATTTCTGAAATGTAAGGATACACACACACCAAGATTGCGTCTTCCTTTTATTGTTCTCTATCTGCCTTTGACTGTACCTCCCATCCCTCTGTCTCTCTCTGACTGTACCTCTCATCCCTGTATCTGTCTCTGACTGTATCTGTCCTCCCCCTATTTGTTTCTGAAAGTATTATTATGTTTTGTAATATATCTAATGTATTGTCCTCTTTACTCTTTTCAATATTTCTAGTCACACTTTGAATCCTGGGATGGAACTTCATCTGGAGCATAATTGTTATTTGGTTGATTTTTATCTGTTTGATGGAAAGTTTGTATGACTTCTGCAAGTGCGCGGCTCCTTCCGGTCAGTCATGCATCACTTTTTTTTGTATGACTTGTTTGGCAATATTGGTCTATTCCTTAATGATGATAGCTATCTGAAAATGTCTTTGTGGTTTTTAAAGGATTAGTTCACCCAAAAATGAAAATTAAGTCAATAATTACTTATGTCGTTTCACACCCTTAAGATCTTCGTTCATCCTCACAACACATAATAAGATGTGGCTCAGTGAAGCGTGCATTTCTAGCAAGATCATTTCTTTTTTTCAATGCCCAGAAAGCCTCTAAAACATTTAAAACAATTCATGTGACTACAGTTGTTCAACCTAAATATTATAAAGCGACGAGAATACTTTTTTTGCCAAACCCCCCCCCACCCCCATCTCCCAAAACAACGATTTTATTCAACTATATCTAGTGATGGGTGATCTCAAAACACTGCTTCATGAAGCTTAGAAGCTTTACAAATCTTTTGTTTCAAATCATTTGCTCAGAACGTGTATCAAACTGCAAAAGTCACACGAACCATTGAAATTTCAAAACACTTATGACGTAACGAAGCCTCATTTACTGAAATCATGTGACTTTGGCAGTTTGATA
Source organism: Carassius auratus (assembly GCF_003368295.1). Classification (NCBI taxonomy): domain Eukaryota; kingdom Metazoa; phylum Chordata; class Actinopteri; order Cypriniformes; family Cyprinidae; genus Carassius; species Carassius auratus. Next base: position 7,460,053 of record NC_039273.1, on the reverse strand, counting down.
TGCTCTGATTTGAACTGAAAGATTAATAAAGCTTTGAAGCTTCATGAAGCAGTGTCATCCATCACGAGATACTGTTGAATAGTCATTATTTAGTTTTTTGGCACACAAAAAGTATTTTCATTGCTTCATTACACTAAGGTTGAACCACTGTAGTCACATAAACTGTTTTAAATATGTTTTTAGTACCTTTCTGGGCATTGGAAAGGGAAATGATCTTGCTATCAATGTAGGCATCACTGGGCCATCAGGTTTTATAAAAAATATCTTAATGTGTGTTGTGAAGATGAACAAAGGTTTTAAGGGTGTGGAATGACATGAGGGTGAGAAATGACAGAATTTTCACTTTTGGGTGAACTGTTTTAATATGACCATGTTGGTCATGTTTCGGTTATAACGCAGTTTGAATATTTCTTTGTGTCAAGGTCCATGATGGCCATTATGTTCCAAGTAATAAAAAAGAAATCATGCCAAAATTTCATATCCATTTAAAAAAAATGAAATAATTTTGAAATAAATAAAAATGAGTTCAAAATAATATACTTTTTATGTCATTTTTTTAATGTAAATTTGAAAGTGATATATAACATTTTGACCTGTTTTTTTTTAGATTTTAAAAATGTTATTTTTTTATATTTTTTTGGTGAATTAAGTTATGCATTATATAACACTTTATGCAGTTAAAGTTAAGTCAGCAATAGGGAAAATATATTGTATGCTATCATTTTACATACTTTAAATATAGCAAATACACATATGCTTTTTTTCAAAGAATTGCTTTGCACAGTAAACTACTTGAAAGTGTGCATTTGCTATTTAAATAATTGTTAAATGCCATATACAATGTATTAAAAATGCAGTATATAATATATTTTTTTGTAAAAATGCAGTATACAAAATATAAAAAAATTACTGTAAATTTTACAGTAAAATACTGGCAGCAGGGTTGCCAGCCAGTTACTGTATATTTTACAGTAGTCTTACTGTAATTTAATTTACAGAATTTTACTGTAATTGAGAATACAGGAAAAATCTGTAAATTAAATTACAGTACGACTACTGTAAAATTTACAGTACCTGGCTGGCAACCCTGCTGCCAGTATTTTACTGTAAAATTTACAGTAATTTTTTAACAGTGTAAGCTGCACTTCAGGTAGTATTTTCATGGTCAGTACAGTAGTTGACTGCTGCTCTTTGGTGGTCACCAGTGAAAGGTGCAGACTGTGGACACTCAGAAGGACCAGATTCAACCATAGAGCACAGGTGGTAGCACTTTATTTTACAGTCCTGTTCCTCATGTACATACTATGTACTTATTATAGTAATTACAATAACTATGTAATAACTATGTACCAACCCTGAACCTACTTCTAAACCTAACCCTACCCCATGTAGTTACCTTGTCTTACCAGAACTTTCTTAGATAAATACACTGTAAGTACACTATACGTACATTTACGTACTGTAAAATAAAGTGCAACTGCACAGGAAATAAATAACTAAACAATACCACATGAGCAAGTATAGTGATTGCAATAAACACCAATGATACTATATAATCAGATGATATGTTTTCAAGTCATATACCTGTGTAGAAGTTATATTATGAAACATAATATCTGTTTTTTTTTTAATCTAGAATAAATCACCCTGTGCTGCATGTGCCATGGAGTGATGCACAGTTGTACTGTGTGTGTGTTTTGTTCATTGTTTGTCCATTTTAATGTATTTTTTACATATTCTCTCTGCCACTATTATGCTGCACCATGGGGGAAAACAAACTAATGCCCAGAGGGCAGCACTATGCTAACCTGTGGCAGGGAGTTCTCCCTGTCACCGGTAACAGAAAGAAAGAAACAAAGTTGATTTATGTGTGTACTGGGTTTTAAATTCAGACAGGAGAAATTAAAGAATACTGACTGATTACCTGGGGTTATTTTGGCAGGTGATGTCATTTCCTCCCAGTGGCTTAGGGCTGCATGACATGGTGGGAAATGGGAGTGGACAGCAGACTGGTGGAACGTGCATCACACTACAGAAGACAGGTACAACCCTGTGAGACCAATCTGAGTCAACTATACACACATCCACACTTTAAAGTTCTTTCTTTAATCATGTTAGGCTGTTCATGCATTAAAACCTTATCCTTATGACTTATCCTTTTTTTCACATAAAGGACCAGAAACAGGGACAGACAGAGTCAAAAAAGGAGGATCCTACAAGGTAAAACATACACTAAGCCATCTAATGTAGAACTGTCATAAGTACATCAGGGTTATTGAGGTGTGGGATATTTTATGTTACCTAAAATGCTTCTCTAAGTATACTACATTCAAAAGGTTTGAGTCAGTAAGATTTTTTTAAAGAAGTTATTACTTTTATTTAGCAAAAAGGATTCAGTTGATTCAAAACTGACAGTAAAGTCATGTTTCAAAAGATTTCTATTTCAAATAAATGCTGCTCTTTTTCACTTTCTATTCATCAAGGAACCCTGAATATATAAAAAGGTTTCCACAAAATAATTAAACCGCAAAGCCACTTTCAACATTGAAAATAATAAGAATGGATGAATGTTAATTAAGCAAATCAACATAAGAGAATGATGATTTCTGAAGATCATGTTTGTCTCTATGCCTGATGCAGAAAGGCTTATTCACACCTTTATAACATCCAAGCTTGATTATTGTAATTCTCTTTTTGCAGGGTTACCTGCAAATGTGATTAAGAGGCTGCAATATATGCATTTAGTTGCTCGTGTTTTAACTTACACACCATCCTGCAGTCATGTTTTTATCTCAACCTATAAAGCAGTACATGGGGGTGCCCCCGGCCCGAGTATATTTGTAGTTTGATCACAATGTCTACTACACCATCTGGGTCTCTCCGCTCTGCTGATTTCTCTTACTCTGTACCAGCCTCATTGTAAACTCAAAACTATGGGAGCTCATTCTCTTGAATTGCTCCCAGGTTGTGGAATTCTCTGCCTTTTCCTAGGAATGCTTCGTCTTTTGATTGTTCTAAGAAATTACTCAAAACATGTCTCTTTAGTGAAGCTTTTAAGTTATAAACTTACAGTTGTTGTTGCCATTGTTATTATTGTGTTGTCATTGTGATTGTTGTATTGGAGTAGTGTTGTTTATTTTATTGTTGTTTTATACTGTAGTAGCACCTTGAGTGTAAGAAAGGTGCATTACAAATAACATTTATTATTATTATTATTATTATTATTATTATTATTATTATTATTATGTGACAGTGAAGACTGGAGTAATGTCAAATCTAGGAAGATTTTGTATTTTATGTAAATAAAGCCATTTGCAAGAGTTTGTTATTTGTTCTGTTCTTTTAATTATTATTATATATTTTTTTTCTTTTTGTAGTATAATTACAGAAGGTATTGAAATGTCAAGAATATGATTCTATCATAAATAATTAATTTCGAAAATGGTTTTAAATCAAATTTAAAATGGAAACAAATTATATGTGACACAAGTTTGCTTAACAACAAACTAAAAGATAGACAATATTTTGACAGAGAGTGTGAAAGAATGTTATTATGCCTTAGTAAAAATACAGACAGGAAGGGTGTTTTTTGTATTCCTGTTTTATTTGGTCCAACATCAACTTCGAACAACCAGGAGAAGAATTAAGAGTTGTTCTGGTTGTGAGTCTGTTGATATTCAGATGACAGGGAATCATGGTGTGGCAGGGTAAGCAGAGCCTATGTACTTCTTTCCATCCCCATAGCTGCTGTTGTCCCATGTATAGGTCTGAATGCCCAGAGTCTGTCCTCCCAAACTCACATAACATCTGAGAATACAATCAGACAGATGAGCATTTCATGCAATGCATATATACATTTGTAGGTTTGCTCATGTGACCAAAAATGAGTTTTATTTGATGAATGAATGTCCAGAACTCACTTTTTGCCAGGGCGGGTGATGTAGCAAAGACTGTAGATAGCCAGATCAAATTCAGGACTACAGCCAATAAACGCAGAACCAACCTCTTTGAAATAGCCATCCCATTCAAACTGCATTCCTAATACATCAGGGTATGTGCTCCACTGAAAGAGAGGAGAAACTTGTCTTTTACAAGATCAAAACTTCTGATACAGGTAGACATCCAGACTTTTAAAATGCATGTTGTACTAGCACTGGTTTGTTTTGATTCACATGCTCATTGGAACTCACAGGGCCATCAAAGCTATGACTGTAGTAATTCAGGAGTCCCTGTTTCTCACTCAGATAAAACTGCAGCCAGTTGTGGAAACCAGACACCTTTCCGCTCTTAATTTCCCCTGTTGACACACTGCATGTCAGCCAAAGAGAGATAAACAGCAGTCTGACAGCAAATCACATGTGGTTAACTCAGACTGACCGACAAAGATGTGTTCAAACCCGCTGGAGTCCAGTTTGCCACTAGATCGAGAGTAAAGACCAAACCACATCATCTTCAGATCCTGGATAAACTCGCTCTGTGATGAGTATACACCTAAAAAAAAGTTTTTTAAATTCAAATATTTTGCATAATCTATTTACGGTACATACAATTTTATAGTTTTGTGGTACATTACACTATTTTTTCTAGTAAAGATTTTAGTATATAAGTAAAATATTAACACTATGTATAAAACGAAAATGTACACTGGCTTTCAGAAGTTTGGGATTGGTAAGATTTTACTAAAATGTTTTGCATCTTAAGCTCACCATGGCTACATTTCTTTGATAAAAAATATGGTAAAAACTATAATATAGTGAAATACATATAATTCAAAAGCTCTTTTCTATTTTAATATATTTTAATATATAGGCCTAATTTATTACTGTGATGGCAAAGCTGATTATTTTCATCAAAAATCATTCGAATATACTGATTTGCTCCAGTTTGTATTATAATCAAAGTTGAAGGAATATATCTGAAGGTTAATCATCCGAGGTTACTAAAAATTCAAAAGGTCTGACATACGGTTAGAGTCACACATACCTTTAGAGTGGAGGAAATTGTAAAGCTCCCTGCCCACATCAGTGTTCATGGTCTGCTGGAGGAAAGTGTCTTGCTCCTGGACTTCCTGTGAGGGCACATCCTCCACTTCTCCTGTCATCCTTCTATAGTTGTCTAATAGATTCAGCAGAGCTTTATACGTGGGCTTGGAGAGCAACGTACTACTCACTTGCTTGAACAATCTAAGAGAGAAAGAGTGCATCAGAATACATGATCACATGCATGTTTGGGTATATATCTAGATATATCTGTGTGTCTTACGGGCGGGATGAGTGGTCATTCTTGGAGCCGGTCTCAGAAGGAGAGATCAGTGTCTGAGGATCGATGACCAGCTCTGAGGCTGTGGCCCTGTTATGGTCTAATTTGTACAGCGTCTCGGACAAAGACTTGATCTCAGCGTCAGAGACACTGGCTAATGATTGGGATGGGAAATGGATTCATAAAGAAAGAGTTAGTGCTTGATGAAAAAAGACAAACCTGACAAAGCCTGAGCAAAATGAAAGAAAAAAAATATGAGAAAAACTGAAATAGTAATTACTGCAATTTATAGTTTCAAATTTCAACATTCAGTTTCTAAAATTGGTGTTAAATTATGTTAAATTACCAGTCAACATAAAATATTAATAAAAAATAATGTTTTATGAAAATAAATAAATAGATGACAGTCGCTTTTGTCTGAATGTTATTGTAAGTGTTCTTAATACAAATAACTCAACTGTGATTAATTACATAATAGGAAATATGGTGTTTAGTATTTTGGAAAGAGTTTTGAGATTAACAAAGTGTGTGAAGCTATAGAAGTGGACACAGCTGAGTTTCATGCCACTTTCGGGATCCAAAATAAACAAGACTCAGGGTCACTGAGTCACCCCCTAATATTAACAACTAAATCTTTCTCCCATTTTATATAAAATGCTGATTTGCCCCATGTGACTCAACAGACCTTGAGGACTGTACAGTATTTAAGAGACAAATAAAAACTGTTTGTGCCTTTTGTCTAACTGAACACAGACAAGCAGTTTTGAACTATATTTGTTCATCTACAAACTCCAGTCTGGCGTGACGGAACAGCAACTTTTAACTTTACTTTAGCTTTAACGTACAAGACCCGCTACTTAACTACTTTTTTTTTAATCCTACCATGTTAAACCTAAACTCTCAAAAAATAAAAGGTACAAATTAAAAAGTACTAACATACTCTTTAGGTACTAATATGTAATATGTACTTTCATGGTACTAACATGCACTATTTAAGGGTAAATGAGGTACAAAGACACCTTTTCCCCTCTGTACTTGTACTGACAGCTTTGTATCTGATTTTTTTTTTTTTTTTGAGAATGTATTTGTTCTGGTTTTGTTGACCCTTTGACACTTCATATCTCATGTTTTACAGAATTACAGATTTTGAATCTCACCTCGATGACCACACTGCTTTTTGTAGTAATCACAGCAGTCCTCGTGCTGCAGGCATTGTGAATCGCAGTTACAAAAGTTACATTTTATGTGAAAGAAAAGATTTACCACCCAGAGGCATGTCAGTACCCTATTATTTGTACTAGTTTTAGAGCTTGATAATACTGAGCAAAACATAGAACAATTAGACACAAGGCACAGGATTTAAGGATATTTGGGTATGAATAATTTGGAGGAACTTACCACTGCAGCCCTGAAAGATCAGGGTGACGGTGAGAAAGAGAATCAGGCTGAGCTTCATTATGGACTTTAGACGATCCAGAGACTCAGTTTGGTTTTTATACCATCTCAGATCAATAAAGCCTTATAGGGGACTCCTCCCATGCACCAAAACATTCTGTTGTGATAATAACTCATATTTAATAATACATTACCAGGTGACTCGTCTTGCTACGTTGCTATGATGATAAAGGTCATTTTGGGAGTGGTGAGACGGTTAAAAATAGGAAGTTGATAATAAATAAAATCAAATCAAATAAACGTATCTTATTCAGTCAGCTGGTCCAAAATCTATCCAGTTTAAAGGCTCTAGGAATGGTAGACATCTGGTGAAAAAAAAGATGAATATAGTATTTATAAAGAATACTCTGCATTTAATACAATATGTATACTCTCCTGAAATCATGAACTAATCCACAGCAAGAATGTGTTCTTGGCAAGAAATTATCCTGTATGTTTCGAAGCGCAAACAGTCAAAAAGACCAGGTGGTAGCATTCACACTGCAATCGCAATCCTTTTGTCAAAGGTTTTTATCTCCACGTGTGTTGGTGCTGAGCTTCCACATGTTCTTACTCTTTTTGAAGTGTGGATTTGTTTTTCCCCATATTAATTTTACTTTGAGTCAGTTTTAATGTGCATTCCAATTTCGTTAGGCATTGTTATTCTTGTTCTTTTGACATGTTTATAATGAGTTACACTGTTCTCTCTGTCTTCAGTCAGCTGTAGTTTAAACTCCTGTGCAGTCGATGGAGTGTTCAATTTGACCTTTCTCTCTCTCTCTCTCTGTAGAAAGCGTGCTTCTGCTTCACTGACATGCCTGCCAGTAACTGATGTCAGGAAACCTTAGTCCCATAGGTTACTCCAGAGGAAGATATAGAAATTGCTTTTTTGTCACATTTCGCACTCTAATGTTGTAATGATTTTGACTAGGTACTTCAGATGCTCTCTGAATGGCAGTCTGATATGAAATATTTGGCTTGTTATTCAAATAAAGGCGATTGTGAATAACATATGACAGTATATCAGTTTCCATACGGCTGTGTAATGCTCTGTGGCACCATTAAATCATGTGTCATATTGATTAATAATATGTTGTTCATAGGGATGTCTCACACAGCATGTTCAGTCTCTCAACACCGAGTTTAGCAGCAGATAAAGCACTTCTCCTGAGATTACGAAAATCTACGGGCTACACCTTCATCAACTGCAAAAAGGCACTGGAGAAATGCAACAATGACGTAACACAGGTGGGACTGTCCACTATTTTCTGAATATTTTTAAAAGCTGGCTGTAAAAAGAAAGGAGGGTCCTATGCAATATATTTTCATGTCACCATCACATTCTCCTCATGGAATCCAAAAATTACCCATATACTCGCTGTCATAGTCCTAAAAGTTAACCAGAAAGAAAGATATTAGATTTAATTGATTAAAAGTCTCTTTTTATTTTCAGAAATACTGAGCAATACTGAGAAAAGTCTCTTTTTATTTTCAGAAATACTGAGCAAAAGTAGTTGCAAAAACAGCTAAAAGTGCCCCTATTCACTTCCACTGTAAGTGCCATTTTTACTTTCTTTCTATATATATTATATATACATACACAATTTTCTTTCTATTGAAAATAATGCCAACCATTCTCTTCCATTTTAAATGGCACTTCTTTTAAATGCCACTTCTTTTAAGTAGTGAAATTAAAAGACTAAAAACAAAATTCTGTAAATATAAATTATTGTGTGTTGAACACAGAATATTCATATTTCTTTTAATTTCACTACTTGAGTTTTAAACCAACTATATTTTTTTTAACTGAAATGTTTCTAACTAGATGCTATGTATCAATTACTAGTCATCTGATTTGTCAAGCACAAACAGTAAACTCATATCCTTGTCATAGTTGTTGTCATCTTTGTTTTTGTCTGTGTGTGTGTGTGTGTTTGTTTGTGTGTGTATATATATATATATATATATATATATATATATTTATATATATATATATATATATATTTTCTAAATCTTATGTTTGTAGGCAGAAAGCTGGCTGCATGAACAAGCCAAAAAAGAGGGCTGGAGCAAAGCGTGTAAACTTGAAGGTCGGAAAGCCAAGGAAGGGCTGTTCGGTCTCTTTTAGGGTCACAGTGTTGCTGTCATGGTTGTCAACATGTCATTCTTAGCACACAATGTGTAATTGGTCCCCAAAATGCTGCAGTGTGATTTAACTAAAATCTATGTATTTATTTTCAGGTGAACTGTGAGACAGATTTTGTTGCAAGGAATGAGAAATTTCAACAATTGGTAAAGGATGTTGCTTTGTCAATAATGGCTCATCATAGCTGCAAAAAACAGACAGGGTATATCAAGGTACATGCCCATGATTGGCATTTTCAGAAAGCTATTTCTTCCACACCTTCTGTAAGCTCTGACTGCTGATCTGTTCTCTGATTCAGAGTGTGCTGTCTTCTGAGGATATTAGTCAGCTCCACGTTCCTGAGGGACCCTCGCTGGCAGATCAGATAGCCTTGAAAAACCATTATACATTTATAATATTACACAAAATATCTCCTTCAAATAAATTCTGTTCAGTCTGTTTATCAGATAATCCTCGAAAATGTTAAAATATTGAGCATTGTGTTTCTTGAGCAGCAAATTAGATTGATTAGGATCTTGTGACAGTAAAGACTGAAGTAATAGCTGCTGAAAATTTAGCTTTGCCAGCACTCTAATAAATTCCCTTATAAAACTGTTATTTTTAATTGTAATAATATTTCACAATTATACTATTTTTTTCTGAATTTTTAATCAAATATTTGCAGCCTAGGTGAACATAAGAGACTTCAGAAAGCCTTACTGACCCCAGACTTTTTAAGTCTATATTGTACAAAGAATTATATAATTACATGATGTGACTTTATCTTCACAACATGAGTTGTACGGCTTGTAAGCATTTTTAGCACACCCTGTCTATTGTCTTCCTCCTAAGAATTAAATATAATAATAATTTTTTTTCTCAGGTTTAGTATTCTGTTTTTTTCCCCCTTTCAGGGCGATTACATGCGGCATGCTGTATCACTTGCTGTGCCCTCTGATTGGCACATTGGCTCATACGTACATGGAGCAGTTCCCGAGCAGGTTGGCATTGAGATGGGGCACTATGGATCGCTAGTTGTGTTTCAAGGTGGACCAAAGGAAGGCATGGATGCTCTGGGAAGGAAGCTGGGGCAACATATAGTGGGTGAAGCATCTATTTCTCTTGGCGACATGGACGATATACCATGTGGTGAATCTGAGATGAGACTTTTGCCCCAGAACTTCCTCCTAGATCCCAAATATATTGTGGGACATTACCTGACTTTACAGAATGCACGTGCGAGACTTCATATGCTTCCAGTGTGGAGAGAGCACCAGTGAGGATGAGTGAACAGAGCTGTTTGAGTGAGAAAATATATTTCCTTAAAGGATGAACTTGTGAAATTTGTCTCCTAAGAATGCTTCAAAATCATATTTTCAATAAAATGTACAAAAATGACTATACATCTTTTATTTATTTATTTTTTTGTAAGGATCAGAACATATCCATATCTCTGCATGCATCACTCAACAAAAATTCTAGTTAAGTCATGAAGTGAATTAAGAAAATGAATTGTTTTGACACTGACCTTTTACTGGCAAAAAAAAAAACAAAGAAACAAAAAAAAAGATTCTGAACTCTTGTATTGGTTCTGTGCTATCACAAAAATAAATGTTTAAAGATCTGAAATACTGACCTGGAGAAGTGTATCTGTAGACACAGTCTAATCTAGTGCTTTACTGCCACCTACTGAGTTCATTTCACTAGAATAATTGTCTGTTCATTCTAATGTTCCTAATGTGCTAACACCCATCTTGACTGAATCTTTAGTGTCATCTAATGGAGTGCAAGAAGAATGTGCATATTTTTTTACATTGATGATCTGTTTAGAAGATATCCAAAAATATTTTAGAAACATGGATTGGAATCAATGGCAATTATATTATTGTGATTTTTTTTTTTTTTAAACCTGGTTATGATCATACAACTTATATTTTAAACGTCAGTTCTTTGATCTTAATGTGGGCCACCTTGCTGGAAAACTAAAACTATGTCAACTCTGGTATACCAGGTCCAGCATCTCTTTAGATGCCATGCAGAAATAACTAGAACAAATAATTATATATTTGCACAGGGCCTTCTTGACAGTAACACTGTGTACATTAATGTTTCTTTTATTTTCTTTTTTTAAGATACATGATGTCCCTGTCTGAAAGAGATGTAGTTGAACATTTTGGCAGTGTTTTGTTTTTTTGTTTGTTTTCAGCTATAATCATTATACTCTTAAAAATAAAGGTTCTTTATTGGCCTCCGTGGTTCCATGAAAACATTTAACATTCATGGAACATTTCCATTGCAAAAAAAAAAAAAAAAAGCTTCTTTATAGTGGAAGAAGGTTCTTTAGATTTTAAACATTTTCTTCACATTAAGAAAACGTTGCTAAAGAAATACATGTTTTAAGAACTGTTCACTAAAGGTTCTGTTCTGTTCTGTTCACTGATGTCACTAGTGCATTAGGAAATCATCAAACTTAATATAATAATAAATATAATAGGAATAAATAATAGACACTAATCATAAAAGTATATTATTGTTATAAATAAATTGTACTGTAAAGTAAAAAAGTAAAAATATATATGATGAAAATTATCATTTAATTTTACACTAAAAGTTAGTCACTATTTATGTCTTAAATTCATCACTTTCAAAGATTCAGATCTTTGAGGTTTTTCCGAAATTTTTTGTATTGAAATACAAACAACCTACTAACGTATGCGAATTGGGTGAGATGAATATGAGATGCTGAAAACACTGGATCATGATCTGCTCATCTTTGAAGCAGACCTACTTTATTTAATTAAACAATTAAGTCTTAAACTTATATCTCGATTTTACTATTATTATTATTATTATTATTATTTCGATGAATTCTGCAGCCCAATTTAGTTATTTAGATTTTACATTCGAGTTAGCTTGTCATCTGTTGCAAAAACAGTAGAGCAGGCAGCTACCACGCCGAGGTCATGGGTTCGATTCTCTGGGAGTCTGAAACAGTACAAGAACTGATCAAATGCGTACGTTGAATGCAAGTCGCTTTGGCTAAACTTGTGTCTGCCAAACACGTAAATGTTTATGTGCGCACCAATCAACCCCCCACCACCCCCCGTTTACGGTATTCAAAGTTTCTACAACTGCGCATTTAATATTGACACACCGGTAATGACAGGAAAGGGAAAGCAGCGCCCTTACTATTTGATTGGCCTTGAATCGAGATGACATGACGTCATCGTGAATATAGCGGTGTAGCAGAGAGTGTGCGCCCATACTGTAATTCACACAGCGCTCGTGCCGACCCTCCATCCTCAATTACTGCAGTCATGGTAAGTACATTATGATAGACAGCGCTCATTTCCACTATAATTCAGGCAACGCACAATTAGTCATGCAGCATGTAGGTTTACCAATATTGCTGCCTATATGGACATAACGTCAATACCCCAATCACCATAAGGTATTTAAGCCACTAAGCTCTGCTCTCAGTCCAATATCTCACGCCTTTAATATTCAAAAATTGCTCGGAGTGTTTTGTTTCGTAGGATAATCTTGGAATCCTTAGAATATTATTGGAATAATATCAAACAAATGCATCTTCTGTTTTTAACGCTGATCTTCTCTATTGCCCTTTTTATCCTGGCATGGACAGTCTGACTTCACAGAGGACCAGATCTGTGGTGAGTAATGAATGCTGGCTATTTAAATATGGTGATGCTATGAATTCGACGTGGTTATATAGTTGCGATTTTTTTGCCGATTATTGCAAAATAAACGTAGGCCTGCACATCAGTTAAACTGGCTGACAGATGTACAGTCGATGCTCTCAGATGGGCTTGATATGATGTAGATGCTTGTGCTCGCTGTACCTAATGCCATAATGTAACAGAAAAATGAGGAGGTGTCTTTTGTTTTAAATTTTGTTGCTGACATACTGAGATTGAAGTGTAGGCAGATTACAGATGCGTCGCGTTTGAAGGACCGGAAACTGCTCCTATAATAAAGTAATAATAAAATGGGTTTTTCTCACCCAATGGGTCGAAACAGCAGCTGCACAAATCTCCAGGTTTAAAACATTTAGTGATCACAAATCACTGTCTGGAATCATCTCACTGACATGAATCTTTTGAATCGGTTCACTGAAAAGATTCACTCACTGTGACTCGTCCAGTGACCCGTTTGCAGGTTATATTTTACAGAGTGCATCGTGTAAGTGCATGCTGTACAGTGTTCATATTCCTGTCGATGTAGTGCTTGTTCTCTTTTCTGCCCATATATGGTTAATCACAGTAAGTATGTGTGTGTGTAAAGTTTGACTCGCATTCCTGTAAGCTCCTCTGCCAAGCTCTATGATAGTGATCTTAAAGCCTCAAGCAAGAACTAGAAGCCTAATGGTTTTATATTAAGATGTTCTTGTTGTTGTTTTTTTTTTTAGAATGAATCACATGCTTTTTTACTCATTTTCATTTTCAGTCCACATAACTACAAATAATTTTCTGCATCATTCGCCTAATGCATTTTCTCACTCTCATTTTCTCGCTAACAGAGTTTAAGGAAGCCTTCCTCCTGTTTGACCGAACAGGAGATGGGAAGATCATGTACAATCAGTGTGGGGATGTGATGCGTGCTCTGGGGCAGAACCCTGTCAATGCGGAGGTCCTTAAAGTTTTGGGAAACCCCAGTAATGAAGGTCAGGCCTGTCTTTGGTTTCTGTGACGTCTGTGAGGTATCATGTGCTTAAAATATGCATTTATTTACTTGTTTTAGAACAGGGAATGATATTAATATTTAATGTTGTCAGTATATGTAAGGTTGAATCATGCCAGATTTATTGACTGAAAATAGCAATGTTTGAAAGCCTTGGTTCTGTTCATTTAAAGGGATAGTTCACTCAAAAAGGAAAAAAATCTTGTCATTTATTCACCCTTATGTTGTTCCAAACCCAGATGACTGTTACTTCCCTTGATCAATAAGCTACATACTGCTGTATAAGTAAAAAACAAAATCAGTCTAAATGCACTCAGACTCATTTTAGACAGTCCCACTAATTTACATGTGTCTGTATTCTCTGCAATTATCATTTTTGGCTTACTTCTTAGTGTGTTAAGATGTTGGCATGAATGAAAATAAGAGTGATTTTTAATGTCCCTTTTCTCAGATATGAACATGAAAATGTTGGACTTCGAGCAGTTCCTTCCCATGCTGCAGGCCATCGCTAAGAACAAGGATCAGGGTTCCTTTGAGGACTTTGTGGAGGGGCTGCGTGTGTTTGACAAAGAGGGAAATGGAACGGTGATGGGCGCTGAGCTACGACATGTCCTAACCACACTGGGTAAAGAGTCACTGCCTCTTTTAGAACGATATTACAATACAGTACAATACTATCTTTCTTTGATTCTTTTCAAAGTTTCTTCAACTTAGCAAGCATCTTAGAATGTTTATTTTTTTTCAGTTATTGTCATCTTTTACTGAGAATGCTATTCTTTTTAAAACTGCTTACACGTTAGCATACTTTTAAAAAGATCAGTTAGGATGGAAATAATATGCTGCAAAAGAAATTGCTCAAGTGCCAACTGAATATAAGGTTTTTAGACACTAATTTGGGTTTTAATTGCAATTCAATGAAAATGCACAATATTATAGTTTGTATTTATAGTAAGTGCAATTAGCTCATCTTTAGAGTTTTTTATTTTATTTGACCCACTTAAGTAGGTGTTTGTTATTACTTCTATTGTCTTTAAAATATGGTTAAAGTGTGCTTTTGCATTTATGGAAATCTAATCTATGTCATGTCATTTCTATTGGACCATTTGTAATGATGAAGCTGCAATGTAGTACATTTAAAATATATTAACTTAAAACGTAGTGCTGAATAACTCACTACAGTTAAAAGTATAATAAAGTACTTTACAAGTACTTTAGTATGTTAGTCAATACCTCAAATAATTGTCCATCTGTAATTCTTGATTTAAAATGTACCTTGAAGAGAACGTTTTGATTTGACATTATTACAGTGTACTTAAGTGTTGAAGATTTTCATGAGTGTTTAAGTACACTTAAATGGCATTTTATTTAATATATTATCTGCAAGTACAGTTTTATTTTAAATATATAGTTTAAAGATTTGAATTTGTATCGAATGACACTTTTTGGTGAATAAAATATCACTCCTTTCAATCCCAAAGAGACTAAACGGCAACAAATTGTTCGGAATAATGTTCTTTTGAAAACAGAGTGAAAAATCTTTTTTGAGAAGAATTTGATGCAGAGATTTGATGTTTTATGATAGGTGAGAAGATGACAGAGGAAGAGGTGGAGACGCTGCTGGCAGGACATGAGGACGCTAATGGCTGCATCAGTTATGAAGGTAGAACGCTCACAAATGGGTCTTTTTTCTTCTCTGAACATCAAGACTACAGCAAAAGTTTTGAAGTCCATGTTTAATCCGTTTGCTTTCCTTCTGACAGCATTTGTACGCCACATTATGGCTGGTTGAGGAGAGGGTACGGATGGTCCTCTGTTTGTTTTCCCTCATTCTTCTCTCCTGCAGCTCCCTCTCTACTGCGTCCCCTGGCTTTAGCGTAGCATGTAGCATTTCTGCATGTGCATAGGCGTCTCCTGAATCCCACTGTCGCCATGAAGATGCTAAATTTGCTGGTCACCCTAATGCCCAATCCCCCCCCTCCCATGATTCATATCTTTTTTTTTTAAATGACTGTCACTCCTAAATCTCTGCAGTGTGTTCGTAACCATTGAGTGTATAGGAGGCTGAAACGGTGCCAGTGTAGTGGATTCGGGCTGAGTTGAAAGTACAGATTTCTCGATTTTAGTCATTATCTCATTTCGTTGAACCCATAACGTTTATCAAATCTTTTGGTCTACGCTGTTTTCAGCTGAAGCGTGAAAAAATCATCTACCATGGAAAGATGTCAATAAAACAGCTTGTAAACAATGTCCCATAATGTTACATTTACCATTGAAGAGCTATTATTTGACCTTTAATATTATAGTAATGTACCAAGTTGACAGAGTTCTCTGTATAGTTTAGAGCATTAGTTATGAGAGGTTTTTCCTTGAGGAAAATTGATCAAAGTTATTCAAGATGGATATTTAATCAGATTGCAAGCTTGTGAATTGTGATCGAGTCATGAAATTTGTGGAAACACTCAGCCCTATCTTTTATAGAATTGCTGTTACGTTAGGAGGCTTTGTAAAGAGGTGTATTGTTGGTTCTAGTTTCCCGTCCCGTTACATTGCTGTTCCTGCTTTCTATCTGTTCTCCCCATGCCTTTATAAGGTATGCTAACTCATTCTAATTTTCTTTAGGCCTGGACAATCTCTTTTCCTGCCCTTTACCTTCAAATCATCCTGGGGCTTCTGCATTTCAGCTCCTGTTGTTGCAGGGAAATGTTACTGAGCTACACATGAAGTCTGTTGTCTTAGTACGATCTGTGGCTGTTGTGGGTCTAGAAGTATCTAGAACTTAACGTGTAGTGTCCATGGCAACATTTGCTGATCTACTGTGTTTTTTTTCTTGGATCACTGCCTCATACTTATTCTTGTTTTTTCTTTCTTCTACAGAACTCGTAAGGATGGTCATGAGCGGTTGAAGAAATCAAACACATTTATTTTATTTTTGTCCGTCAGACCCCCCCCCCCCCCCCCCCATGTATGTGATTCTTCATTTCAATTCTAGCTTTTTTTTTTTTCCTTAAGTGCCTTTTATCATATTTCTGGAGAATTATGGCTCATTTCATTCCAAAAGCTTCCACTGGTGTTCATAGGTTTGCTTGAATACCTCCCATTCAGCCATTCATTCCAGCAGTTCATGTATTCAGCCCCTGTTTGTCTTAAACTGTGAGGGACATTTTGATTGGCTCTTAATTGTAGTTTTTTTTTTTTTTTATTAACCCATTGTCTAAATGTTTGTAAGTCATTTGACATCCCTCTTTATTGTCTGCTGTGTGTCATAATAAATATTCCGAGGGATCTTTGATTTAGTTGATTTGTGTGTGTCAGAGCTGGGAGTGTGGGTGTACTGTATGTGTGTATGTGTGTATGTGGGAGTGTGGGTTGCCTTGTAGGGCATTGTTGTACCAACCACTTCCATTTTAGTATAGTTCTCTCCCAATACACACAATACAAGACAATGCCAAATTAGGAGTATGAGAAGGTATTTGAATGTGCTGGCTGGGGAAACTCTCATTGCCTACATATTTTAGTGGGCCTGTGTTTAGAAGACGAGTGGAATCACTAAACAAAACTTAAAGGACTATTTAGACATTGATGGTATCTAAAAGAACACCTTGTGTTCTTCAACCACAGCACGTTGCAAGTGTGAGGGAGCATGCGAACAGAAAGAAATGCTTCTGAACGGCTGTTGTGTGGTCCATAGTGTTGCATAATACCCTTTTTAAACTTGGTCAATGAACGTCGATTGTGATTGGCTGTCAATGTTTACTTTGTTTTATCATCCATTATTGATCTGATGGTGATTGTAATGTCATCTGTCGTTATTGTTGAGGCCTGTTCATACCACACTGTTTAACAATGATAAGGAAGCCTGTTTCAGCCACAGAATTAGAGAGATATAAACAGAACTGTTAGGAAAAAATATTTTTGAGATATGAACTCCGAATTCCAATTCATTTTCTCGCAATGTTGAGTTTATATCTCATAATTCTGATTTATTATTCCACAGAATATTCGAAAAGCTGTTATCTGTTATAGCTATTCAGATATTTTATTCTATCCTTTAAAGATATATCTATTATCTGTAGATTATATCTAGTCTATAGTTTACGTCTTGCAATTATGTTTTTGTTTCCCACCACAGATTAAAAAATAAAAAAGGAAGCAAATCTTTCTCCAAATTTTTATGTTTTTTATTTATTTTTATTTTTTTCACAAATGCGAGTTTGACTTGAACAAGTTTGAGCCTTTAAAGCAGCAGAAGACAGAACTGCATATAATAAGAAGAATAAAACATTATATTGTGCTGCTGTGGATGCTAACACAGTTATGTTTTTAGTTATCATTCTTGGTGTTTTTTTCTTGTTTAGTTTTTTCAGTCTGAAATATAAATATTGCCAGCTAGTGAATGAATGACATTCTTCTATTCAGAGTCTTGAAAGGATAGTTCACGCAAAAATTTAAATTCAGCATCATCCTCTCTCTCATGTTGCTCAAAACCTATGATTTTATTTGAATGGAAAGTACAATGTTTAAGTACGTTTTTACAATGAAAGTGGGCAGTGACTATGTCTGTGAAGCTCCAAAAAGATCAAATAAACTCCAAAAGTACTTACGGCTCGTGTTTTCTGAAAGGTAGAATGGCTTTGTGCAAGGAACTGCTTAAAATTTAAAACATTACTTGCTGAAAAGTTTTGCTTTCATATTTTTTCAAGTTTAAATGTCACATTCATGATAAACTTTAGAGCTACTTTTTGTACAAATGTAATGCATTGTTAGCATGATGAATTCTGAAAACTCTTCTTCACACAGCTCATATCACTGATGATGCCTTTTATTGTGCAGAAACGTTCAGTATTTTTGAAACCAAAATCGGTCCATTCTAAACCAAACAGGTGTTAGACAGCTCCTGCTACATCTCCTCAAAGGTCGAACTGAACATCTTCAAACATTCACACAAATCTCAATGCAATGGTTACCAGCTTTCACCATTAAAAAACAAAGTAGAAACAAAATGTAAAAAATAAACTACTAGTTATACCACTAAAATGTAAAAGACAAAGAGCAAAGAGCTGAGCAAATTGATCAAATGACATTTTCAACACAGATTATGAGGCGTGCAAAACTGTGAGGTTGATGTGAATCTGTTCTGTCAGTAATACTGCATGTTGGACTACTGCATATGTGTGCATTCACATACATGTGTGAGGATGTAAACTGCAGGTACTATCACAGAGGGAGTGTATGAGTTTGTCTGTTCTGATATTGGCAGATTGTACATCCATCACTAATAGCATTTGTAGTTTGGAAAGATTGCACACTCAAAAAAATGAATTTTTAGTTTTGTTCACTTTACCTGAACAATTCATGTTGAATTAATGCCATTTTGGCTATTTTTCATTTCAACATGATTGTGTCATGTTAAACTGACTTAAACCTGTCTCTCATTGGTTTAACATAAAGTTTTCATTTTGAAAGAACATGTTTCAATCAAGTCCCTCAAAATAAGTTTTACACTTCCCATCATGCTTTGCACAGGACTGGATATGGGGAGAGAAAATGTTGAAATAAAGTGTTATTTTATGCAGTTTTTAATAAAAAGTGATATGGAGACTTTTTCATGTATAATGCTCTATTATGTGGGCATTTTAAAAGACTTTATATTGGTGTATTTTGTGCGAGTTACCATTGTGGTGAAGTGTGGAGCTTGTGGTTGGGTTGAGGACCTGGTTGAAAGAACGTCTAAAATACTTAATTTAAAAAAAAGCAACTTTAATGAGAGTGCTAGTGTATGATGTACACATAGTAACATCCTTAAACTGCAAACAATTAACATCATGTGTAAAGAAAAGTTATATCTTACTTGCTAATGTTTTTATAACACTTTGGCTAAACTTGCATGGACAGTGGTTCTACATGATGTAAACATATTATCTCTACTCAGATATTTCATGTAGGATGAACTAAAGCAAACTGAGTAAACTCAACTAAAGGTAGACAAGTCCTTATAACTTGATTTATTCATGTCCAAATAACATGGTACAAACATGTGGAACCACTGTCCATGAAAGAATCATGTTCAGCCAAAGAGTCATTTTTTTGAGTGCAAATTAATGTAGATTATAATAAAATATAAAAATACATACGTACATACAAAAAGATGTGTGGCAAATAAAAGAATGCATGCACCACACACACACAAACACACACACACACACACACACACACACAAAGAGTCCAGCTTCATTGTATAAAGCGACTGACACTTTCACATGAACATGTCAATAATACGACAACATCCAAAGTCAGAAAGAGAAGGAGACATTACAGACATGTATAATATGATAACAGCATTACGTCATTTGTAATGGTGTAAAGAAACATATAAAAATACAAAAATAGGACAGTTACAATATGAAGATATGAGATACACAGACCACAGCTGCAAACATAGCTTTAAAATCGCTTGTCCCTACTCATCAGGTAGTTGCCACTAATTTGTAAAACAAAATGATTTTCCTTCATCTCGTAAATACTTTTTGTGGGTTTGGCCTGTTACTAAAACACACACACACGCACACACACAAACATTTAACCCTTGTGTGTCCTTTTCATTTTTGTTATTTTGATCATTTTGGCTGTTGATGTAAACAGCATCAATTTTGTCAAAAATCTATTATTTTTTTTTATTGGAATTTTAAAATTCCACCTTCATTACCTTTCATAAATTTATTTTACTCTAGGTATAAAAATTAGTCAAACTCAGGACTTTAAGGACAAAAATGTCCCCAGTGAAACAACAATATTTAATCCCAGTGCCATTAAGCATAAAATAATGGATTCTTTGTTAATATGCTCTCATTCTTCAACATTTTTAATACTTTTTTTCATATTTATAGTGTGGTTCTTATGAGTGTTATTTTTATTAAATTTAATTTCCTTGAAGGTTTAAGTTATTTCAAGTGATGAAAACATTTTGAAAATGATTTTAGTTTTAGTAAAATGATTTTACTTTTAGTGCTTAGTACATGGTAAAGAATGACTTTTTCATGAAAAACAGTGGCATTATGTAAACAAACTAGCATTTAAAAGGTTAAAATCCTAAAACAATTATTGCATTTTTGGTAGTTATGAATAGCACGGATGCATTTTTGTCAATGAAAGCGGAAAAAAATATTAATATATAATATTTTTATTACTGTTTTTAACATGGACATTTTGTCATCTAAGGACCTCTGTGTAACTTTTTTGAAATTGACGCACAAGGGTTAACAATCTGAACTGAAACATCAGTTCTGGCATGAACACTGGATAATAAAATGTGCAATATAATCTCACTAAAATGACTGATTCAACTATTTGAGCTGAGGAACCAATATGATTCCTTGCTGCATTTCCCAAAATGTTTTCATAGGCGATTAATCATACACTCCAATATTTAAGTATTCTCACAAACATTGCAATGAGATGAGAACGAAACAACTACTTTCACCTGTTAGAAATGTAGAGTAACTTATATTTTGTGGTAATGACGTACACACATACCCAAAAAATAACATGCAAACATCAATTATTCATGACAGGATTTCCAAGCTTACAGTACATGTTGTCAGAGACAAAGTAAACAGAGTTAATACTAATTTGTCTCTTTTTTTTATCATGCTCATAAAAAAAATAAAAAAACAGGCCAAACCACTGAAGCTTTCACATTGTCCCGAAAGACAAACCAACATTCACACACACGCATACAAATGAACGATAACAAAGTCAAGTTTTTCTTCAGACTTACTCCAAATCAAGTGCTTCTGTGAAACAAATACAAAGATTAAGTGATAAAAATAACGTCGTTAAAAGAAAACATTAGGTCAGGGCTAATTTTGACTTTATGCTTCATCCCTCCAAAAAGTAAGATTCGGAAACATTCTCAAAGTGCAATCTGTTCTTGGTTTTCTTTTGTATGTTTGAGTACCTAAAGTACATCGAGATGCTTCTGGAGTGCAGATCACAGGTATCCTGGATCCTGTGGTTCGGCTCAAAGTTAAGAGATGTTACTGAGAGTGGAGGACGGACAAGGGTATGTATATTGAGCTTTGGGCCTGGTACTTGGATGCAGGCTGTTTGGGTAAGGAGTGCTTTTTGTTGGGTGTAACAGGGCTTTCAGTTCAAGACCTTTCCAAAAGTCCAAACCAAAGGTCTTGTTTTCAGTTTTATTTGTCAGTTTAAAGGTTATCTGTGTTTAGCTTTAGCTAATTATTTTGAATGATGTCATATTCAAGATGCTGGCAAGAATTCGAAGTGACAAAAAAGAAGATATCGCTTCCCTTCACCTCTGTCTCTTTTGCTTTCTATCTAATTTCCTTCATTTTCTTCACTGGAATTATTGATCCCATTTAAATCTCACCACTTCCTTTACTGTGTTGGAGGCACAGGGGCATTTGGATACAGAGAATCCCCTGCTAGTGGAGTGCTGGAATCTGGAGTAAACCAGAAAAACAAACAAAAAAATCTATTAGGCAATTATACAATACTTACATTACAAGTTAGTATAAATATACATTATATAAAAATTGGGGCGAATATAAGTGCATTCACTGACAGAACAAGCACATCTCTAAACCAAAATACAAATTTTGACCTATTTCAGTTGTAAAAATATCATGAATCGTGCCAAAATCATTTAAACACACTGAACAGTGACCAAATTTCAGATTTCATGATGATATATATTTAAATCGCATCATTGTAAGAGCAAATAGCCAAAAGATTTTCAATCAGTAATATAAATAAAAAAATTATATCATACTTTAATTCAGCAAGTTCAATTGATCAATTGATCAAAAACAGTAAAGAGTTTTACAAGATCCCCAAAAAAGTATCTTAAATTCCACAAATTATTAAGCAGCCCAACTGTTTTCAACATTGATAATTAGCACCAAATCAGCATATTAAAACATTTTGGAAAATATATTAAAATCTTGCTATTTTTGATCAAATATGAGCATAAGAGTGAGACATAAAAAAACGTATCAACCTCAAACTTTTGAATGGTGATGTATGCACACCCCTGCTGTGTACATGTGTATGTTTCTGTCATTACCATGCGCTGCTCCAGTCTGTGCGATGGTCGGGGGAGAACTGCGAGAGGTGGGTGGTGGAGCTTCATTGAGGGCATTAGTGGCGCTCACAGAGGCGGGGCTTTGTGTTGGGGGCGGGCCAGAGGCATTAGTGGCAGGCTGGTGGGTTACAGATGGAGTACTGCCAGACTGATTGGCAGGCTGGCTGCTATGGTGCTGGTGTTGGATCTGCTGGAAGTGTTGCTGTCGGGCTCTCATCTCTGCATACTTCAACTGCTCCATATGAAACGACTGACGATCAGCAAGAAGCTGCTGCCTCTGATACTCTAGCTACAAACACAATATACATATATGCAGATTCATTTTCATTTAAAGGAATGGATTTTCAATGAATAATGACTTTGATTTCTGTCTGTTCCTCATTAAATATCATACTGTTTTTAGACAACAGCAAAAAAATCTGATTGAATTACTTTTGGAGCCTCTGGTCAATGATTTTTTCATGCGCATGAAAGAAATAAAATCATACAGGTTCTGAAAGAAATGTCTGTGAATTGTTCTTTTAAGCAACAGATGTACAAAACTATAATTTGATGAACCACCAAACGTAATATATATCCATTATCCATGTTTCCTTACTGCCTCTCTCTCTCTGTCCATGATGGTTTCCAACTCTTCAAAGTGTCGGAGTTTGATCTCCAGTTTCTTCATCTGGGTCTCCACCAGCAGAGCCACCAGAGACTTGATCTTCCTTTCCTCTACTGCTGCCAAGTGCTGAATGGAAAGAAATCAAAGAATACAGCGTTAAGTGTTTCATTTGCAGCAAAGCTGTTTGATTTCTCACCATGATTTCACCTTTTCACACACCTTAGCTTTGACGGCAGCAGCAGCGAGTGCTGAAGCAGCGGCAGTGGCCAGGTTTCCCTCTCCTACATCTCTCTCCACCTTTGCTTTCTTCTCCCCCTCGCTCTCTCCATCCCTCTGACCCTCTTCCAACCCCTCCTTCTGTTCTTTCTCCTTCTCGCCATCAGCTGCAGAGATCCCAAACAGTTCAGTTAAGAAATGTTATCTATGCATTTTGTAACTTTTAACAATTTATGCACTTTGTAACTTTAACACATACAATTGCAGATGCGTTTGTACCGCACTTACACAAATAATGCATTAGTATATCTGCATCACACTAAGAATCTGCATCTCTTAATCTTTGCATTTAAATTTCATTTGATGTCTTGTTCTAAGTCTGAATTTTACTCTATTCGAATTTACACATTCTATTTTTATTTTTTTTTGCTGTAAAACGCACCCATTTCTGAGTCTGTTTTCTCTGTCTCTCTGTCCGTCTCCCCTTCTCTCACTCTCTCTTCCTCTTTCTTGCCGTTCTCTCCTTGTTTTTCTTCCTCCTCACTGGCTCCATCTTTGCTCTCCTAAAATGTCAAGACGTAGGAATGTCACATGTGTTAATATTAGGAAAATATCACAAAATCTCCAGATAATATTTAACAGCACAACTGTTTTCAACATTGATAATAACATGAAAAGTGTCCTGAATCCCAAATCAGCATATTACCATGATTTATAAATGATTGTGTGACACTGAAGATTGGAGTAATGACTGCTGAAAATTCACAGGAGTTAAATTGTTTTAAAACAGAATTTTCACAATATTACTGATTTTACTGTACTGTATTTTTATGAACTAAAAGCCTTTTTAAGAACTTCTTCCAAAAATCTTTAAATAGCCAACACAAATTTTGTACGGTAGTATATATGAAGGGTTTGGTTCCAAAACGTGGTGAAAAAATGTAGTTTCCGCCAAAATCAGTATTGTATCTGGTGGGTATTGAAAATTCAAGTTTGAATTTTATGCAAAATACAATATTCGCAGTTATTAGGTCATGTTTTCTCCCTTTTTTCCAAACCGCGACAAATGCCAGTCTCCCTTTTTGTTGAACGCGATATACAGAGGTGGGTAGAGTACCCAAAAACTTTACTCAAGTAAAAGTAAAAGTAATTCTAGAAATATTTACTCAAGTAAAAGTAAAAGTACTAGTCTTGAATAGTTACTTGAGTAAGAGTAAAAGAGTATCGGATAAAAAATCTACTCAAGTAGTTAGTTACTAGTTACTTTGGGTCATATATACGGAGCCTATTTTTATTTAGATAGGCTATATAGAAAAAAATTATGTAATGTATGTGTGTGTGTGTGTGTGTGTGTGTGTGTGTGTGTGTGTGTAAATGTATATATTTCATCAGCCTTTACTCCAATTTATGTAATTTGTTATAAAACCCTTTCTGTTTACTTAAGTAACAAATATAGGTGTCATGCCATAACATATTTTTAATACGACTGACTTTATATTAAATGTGAATTTAACATTGAAAGTTAATGTGATATAAATATTGCTACTAATCTTTCATTGTTCAGAAAGAGAGCAAATAACATTTACATTATTAAAGATCATTTTCACTGACAGTGTAGATTTCAATCACTCTCAGAAACTCCCATTAAAATCACTGAAACTGTTAACACTGTGAAATCAATATCTTAATTATAGATTCGTACACACATCTGCACTTTGTTGTTTCTGACGAGAGAATTCGCCAGAAAGAGGTATTCAGTGAGTGAGCGAGTGAAGGAAGCACCGGCATTTCAGCGATGACTCATCGGAACACCTCTGATTGGCCACTGCATTCAAAAGCTCAACAGAACCGTGTGTGATTGGTTAATGCACAGTGCTGTAAAAACGCGTCTGTCTCTGGCTCAGCGCCAGCAAGCGACCACGGATCTGAATTTAGCAGCTGATGATATGACTCGCTGAACGTACACGCACCGGTGTGATTGTATTAAAATTAATAAAAATCTTAATCGGATAGTTTTTGTCTTTTGGAAGCTGAATTCAACTTGACTCCGCTCTGTTATAAGCCACACACGTACAACAAACTAATGTCACAGTGGTATCGTGTAGGCTACTGTAATCGAATGTAGCCCAAGTTATTACCTGTTAAACAGTAGACAGCACACGCGTTCATCTAACAAGGATCTCCATCGCAAGCAAATAATAGCCTTTGCAGATTTGCTTTCAATTCAGTGCAGTTCCATAGCCACGTTTTCAACGCTGCTGGTATTCTTAAACATTACAACTCTGAGTGAACTGCTTCAGATGCTCAGCGCTTGCGGCAGGGAGTTGAACGACTCATTCAAACTGATTCATGAACAAATTCACTCGTTTGCCAATTGGTTCGATCAAGCCTTTGAACAGAGTTGACTCAAAAGAATGAATCATTCGCGAATGGGCATCGCTCATTGCCCAGAGAAAAGTAGACGGCGAGTTTGGAATTAACTGAAGCATTTATAACATTTATTGCATTAAGATAAAGTAACGAGAGGGGCATCGCCCACAGTAACGAAGTAAAAGTACAGATTTTTCCCAAAAAAATTACTCAAGTAAGAGTATAAAGTACCCATCTTTAAATATACTCCGAAAAGTATTAGTTACCCCGAAAAATTACTCAAGTAAATGTAACGAAGTAAATGTAACTCGTTACTACCCACCTCTGGCGATATATACGCTCAACCAATCACAGAGCACCATTCCACGCACTGTAAACTGTAACAACCAATCACACTGCACCATTCCATGCACTGTAAATGGTAACAACCAATCACAGTGCACCATTTCATGCAATCTAGACAGTAATGGCGGTGCTTTAAATACATGGAACACACCCGGCATCCTAGTTTTCCTCATCTACTTTGTACTCAACAAAGAAGGGCTGCACGATAAATCGCATGTGATTGTCATGCGCATCTCATCAGTAAAGCCGATTCTGTGATTAGTAGTAGTTGGAAGTTCCATGTAAGATAAAAGTAATTTTGGAATTTCTGTGGTCTAATGTGATATTGTTGTTCATGTTCTTGCTCATGATGAAATTTTATTTTATTGCTATAATTAATTTATAGCATTAACAACATGACCCATTGAATTCATTTTTGGAGCGATGACTGATGAATGCATTTTTAGTTCAGAGGCTGTCATATGTGGATTAATTTACTATGTTGTATATTTTAATCAGATTCAATTTTGCATTTTGAGAAAAAAAGTTATTAGTTATTGCATTTTGAGAATTTTTTTTATTATAACCTAAAGATGCTATGTGAAAGTTTGAAACAGAAAATAGTGGTTTTCATCTTGCCACTTTCTTGGTAAAGAAAATAAATTCTTACTCAAATTAATCAAACTTAATTTACTGCGTTTTGGAACCAAACTCTTCATATTATGTTTTACATTTTCCGAATTCCTAAATGTTTTTGTTTACTTCTTGGTTAAAATCAGACTTTTAATCCCAGATTTAGATAAACTTTTTCTGCACAGGTACCTTATTTTCTCTTTTATCTTGGCTAGACTGACCATCACTGTTTTTATTCTCCTCACTTCCATCTTCAGCTGAAAAACAAACATACACAGTTATTTTCTCTCTCACTATGCTCTAAAAAGCATAAAACATGTGAAAACGTTAGTTCATTTACAGGGTTTGTCAGAATCCTCAAGACCGGTTCCTGCTATGCCGCTGCCCTCCAGGCCGTAGAGAGGGTCTGGTCTCCCGCTTGATCTGGCCGCATCCTCCACTCGACGCACATGAGCCTCCACCAGCGCAGCTGGTACCTCCTCCTTCATTCGAGAGAACTCCTCTGAGAAAAAGAAAGAGAAACATGATGCTCATGTAAAGAAAATACAAATCAAGTCCTTTTTGGGGCTTGACAGGCCCAGTTCTTATTTACTATTGTTCCATACAGAAAAAAATACGAAAAGAAATCATACAGAAACAGTCATTCTGAGTGTTATTAAATTCTGATATTTATTTATGTGTGAACTATCACTTTAAAATGGCATCTTCCCACCAAGTGCTGATTTAGCCGCAGCAGAAGCCACTCGAGGGTCAACCACAGAGGCCAGGAATGCCACCGTGCTCATGACAGGATTCCCCGCCTGACTGAACGGAACTGGCTGATAGGCCAGCGGGCCTAGGGAGGAGGAGCTATCCTCCAGGTAGGGGTCTTCGATCGGTAGACGCAGGAAGTGGAGGATGCACTCATCCTGTGTGCGGCTGCCCACGTGTTCCGATACTTTATTCCAGTCATCTTTATACATCTCTAGACCCTGAAAACAAACAGGAAAAGTCAAGTTCACACTACTGTTCAAAAGTTTGGGGTCAGTAAGACCTTTTTTTAATTACTACTTTTGAAGGACTAAAAACATCAAAAGTGACATTTAAGCCTTTTACATTGTTAAAAAAATTCTAAGAATTCTAATCCAAAACATTCAATTCAAAGAATCCTGAATAAATGTACCACATTTTCCTAAAATATCCATCAACACAGCCGTTGAAAACTGCTTCTTGAACACCAAATAAGCATATTAAAATGATTACTGAAGAATCATGTGAAAGAAAACTGAAATCAGCTTTGCCATCATAGGAATAAATTACATTTAAAATATACTAACATAGAAACATTATTTTAAACTCTAATGATATTTCACAATATTATGGTTTTATTGTACTTTCATCAAATTAATGGTGAGCATAAAAGACCTCTTTCAAAAATATTACAAATCTTACCGAACCCTAACTTTAGAACGGTAGAGTAAATCATGTTTAAAAATCAAATGTAAAAAATGTAAAAAAAATAAAAATAATGTTGAATTCAAGCATTTTGTCTAGTAGACTCAGAGAGTCTTGGACATTTGATATGTTTATACTGTACCTCCAGCAGTAGCAGTGTCTCCTGGTCTGTCCATTCTCGAGTGGCACTGGCAGCATTTTTAGTCTGTGGAATGACAGAAGATTCATATTCCAAAGTTCCTTTCAACCTGACACATTCTCATTTTCTCTCTGCCCCATCTGTGATGGGAGGTCTTACTTTAGTTGGGCCGCTCTTCTTACTGTACACATCTGTCCTTAACCCAAAGTTCTGCAAGTCAGCTGGTTTGTCCTTGATTTTGTCTGGGAATGAGAGCATCTGCTGAGAGGATGAAGTCTAGAGAGAAAAACAACGGAAAACAGCTTAGATAACCAATCAAGTGAAGACAAAACATTTTTTAGGGCTGTCAATCAAATAAAACTTTTTTCCTAGTTAATATGTTAATGCCTTCAGCTCGCTTTAAACATGTTGAGCTTGAGAATCTGTGTGAATCACACATGCCGCAGGAGAAGACTATGTTATTTTACCTGGGATGCTTTAGGCTGTAGTGGTACCAGACTTGATGGAGTATCTGCCAGCACATGAAAGTGTGAGGTGGGTGGAGGCCCCATGGGAGTGGGCCGACTCTCTGAATCCACCTGATAGTTAATCAAGCCCCACTGTTCCAGAAAGGCATGGACCCTGTTCACACAAATAGACTTTCACTTTCACAAGTCAAAGTTGAAAAGAACCATGCATATATAATTTTTTGCGTTTAACATTTTAGCAATTTCTTTCCTTTCCCAGACCTCATAATGGCACAAACATCTCCAGCCAGGTTCCTACGGCATGCTGTAGAGGTCAAATACTCCTGTGGGTTCAGTCTGTACGTGTCAATCATGAAGTTACGGTATGCCAGGTAACTGTAACACAGCAGAAAGTGAAGAAGAAACAGGATCATTAATGAAGGTCAGAAAACATACTTAAATTCAAGTCAGTCTTTGTGTGAAGGTCCACCAGAAGACATTCTTACATTTCAGGTGTCTTTGACTTGTTTTTCCCATTGAAAAACTCAGGCAGTGCTCTGCGCTCTATAGCATGGACACTAAAAGAGACAGAAACAGACTGTTACATTCTGACTTTGTTGTGACCTGATTTTTCACTTCCTATTTAAATGAGTGATTCTTGATCAGAATAAGTTTCAAGGTTGTGTGTAGTCACAGTACCTGTTATAGTCAAACCAAGCAGCATAGCTAGGTATAATGATGTGATGGGTCTGTTCAGTGACATTATCCTCATGAAGGTCCGAACCCTTCACCGGTTCTCCTTTCACACTCGGAGAACCTTCTTCTTCCTCCTAGAAACACACAAACATAGAGCAAACCATTAAAACTGCTCATGAAATACAGTGGGATCTGTCTTAAAAACCTGACATACTGATAGTCGAGACAGTCTAGATTAAGATTTTGAAACATTTTAATATAAAAAATTTACTATTTTTGGGTCATCAATCAAATCAAGTCATCAAATCACGTGTTCATGCAACCTGAAATACTAAAAATAATATTTTTTTTGTTTGTTTAAATTCATATATTCTTTCAAAATTGTATGATACAATTTATATAAAAAGTAATTATTGTGATTAATAATAATACGAATAATCATATATTTTAATGTATTATTTATTTAATAAATGCAAATAAAAAAAATATACATTAAAATTCCATTCAATTAAAATACTGCAAAGCATTTTAGAAGCATGACTATTATTTGGTCTCAAATCCAAATGTATATGTATACTGTATATAAATATATATATAAAACTAAACATACATAAATGTGAAAACTGAACTTTTTGAGCAGGAATACGGTTTAATTTGATGCTATACCTTCCCTACAGTCTCCATTGATTCATCCTCTTGCTCATCTAGGTGTGATAGCAGAAAACAAACATAGTTGAGGCAATTTTGCACATATACTTTCTAGTACAGAATAAAACAGTGTTTATTAGCACAGAAAGATGAAGTGTGTGCTTTTCATATTATACTTTCTTCTAAAACATCCTCCTATCGCTGCTGTTCTGTGCAAAGACAGCTGTAATTACCCATTCACAGGCTGACATAAACATCCTTTATTTTAGAAATTCCACTTGGTAACATTATTGGCACAGAAAACACACACTTCACCTTTCAATTAGTTTGAGTGGCTGGTGTTTTAGAAACAAACACAACTGTAGAGACATACCCAGGTCAGTCATAGTGCCTCCTTTCACTGGAGTAGAATCTGAGTCCTTCTTAGTCACTACACACACAAATATCCAGATTACACACAATTTAGACTCACGCGTTAGGTAAAAACTGTTAGATGTGTGTGAAGGAACCTGTTTTAGGTAGTGTTGCTTCCTCCACTGCAGGCACAGGTGAGGGTTCATCTAAATCTTTAGTCAGATCTTCCTGTTCTTCCTCTCTCTGTCCTCGTTTGGACTTAGTGTAGGGAGTAGTGGGCCTGAAAACACACACACACAGGTTCATACAAAGACACAGAGAGAGGTTCACATTAAAAAAAAAAAAAAAAGATACATTTTCTTAAAGATATTCTCTATGTAATTGTTTCCTGAGAATCAGGAGTTTAATATGCAGTAATAGAAATACCCTTTCTTGGTGTTTTTCTTCTTGCTCTCCTGTGGTGGAGGGGTAGGAGATGGAGACGGGGAGCGCTTCCTTTTTTTGGCACTGCTGGGTTTTTTATCCCTCTTTTCATCTGGAGCGCTCACTTCATCTGTGAGAGTCTTTGCTGAAATTCTCTTCCTCCGCGGTCCTCCTTCTCCCACCTCATAGTCTTCCTCATTCATCCACTCATTAAACTGATCCAGGTCCAGAATCCACTTGGCATGGACCTACACACACACACACACACACACACACACATAAACTTACAGTTAGGTGATGAATGGCTGAATTTCTCAGATAACCATTATGAAAGGTAGAGAAAGCATGTGCAGGACAAAAGAGACAAAGAAGAAGAGAGGTAAAGACTCGGAGACAGATGGAGAGAGGTAAGGGGGTGGGGTGGGGGGGTCTAACCTTCCTGGGTTTCTCAGCAGTGGGCGGATCCTCCACAGCAGCCTCCACCTCACTGGCTGAGATCCATGTGTCATAACTGCAACATAAACACAACACATTAATCCTGCATTCACATACACACTTGAACTCTGTATGTGTGTGTGTGTGTGTGTGTGTGTGAGCTCACCTATCAGGCCAGTAGCCCCAGTGTAGCAGCATCTGTTTGTCTCTCTTCATTACAGGACGAACCCACTCTTCTGAAAAGCACACATTTGCAAATTACATTATTACTACTTTTTTTTCTTTGGTAGCACATTTTTTTAGGCCCCTTGTACACTACACATGTATGTGAATATATTTTTACACTATGAAAAACACAGCAGAACGTACCGTCCTCCAGACTAACAGGAATAGGCACCACTACATGAGAGCTGGACAGCTTATCTTCAGTCACAGATCCCTACACACACACGTACGATATTACACACAAAACTGTGTGTTATTTCATATACTGAATAACATTTTACCAATATTTAAATGTTTTAAAAATCAATGATTCTGATGCCAACAAAAAATGAACCAACACTGTAAATATGTAAATAACAAGTTTAATTTAGTAACCCTTTAAGCTGTTTTAGGGCACACACATAGCCACTGAGATACATAATGAATATTGTATAAATAAATAAAATTAACTCCTTATTTAAAATAAATTTTCCAGCCATAACTAGATGACCTTATCTACTGGTTTTGGCGAGTACCTGGTGTCGTTTGATGATGTCCTTCAGTTTTCCCAGCAGCTTGGGCTCTATCTCTGAACTCAGGTAAATCACAGGTCGGGACAAGCAGTTATTCTACAAAGGGAAAAACACATCATTAGTCAATATTTAATCTCACAGATGTACTAATAAATACTAACCATATCATGAGTGCAAGTGATGTTCTTCTGACTGTATAACTGCATTTGTGTGTGAAACCGTGTTTGATACACACCTGCACCAAGGACTTTTCTATAGTCATGAACATTTCAACATTGCGGTCCATTCTCGAAGGATTCTGGAAGTCAAATCTCCTCCTGATGGATGCAAAAGTGAACAACTAATGAGTATTAATTAGATTTCTGATCTGCAATCACTGAAAGAGCTCTTCACTAATAAGTACTTTAACGTCACAGGATTGATTCACTGACAGAAAGTTCAAATGCAGCAGAAATGTCATGCAGAATCTATTCAGGAGCATAAGGACCAATTCACACCATGAGGGAGGCGAATCACGACTCTCTTGTCAAGTGTGCCATAAGGTTAAGTGTCAGAGAAATTATACAACAGCTGATTAGGACCACTCAAATAAATGGCAAATGTACATATTTAATGAATAGATACTTAAGCAGTCCACATGATGAATATATAGAAGTTTTGGAAGAACATTTTTGCAAATATTCATAGCCTATTCACACCTATAGCACAGTTGATTGAGGAAGAACCTAATGCAGAGCAACAAGTCACTACATGATGTAGCCTTTAGAATGAAGTTATGTGCTTCTAAAATTCGATAGTTAAGCAATACCACACAAGCAACGAGTGCAGTGCTGTTTTTGTCTCAAATAGCACTAGTGCAAATGTGATATTGATTTTATACAACAGATCATTTAATGAAAATTTAACACTGTTATATTTTAGACACAATATTGGCTGTTTTTGCTCAGTTTTGCCAACGAAAATATTACCTATTAAAGCCACAGCAGAACTGTTGTGCATCTTCAAGCAACACTCAGTTTCTGAATGAATCTGTGTTTTAAATTAATTGGGTGAACCAAATGATTCCATGGCCTAGATATTTACATATTAATAAAATATATTTGAAAATGCATTTTTTATATCTATATTAACAAAAAATTAATTAAAAGAGATAGTTCCAAAAAAAATCTTTCCAAAGCTACTTTTTGTAATATCTATTTCCCGCTTGCCTCATATAACACAATAACGGTTTTAAATAATATTTTGTGAGTGATTTCTCAGCCAAATTTGACATACAATTAATATGCAATTAATTAGAAAAATTAATCACCACAGTATATTTTATATATATATATATATATATATATATATATATATATATATATATATATATATATATATATATAGCAAATTGATACCTTTTATTCTGTTTAATTTAAAAACTAATTAATAGCATTTATATATATTTAATAAAATAATAAATAGAGGTGAAAGGAGAGAGAGGACCATTACCATCCTTGATCACTCTTGAACTTGTAGGCAGCAGCCAGAATATGACACAGAGCTCCTCCAGATTTAAAATCAAAAAAACACTTTATCTAAGGGTGAGAGGAGAGCATCATCAGCACTCTACAATGCTGATTAGTTTATGCATTCAATTCAATACTATTACTTAAGAAGGCTTGTGTGAGTACCGGTAGTCTAGTGAGGGGAGGGTTGCTGACATGCCGGCCAAACACTTCCTCCTGAAACTGAAGGAGCTGAACCACCAGACTTGACAAAGATTTATTGGTGGGGGGCTCTGCTTGAATATACTAGAAAGAAACAGAGAATGTTTTAGACACTATAATAAAAGGGACACACACACACACACAGAGAGATATGTAGATTAATTAACAGACTAAGACTGATTAATTAGTCAATATTTGGCCATTGTGATCTTATCTGCATTAGCCAATGACAATAATACTGCATTAAAATTAAGAGCTAATTTAACTTCTGCAGTTTTTTTTTTTTTTTATATTTTGTTACCATGGCAATCATTAAATTGTGTAACATATACAGTCGTGTTCAAATTCATGTAAATTCAACATTTCACTCAAATTGAATATGGATAATATAATTTATGTAATGAATTAAATTGCTAAATGAATGTGTTTTCACTATGGTTTCATTTCCTTGACCACTAATATGGACATGCTTGCTTTTGCTTATTTATATTTAGGAGTCGTCTGTGAGCTTTCCTCCATCCATCTATGGAACAACTAAATGACTTGACATTTTAAAATGTAAAATTAGTATTTTTGAATGACAAAAAAAAGGAGAATCAGTCCAGTGGTTTTATGTTGTTTTTGTATAATTTAGCGTAGTATTTTTACGTATAATTTCAGCTTTTCATAAATCTATTTAATGTTTTCATATTCATATTTTAAAACTTAATTTCATATTATTTTTGTAATGGTAATTCCATAAAGGTAAATACATGCATTTATTGAAATTAGGTTTGCTTTGAACTATATTAAAATACGTTTTCTATGCAAGGAATATCTATCTTTACCTCATATATGAAATACCTTTGCATTTTCATTTATTTGCTAACTGAAGTGTTTCATTGGAGGGAAATTACACTTTGTTGCACACTATAGCCGGTTCCCACACATTGCTTCAGTGTATCGAGTAATTTCCACGGGTAAATTGTTGCAACTGAATGGGAAAAAAAGCATTCTTCAGATCCGATTGTGAATTTGTCATCGTCTGTAACACATTGCTGTTTTTTACACACACGGCGCGCGAGGCGGATTTGGCTGCACATCTGGATTCACGCACTTGCGCTTCCAGTACCGCAGCCCCGTTACACGAGCTGGCCTTACCTTGAATAAAAGAGAAAGGCCATTCATAAAAACCTATTAGATAAGGTCAAATGAATATCCAGAGATGTGGAAACGATACCATATATTATAGATAAAGCAAATTCTTGGGTATGACTTAAGACTTTTCTCAAGACGCGCATCCGGCATCTTCTATTGTCTGAGACGCGTCAGACTGTGGATTTTAAACAGCTGGATTTCTCTCCATCTCCTTTCCTGCCCTCCCCTCTGCTTTCTGCCTACCCGCCTCTAGTCTGCCCATTCCTGCACAAATATATCACGAACGGCCAGTGCTGGTTACAAATAAACGAATGGTACCTTTTTATAATTCTTGCCCAGCCAAACCCGGACATTGTCGAACTGCGAGACGGTATCAGACGCTTCGAAATATTTTACATTCGGGCCGCCGTCTTTCTTCCGTACCGCCATCTTTGTCTGCTCGAAAGTTTTGCCACCCACCGCCCCCTGGCGTTCATTCGTTTTTGCTAGAAAAGTCGAAAGTGGATAAGATGGATAAGAAACGACCTCCATTCCGGCTCAAATCCAGGCTTGCGCTTCCATTGCTGCTTTGGAAAACCTTGAGCCAATATGGCGGACAAAATTGGCCAGTGTATTCCCGGCATCCCATCCCCCTCCTCAAAGAGTGAAATCACATTGAGCTGTCCACAATAGATTGTTGTAGTCCCCAGTGATGGGCTAGTTACCTTAAAGAAGGTAATGTATTAGTCACTCCTTTCAAAAGTAATATTGTTACTTTTCTTATTACTTTCTGGCAACAGT
The DNA here is from genome assembly GCF_003368295.1 of Carassius auratus. NCBI lineage: Eukaryota > Metazoa > Chordata > Actinopteri > Cypriniformes > Cyprinidae > Carassius > Carassius auratus. The sequence goes on along the minus strand of NC_039273.1, from coordinate 7,424,349 downwards.
AATTACAGTAGTTACACTACTGGTTACATTACTGTTTCTTCACACCACACAGAAGTTGTAACTGTAACTTCCACATAAAATTCCTCTAGAATGTTACTAACAACATATTTCTGCCTCATCATTTGACCAAAATCCACACTGGATCGCAGTTATTACAAAAACTCAGTAGGCTAGTGATTGTGACATTCAAGTAGAAGTCTTATACTAATCTCATTACTTGTCATGTGTAGCTTGAAGCTAATTGTAATTTTTCTGTTACCCATATACGTTTATATTTCATTATGAATTTGATTAAATCACATAAATTTGTAAGAAACTGTTTATAATATATAGATATAATTATAATATAATTTACCAGATGCTGATCCGAGGGATGTGGGTGGGATGTAATGCCAGAATAAAGTAAAGCCACAATTTACACAACAGTGTTCAGATCATCTTTTTTTATTCCTGGCAAAATCAATATAATGCAATGTTTCTACATGCTGAATGTAAGCTTTTCCATATTCTAAGCTTGCCTGTTGCACTGGTGACATCACATGCATGTGCAAGTTGCGAAAATTATGAAAATAAATCTAGGAATTATTTGATTGTTGGATTGTAAATCAGAGGCGTTGAGACATCAAAAGTAACTTAGTAACTAAGCTGTTTTATGTATGGTACCTGTAATATTATTACTGAAATCTTATTTGTTATTAGATACACTACCAGTTACTGCAAAAAGTAATATTATTACAGTAACAAATTTATTAGTAACTATAGCCTAGTTACTGCGCAATACTGGTAGTCCACCTAGTAAACTTGACAGCCCTTGTATTCTATATCCCTAGCCTATAGAAAAACCTCACAGGAAATGTTTTCATTTGCTATTACAAACGACGGCAACTGAAGCTATATCTTGCGCAACAATTTAATTTTTTATGTAATTCATATGAAACCAAGGAGAGGTGCAGTGTTTCCAGTATGAACTCATTATCTGTAATGTGGTCACACCCACACTATATGGTCATCATCAATAATTATAATAGGATTTTTTTTATAAATATTATAATAAAAATATATATGAGAGGTTGGGTTTGTCCAATGAAAGTGTGTTATTATGTATATATTATGTATATATTATGTGTGTATATATATATATATATATATATATATATATATATATATATATATATATATATATATATATATATATATATATATATATATATATATATATGGTGTGTGTTCCTCAAGAAGTAGAGCATTCCGTTAGCAAGCGCAAGGTTGGGGGTTCGAATCCCAGGGAACATTGTTAGCTTTTTAGAAAATTGTTAGCTTGAATGCAATGAAAGTCGCTTTGGATAAAAGTGTCTGCTAAATGCATATATATATATATATATATATATATATATATATATATATATATATATATATATATATATATATGTATATGTATGTGTGTGTGTGTGTGTGTGTGTGTGTGTGTGTGTGTGTATAATTCTGCTGTTGTTGCTTGTTTTTCTAATAGGCCTAGAATAAAATAAATAGGCTATTAGTATCATATTGTATTCAATGTAGTTGTAGATCACATAGGCTAAAGCAACATTCGAATGCAGTTCTATTGCTCCTTAACTGAGCTCGCGGTTGCCATGTATCGGTTCAGTAACTACAGTACGGTATTGTTACAGTAGATGCACTTGAGCCTCTTGAATTTATCAAGTTCAAGTCTTTAGTTTTGTAGTAAATAGCAGTATCTAAAAGTATACAATAGGTGGCGCTGTTGTCTAAAGTAAAGTATTGCCAGAGCTGCGTTTTTTCAGTGCTGAAGTAGTATCTCATGTTCTGTCCGTTTAATAAACATGTTAAACATGATGAGATGATATCTCATGACTATCCTAATCTAATGAGAACTGATTATAAGCAATAGATGCATATACTTATTGTCTGATAAAAAATAATTCTAATAAATGTTTCTTTCTATCTATCTATCTATCTATCTATCTATCTATCTATCTATCTATCTATCTATCTATCTATCTATCTATCTATCTATCTATCTATCTATCTATCTATCTATCTATCTATCGGTCTGTCGGTCTGTCTGTCTGTCTGTCTGTCTGTCTGTCTGTCTATCTGTCTATATGTCTGTCTATCTGTCTGTCTGTCTGTCTGTCTGTCTGTCTGTCTGTTTTAAAGTTGTGCATTGAAAAAAAGTAATGACACGTTTTTGTTTATGTCTAGTTGGCGGATGTGTTTGTGAGAATCTTTTACCCTTCAATGTTTTCTCAAGTGACATCTTGTGAAGTCTTACCTACACAAGAAATTCAAGCTTTAGAGACCTGCAGTGTCAGTGTAGATTGACAAACAGTGAATTTTTCTCTTCCATAACCTTGTTTCTGTCAGAGTTATCACAAATTTAGAAAGTGTTGATGTTGCTGTCTAGCCAATCTCTTTGACCTTTTTACTATTGTCCATCAAAGGATGCCCAGCCATCTATCTCCCCTCATTACCAAGGAAATGTGTCTGGTTGTGTGTGTGTGTGTGAGGCACAGTGAATAGTAATCGACACTATTAATGGCTTCCTGACTAGTAAGTGGTGTGTTTTGAGAAAAGGGAAAAGAGTGTATGTTTTTATTAACAGCTAATTTTGTTTGTGATTTTATTCCATATGAACTGATTTTCTATCTTACATGCTCTTTTTTAAGCAGTTATGTAGCTCAATTTAATATTGGGGCAGGCATGTATTGATTATATGTTGGTTAGTTAAGAGGATTGCCTGGCCTTCATCCTTTCAGGCTGTTCAAATACACACACTTAACCAAAATAAACCCCCCAGATTGTCAAATGCCCAACTTTAATTAAAAATGGAAGGCAAGTTAAAAGATAGACACGGAAGTGTTTATTTATTATTTATTTACAGCATGTCTTTAACATGCCAGAGTAAAAGTCTATAATAATGATTAATTACACAACTGTAAGGATTTACAACACCAATCAACCTACAAGTCAAATATTTAGAAGCAAATTTTCTTGCACTTTATATTGATATGGACACATGCTGTATGTGAATTGTGTGCTTATACACACACACACACACACACACAAACTGCATGTTTTCATATTACAGATGGATCAGGTCACTTTTAAATGTTTAGTCCACTAAGATGTTTGTGGCATTAAAAAGAGAAAGACTTAATATCATTATCATATAATTATCATTTATAATTTCACAATAGTCTTAAAGTTCCTCCAGTATAAACACTGTGTACATACTTAGTAGACATACAGGGTTAAGACATACAGTTTCCATGCCATGAAATGCAAACACCCTTTTCCCAGTTATGCACACATATACACATGATGCAGGGGGAGAATGGTGATCTAGTAAAATGCTGATAAATCTGGGTAATCCTTTAATGTAGTTTTCTTTTTAGCCTAGTGGATTAGCTTTGCACACAACATACTGTAACAGTGTCAAACACTATAATTAAAAATAATCAATTATTACAAATATTTTCATTGGTGAGCTCAAAATCAAAATATAAGACCCTGACTACATTTTTCTAATGTTTCAAGTTAATTCTTAATAGTAGCAAATACACCATGACTAGACCAAGATGACCGATAGTAAAGTCAATACAAAGTGTCTACAACTTGATTAAAGTCAACATGAAATCAAATTTGAAAAACCTTCTTTACTTTCTTAATACACATTCATGGTGTTATTGTGATCAATTCATCTGTTCATAGTATTCCAAAGAAAAAACATAATCAAAACATAACTTGATTAACCACCAAAAGAAATTTAGTAAGTAGACTTTTTTTCAGCTGTTCATATTATTATTATTATTATTATTTTTTTTTTTTGTCTGTAGTTATAATACTATGGAAGATTTTTTTCCACTTTCCACTCAAATTTATTAAGGCTTATGTTTAAAATAACATATTTTATGGAAAAAGACTAAATTTACGTTGAGTGACAGACCACTTCTTACAATCCAATCAATTTCCAGTGGATAAAATCAAGTCCCAGCATACTTTTTTTTCTCTTTTAACATCCTGTTTGACTTTGAATTACATCACATCAAGAAGGTAAAATGGGTTGTCACTGCTGTTGACTTTGTCACTTTAGGTTTTGAAGTAAATTTTACAATGTTTCCTCTCGAAGTTCCATCACATTGTTGTATCGCTTGAATCGGATGTTGTTGTCTATCAGTCAGTCTGATTTGATGGTGTTAAATATGTGATAATATATTAGATTTTTTTGTATGTTTGTGTACTTATTAGTCAGGGTAGATGAGAAAGCCACTGAATGTGCTGTATTTGTTGGTGTTTCCTCCATGCACTTTTCCACCATCCAACTGCACGCAGATCTCATCCCCCACGTCTAAATGCAGGATCACACTGTTAGAGGCGTAGTCATAATTCTGATCTGCATCCTGAGCAATCGCACTGGCCCTCACCTAAGAGAGGGAATGAGAGACAAAAAATGGTTTTAATGTCGGATAAAACAAAGAGTAAATAATAATTAGCTGGAGAGAGAGGAGGTAAGTGTTCAGCAAATAACAGCTTGAATTTTGTCTTTTCATCACACAAAGCTAGTGTATTGTTTTAAAACGAATTGCAATATAGCACATAAGTTGCATGGAAGGCATACTATATGATACTTTTATGCTTCTTTTGCAATTAAGTTTGAAGGCTTCAGTTAGACAGCTTCTTTCTAATATCCTATCAGTCTGCTGCTTCTCATTGTCAGTGTGCAGATGCCTTTAAATCCTTTAACCTCAATGGAAACTGGCAATCTCTCTCATAACAGTCTTTCCCTCCCGTCTTATGATTTCTTGTCTCCTCCCCAAGTATCCTATGGGATACACAGAACCGAGAGAGAACAAAAGACCAAGACAGACCAAGGTCTGAGGGAATAAGGTTATTGATCTGTGTGTTGCATGTGTGTGTGGGGTAATTTATAGGAAAGGCTGTTAAACACTGTGGTCTTCAGCCTTTCACAAATGTACTAATTTGTTAAACTCATATAATACTATTTATTTTGCATATATCCCAAGCTTTGGCAATATTGAATCACTTACATTCATGCCAACAATGCTACTCTGTTAAAAAAAAAAAAAAAAAATTTGATTATTTTTTGAACATGAGAATTATAATTAACACTGTCATGACAAAAGAGTGATTAATGTCTATGCTTCAACCAAAGCCTAATTTTTGACTGCTAATTAATGCATAGTATATGTACGAATCAAAGCAAAATGTATGCTTCCAGTCCTGTGAAAAAGTGTAATTCAAATTTATTTAACCCTTTATGCTCAACAAGGTCTGCTGTCATTAAAATCTATAAAATATATATCCCTTTTTAGTTCTCGTTTATCCATAAAATACTTTTTGCTTTTTAAGATTAATGTTTCCAAATTAATTTCAGTCGCGTCTCCAAGTGATCGAAATTTTCTTGAGTTGTGCTTAATTCTTCTCACATAAACTCATTAATTATCCGTCTTCCCCTCATCTTTCTTTTCCCAGCACCTCTTCCCCCGTATATGTATGTTCATTCCTTGCAGTATCTATCCATCTTTTTCTGCTGGGATCTAATAAAATGCAGGTCACGCGCGTGTCTCTACTGCGCGTCTCGTGTTGGCGCGTGTCCCTGTCCAGTCTAAATCAGATTGATTAACGGCGCGAGGTGGCAGCTCCCGCGGGAGGCCTTGGGCTGCGTCGGGGCCTCGCTAGCTCGGTAATTGCCCGGCGCAGTGCCTTGGCTGTTGCTCCTAATGGTGCCCACTCCTCAATAACTCCATTGTATCACAATAAACGGAGACTACCGACCACCGGTCAAATGGAGTCACTAAGTATTAACTGTAGGCTATGTGTGCGCGCGAAATAGAGAGACTAGGATATGCATTGTATTGTTCCCCCAAGTGATTTCAATCAGATTAAATAGCAGGTCTTCGGCTTAAACTATACAGACAGTTTCTGACAGAACCAGCGTGATGATAATGCAAACATTCGTTAAATAAATTCAAGAACCAAATATGCGTTCAGAAAAACATAAAATTGTCAAAAAAGAAAAAAAAGAAAGAAAATAATACACAGAAATTCATACAAATTATTGGTTGTTAACCTAATTTATTTTATTTGGTTATGGACATAATTTATTTATTTTGACTTTTATGAAAGCCAAAAAATAAACTACACATGACACATGGCTTACAGCTGCCTTTAGATTTATCTTATTATTTTTTTTGCATAAAAACAAATAAATCTATTCCTGTAAAAACTATGGACTTATGTTGTGCTGTACATAATATTCCTGAAGTTTCATTACTAAATAAATTTCTTATAATGAAATAATAATATTACTAATAATAAAACAACATTTTTAGCATGTCAGTCCAAAGGCATGTAGCTTTACCACAGTGTGTAACCTCAAAGTATATTATATATATATATATAAAACGTTCTCCATTGCTAAAGGTTAACACTGTGATTTATGAATTCATGAATGAACCATTTATCTTCTGTAATTCTGTATTCATACAAATCCCCTGTTTCTGAGTAACATTTAAGAGGCTAATTGGTTATATGACTGCAGTGCTCCCAGATTTTACTTAAAGTAGCACTTCACTTATCTGGTGGAATTAAAAAAAAAATTGTTTACAAATATGTCTTGGTAAAAAATAACCCTGGAATGAAAGAAAAGGGAACTGAGAATGGCTAGAGATCATAATCACAATTAAAAGAACCAAAGACTTAAACTACTTCAATCTGTGTGCAGTGATTTTATTTAATACACAAGCTTCACAATTTGAGTTGAATTACTGAAATAAATGAACTTTCCACGGCATTCTAATTTATTGAGATGCACCTGTATTTTTTGTACAGTATGTCCACTCCTAAATGGGGCTCCTCAAAAACATTGACGTAATCTCAGATTTTAAATTAGATTGACCTTTTGTTCATTCAAAGGGCAATGTAAGCACAGGAAATGAGAGCTAGATACAAAAGGAAATAAGAGGCTGAAATAAAGGCGCAGATCTGTAAACAGGGAAGATGGGTATACAAGTTTCTGTTGCAACAGCTGTAAAATCCCGTCAAGGTACTGAGGGATTACCTCATTAACTATATTAATTAATTAATTGGAGTATGTAAACTCATTAGCTGCTGTGTAATTGACAGGATGTTCGAGGCTTTTCTAACAACTTCTCTGCATCACACCTTAATTAGTGCCGCGTTACTCTGACGAGACCACAGAGAGGGTGAGATTTTCGAAAGAGACAGGGAGGTGAAGTGCTAAAGATGAACCCAAAGTAAAAGCTAGACGTACAGTGGCATGAGAATAGACAGGTTTACATAACCAAGAATCAATTACTGAATTAATGAATCAAATTTGAAATGAGAAACAAATTGGCTGGGTATTCTACTTGAGTGACATTAATTTGTGGACGTTGCGCTCCCTGCTTCAACCCTCATGATGCAGTTTTTGTTTCTTATTCAGCCCCATTGCATCTATCCCTGCCACGAGGAGCCAAACTTCAACTAATAAGTGGCATTTAACAAATACATTAATATTCAGAGCTCTCTAAAAATAAAACTAATTTCCACAATCTCGCTGCAGTTACAACAAAAGTTTTGCCTGTCTCAAAGTGTGTTGGAATCTACCTGTATTGGATAGAAGATCATATACTATGTCTGTAGTATCAGCTTCTGCAAATCTTTGACCTGCAATGAGGTCAATAGTCCTTTCTCGTTCTCTCTCTCACTTACACATGCGCTCAGACTTTCTGTCGTTTTGCTCATCTATCTTACTTACACTGATCTGATGCTGTCTGTGTCTCTGGCCTCGCAGTAACACTTTCTCTCGACCTCTCTGTCGGCTCTCCAATGATTAGCCATCCATCTTCTTCTCGTCCGTTCATCTCTCTATCATCCCACACCATTTTACTGCCTCCTATTGCACCCCCTGCTCATTTGGGTGGGCTCACATTTTCATGTTTCACACTTTTTAATTGCCTTTTCACTTTAAACTTTAAGCTATAATAAATATAGTGTAAATATTGTTTTACACCTAAAACAACAGTGACATTGGGAAGTTAACAGCTTTCTTTTCAAAATAATAAGTATTTCATCGTTTACTCACTCTCATGTCGTGGCTTTATTTCCTCTCAACAAAAAAGAAGGCGGAACTGTTTGTGTCAGTATAAAGTCAGTGCACTGTAAAAAATTATTTTGAGACTTTGCAGTTTCAACTCTTTTTTTTTTTTTTTTGTAGAATAATTAGAAAATGTAAGTTTATTGGATCTCAACTAAGCTGAAAGCTAATTTAACTAGTAAAACTGTTGTTTCAACTCAAAAACGCATGTTTCCGAAAAATTGTAAGGAAGTGGGGTAACAAAGTTGATTCAACAAATTGTTTTTTACAGTGTGAGGACCAAAACAACACTGGACTCCATCGCTTGTCAATTCTGTGAACAAAAAAAAAAACACTTTTCAAAATGTCTTTGTCTTTGGTGTACCACAGAAGAAAAATGTTTGGCCATAAGGATGAGTAAATGATGACAGCAAATTTCATTTTTGGGTGAACTATCCCTTTTGAGTGAATCCAAACTCATGTTGGTTTGGTTGTGTGTATGTTTGTGAAAATGCTTTGAGTGGACCTTGAGATGGGTTAAATAATTTAGCTAAGGCGAGAGATAATTAATGAGGGCAGAGATAGACATTTGGCAGAGTGTGGCTCTGTGTGTGTGTTTGTGTGTGGCCCAGATGGAAAAGAGGGAATCTCATCTTAAAGACATGAATGATTTAACACAAGAGGAGATCAGTGGAATGACAATATATGCAATACAGCATGCCATACACTGCCTAAGCTTACTCTCCTCGTCTTCTGACTTTCTGCATCTCATCCTCCACTTTATGGAGGCTGTGTTGAATCCCTAAAATTCTGGATTTGGCCTGCAGCACAAGAGCCACTTCAGCAATGAGTAGCATAGACATTCTGCTCCTCAATGGAACAAACTGAGTAACAGCATTAACAAAATTCTGTATTTTATTAATATTTCAATTAGTCATAGTCAATTAGAGTAACTTTTGATCTGATATCACATTCAAATGTGTCCCAATTTGCCCTTTAAACTAAACACAAAAAGCTAGATTGCAGCAGTTTCTCAAATTAGATTCCCATCTGAACATAACCTTGAAAATGAATTTGAATTGTTTATTTAATGTATTGTGGTTTATCCAGTCATATTCTAATATTTGACCCTGGATCAAAAAATCATCTTAAGTTGCACATGTATATTTGTAGCAATAACCAAAAATAAATTTTATGGGTCAAAACTATACATTTTTCTTTTATGCATTAGGAAATGAATAAAAATCATGTTCCAAGAAGATATTTTGAAAATGCAAGTTTTAATTAGTAATATGTATGGCTTCATTTGGACAACTTTAAAGCCCATTTTCACCAAAAAAAAAAAACAAAAAAACAAAGACTGTCACTTAGTTGTAGCTCGGCCAAGTATTATTATTATATTACCCTATCCTACAAACTATAAATCAATGGAAAGCTTATTTATTTAGCTTTCATATGAAATAAAAATCTCAATTTTGAAAAATTTACACTTATGACTTGTTTTGTGGTCCAGTTTCACATATTAACATAATATTTTTGAATAAATATTAAAAGTTACATTAGATGTTACCACTTCAAACACATTTTAATCATTTTTACAATGTAGGACGAACAGTAGTTCGATGTTTTTATTTTTTGTGAAAATTGATTTTTTTTTTCCTACATTTTTGAAAGATAAATCCACTGGTTTAAAAAAGGCTAATATACTGCATATGTTTGGCGTAGTTTGGCTTCACACTCAGAGCTTGTGAAGAGATTGAATCAGTACATTTAGCTGAGAAGGTTCATATAGCTAGTACGATTACTAGTATTTCACAGATACACTCTTTGGATCACAAACCTGTGGACTCTCAACAAACAGTATCTTTTGTGCTAGATCATTTATGATGAACAGACAAAGAGCATAATTGCAGGTGTTATGTCATGTTAATGGCAGTGTGATGAAGGGAAGCTGACAGGTTGCTACAGACTCATTATTGGGTTTTCATCATTTCCTGTCAGATATATCTGTCACAAAGGGTCAAAAGCTCCAGGAATCTGTGTGTGTGTGTGAGTGTGTGTGAGAAAGACAGAGACACTGTGTGTATGTAAACACATGTTGCCAAGGGAATTTTTATCTCCTTGGATAATCCCCACTTTCTGTTCCACTACTAAAAATCAAAACTGAGCGGTTGAGTTGAGAGTGCCTGAATCCCAGATCCGTGTCATGTTTCACCAGATGGAGAGGTTTTTTCTCTCCTTACTTTTTCATTTATTCTAAATCCACGGCTCCTGTGAGGACTGTCTCCAGCTGTTGCATTTCGTTCCTCTCCAGAGAGTCAAATAGAGAGCATTTGCGTTTGTTACAATTGTCCTCTTTTCATTGGAAACTGTTAACCTTTTGCTATTTCTGACTGTTCAAATAAAAACATGGTTTATTCTGTTAAATAGTCCCAAATGGACTGTTCAAAACACATTTTAACCCATATGATATATGCTCTTTTTAAGTTGTCATTGTCTTGTCTAAATCTGTATATATGTTTGCATTGTCTTTTTTCCCTCTCTCTGTAGGTGTCTACAGAAGGATAGGCTGAAAAAATTACTGATGAATAATTGAGTAGCAGCCTTACTGGATCCTATTTAAATGTTAAATGTATTCCTTAATCCTTCTGGTGAATTTAATATTTGTTTGATATTTCAGTCATTTACAGTTCATTCTCGTCTGACTTAGTCTAGTTATAGTAGCTCTAAAGACTTAGTTAGCAAACTCTACCATTGTGTAGAATGAACCCAAAGGCTGTTTTTACCAGGGATAGGCAAAACTAAGAGATGAACAATTGGCTTTCAATTTATGAGTTGGAATTTGAATTGAATTGGTCACAGTCCACAAGTCCACATCTATCTATCTATCATTCTGTCATTCTATCTTTCTGTCTGAAAACAAGAATTCAAAATTAATTTTGTGTCTTGAAAAACTTTGCTTTTCTAGTAAAAATGAATTGACAGATTTTTTAAATCTTGTTTGCTCCCTGAATTTAATTCAGGAATTGAATTGGAATTTAAAAGGCATTCTCAATTCAGCTCTAAATAACACAATCTTTGTGTACACACACACACACACACTCACAGTCACATCTCCTACCTGTCCATTCTTCTTGAGGTCGGCCCACATACTAGTTCCATCTCCGCCCCTCATGAGCACATGATAAGTGAAGAAGTAGATTCCAGGAAGAGGGCAGGTGAACTTGCCAGTGGTAGGCTCATAGTAATTCCCTACATTTGTCACCACATCATCAAACTTAAGTATCTCACTCCCCTCATGTTGCTTGCGCAGACCTGCATAAAAGGCAATTTTAGGGCTGTAGAACGATGGGATGTATCCTCCTGGGCCTGGACCTGGAGGTCCAGGTGGACCTGGTTTTCCAGGTGGCCCACGTGGGCCTGGTGGCCCTTGGTTTCCACGAGAACCCGACTTCCCTCCCCCTCTGCGTCCAGAGGTGTCGTGAGGTGGAGGCGAAACAGGTGTTAGTTCATTGGTGGGCGTTAGAGAGTCACAGACCATCTTGCAGCTTCCAAGCATCTCATAATGTGTACTTCCGCCTCCAGACCCACCCAGTTTGGTGCTGTGGACCAACAGTGGAATAGCGACTAGTAGCACGAGCACCATGGCCACACCCACTGCCGCGCCAATAACGCGCTTCCTGCGGCTGAGGTGCGAGGCAGCGAAAGAGAGGAAGTCCTCTTCCCCTTTAGAAGAAACAGGCCCGGCCAGAATGAACTCTGGGAAGGAAAAAGCACTAGGGTGAGATAGAAAAGTTAACGAGAAAAGTGGCTTGTGTCTGAGAAATGAGCTAAAATAAATACTTTTTTTATATGAAAAATCCACCTTCGGCAGCAAACAAATCAAATATCCTATATGGAACAAAGTCTTTAAGAACGTTTGTGTTCATTTCCTTTTAAAAGTTTAAATTTCTGCTATTTTCCCCATCTGCTCTCAATTACTACTTCAAAATCATAATCACCAGTAACAATAAACCACTAACCACTACCACTTCTGAATGACACACACCTGGTTATCACTCCATTTAAACAGCAATTCTAGATGATCCAGTGGGTTTATATTGTCACATGAATATATATTACTTGTCTAATATAAGCGACATGGGGGAGTTGGTGTCTCCAAATGTATGTCCGTGGTTGGAGATTCTATCAGGTGATGTGGAGGTGTATTTCTTAGGGGGTGCTGTATGGCAGTGGTGTCTCCTCATAGATTGGTGGACTGACAACGGTGAGGCTTATTTTTCCATGAGAAGTTCAAGAAGCGTTCTGGAGAATTCACAGAAAAGTCCATGTCCACCTCAGCATTTAAACAAACTCTGCCCTTCCTCTCACAGAAAAAAGCTGTGACTGTGATTCAAATTGATCAAAAACGATCCACGCTGTGTATTATTTTGACAGTCTTAAACCTTCAAATGCGTAAAGGTTTTTGTTCTTCGCTTGTAAACATCCTGTAAGCCCGAAATGGATGGTAAGATATAATCTTAAATCAGGCTCACAGCACTCTGGGTGATTTTCAGTCCCCGCTGGTCTTCATCAAACTTCAGCTGAATAACATTCAGGTTCCAAGATCAACCAGCATCTCGACATGTGTTTCACTGAGTTGAAACATAAAAAGACCTAAATCAGATTAACTGTAAAACTTACAGCACATCTTTTAAGAGCTGCCAATGGATTCACTGATGCTTATTGAGAATGCGCTATGAGGTTATTTATTTCTGTTCAAAATTAGGCTTTTCACAGAAAAATAAGCTTTTAAGCACAAGGCCTCCTAGTGACAAGTAAGGTTGCATATAATGTATTTTAATCATTATTTAACTGACTTTAATAAAATCATGCCATCAGAGTTTGCAGACACATTACTACATCACAGATACATTACCCCTCCAAAGCAACTACAAACATTAGCCAATCAGCAATCACAGATTTAAAGAATTTAAATAATCAGATAACAATCAATGTTGTGTCAACTGCTTGTTTCCAGGTATTGTCCATTTACCTTCAAACATATATATTAACTTTTGTATTGCACTTTGTAGGCTTCTTACTAAACCACTATCAAATAGCTATGTTTCCTGATCCCCCCCCCCCCCCCCCCCATCCAGTTAAAATGCAAATCATGAAAAACATCCATTAAAAGTTTTTTAACACTTTCTGAGAAACAAATGACCACGACAAAACAATTCAACCTACCTTACAAGTTCCCAGAGAGTATGAAAATTGATGAGTAACTCCGCGCGACACAGCAGCTCCTCTCGCGTGCGCGAGTAGCTCAGAATATGTCAGAGAATCTCGAGCCTTAGGGTTTTTCTGTAACAGTCACTCTGCTCTAACCGTTGTCAGATTGAAATATCTTGTCTTCTCCTTTTGTCGCTTCTTTGCGACCTCGTCTGCTTCTTCAAGACATTTCACTTTAAACGCCTACTTCTATCCTATCATATCTTTAGGGATCAATAAACTAGGCCTACTGGTGACTGCAAAAATTATTTAGTAACCGAATTACTGTTTAAAAGTCCGATATGGCAATATTTTTGTCAGGATATTGTCAAGAAGCAACAGTTTCTCACTTGTTCGTTTTCTGTGAGGAAAAGGCGCTTCCACCTGCGAGATGTGCGTCTCGCGCTCCACCCGCCCTTCACACAGTGATACGCTCGCGCTCACTCGCACCAGTCTCCGCAGATCAAAAAATCGATTTCCCGAGGAGATGTGCATCCTAATAGGGTTGCTGTCTTCCCAATTAGTACTTATAAAAATAAGTCAGGTTGTATGGTATGCTGTCATAGCAGAAGTGAGGGATGGCCGCAGTAAGAAATAGAGGACCGACTGTACATAAGCTGTCTATAACTACTAGTCTGTATGTGGGAAATGCCCAATGATCAATGAAGGCTGTATTTACTGCTGAATTGTTACATATTTATATACGAGTTTATGATGATTATGTATCATCCAATATATTAACTGGGATTTAATGTAATCACTTGATAATTTTATTTTTGTTGTTATATAACAAATCACACCACTGCACTCTTAAAAATAGGCTACAAGTTCTTTACTGGTATCAATGATCCTGTGAAAACCGTTTAAAATCCATGGAACCTTTCCAATTCACAAAAGTGTATTTTTTTAGTGGAAATAGAGTCTTCAGATTATTTAAACATTAAGCACTAAAACGTCATTTTTAGAAGCAAATGCAAATCTTGTGCAGGAGAACGATATGTACACATAAAACATTGCATGAAATGCTTTAAAGTTTAATGTAAGTATGCCTCCATAGTAGTTTCAAATGTAAGACAAAAGCACAGATAATATAGCATATTTGAAATGGTTTAAATAAAACATAATGAGATTTATTAGCATAATCTGAGCCAAAAAAAGTGCATAAATTGTGTGACTAAAGAAAATGTCCTGTGGGCATTTTGCAAATGTACATTTGATTGTCTTCTTCCATATTCAATGAGGACATCTTATAGGATTTTTTTTTTTAATCTTCACTCTCTTAGCAAAATTCAACCCTTGTTTAACTCCTCTCTCACTTCACTGCATATGCCGCAGGAGTCGACTGCCCTGAGAACGCGTTTGTCATGGTGAACCTATAGCCTTCTACAGTATATCAGCTTACTTATTAATGCCTGCTTAGGCGTCTTTACACTTATTAGTAGCATGAGATTCTACAGTATATCAGCTTACTTATTAATGCCTGCTTAGCTGTCTTTACACTTATTATTAGCATGAGATGTTTTTATAATATGGCTGATAAAAAAAATGGAAATCATTATTGCATTTATCTGTGCTGATGTTAAAAGAAGGGAGAGGGAGGAGAAAAGGATAAGAAAGCTTGAGAGAATGACAGTGTGTAGGGTGAAAGACAGTTTAGCTGTGTTTTCAAGTCTGTTGTCAGTGTCTCTGTGTCTTAAGCCTTCAGAGCTCATTAGGAGTGATAGACACATTGCTACTGACAACCTCCCCCACACACTTTAGCTCTCACCTTTCTCTTTACCTATCATCCAACTTTCACTGTCATTTATATATCTATCACCATTTCCCATCTATTGAACCAAAGCACCTCTCCTTTTCTCTTTCACCATTAGTTTTTATCTTGGACTGCTGGAGAATCAGCATTGATGTTTCTCTTGTTGGGTTGTACTCACTGTTAACGTGAGGTCTTTGTCACAAGGTGTAGGTGGTTTTATTCTCATTAAAGTGTATGTTCCTGCACATTATGATCGATTGAAAGATCTGTGTTTTTGCATTTTCAGTTTAAATTATCATTGATTTGTTCTGATTGTTGAGGATGATACAATAAATGGTAATGTTGGAACTTACTGTGGTGCTAAACTTGATATGATATAATCTCAGGTTTCTCTGAGTGCAGATAGAGAGAAAGAGAAAGAGAGAGAGAGAGAGAGAGAAATAATTTACACTATTTCACCACTGCATTCACACCATTTTGACCAGCAAGCATTGTCAGTTTGTAGTGTTTTAAGTGCACTGAAACAAGGAATCATCTGGCAAAGCTATTGGTTTTCATGATTCAGAGTTTCAAAAAGCTCAGTTTGTCCCATAACTAGTGTCCAGTGATGTCGGGACAACCGATGGCATTTGGCGTCATTAACTCCAAACTTGTGTGAAATTTCTCACTGTGTAAAGTTTGAACAAGTGCAAATGAGACTTCACGATTTTAAGTTTAAAATGAATTCAAAATGAAAAATTCTCTCAATTACTCACCCTCACCTTCCAAAACCAAGAATAATCTTAAAAACACAAATCAAGATATTTTAATGAAATCTGAAAGTCTTCCGCTCCTTGAAAGTCCATGCCATGTATTTGAGAGTTGATAGAGATAATCCATATAAATCAAGCGGTTTAATCCAAGTCTTCTGAAGAGACATGATGGCTTCATATGAGGAACATATTTCATTTGGCTTTTTTTTTTAACATAAAAAACACTGGTTCTTCCGCTGACCTCAACCCATGCCTTGCTTTCTCAATGTCTGTAGCTCGTCGCGACGCCTGATACCACGTGATGTAGAGTTTGCCGACAGGTCAAGATATTTAACATGCCATGGCGCTTTCCCACTGCGTGGTGCGTCTCAGCTCGGCACGGCTAAGTACGGCATGGCTCGATCTCAAACATATTCTTGAAACTGTCGCTTTCAATGACTATTATTTATTTATATTAAAAAAAATCTTGTTACATTGTTTATAATTAATATATTGAGGAATACTAAGAGAATTGATGTCTAAATTTAAATGAAGGAAGGAGAGTGTAATGAATTACTTCCCAGGTCGCCGTAGACCTGAGGTATGCATTTAAGGGTTAATTCCACAAAGCTATCATGGCTTCAAAACTTTTAGAAAGTTGAGTCAAAACACTTAATCACTTAACTACTGCAGAATGAATTTGAGGAACAGTAGTATATCTAGTTGAATTCTTGCTATTAAAAGAAACTACCTTTCAAATCTTGACAGACAAATGGCACTCATTTACAATTCTATTGATGGTTTTCTGGAGTACAGAGGAAGAAGGTCACCCTAAAGCCTTGGAAGAGGAAAGATGCGTGTTTGTGTAACACTGTAGCCTTTCTACACCATCTCTTTGGAGGTTTCATAGGGCCACTTCTGTGTTTTAGTCTCTTTCTATCACAAGTAATTGATTTTGGTGAAGCTATTGAGAACTATTGTTGTAGCAGCTGTTTATAATTGTGCGTGTCTGCCTGTCCATGTTTCCTCCTGCTTAAAGCTCACTGGGGCAGATCCAAGGAGGACTTGTCACCATTTTGCCTCTTGATCAATAGAGCACCTCCCATGATGCACCTTGTCAGCTTCTCACACTGGCAACTACTTGATGTGTCTGAGGTCACATTAGCATAACTATCTCATGAAAACTTTTAGAGCAACTCAACTCAGTACATAAATAATTAATATGCAAAGACATAGTATCCAAAAAAAAAAAAAAAAATGAATTGCTAAAACTAAAACAATTAGTAATTTTTAAATGTAAATAAAAATGTAATCAAATAAAAATAAAAATAGTATATAATAATTCATAATATGAAAAAAATTATCATTATTTGGGGTTTGGATTTGCCTTCTAAAATTACTTTTGTAATGAAAAAGAATAAGGCAAGGGGGAAGCTGAGTTTGTAACGTGTGTTTGTGTGTGTGTGTGTGTGTGTGTGTGTGTCTCTGATTGCTTGCTGATACAGGGTGACATGGTTCAGATTGACTCAGCCTGCTTTTCTAATTCTCTCTATTAATAAGCCACAGCTTCCCACTGTTGCACCGGACTATATCTATTCATCTCAATTTGTCATCTGCTCTCTCCCCTCTTCTCTCCTTCTCTTTCAGTCTTGCTCTTCGTAAACACCTCTGCCCATCTCTCGCTCTCCTTTTCTCCCATCATCTCCTGCATCACATCCGATTCACTCCTCTCCTGTTCCAAATCTGTCCATTCCACCTGCCTCTTGTGTCCTTCTCAGCATGAAGATGGAGAAGGCCACCATTCCTACATCTTAATTCTATTGAAATACGAAGGCAAGATAAGCTGTTGCTCTTCAGTAAATTGTCCTGGCATGAAATTATTCAGCTATTTAATTTAAATAGGAAATAATGCAATCACTCAGAAGCATGCGGCAAAAAAATCAACAACAACAAAAAAACCTTTTCATAAGATCCTTGATGGAAATAAAGGCTTCACAGTACTCACTTTTATATTTAGAACACTGTTTATTCAAATTCATCCTTGCTGTTTTCATGAAAAAGTTGTTTTCCCCTTTCTGATTGGGCAGGGATAGACTGCTATAATGAATCTTAAAACAATCATGCTTCTTTTATGCCCCCCATGCTATTATTTATTGCAATGCAAGTTCAGAGTCTAACAAAACTGCATGGCATCTTAAAGAATAATAATTCAAGCAAGAGTATTTAATGAATTTCAAGTTGATGTGACATTTTCTGAAATATATAGACAACATCTCCCACTGTGTTGTCACAAAATGTCAACTTGTTCAGTGAATTTGATCTTTTAATGTTGGAAATGTACATTAGCTTTTTTATAGACAAACTATTTGTCTAGAAACTGACTTTCATCAATCTGTATAGGCCTATATATATTTTGTGAAAGACCCTGTATATTCACAGAAAAAAATACACAAACAAAGGATTGCTTTCTGGAAGAAATTATGACACTGAACATTTTGAGAAAAAAAGACAAAATGTATTGCTGTTACAGAAGTACAAAAACTAAAAAGATAAAAGAAGAATCTCCAAAGCATGACAAGGGCTAGAAAGACAGCAGGGAAGAAGAGAAAATGAGGGAACATCCAGCAAGACTGACAAGAATAACAGAGACTACAAAACATTGATTTTTTTGCCCTTAACTTCATTCATTTGCAAACACACATACACTCGCTTCTCTAACCAATTTATACAGACATTAGTCATACAGTTTATGAAAATATATATAATAAATGCTTTTCTTGATTGGTAACACTATATAATGTTAATTATTTTAGTCTAACCCTTACAAACTGCCAAACACAAACAAAACTATCAAAAATCTTTTATATGTATTATATATGTATTTATTGCTTTCACACATTCTAATTTATCAAATGTTTACTGCAAACTAACTTAAAACACAAAATAATAATAATATATATATCTTTTTTTTTTTTGCGAGCACAAACCCAGCTATCCAGAATTTCAGGGAAAATGTTAACAAAGGTGAAGCCAGGAAGTGATTTTTTTATATTTTTTATGTCCAGTCAGTGATCTCACTGGTGTGTTATCGGCAGTAATCTGTGCATTTGCTGCATTTTGTGTTTCATTTGAAACCTATTGACCATATTGATCTTGATGGAAGAGAGTAAAGCTTAAAGCATTTTTTTAATGCAAGTTGGAGGTTTTGTACAAATTGATGTTTCATTTGAGATTGTGTTTGTGGTGGTTTAATCAAAATGCATGTGTGAAAGTGTCATGTCAAGCAGGTACAATTACTGGTATGACCAACATCAGCATAATATGACCCTGAATAACCCACTGCTAGGATGCATTTTTATATCAGTATGATTTTAAGTATAGCTTCACAACTACACCCCCCCCCCTTTTTTTGTTGCTATGTTTGTGTGTTTGTCTAAGGTTTTTAATTAATGCATCTAATTTAAGAGATCATCCAAAGAACTCCCACCTTCACTTTCTCTTCCTCCTCCATCTTTCTGTCCCTCTCTGTCACCCAATTTATTATGAATGAGTGTTGTCTGTCTCGTTAGTGTTCAGAACACAGCACTGTAAACATGAACAAAAACAAACACATCAGGCTAACCTCAGATAATTGCCGTCTTTCTATTTCTTTCTGCATTCCTCCTTTCTCTTTCTCTCCATCGTTTCTTCAACTTTCATTGTTAGCAAACTACAGTGGACAAAACTGGCAAGTTTCATACTCCATCCAGCATGCTTACAAATCCACCCATTAATTAATGGGCTGCAACTCCTTGTGCCACAGAAACAGAGGCATGCATGGCAGAGGCCAGTTTTGACTCTCATTTAAGCTAATAATTGATTTCAGTAGAGTCTGATTTGAGCATGTAAGCGAATTAATTTAATAGCCTAGTTTGAGTATAATGTTTAATTGATTCGTCAATAGGTAGTGACAAGTTTCTGTGTGGGAGTCATTGTGTTTTCAATGGTTAAACAAACTACCAATAATGTGTCTAAAATGTAATAACTTAATATTAGCTTATTTTTTTTAAACCAATATCGCATTCGCAATCATACTATTGATTTAGCGAAGTAAACTTGCTTGGAAGTTGACAACGTATCTTAGAAGGCTAATTAATAGCAATACATTTTTTTTGGTTTGTTACATATGCCCTTAAATGTAAAAAAAAAAAAAAAAAAAAAGACTGACTAGGCTAAATCTTGCTTTAGGCTTTACACTTTAATCTGACAAAGTAGGCTATAGAGCAATGCTGCAAATCCATAAATAAATAATCAAACAAAAATAAAATAGAATAGTAAAAATACCATAAAGTATCTCCTCTCCAAACATGCAGAATCCAGATAGCTAAGGGCGCTCTGTTTGTGAGCTAGTTAAACAAGTATGGTTGAGGACTCTGGCTGTTGAGATAATTGCCCTCTTTTGCAATGATACCGCTTCAGTAAATAGAAAATAAATGTAAAAGGGCAAACTGCTCTTGGGTCAGGAAGCCGTTCTCTTGTAAACATGCACTTCCCTCCCACTGGACTCTCATTGAAATTCTACACAGTCTCCTGTAGTGTTGTTAGGAACATCTTTCAGAGCCAATTAATTTCCCTTACACATGTTTCTCTCTTTAACTCTCTGGCTTCATGTATTTCCAGTTCCTGTCCCAGTTCCTCTTAACAATCTTTCCTGACCACTAAGTTCATGGTGACTTTACGATACCAACATAGTATTGAAGTTAAAGTCATTATATTGTTCTGAAAAATCCCTAACCTGAGACCAGCATTTTAAAGTTATACTTCTGCTATGCTTTTAAACTATGCAGTCCGCAAACAGCTCTTAAACTTGTTTTGTGATATAACCTTTCTGATCTATAACCAATCATTATGTATCTGAATGGTTTTTCCCAAATAACCCAAAACCTATAGACCCCCACTGAAACTTTTGACTGTTCCTCCTAGATCCTGTAGGCTAGATTCATTAAATTTAGTGTAAAACATCAGTACCTGTTTTGGGCTGCTAATTTTTTCCCTAAGTATTATATTTACAGATATTTTTCCAAGAGTGAAAGATCAAAATTACAATAGACAACCATTGCATACTTCTGACTAGAATTCCCCTCAGAGTTTTTAGGTTGGCACAGTCCATTATAGCCTATTCTCACTTCCTGAATAAAATTAAAAGAAGTTTTACTTGGAATTTTCACAAATTTACATGCCAAAAGCCACTGACTTCACTTTAGATTAAAACACTATGGAAGTGAATGGCTACCAGCACCTGTTTGGTTACCAACATTTATTGTTTTATTTTTTTTATATATTATTTTGTGTTCAAGAAATAAAAGCATACAGGTTTGGAACAACTTAACAATAATGATAGATTTTTCATTTTTGGGTGAACTATCCCCTAAGGCTTTTTAATCTCTCAGTCAAGGCTTTATCAAACCAAAAAAAAGTTTGTCTTAAAGAATTTTCTCTCTTTTTTTCAGACTGGGAAGAAGGATCAGGATGAAATGAGTAGGAAGAGAAAGAAGCAGATTGTGTCAGGAGCTTTACCCCTTGAACGTGAATGCACGCAGGAGCCTTCACTTAACAGAAGGATCTGTCATACCACGTATGTGGTGCGTTTGCATGCGTGTGAGAATCAGACTCTGTTGACAGAATATCTTACAGAGCTTGATGGTATTGACAGAAATCACTGCCTGAAAATAATACAGTGGACATTTGAACACGTGGGTCTGCCCTTGTCCACAATGACAAGATGAAATATCACTGAAGACTGCATTGCGTGTGTGTGTGTGAGCATGACAGTTCTCTGACTTTGAAAACATGCCATAACGTGCGACAATTTAATTATAAGTAGGAAGAGCATCATACATTCAGATTAATTAATAAAGATTAGTAAATTATGCTAATAATCACACTCAGGTCGACATAAATCTAATTTTTTTTTTTTTGATGGTGATATTTACAGGATCTTAAAAATAAAAAAATAAGCCAAGGCTTGACTCCATGTAATACAGTTCTGAAATTAAAAATTTCAAGTTGTTTTAGCTTATTCTAATGAAATAAAAAGCTATAAAAATCATTTTTACTGTGAGTATAGTATTAGCCATTGCTGCCAAAGAAGAAATGTGAAAATGCAAGTATTTGTTTGAATCAGTGTGAGTGAGTCAGTATGGCTTGGTGTGCCCTTTATCTTCATCACTTAATTTGGCAGTAGCTGGTTTGAGTCTTCCACTGATGCTGATTTTGTGGAAGGAAGTGGCCTTTTCTGGGAACACAAGGGAAAATGTTTGTTTTAAGAAGAGTTATAGAGTCTCTCTCTCCTTCTCCGTCATGCTCCCTTGCTTCTGCTCTTAAGGTCACGGTTTGTAACCACCGTCACTGACTGTCACTCCATTTCTCTCTTTCTTTCTCACTTTTTCTCTTTCCACCTCTACCCTCCCCCATCTCTCTCTGGCCCTCTGTCAGCCATTTCAAAAACACCTTTGAAATAAAGCGAAAAAAATAAAGACTGAGGAACAGTAAAAAGGAGGTGAAAGAAAGGAATAGAATCAGACAGAAGAAAGGGAACAAAGACAGAAACGTCAAAATATTGACCATCATTCCATCAGAATCCCTGCCAGGAAAAATCAATCCATTAAACATCATGCTAGTTGTGTGTCACGTTTTGTTTGACAGCGCTAACAGCTAAACTCTGGCCATGCACTAAAATAATTCAGAATTGAAAAGGTCGTTCTTGCTCTGTGGTCTCTGTGAACTATTTACAGTGCTCCAGTTTTTCATGTCAAAAAGACTTTTACCTCAAAATCTGACACATAAAAATTGCCCGACATTCAGATTAAAAAAAAAATCCAAATAAAGAAATCCAAATAAAGAGCCCATATCAATGCAAAGTGTACTTATGTACAAATTGTACAAAACCTAACATTCAAATGTATGATTTTATTTATTATTTATTTATATTTAAAGGTGCCTTAGAATACATTGATACAATATTTTAAATTGTCCGCTGATGTTCCCAGAGTGTGTATGCAAAGTTTTATCTAAGAATACACCACAGATCAGTTTTTATAGCTTCTTGAAATTGCCACTTTTAGGGTATGAGTCAAAACGCTCTGTTTATTAGTGATGGGAAGTTCGGATCATTTTTGTCACGCTGTCTGGTCTCTGTTTTCCTGGGTGTCCACTAGTGGTCTCACTTCCCCTTAGGCACCTCACCGTAGGCACTACAATTCCCACAAAGCCTTGTCCCTTCATCACAGTAATTGCACTCCTGTTAATTGCACCAGGTGCCTTCACTTATTAATCATTATCCTCCCTATATTTACCAGTCTTTTCCTGTTTGTCTTGATCCTTTCCTTCCATTCAGTCCTTTCCTTCCGTTTCCCAGTTTTCTTGTCTTCCGAGTTCCTTCCTGTTCCCTTTCCTGTTACTTCTTTGTTTGTTTGTTTGGATTGATTTCTGGTTTTGACCCTGGCTTGTTTGATTCTGATCTGGATTACCCTTAATCAGTGATTCTCAAATCTGGCTCGCGAGATCCAGTGTCCTGCAGAGTTTAGCTCTGACTCTAATTAAAAACACCTGCCTGTGATTTTCTAATGATCCTGAAGACACTGATTAGCAAACTCATGTGTTTGATTAGGGTTAGAGCTAAACTTCGCAGGAAAGTGGATCTCGCGAGCCAGATTTGAGGATCACTGCCCTTAATAAACCACACTACGATTGGATCTTTCGTCTCCTGTATTTCCCTTGGTCTCCGATCGTCACAATTTTACCCACATTTTACCTTTGAGTCTCATTCAGCAAAATTAACGTATCTTTGTCATCTCATTCATTTTTATCAAAATACAATTAAAATGTTATGCGTTACTTCCCTAACATGTCTACTAGTACTTACACAAACGTTGATCACACTACAAACAATACAAAACTATACTGCTATAAGAAACAGAAAATATTAGTTCATTGATTACCTTGGTCTTAATTTACAAGCTTCCTTACAAACGGGTGCATAGTCATTATTATCAACATCATCATTATTAACATCATTATTATTATTTACTCTTACAGTTACTGCGTTTCTTATCTTAAATTGTAGTTTTTTACTTCTTACAGATTATAAAAATGAACTAATCGTTTGAGAACAACCCATCACTACTCTTTATGTGTATGTCCCCTTTAAATGAAAATGAGCTGGTGCTCCCTCCTCCCTTCCAGTGTTGCCAAGTGGTCTACCTTAACACTTTTGCCACAGGTTGCTTTTCATATGGACGGGGGTTTGTTGCCTTCTCAGAAGTGTGCGGAGCGGTGTTAGGTGACCACCACATACCTATTCACGATCATTCTGGTAGCATGTGAAGGCAGCATTAGTCACAATGGTAGCTTTAGCAACATTAGCCTTGCAGAGAGCCAATAGGTTTTTTGGAAAACAAAATATGATGTGTGATGCTTACTTTGTCTGGAGTCTGGGCGTTTGCGCACGATACATTTGTATCGATCCTTCTTTCAGAAGCAATGTTTGCACAACTCCAGCACTGAACTTACCATCTTTTTGTGAGGCAGTCGAGTCCGGTGTAAAATATTAGCACAAACTTTTTCTTTTAGCATTGGACATTTCCTTCGAAAATTAAGTTTAAGTCAGTGGTCTATGGACACTTCTATGTTCGTAATGCATCCAAACCATAGACTGTATTAAAACATGGACGTAGTGTCTTTTAAGGCACACATAGGTTTCCGAAGAGCATATTGAAGCCAAAAGTAGGCGAAGGCGTCACCGGTTGTCACTCCTTGATAATCGAAAATGGGCAAAAAAGGCGGGAGCTGGTTGCTGAAACCACACCCACCTAGCTCGACGGCGGTGACAGCAGCGGCAATCCACCTGTCACTCAACTTTATTGTAGGTGGGCCTCCAGACAACTGGATGGGCCAGTTAAAATAAGACAACCCCCCCCCCTCCAAAAGACGGGGTTACCTTCATCTCTGTTCCAGCGCTTTTGTGCGCCGCTAAGTACAGCAACTTGTATCGCTGTCCTCAGCTCAGTGCTGTGGCCGAAAATTTGCTGAATTTAAAATAAAATAGCCTGCTTTGTTTTGTTTTATGTTTCATATTAGCAAAACTGACTGTGTCTGTCTTGAATGATGTTGGGAAGTCGTGGCCTAGTTAGAGAGTTTGACTCCTAACCTGAGGGTTGTGGGTTTGAATCTCAGGCTGGCAATACCACGAATTAGGTGCCCTTGAGCAAGGCACTGAACCCCCAACTGCTCCCAGGGTGCCGCAACATAAATGGCTGTCCACTGCTCTGGGTGTGTGTTCACGGTTTGTGTGTGTTCACTGCTGTGTGTGTGTGCACTTTGGATGGGTTAAATGCAGAGCACGAATTTTGAGTATGGGTCACCATACTTGGCTGAATGTCACTTTCACTTCATGAATAACGTCCGCCAACTTCATTCATTTCATTGGATCACTTGCTGGTGATGATGCAGAGTCCAAACGTGGGGTAGAAGCCACTGAGAAGCTTTCACTCAAAACTTTCCTCGGGCTGCTTATTGGATGAACTGAAAATCACTCTCTCTCTACTCATGGGCCTGAGACAAAACGGGTGGGCCCGGACCCTAAAATAGGTGAAACAGAAATTTTAGGCTTAATATAATTTAATTGGATGAGTTCTACAAAAAATTCACCCCCCTCATAGTTGTCATGAAGGGCAAAATTGGCTATATAGACCAAAAATTTTTTTTAAACTAGGCAGTAAATGTTTTTTTCTGCTGTAAAATTGTCTTACAATTTTTTTTTGACGTGATTTTGCCAAGTAAAACATTAGTTTTACTTAGTTTAACCTGGATCAACATTATTGTCCAAAAAATATTATTTATCGCGCACCCCTATAGGTGAAATCATGCTCACCGTCATCATAGTCTGGTATTGCTTGTGTAGAGAGACTGTTTATGACTTTTTGAAATTATTGGATTATTTACCATTAGTTATGGATTTTTACCATTATAGGCAGGTTGTTTTCACACACTGCAGCCACACAACTGTATTCAAACACTGTATAAAAGTGATTTTTGCATTCTATGGCACCTTTAAAAGAATAGTTCACACAAAAAATTTTATTTGCTGAAAATGTACACACCCTCAGAGATGTAGATGAGTCTCAGATTTGGAGAAATGTACCATTACATCACTTCTGCAGTCAATGGGTTCCATCAGAATGAGAGTTCAAACATCTGATAAAAACATTGCAATAATCTAAAAATAATCCACATGACTCCAGTCTATCAACAGACATCCTGTGAAGTGAAAAACAACTAAGAATTTCATGATGAATAACATCAAGATGATTAAGACAATAATCAAGCATTCTGCATTAGTTCATGCAGGCCTCATAGTCAAGCTCTGCTATCATCTGATTAGAAAAAATCAAACCCAGCCCCTATCAGTTTATCTGACTCCTAAACACTCAGTAGGCAAATCTCAAATAGGGCATCATACTTAATTGCAGCTTCTGTCTCCTTGCTTTAAACTTAAGTGGTCCTTACTGAATTATAAATGGAGGGCTCCGAAAGCAAAGGTTTGAAATAATAAAAATCTTTAGGATTGAATTTGTTTATTGATCTTCACTTCACAAGACTTTTATTGATGAACTGGAGTTAGATTAGATTATTGTGATGTTTTCATCAGCCGTTTGGACTCTCTTTCTGACGGCACCCATTCACTATGGAGGATCCGCTGGTGAGCAAGTGATGTCATGCTAAAATTCCCCAAAAATCTGTTCCAGTGATGAGACCAGTTCATACTAGATGACCTGAGAGTGAGTACATCTTCAAAAACACCAAACAGGTTTGTTATTACAATTTAAGTGTATAGTTTTTAAATGACTTGATGGTTTAATTTTCTCCGAAGCCAATAATTCACAGTGCAGAACTCACAGTAGGCACCATAATGTGTCACTCACAGCAACCAAATAAACACTAAATGTTTCCTCTTGCCTTCAGATTACTAATACTATGTTCAATGCAACAGTGCATTATGTATTTACTTAAGCAAATAACACATCTCAATATTGGTTTACTCATAGAAACATATTCAACCAAACATGCAAAGAAACAGCAAAGTAATTCATTTTAAAAACACATCAGGGATCTCTCGGTTTTCTTTATTCTTTTTTTATTGTTCGATACTTTTACTCTCTTTTTTTTCATCCTTCTCTCTCCGTCTGTCTCTGTGTGATCCCTCTCCCTGGACCTGCTGTGATGCGTTCAAGCGCTCCACCGCCACGCACTAACGAACTTCCAACATCTTGTCCCGTCACGGCAATTACACACACACACATGCACACAGTGTTTACATTGACACTAATACATGAATTCCCAATACACCCTGCCCAAATTAAGGCCTGCAAATTATGTAGTAAGGTGTGTGGATGCAATATCATTAACATTAGCCATCACAGTCGATTTAAATCAAGCACTGAAAAAGGATATAGGAGGCCAAGGAGACTGGTGTTAGTCGGCTACAGGAGTAGATCATTTCTGGTTCATAATTGATGCTGTCATAAATTGTAACATGAATGTTTGCTCTTTGGCCCACAACAAGGGACTGTTGTTTCAATATGAAATGATTCATTTAAGCGATTCGTTCAAAAACGTTGATTCAACGTGCTTTTATGTGTGAATCGTTGAATTATCCACTAAACTGATTAAAGGGGGGGGGGGGGTGAAATGCTCGTTTTCACTCAATATCCTGTTAATCTTGAGTACCTATAGAGTAGTACTGCATCCTTCATAACTCCAAAAAGTCTTTAGTTTTATTATATTCATAAGAGAAAGGTAGTCTGTACCGATTTTTCCCAGAAAAACACGAGCCGCTGGAGGCGTGACGTGTGGGCGGAGCTAAAGAATCACTAGCGCCAGTAGGCTTTTGCGTTGAGAGCATTTGGAAGCTGTGACATTAACATGAGGAAAAAAACATCCAAAACAAACCATGGCTAACAGAGGCTGAAAATGAACAAGAGCAGCATCAGCAATGACTACAGCAGGAAGTCTCTATGTGGTATGTACTGAAACTGTATATATTTGCTTAGCGGTTTTGGAAAATGACTAAGTTCCACTTTATGTCGTCTTTTTTTTTTTTTTTAAGCTGTACATGTGGAAAGTGCAGTTTGATGCCAACATCGCATGTTGTTTACTTGATGTGCTTATGCGCCAATAGCTAAGTTAACAACACAGAGATATTTGAAGCAGTTTTACTCACCGCCTGCGGTTCCAACACAGGATCGTGACCCTTTTTCGGTGGGACTGCATTATCCTTAAGAAATAAACGATGTGCAAATCTGTCGTCAAACTGGGCCTTGTTTGTAAAACAAGCATCTTCGAAATGCAGGGAACAAACAAAAACACTTGCACAACTCCGTTGATGCTCTGTAAAAATAAACTCCATCCACTGGTCCCTTAATGCTGTTTCTCTTTTGGTAATCTGTGAAGGGTTGTCTTGCCCTCGCAACCAAAAACACACTTCTTTTGTGACATTTTGCGACACTCTCGCTCTGATCAGTGAATGTCTGTGCTCTCAGTGCTGTGCTATACGGGAGCGTGCGCTCTTCCGGCAGAAATGCCCTTAGGACCCATATAAAGAAATTCCGCTCCATTTAACGTCACTTTCCAAAAACTTTCCGAAACTTGTGACAAACCGTACAACTTAATTTTTGAACCTTTGTCGATGTTTAGCATGGGAATCCAACTCTTTAACAGTGTAAAAAACTCAGTATGCATGAAATAGCATTTCACCCCCCCCTTTAAAAAATACTGATTCATCCACTATTGTTTGTTGCTTGGAGACTCCAGGGTTCATTATGGCTTTTTTTTTTCGAGAGCTAAAATAGACAAAGTAACTAAAAGCAATGTCGTAATTGTGCCATTGTTTATTATAAAACCGGTATAAATTATGCATACATCAATAAATTGCTAATAAAAATAGGTGTGTATCTAACAAATGAGATAACAAAATTTAGCGAACATCATTTAATCACACTATCAGAATTTATTGTGTGAAAATGTTATGAAGAAAATGGTTCACTTCACTTCAACAAAACTATAGATTTACAGTTTAAGGAATATATTTGAGTGGTTATGGACACTGTCGTCACAGTGATATGACAAAGACATAGGGTTAATTATGGCTCAGATTTCTATAACACATACTTAATCATTCATAGCTTAGCTGACTAAAGCAGGCCCAGGGCCAGACACACATATTCACACTTGCATGCATTATTTAGCCATATTTCTCTTTTCACTGTTGCTCCTGAGTAGACAAATAGACAAACACACATATCAGCACTTCTGTAATTGGCTTAGGAGACACAAGAGGTTCATTTGAGCGTTTGTGGGTATTTTTTACAGACTCACACTCTGGATGGATGGATTGCTGAAGACCACTGGCAAATTAAAATGTTTTAATAGCATAGTATTAAAGCTGATGTTCAAATTGCCAAGGATTTGAAATTAAAATGAAATGCAAAGGAAAATTTAAGAGAATTAATATAGACAAGCAATTACCATAAGTTGATGCAGAGAATAAACCAAACAACTAATATTTGAGAATAAACGCAAAGGTGAGTACAGAATAGGTCAATCAATACATGCATTTATACAATTTTATACCATAACAAATGTGTACAAATTCGCATTCATACCAAATTAAATGTGACCTGTTATTTAGACAAACCAATTGCAAATTTATAACTGTCCTTCTCGCTTTAGTCTGAGACGTAAATTGAGTGTAAGAAGAAAACAAACAGTCTTTGAGGGAGAGAGAACAAAATAAAGCTGAGCGCCAAAAAGAGACTCAAGGGATGGTTAGGATTTATGGTTCAGTAGCTGAACTCACGATCAGATAATTCAAAAGTTAATCGCTTTCCATAACTCTCTTGCACATAATCTTGCTCATCTTTTATCAATGACAACACCAAATACCAGAATAAACTGCATCTCATGCTATTGCATCCTCACGCACTGCTTGTTTATGAGAAGAAATTATGCCCATTAAAAAGTTTGCTTTTCATCATGAAACAGCAGCAGTTTGGTGAACAGTTTTTGTACACTTTTGTAGACAGTGCAGCACTGACCCTTTAGAAAAGTTATGGGGATCAGGCATGCAACAAACATTTACAAAGACATCCAAAATTGTGCTGTGTTATTTAATTTAAATATTTGCATTTAGAACAAACCAATAACTATAATGTTAGAGGAATATTAATATAGCCCTGCCTTGTTTGTAATTCCCACTTGCATGTTAGAGTGAATAACACTTTATTTCAGGATCCTCCATTATGTATTGCATAAAACTGAGCATTGCATTTTAAACCTGGTCTATTATAACATATGCATTTAGACTATTCTTTAAAGTTTGGCTCAGATAAAAATCTTTATTGTTTTTGAAAGTAGATTGTTATGCTCACCAATGTTGTGTTTATTTGATCAAAAATACAGTAAACACTGTTTTTTTTTCAGCAGCCATTACTCCATGCTACAGTGTCATGATCCTTGAGAAATCATTTTAATATGCTGATTTGTTGCTCAAGAAACTTGTCTTATTATTATCAATGTTGAAAATAGCTGGGCTGCTGAAAATTTTGCGGAAACTCTAATACATTTTTGCTGAAAAGGAAGTACAAAAGAACAGCATTTGTTTGAAACAGAAATGCATCCTTGCTGAATGAACGTATTTCATTCTTTCAAATAAATATTTTCTTATATTTATTTTTGGATTAAGTAAACTTTTGCATTTTAGGTTTTTATATTGAAAAAAAAAGTGTGACAATAGGTTGACTTCTGCTGCAGTACTGTCATTTACTCCCTTGGGGGTGCAGACCACATTTTAAAACCCCTTAATTAGTCAGGTCTTACATGGAGAGGTCTTCAACTGAATTCTTTTTGATAGTTTTAAAGATTTTGACACTTTGTTTGATTACTTGAAGCTAATATGGCAAATGTTTCATTTCTTGAATTTCAGAGCTTTCAATCGAATCCCATTCTTCCTGTATCCACACTTCACATGCCGTTAGATGTTCATGTTTCTACTAGTTTTACCAGTACATAAGCTTTATATGTTGCTGTTAGTCTGAGGAGAGATGTTTTTAATTAATGGTGTCAACAATCAATATCCTCACCAATATATTCAGTGTGTTATTAAAAAACCGAGTGGCACAACAAAACATCTTCACACCTTCATGCATGTTATGGTATTTGAAATATGCTTTCGAATGTGTGTCTGTCAAGTTGCAGTCAATACCCACTGGGGTGGACTGAGGCATGGGGAGTTAAAAGTATACAGCTAGCAGCCAGTTCAAGCCAGGACAGATAAGCCAATTCTCTATAAGCCATAAAACAAGTTACCTTGTTAATTTGCTTCTTCAAGTTACATTTGAAATCTTTTGATGCTGAGCATGTTCATATGCATTGGCACCATGTTGTGCCTTGCCTGAACCAGTTTTCAGCAGAAGGGGCAAAAATTCTGGTTGGGATGTTACGACATGGTGAAGGATTAGCTTTTGAAAATGAATTAGGTAGTGCTCAAGCAACAAATAAATCTGGTCTTAAAGGGATAGTCCATCCATGAATGATAATGCTGTCATCATTTACACATCCTCATGTTCTTCCAAAAACTGTGTAGTGTACAAGTGTGGCAAGAGGCAGAACAACATGGTCAAAGTCCAGTTCAAAACACAGACTGTGCAAAACTGTTTTCTCATTACACAGTTATTTGAAGGAGCAGTCATTCTTTCTCTGACTAAATCACTTGTTCAAATGAACTTGCATATTTTGACCATCTGTCTTGAATATATACTTCAATCACGGTTCACAAATCAAAAAATAATGTAAATAATGCTTATGTCAATGTAAATAATTGTTCTTTTAATCATCACTTTTATCTCTCATATCAATGTCTTATCACTCGCCATGAGCCTCATTGTACAAAGATGCTGGTGCACTGGGTTATCTGATTTTGACATTCAAGAACAAAAGACATGTTAAAAAAACATACCAACCAGCATGTGATGTAATGGCGAGCACCACACTGAAACCACAGAAATGTTCTAGGCTAAATGCACGCTTGTTAGTGGCAAGATAAAAAGAATAGAGAGATGGGAAAGGAAAAAATGGAGGAGTGAGGGGATTTGTTGCTGTAACTGAACAGATCTGGTTTGCTACCACACACTTATAGGTGTCAAACTGGGTGTGTTTGTGTGTGTGTGTGTTTTAGCAAGAAAGTTAACACATATCCTTATGGGCAAAGTAGCATGAATGTTTGTTAGTGTGTATGCACATGTGTCTTTGCATCTAAGAATGAGAAAGAGAATTTGAAAAACCACATGCTGATTATTATTTTTCTCCTTTCTGAGCACATAGTGTTGTCCATCTAATAGGTTTTGTTTTTATAGCGTCTTTTCAAAAACAGGTTTAACAGTGAATGTGATGTTTATTATGCACAGTTCCTCCAGACCTGATCAATGTATCCAAGATGACTGAACGTTACTATTGACTGTATTTTTAGTATAAATGCTAAATGGATAGTTGCAATTCTGTAATCATTTCCTTACTCTCATATCTTGTCTTTTCACTCCAGTATTTTATTCCTAAACTTTTTTCTACCTTTTTCCAGGTAGGCATTATCAGCCCTCCTCCAATTCCCATGTAACATTCTTCTGACAGCCCTAGACGGTGTTTCATGGGTTGGTGATCAGTACAGCTTCTGAAGCTCATCTAGCAGCCTTCAGGAGATGTTCTGTCCAGCTCTCTGAGTGAACAATGATGTCATGCAGGTAGCTGACAGCAGACATGGTGAGGTCTCAGTGTGATTCATCTTACCCCTAAGAAATTTTTGATTGAACATAAGATTTTGAACAGTTGTGTAATTTGAAGATGATCTCTAGGGTATGGAGTCCCGCACATGACATAGCAGAAAAAATAAATAAACTGTGCACAAGATTTACTCATTTGTTCCCTTGATGTACTAAAACGTGCACACATTAGTATTTGGTTCCCTTGATTTGCTAATTCATTCCCTCGATTTGCTGAAATTTTCCCTCAGTTTGCTAATTTGTGCACACAATTTACTAATTTGCTCTATCGATTTCGATCTCAATTTATAAATTGTGTGAACGATTTAACAAATGGAGGGAACAAATTGGTAAATGGTGCGCACAATTTATAAATTAAGGGAACGGAATAGTAAATAGTGCAAACGATTTAGCCTACTATTTTATGTGCGGGGCTCCATACTAGTGTGTTGTGTACATAGCAAAAAAAAGAAAAAGAAAAATTATAATTGAATTTTATTCAGCAAGGAACCACTGATGATAAATTGACAGTAAAACATTTATATATAAAAAAAAACTGTTTCAAATAAATGATATTCTCTTGATATTTCATCAAATAATCCTAAAAAATCAGTTTCCATAAAATATTTATCAGCACAACTGTTTTTAACCCAAAATCAGCATATTCAAATGTTTTCTGAAGGGTCGTATAATTTCTAAATATCCTTTCTTCAAAGTATATGCCCATTTTTAGCATCCATAATAAGGCAAAAATCATTGATCGGATCATTTAGAAAATAATGGCTAATCACTGAGCCCCAAGTATGAAAAATAATATAAATTTCTTTCATTAATAGTTTGTATTGCCAACTTATTTTAAGACATACACAGTTTCAGTATTTGAAGATTTTATACCAAGCCCCAGTACACAAACACCCTTCATTCCATTTCCTGCACGGCCACACACACACATTCATTTTGAAATGCAGCACAAAGTGTGTGTGTGTGTGTGTGTGTGTGTGTTTATGAATGTGCATTCTCAAGTGTGTGCTTTAAATGTCAAGGGTGTGTAGGTTTAGCATTTCATTTAGCATACAATTAAAAACAGGAAGAGTAGGGATAAGAGAAAGATCACGAAACAAGAGAAGTTAGGAGAGGGCAAGTCACTATAATGAATGTGGGTGGTGGAGGAGGATGAGGAGGGAAAGAGGATAAACAAACATTTATTGAGAAGATAAATGGAGGAAAGCAGAGATGGTGAAAAGGCTAAAGAGAAATTAAAGATGGGGGAATGAATCAAGTGAAAATAGCAGATATGTTGAATAAATAAAGTAGCTGGAAGATGAAATAGCAATACAGTATGAGGTATACATCAGAGAGAGAGAGAGAGAGAGAGAGAGAGAGAGAGAGAGAGAGAAAGAAAAGACTGCAAAATGAAAGAATGGATTTTTATGGATATTTCTATAAAATTGACCACAATCCATCATTACAGAATTGTAGAACAAACAATTTAAATTAAAATAATCTTTTTTTTTGTGAATCATTATGGTGTGGATTTAATTTACTGAATATATTTGTACCCTCCCTATACAGCTGTGAGAAGATTTTAAAGTAAGTAGCATATATTTCCACCCACTGGTGAGAAATAGTATTGCAACATGTTGAACGAACACTTAGAGAGAGAGATAGAGAGAAAAGAGAAAGATTATGAATAAAACAGGATTTTTTGTCTTATCATACTGTACGTAATATGGATCTCATAATGAAGCCCTGGCCTAGTGTATGATCTTGTCTATAGTAGAGTATTTGCCTTTTTATAAATATCAATAAATAAAGTTTTTTATTTTCAATATAAACGTCCCTACTACAGTGGTTAGTTCATATTTGCACTTGCTTATATTTTCACAGGCTGCATCAAAACATCATCTGGTGATTTTATTATTGGCAGCATATATATATATATATATATATATATATATATATATATATATATATATATATATATATATATATAGATAGATAGATAGATAGATAGATAGATAGATAGATAGATAGATAGATAGATAGATAGATAGATAGATAGATAGATAGATAAGACAAGGTAGACAAACAAACAAAAACACTGTACTAATCCTGTTAGTCATAAGCATGGTCTGTTTTTTACTAACCTTTACTTTATACTAGTGGCATAACTCCTGCTTTGAACCAATATATTCTACATGTGAACTCTGTTACATGCAATCCTATTACAATATTAGACTTCCTCTGCTGTGAGCCCAGATGATTTCCAAGTAAAGAGGCAAGCAGCAGTAAAATACTATTCATTCATTTGATTAAGATAAACTCAGCCGAAACAGACCAATGAACAAATGCAGATTTAAAAGACCAGAGAGTTAGAGAGAGATTTTTTTGGAAAATGCTGAAGGAGTAAATGAGTGCACAGAAAGGGAGAAAACGAGGGAAGGAGAGAGGAAAACGTGAGGTCAGTTCTAATACTGATAAGAGCTTGTCATGGCCACCACACACTATCTCACTCTACTAGAAAGAATGGAGGCAGTGTTGGACAGCTGTGTGTGTGTCTGGCAGGTGTGTGTATGCGTCTGGGATGTGTTTGTATGTGTATGTCAGATTAGTTTTTCTTTGTTAGAGTTGTTCATGTGTATTCTGCGATTGTATGTACTCCTGTTCCACTGGATTCCTCATATTGGGCTGGCGGTGTTCATCTGGCAGTTCAAGCACAGGAAGATTCAGTTAGATCCAGTACACATACAGTGTTTGTTTGTTTGCATTCATATGTGTGTAAAAATGATGACCAAATGACACAGCACATTTATGTTTTGATGTCACAGTAAGCAAGCATTGCTCAAAGTAAGGTTGATATTTATAAAATGGGAGTGGCTTATTAAACCTTCTCCCAGGGCTGTTTGATTCCAGAAGTTTGGAATTTTTCAATTCCAAGAATCGGAATCTATTTACTTGATTCTTAAGAAAAAAATGGGAATTAACTTATGTTATCTTAATGGGAATGTATCTGGCAATAAACTGTCTAATGGTTTAAACGTGATAGTATGAATGGCACAATATCTTGACATTTCTTATTAAAATTAAATGGGTCTATGTAAATCTAGAAAAAAGTGTCCTTGAATTTGTAATTTAAGACAAATTTTTGTGACCGAGAAGGATTTCTATTGACATGAAACACTGTACACACTGATCTGCCATGAGATCACATCATACAATATCTCATTACAGTATCTTAAAGGATTCAAAGAAATCATACAGTATGTATAGTGGGTTTAAGTCTAATTATTTTGAAAAGCTTTTTAGAACAGCTTTTCAGAATAAGTTTTTGTAGAGAAAAGATGGCACTACATTTAATGTTGCCGGAGAGAATTATCTGGTGTTAAGGAGGTTTAACTCAGCTCTGTAAATGACTTGTTTAAAACAGGATTGGCGGATTTGTAGTGGTCAGCTTCTCTAAACCATAACAAATAATTAAGAAGTACCTGGCTGGGTATAAGCATAAACACCAGTAACACTGATTAGTCTGCTGTCCCTGATCCACAACAGCGTTCGATCAGTGGACAGTAACATACTGGAGTCTAAACATCTAACACCAATGTCATCCAACAACAAGCAGCTGTTGTACTCTGGGACACCAGAGTCATGGAGTTTAATACAGACTCTACTATAATCTCATTAAGACTCTAATCTTGTTTACTAGAAGTCTTCTTCTTTGTAAATGAAGAACCATAAGATATATTTACTATTTACTGTATTTATGTCACTGTTAATGAATAGGGTGGATAAGTTTTTACTATAATTAGAATTAAACACCATAACATCAATGAATCCATGTACATCAGGGATCCTCAAATCTGGCCCACGAGATTCCCTTTTCTTGTAGAGTTTAGCTCTAACCCTAATTAAACACACCTGAGCATGCTAATCAATGTCTTCAGGATCATTAGAAAAACACAGGCAGGTGAGTTTGATCAGGGTTGGAGCTAAACTCTGAAGCATATTGGCCTTCCAGGGAAACATTTGAGGAACCCTGAAATACATGTTTTGTTAGAAAACAAAGACATGCAGTGCAAACAAAACTAGTGATTTGTTTGATGCGTTAGCCAGCTATTATATTGGTGACCTGAATCTGTGGAATTACATCACAGTAAAATTTAATCTGCAAGTGATAATGCAGCTCTGTCCATTTAAGACTTGAGCTTGATGAAAGTCCTTCATTGTTCCCTTTATAGTAAGGGTTATCTGTAATAGTTGCAGCACTAAACAACAGCAAATGCACACACTTCCTCAACATATAATCATGATACTGTGTTCATAGTGTTTTCTCAGAAATCTCAGATATAAGTGTGCTATAAATGGTTGAGTCATGCTAGAGCTTTGTTGATTATTCTAGGATGAAGAAGTAAATTGATCTTTTTCAATGCCCTTTTGTTATAGATGGAAAGCCCACTTCTACAAACTATTTAGACGGAACCCTGAACAACCTCAGCTGTTCCGGCACCATACACAATGACTGCAAGTGTGTGTGCATACGTGAGTATTTTTTTGCATTGCATACTCACAGTATGCTCTATGGGAAAAGATAGCGTAAAGGTCATGTTGGTGTATTCATTTCCAGCCATGACTGTATGCCTTTGTTTGTCCATGTAAGTGTTTTGTGATTGTATCTGGTTTTGTTTGTGCATGAAGATCACATGACATGGGATCAAAGTGACTGTAAATGCAGTGTCTATGTGTGTTTGTTTTAGTCAGAACACTAGCAGCGTGTGGTGCCACTCCAGATAATTTTATATTTGTTTGAAGGGGGTGGATCATATCTGTGACACTGCATGCCAGGGTAGAGGGAGTTCATACTGTCACGTTCCCACTCCACTTTCTTAGTCAGTCTCTTTCAGCGGTCTGATAGAGAAAAGTGTTCACAGTTGACTTCAAAATTTCCCTTGTCTTCCCCAGGCCATCTCAATATGCAACGTTCAGCACCTGTGGACCCCACAAAGATGGGCGTTGGAAAGGCCATCGCTGTCCTCACCTCTGGAGGAGATGCACAAGGTTAGGTTTGTGTGGGCCTTTATAGAGACCAACTCCGTGGAAGTACAGGGCTTTAAACAGTTTTGGGGTGCACTCTTTGTTTATCTCTACATCCTAATTTCTAATCCTGAAACTAAAATGTCTTGTGCCTTAAAACATAACTTTTCCATATTTTTGCGATATGGCAACTGTATAAAACAAAACAAATAATCTACCATCGGTCTAATAATGTCAAAAGATGATTGGGTTTTTATGTTTCTGTGTATGAACAGTACTATTCAGAAATTTGGGGTTGGTAACATTGTTTAATGTGCAGTGTTACAAGATCCTTCAGGAATCATTCTGATATGCCTATTTGTTTCTCAAGTAACATTTTACCATTATCAGTTGAGAATTTTTTTCTCTGGAAACTCACCCCCCCCCCCCAGCCTCCCAAGGTTTTTTTTTTTTGTTGTTGAATAGAAAGGTCAAAAGAACAGCATTTATTTGAAATTGAAATATTTTGTAATGTCTTTACTGGCACTTTGATCAATTGAATATGTCCTTGTTGAATACAAATATTCACTTTTTTAAAAAATAATTACTGAGCCAAAATGAATTTGAAGTATAAACACTATAACAAATTCCATATGAAAACGTTTGATACAAATTTTCTTAATGCATTTGTTCATGTATTCTAAATTCTTCAATTTGTTTTCTTCCTCCTCATTGTTGTGTAAATTTGGACTGTCCGCTTTTGTTATATGGAATTCTGCAAAGCATATCTTGTTTCACAATATGAAGGAACATGAGTCTAGAATGACATGAGTGTGAAGTGTTGGAAGAACTATACCTTTGAAATTGGGTTTCGATTTTGTGGAGTGAGAAAAATATCAGTATTTGTCATATTAGTAAGGTTTTTACCTGTATTATCAAGAGTGATATGCAGTTTCCTCTTTGGCATTAAAATGCAAGGCATAAAGTCAAATGTGTGTGTGGTATTGAATTTGGCCGTAACTTGATAGATGATCATTTAAAGTGGTTTTGTTGGTTGCTTGATTACCTGATTGAACTTCCACCTCCTCATTTACAACATGAATTGTACATTAGAAAGGTCATGAGAAGTGCAAAAGCTTTCACACTGACCTTTTTATTCAACCTTTAGCAATTGGAAAAAAAAACTGACCTTTAACCTTATCTGGTACCAGCTGGAGAATAAGTCAAATAACTGAGTAATGGCAACTAGTAGTAGAAGAACCTTAACTATGTTCGCCCTATCATTCCCTCTCCCTCTCACTCAATTCCTCCCTATGATCTCTGTCTCTCTCTTTGTCTGAGGGGTGTTATATTTAGCCGGTGACCTTTGGGAAAATGTGGTTGCTTTAGAGAGCTGGGCAATGAAGCTTGCCTGTTGTCCTCTCTGGTTCAGTCTTTTAAATGAAACACTGGGACTTAACCACCATGTGTGTTTGTGTGACCAGATGACAAGATCACAGGTTTAGAATAGATTTTTTTTAATTACACACTTTCCAGTTAATTAGTAGTTCGCTTGATACATTTCATGAACAGTCACCAAATCTTAATTAAATGTAATGCTTGTGACAAGTTAAAGACAACCTTAGACCTCTTAGTTCTGGAATAAATGAATATAAATGTGCAATAATTATAATTCTTTAATGATTATATCTCAGGTATGAATGCTGCTGTCCGAGCCACGGTGAGAGTTGGGATCTACACCGGTGCAAAAGTCTATTTTGTACATGAGGTCCGTACATCGAAGCACATACACATAAGAAATAAAGAATTAAAGGTGAAAGACTGCTATTCGCTGCACACAGAAATTGAGAATTTGTCATTCTAAATTACCGCTATTAGGCAGGAGAAATTCACTTTCTAATTCACTCAGCTCTTGCTTATTTTTAAATCCACTCATTATTTAAAATGTTACGTGTGCATGTGCATTCAATTATGCATCCTCCAATCTTTTTGTGCATCTAGGGTTATCAGGGCCTAGTCGATGGAGGAGATAACATCGGACAAGCAACTTGGGAGAGCGTGTCAATGATGCTGCAGCTGGTAATAAACTCATCATCGTCATCAGCTTTTTACTGGGTCACGAAGGAGTTGTTTTACAACAGTTTACTCATGCACTGAATCGTTTGCAGCAATTTCTAGCACCATAATGGAATACTTTATAAGACAAAAATAGTGCTGGATGAGGTCAAATTTCGCAAATGTCCAATATCATTCGTGCAGCTATTAAGCAGCTCTTTATTGCTTGTGAACATTCAGCACACTCTGTACTGCAGGTAAAGACAATTTCTATCCATATATCCAAAACTGTATCACGATATGAGAACACTTTTTGATGGGAGGCCCGTGTTCCAGTACTTTTGAGAAATTAGAAATCCTGCTTTCAACAAACCTTTTTGGACATTGTATCATCACATCAACATAATCCATAACTGTAACTAAGGGAGGAGTTCATCAGGTTATTTGTGTATATAAGTGATTATGTTGCATGGTATAACCTCTATGGTTTAGTACAAAATGCCAGAGTTCACCCAGAGACCTGCTTGAGACTTAGGGTAATGTTACACACACACACACACACACACATACTCGCGTACATACTGCTGCCCACACCACAAATTCTAAGTGAGTAATCACACGAGGTGCAGACATCATGACAATGCTTTT
Source organism: Carassius auratus (assembly GCF_003368295.1). Classification (NCBI taxonomy): domain Eukaryota; kingdom Metazoa; phylum Chordata; class Actinopteri; order Cypriniformes; family Cyprinidae; genus Carassius; species Carassius auratus. Next base: position 7,383,936 of record NC_039273.1, on the reverse strand, counting down.
TGGCTGATGGCACCACATGAGCATGGGCAGTCTCAAACCCTTGCTAACCAGCCAAACCTTAACCACTGGTCTAGCACAGTTGCCAGAGAGCAGTGTGAGTCTAAATTATCCCTCTAATATTATCTCAACACATCTCAACTACACTAACCATCCACCGCACTTTAGTATATTCCTTGGCCAACATCTTAAGTTATTTTAATGTTTGGCATTTTTGCTGAAGTGTTTGTTTCCTATTATTTTTCTGTTTTATCCGATTCTTTTGTCAGGGTGGCACAGTCATTGGCAGTGCCCGGTGTCAGGACTTCCGCTCTAAGGAGGGTAGAGCTAAAGCAGCATGTAACCTGGTGAAGTTGGGCATCACTAATCTGTGTGTTATTGGTGGAGATGGGAGCCTGACAGGCGCCAATGAGTTTCGCAATGAGTGGAGTGAGCTGCTCCAAATCTTGCTGAAAGCAGGTAGGACCATATCACACGGTAATCATTATCGGTCTGTCAGGGTTTTTCACTTTATTTACTTTTATTCAGAATGGATGTATTAAAACAATCAAAATGGACAGTTAAGTCAATAAAGGGGTAGTTGTGAGATTATGGCTAGACAGTCGGACTTGTAACCCAAAGGTCGTGGGTTTGAGTCTCAGGTCCGGCAGGGATTGTAGGTGGTGGGACTGAATGTCCAGTGCCCTCTTACACCCTCAATACCACAACTGAGGTGAGACCCTTGAGAAAGACACCGAACCCCAAACTGCTCCCCCAGCACTGCAGCATTGGCTATCCACTGCTCCGGGGTGTGTGTGTGTGTGTGTGTGTGTGTGTGTGAATGTGTTTGTTCACTACTCCGTTCGGTGTGTGTGCGCACTTGGTTACAGTTTTTTTCAAATGAATGCTGTTGTCTTAAACCATTCATCAAACTTCCCTGAAAAACATGTATCAAAGTTATTAAGCAGCACAACTCTTTTAAAAATAAGAATAACAACACTGAAAATAAATAAGCACCAAAACAGGGAATGATTTCTGTGAGTAATGGAGTAATGGCTGAAGAAAATAATTAAGCTTTGCCATTAATATAATAAATTGCATTTTAAAATATATTAAAATAGAAAACACTTAATTTAAATTGTAATTTAAATGTAAAATGCAATATTACACAATTACAGTTTTTACCTGATGAGAAGATTCAGTGTGTCAATTTTTCTTAGATATATAGAGAGAGGCACGTGTCTGTGTGTCTTTGCTCATAGGTAAAATCACAGCAGAGGAGGCTAAACGTTCATCTCATCTGAACATTGTTGGGATGGTGGGATCCATCGACAATGATTTCTGTGGCACAGACATGACCATTGGCACTGATTCAGCTCTGCACAGGATCATGGAAGTAGTGGATGCTATCACAACAACAGCAACGAGGTACATACATGCATGCATACTACACAGTTGGATTCTGAACTTGACAACACATTGATTTGTCTGTTCTTATCTCACCTTTGCAGTCATCAAAGAGTATTCATTCTGGAAGTTATGGGGAGGCATTGTGGGTATGTTGCAGTATGGATGCATATGTCATTTTGTTATTGTATGTTCGCATATTGTGGGGGGGTATTGTTTATTTAAACTTTTACATTTTCATTTTAGTAATTTTGTTATTTGTCATTATTTATTTTATTAGTTGTAGTTATTTTAGCACATCAAGTTATACTAAGTGAAATTATTTCAGTTAACATTTATTTTGTTTCTAGCATATTCTTATTATTTAAATTTGAGTTGAAAATGGGTTAGTTCTATAATTACCCTGGTTATCACAATGCAGTGTTTCTCTTATGTTCTGCCTCTAACACAAGAGTGTGTGTGTGTGTGTGTGTGTGTGTGTGTGTGTGTGTGTGTGTGTGTGTGTGTATTTAGATATTTGGCCTTAGTCACTGCCCTGGCGTGTGGCGCTGACTGGGTTTTTATTCCTGAAATGCCTCCAACTGAAGGATGGGAGGACCATCTGTGTAGGAGACTTACCCATGTAAGATCTATACACATTATGACTGCCTTTTTTTTTTTTTTTTTTTTTATCATCATAATCAACGTCATCATATTCTTTCTAATGTCATTATGCTGTCTTCATTGTGCAGCAAAGAAGCATTGGCAATCGTCTGAATATCATCATTTTGGCAGAAGGTGCTCTGGATCGCCATGGCAAACACATCACCTGTGATATTATCATGAACGTACGCATTGGGATTTTTCTTTATCAGCTAGTACATAACATTACATGGCTAATTCTTCACATTTATTTGTTTAGCTGATCACTAAGAAGCTGAGCTTTGACACACGCGCCACTATTTTGGGTCATGTGCAGAGAGGAGGAACACCTTCCGCCTTTGACAGAATCTTGGTTTGATTAGAATTCCGATTTTGAAAGTAGTTTTTGTTTATTTGATGCATCTGTAACATGCTGCCAACAGGTCTTCCCCTGTCTGTCTTGTTTTCAGGGCAGTAGGATGGGGGTGGAGGCTGTGATGGCGTTGCTTGAGGCCACTCCTGACACCCCTGCATGTGTGGTCAGTCTGTCTGGAAACATGGCTGTTCGACTGCCTCTTATGGAGTGTGTGCACCTGGTGAGCAGGCACAGACACATCCTGCCTTGGTTTCAATGTGGTATTTCAACAAACTGCTGTCTTCCCAAATCAGATATGTACAGTTAATGTTTGCTTGTTTTTCAAAATGTACACTTATGTGATTTAATTTGTAATACATAGTCTTATTCACTTTTTTTTTAGACAAAGGAAGTAACCAAAGCTATGGAAGAGGGCAGATTTGAGGAAGCCATTAAGCTAAGGGGAAAGTGAGCTCTTTATCTTGTATATTTTCTTTTTTGTTTAACAAAAACTGATCTTGTGATTTGATCTGTTGTTTCTCTTCTGCAGGAGTTTTGAGCACAATTGGAACACGTATAAACTCTTGGCCCATGTGACCGCCCCAGACGTGAAGGTGTGTACCAAGCATCATTTTATCGTGTAGTTTATCACTTTTGTTAGGCTTTACTCCATGTATTTTTATATATTTATTTATTGTGCTTTAAGATCTTCCTCCCATCTTTCATTCTTTCTTTAGAGTAATATAAACATAGCTATCATGAACGTTGGAGCTCCATGTGCAGGAATGAATGCAGCAGTCCGTTCAGCCGTCAGGATCGGTATCCTTCAAGGACACAACATGCTAGCTGTACATGACGGCTTTGATGGACTTGCACACGGAACTGTAAAGTATTTAACATACACGAGGAATCCATGAGTAAATATGTAGAAATTCGTCAATTCAATTTCAACTGTCTCCTGCTTTTCACAGATTGAACCAATGACATGGGGCTATGTTGGAGGCTGGACAGGCAAAGGTGGTTCTAATTTAGGAACCAAGAGGTACAACAGAACTGTTCATTTACTGAAATTGATTAATTTTATATCTCTTAGTGCTTCAATATTCCAAATCAACTATTAGTAAGGGATTTTCTTAAGAATTTTTTTTTATTCAGCAACGATGCATTTACAAAAGTAACAGTAAAAGACATTTATAATGTGAACATTTTTTAATTTCTAACATGCTATTCTTTAGAAATTTGGTTCATCAAAAAGTTTTCTTTTCATTGATAAAAATGTTAAATATGTGTGGTGTTTTTTTTTTAAAAGCACCAAATCAGCATAGTAAAATATTTTCTGAGGGATCATATGATACTGAAGACTGGAATAATATCTGCTGAATAATGTCACCCTGAATAAATTACGTTTTAAAATATATTAAAATAGAAAACATTTATTTTCAATTGCAATAATATTTACTGTATATTTGATCGAGTAAATGCAGCTCTGGTGAACAAAAAATCCTTTGGATGTTAGTGTATGAGGTCCAGCATTTAGTTGTTGTTTTTGTTTCTCCCCGGAGGTCACTGCCAACTAGTATGATTGAAGAGATCAGTCTGAACATAACCAAGTTTAACATTCACGCCCTGGTTATCATTGGAGGGTTTGAGGTGATAAAATTTCAAATATTACTTCCAATATGAATAAAAGGTGTTTTTATTTATTTTACCTCACCTTTCTGTTCTCTCTCTCTCTCACACTCATTTAGGCCTTTGTTGGAGGTTTGGAATTAGTGACTGCCAGAGAAAAATATGAGGAATTGTGTATTCCCCTGGTTGTTATTCCAGCTACTGTGTCTAATAACATTCCTGGATCAGACTTCAGCATCGGTGCTGATACTGCTCTCAATACTATCACAACTGTGAGAAACCACATATTATAAAAATGAATATACAGTTCACAGATGTGTAAGTCCCCAACTATAAATGTAAGCATCTGTTTTGTGTCTTTAGACATGCGATAGAATCAAGCAATCCGCAGCTGGGACAAAGCGCAGGGTTTTCCTCATTGAAACGATGGGGGGATATTGTGGATATCTGGCAACTATGGGAGGACTGGCTGCGGGGGCTGATGCTGCTTATATCTATGAAGAACGATTTGGCATTCGCGACCTGGAGGTACATCATGCTTGGTTTAGTTGATGTTTGGTTGAATGCATCTCATTTCATTTTTTTTAACCATTAAATGTCTGGTTGGGAGGTAGACAAACGTGGAGCACTTATTGGAGAAAATGAAGACCACGGTAAAAAGAGGCCTCATCCTTAGGTTGGTCACTCTGTCACACAATCTGTTTCTGCATTTTTTCACTCTCTGTTTCATTCAGTCAACTTCTCCAGTAATCTAGACAAATGACTCTGGTCTTATTTTATTCTTGCACCAGCGTTCTAAATAACATCAAACTGTTTTCCCTCAGGAATGAGAAATGTAATGCAAACTACACCACAGATTTTCTCTTCAGCTTGTACTCCGAAGAGGGCAAGGGAGTTTTTGACTGCCGCAAGAATGTGCTTGGGCACATGCAGCAGGTCTGTGTTTACAACATTGATGGTATTTTTTGTTTTAACATCATAACTGAGCTGAGATATCCCTTGTCATGATCACTGGGGCCTGGGCTCAATTATTCATTTTTCTCATGGTATTTTCAGGGTGGAACCCCTACACCTTTTGATAGGACCTTTGGCACAAAGATGGGTGCAAAAGCAGTGTTGTGGTTGACTGATAAACTGAAGGAGTGTTACAGACATGGTGAGTGAACAGTCATTTCAATGAGTGCATGGCTGAGGAAAATAATTTTAACCAGATCACTTGCCTTTTATTTGGCTCTTTACATCAATGTATAAATCCTGACCAGGATGTGTCTGGGGGGAAAAGGGGACGTATGGTCACCCTAGTTTTATTTATATAGAAAATTCTAAAGGGTTCATAAAATTTAAAGCAGAACTGTGTGTGTATATATAATAAATGGTGACAGTCAACTTTAGGAAGTCAAACTAAATATGTAAATTATGTTTTAGCATTCAAGCTGTCTTTTGTATTAATTTTATGAACAATTTTGCAAAAATGACAAAATTATGTTTCATGTGTGAATAACCAAAAATTAAACACACTTTAAAAAATAACACCACTACTACGAATTGAAAAATATTTCAATAAATAATGAAAAAAATGTACATGCTTTACTATGAAAAACTGAATATCAGTTTCACAATTAAGGCTTGTCTGTGTTTGATGGTAAGTCAAGAAGTAAAAGAGGCCAAAATCATCATTTTAAGAGTGGGATGATGAGATTGAATGTGTTTTAACTAGCTACTTTATGCCAGGTTCATTTTATCTTAGGAAATAGTGTAACATAATAAATCTCACAACCTTTAGTGCATATAAAAGCAATGGAACACGCAAGTGGAAAATGCATTTACATATGAACCTGACCTGTTTGTGTGAATAATCTTCTATTTTTATCTTTCCATAAATGTCTTCATTTCATTCATATCATCATATGAGCAGGACGTATCTTTGCTAACACGCCGGACTCTGCCTGTGTTCTGGGAATGAAGAAGAGAGCCATGGTATTCCAGCCTCTCTCTGATCTCAAAGAGAACACTGACTTTGAGTGAGTGATCCCTCCGTTTCATTTTACCATTGTTTCACTTCATTGTACGCATTGTCATTCACTGAGTGAAGCCTGCCTTGTCACTTCATCGTCGTGTGCTCACACTGTCTGTTCCTGTTCCAGACATCGTATACCGAAGACTCAGTGGTGGCTGAAGCTTAGGCCCATTCTCAAGATTCTGGCCAAATACAAGATCACTTTGGACACCTCAGAGACAGCGACGATGGAGCATGTTATCAATGAGAGAGGAACAGTCTAGACTACACACAGAATTACAGTGGGATTGAAAAGTTAATGAGCCATATAATCTCAAAAGAACATTCAGTTAATCACCCTCATGTTCTTGCAAAACCATATGAACACACAAGAAAATATGGATTACATGAGTGAGCAAATCATGACAGAATTTTGATTTTTGGGTGAATTATATCTATGTACAAAACCCCCAGTGATAGACTTTTTGTTCACTACTAGATTTCGGATTTTGGATCATGTCTGGACTAAACTGTACTATTGTTTGAAAATGAATAAAACTGACTAAATGCAACCTGTATATTAAAGACGTTTTCAATGAACATAGAAATATTGAAAAGATATTTGAAGATTCATATTAATATCAATTTCGGGAGAAAACGACACTGTGTTTTGGTTTTGTTTTAAAGGGCCAACAAATTACTTCATTTAAATTGAGCAAAGTTCCAAAGTGCTCAGTTTTTCTTATGTAAGATACGACCAAAAAAACAAACAAACCAAAAAGAAAAACATTGTATTCTTGCATTATTAAAATAAAACCTCAAATATACCAATCCTACCACACTTCTTAGTTTTCCTTTTGTTTTCTTCACAAGAGCGCCGTCATGTGGCGAAAAGGTTCTCACCCTAGTAACAGTAATTCGCTTTTAGTATAACTGCTGTATTGAGTCAATGCTATAAATAGTCATCTTAACCATAATAAATACAAGCTTCTTATCAAATGCTATAGTTTTGAATATTTTAAGCGCGTTGCATTTGGCTTGAGGGGAAAGTTACAAATTAAGACGCAAAAACATAGGCCTACAAAAATTGAACTGGAAGAGGTAAAGTGACCACATTATTCTGTGTAGTGATCAATGTGCTGTGTCTCAAATCCTAGTGCGCTGCCTATCTAGACAGCACGTTTTTTAAAAAAAAAAAATGTTTTAGGAAATGACATACACGTGCAAAAGTTTCTACCATCATATCTGTCCTTATATGTCGCACCTGTGTGTATCGACCAAAAATGCTGTCTAGGTAGGAAGCTCACTAGGTTTTGAGACAGCCTTAGACACGCCGATGAGAATGAAGATGACGCCTCCAGTCACAGTGACCCTTTGAATTCTCTTTCACAAGCTCCGCTCGACATCAACCTTTTATGGTAAGAGACTCCATTCAAATGATTAAAAATGATAAATTTCGATGTGTTGAGTTTAAACTCAATATAAACGGCTAGGTTTGGTTAATACTTGGCAGCTTTAGCGTCTAACCGGATAAGTTTTAATTTGCAGAAAAGCATTTTTCTGTGTCGCTGTTAGGCTGAAACTTGTGGTAATTGAATTACTGTTTGAGTGTACCACTTTCTTTTAAAGAAAGAAAATAAATGAAGTAAAAAATATAGTATATTGGTAGCCAGTAAATAAGAATATATAGCCATAGTTAACATGCCGTTTGGCCTTTTAAAATTTTCAAAGGGTTAAAAACTTAGTAATGACATTAACTCTTACGTATAATATTGTATAATATAGGCTATGAAATTTATGTGTGTACACGATTAACCTTCATATGCCATTTCGTACAGGGTACCTAAAAAACTGGTTGTTTTTAGCCTAATCAATTAGTCAAAGTGGCATCATACAGTAAGGTATATTATGTTTATTAAAAGTGGATAGGGATATTTTCCCCTTCATAATTTGTGTAAAAAGAAATGGTAAAGAAGTTTGTTTTGATTAAAAGTCATGTAAATATGAAAGCATGAGTGGTTTAATAAAAACTTTTATTCTGCATAATTGTACTTTTACTAAATTGATTAGTATTAGTACAGGTTGTTTCATATTAGAAATTATATAAAAATAATTAGCAAATGTTAATCAAATGTGCTCAGAATTAACATTTTGTTGTTGTAACCTCAGAAGTATAATAAAACTCTCTGTTCTCTGCAGATGAAGGCTGTTTTGATAGCTTTGCCGGTTCTCTTTTACTGTTTGGAACAGAGGTTTATACATGGTAATGCACTTGGTCTCTTTAAACACATCCAGTCTTTGATGACTTTTTATTTTAAATGATCTGTGCATGTGCATTTTAGGGCAGGAACCACTTTGCCAATCTCACTTTTCGTGTTCTGACTGTATAAGGAGTCCTGGATGTGCATGGTGCAAAAAGACCGTAAGTGAACCTGCCGCAAGAATCAGTTTCCCATGATCAGGAAAGAGATGTCAGTTGTCAGCCTGAGAGAACTGAGAAAAGAGATTGCTAAGAAACAAAGCAATCATTATATGTTTAACACTGACAAATATTTTAATGTGTTCCCTTTTGAAGTTTTTTTTTTCCTGCTGTGGTACTTGTGGCTGAGCATGTTTTTTTTTTGCAAATTACGCAGCTGCTTTTACAGTAATTCATGCTCGTACATTTTAACACTTATCCTCACATGGTGACCTTAATGGTATAGTCTGTTTCCTAAACTAAGCAATATAGGCAGTGTTGTTGAAACACTACATGCAATCTATTGTACTGTAGATTATCGGTTGTGAATGTATCACCAACTATTTCCTGCTTTTTAACATTTAAAACAGAGTACGTTCAAAGTACTTTTAGTTAATTTTGGAAGACCTAAGAAGAAAATGGATAGTTAAACACTGTTTGCGATTAGGCTACTTATATACATTTTTCTATTTGTGTATTTTTAAAATCAATATACAAGTTAAATAATCAAATAGACAATTATGACATTTCTAAAAGTTGTTAAATGGGCAAAAAGAATCAGCAATTTGGTAATTATATAAACAAAATCAATTATTCAATTTTAACAAAAATTACGCCTCCTGACCATTAATACGACTTAATGTAGGTTGATTCAGTTAATAAGTATTATTATAATATTTTAAATATTTTCACTTGAAGTTAATTTAGATGTTACCATATGAAGCACAGTTTCAAGTAACCAAGTAAAAAAAAAAAAAAAAGCTAAAAAGCGAATTACAAATTGAGAATGCAATTGGGAATCACTTTGTAAACTATAAAAATATATTTCTTTGAAGTTGTAAATAAAAGCTTATTCAAAAGATTACTTGAGTATATTTTACAAGAAAATGGCACTTCAGTTTTTCTGCTTAAGTTGTTTAATTCTTTGATTATGAAGTTTACTAGCAATATATATATGAGAAAATATTTTCTACACATGTTTTTTTCAGTGTAGTCATACTAATATTATTATATTTATTTATTAAATGATTGTGCTTGTTAATGCAAATTTCCTTGTAATGCAGGACTTCCTGAAATCAGGTGAGTCAAATGAACGACGATGTGAGTCTCCCGAGGCTCTGAAGGTCAGGGGATGTAAAGGGAATGATGTGATCAATCCTGGAGAACATCCCTTGACCTATGTGAAGAACAGTGTCCTCAGCAGCGATCATGCAAATGTGGTTCAACTCAAACCGCAGAATATCAACATCACACTCAGAATTGGTGAGATTAAGACTTCGGTTCAGACATACAACAACATTGCTGCAATATATTGGAACATAAGCTTAAAGCCATTTGCAGAGCATTTACGCTTTAGTGTAATTAAACACTTTAGTATGCAGATGTGTTAATATACAGCCAAGATGTACAGTCATATGCAACTTACACATAAAAACAATACAAACTGGCCACACAACTATATATATATATATAAAAAACAATCGTGCTTCAACAGTCTTTGAATCTTTTCCTCTGATTGTTCCTTTTAAATGTGCAGGAGTTCCACATGAATTCAAAGTTGAGTTTAAGAGGGCTAAGGGTTACCCTATAGATCTGTACTACCTGATGGATCTGAGCTATTCCATGAAAGATGATCTGGAACAAATCAAAACCCTGGGGCAGAAAATCCTCAAGAAGCTGAGAGCCATCACAGACACTGTCCGGATCGGTGAGACAATATGCTAAGTGAAATACTAACATCAGTTGGTGTCTGACCAATGGTGAATTTTTTAACAATGGTTACGGTTTCCACAAAAATAATAAGTAATGTTTCCTCACCATATCAGCATTTTAGAATAACTTCTGAAAGATCATTTGACAATGAAGTAATGTAAGTAGTAAGTAGGAGTGTCAGGACATCAAAGTGGAGTAATGGCTGCTAAAAAAATAATTTTGCCATCACAGGAATAAACTACATTTTAAAATATATATATATATAAAAAAACGTATTTTAAATTGTACTATTTCTTTAAATACTATTAAATATGTCACAATATTAATGTTTTACTATGTTTTTGGTAAAATATTTTTTTCTAAACATTAGAAAATCTTACGGATTCCCAAAATAGACTTCATTAAAATATATCAAATTCAAATAGAACTATTTGAACTGCACTTCTAAAAAAAGAAATAGAGCTGTATTACTGTCATTCATCCCAATAAGCCGTTCCTCTTCCTTTCAGGTTTCGGGTCTTTTGTTGATAAGGAGATGTTGCCATATGTCAGTCAGGTGAAGTCAAGACGTCTGAACCCCTGTCCCAATCGCATAGATACCTGCCAACCGGCTTTCAGTTTTAAGAATGTCCTGCCCCTGACTCACGATGCCAGCGAGTTTGAACGAGAAGTTAGCAAACAGAATATCTCTGGCAACCTGGACGCTCCTGAGGCTGGTCTGGATGCCATTATGCAGGCTGCGGTCTGTAAGGTGAAAACTGCGTATTACCTCTGTATAGTATATGGTGCATGTAAATGATCAGATTCGAACAGATCTCATCCACAGCTCACCATAGTAGCAACATAAAAAGGCATATTTTTTCATTTCTCACCTCAGGATGAGATCAGATGGGGTAATGTGACAAGGATTCTGGTTTACACATCTGATGATACTTTCCACATGGCAGGAGATGGACGACTAGGTGGTGTTTTTCAGCCACATAATGGACAGTGTCATCTCAATAATCAAGGTTCCTATGATGGAAAAGCCTACGTGAGTATTGCACATTTAATGATGAACATTGTGTTTTCTGTTGTAGATGGATGCCAAAAAATAAATAAATGAATTAAAATGAACTTTAATGCAGTTCAAATGGGATCATTTGTATGTGAAGACATACAATTATTTAAATTTGTTCTACAGGATTACCCATCAGTGGGCCATGTATCTAGGGTTCTGCAGGATAACAATATTCAGCTAATATTTGCTGTGACTGAGAACATCTATCCAGCATATAAGGTGTGTATGAATTATTTATACCACTGTTTAAATGTTTGGGATCAGTAATTTTTTTGAAAGAAATACAACTTTTTTTTCAGCAGGAATGCATTACATTTATTAAAAGTGACAGTAAACACTTATAAATTATTGCAAAATAAATTTGATCATGTGATCAAATGAACACTCTCAGAAAAAAAGTTACAAAAGCTGTCACTGTGGCAGTACCTACACATTTGTACATAAACAGTCCATATTGGTGCTTTAAATGTATAAAAGTGCACCTTTTGAAAAGGTACTGCCCCAGTGACCGCTTTTGTGTTTTTTCCTGAGTGTACCCTTGGTGACTTCTTTCAAAAACAACAAAAAAAATTATCAATCCCAAACCTTTGAACGGTATTGTAATATACATTAGATATTAAATATTTAATAATAATAAATTTTTTTATTATAATTAATCTCTCTCTTTTCCATTATTCTCTCTCTCTCTCTCTCACACACACACACACACACAAACAAACATTCACAGGCATTGAGTGCATTGATTCCTCAGTCAGCGGTTGGTGTATTAAAGAATGACTCCAGTAATGTTGTGGATCTCATCTCTGAAGCCTATCGGGTGAATGTTTTCAGATTTAAAATGTTGACTCTATTTAGTGATGGCTTTTGCACTAGCTCTACTTCCCATTTTAAATAACAGTAATGACATGTGGCTGCTAGAACAAAACAGTCAGTGTTTCCCCACAACCTTGTTTTTCACTTCTTCTTAAATGGTTAAATCATTTAAAATTTATAAACGAACTGAAACTGTTTATGTATTACGTGACCGACATTTACTCAGTGCAACTTATAACATCCAAGTGAAAGTTATAACACCAACATTATAACTTTCACTTCACCAACAAACAAAAAAAAAGTCACTGAGTTGGAAAAAGGATCACCCACTTGTGTCAGTATTTTGTTGAACCACCTTTTGCCTTACTTGCAGCCTTTAGTCTGTTAGGATATGTCTCAACTAACTTTGCACATCTAGACTTTGCTCTATTTGCCCACTCTTCTTTGCAGAACTGCTCAAGTTCAATTAAAAATGGTGACCGTTTGTGGACTGCTTTTTTTGAGTCATTCCACAGATTTAACGAGGTTTAAGTCTGGGCTCTGACTAGGCCATACAAGGACATTCAGACATTTTCTCCTTCAACCAACTGTGGTCAGTTTTGGTGTGTGCTTCATCTCATTGACAACTTTCTGGCAGAGGGCAGCATATTTTCCTCAAGAATTTGATGGTATTTTGCCCCATCCATTTTTCCTTCTATCCTGACAAGTTCTTCAGTCCCTGCTGCAGAGAAACACCTCCAGAACAGGATATCACCTCCTCCATGCTTTACTGTAGAAATTGTTATTTGGATGGTGAGCTGTATTGGATTTCTGCCAGACAAATCGTTTGGAGTTGAGGCCAAAATTCTATTCAATTCATTCAATTCAAAGTCTCATCTGCCTCAGAATCTTCAAGGTGTGTTTTGGCAATGCTAAGGCTGACTGCATGTGGCCTTTCTTGAGGAGTAGCTTTTTTCTTGCAACCCTCCAATACTAACCACATTTGTGGAGAATTTGTGATATTATTGTCGTGTGCACACAATGACCTCTGTCATAAATTTCTGCAACTGCTTCAGAGTTGCTGTAGGTCAGCTCTTGGTCAGTAGCCCCTCACTGCAGAACATGAAATCCAGGGCGTGGTTGGATCCACATTTAGGGGGTGGGGTTTGGTAGGTTTAGGGATCAGGGTGGAGATGGGTAGGTTCATGTATATGTAAGGAGGGAGGAGTTGGATCTGGATCCAACGGCGCCCCCTGGATCTTGTGTTCTACAGTGATGACCATCTCCTCTTGGTCCCCTCTATGAGCAGTTTCTCCTGGCTCTTACATCCAGTTTGGAGCAATGTTTTTATCCAGTGAGGGTCTGTGTTGTACCAAATACCTTCCACTTTATAATAATAATTGGCATCACAGTGCTCCTAGCCGTTGTCAAAGGTTTTGACTTTTTTGAAAGGTTTTTTTTTTTTTTTTTTTTATCCATCTCCTGACTTGCCTGTCCACAACTTTATCAGGCATATCTTTTGACTGCCTTGCCACCCATAGTTGATTGTCTGCTTCGGTTGCACTACCAAGGACTGATATTCTCCAGGAAAGCTCTTTTCATATTGATCTAATCAAAATGACCAAAGCTGATCACAGTTGAATTTATGGATTTATGTGCCGTTGAGAAGATGATTAGCTATACCTGATTGAGTTTACAAGTCATTTTTAGGAGAGGGGTGATCCTTTTTCCAACTCAGTGATTCTTGTTTTTTAATTAATTTTTTTTCTGACATGTTGGTGTTACAGTATATCTTTCACTTGGATGTTATAAGTTGAACTGGGTAAATACAGCTATATAAAACAAAAACTGTCTTCATTTCAGGCTGCAAAGCAAGAAAATGTGATCATTTTAAAGGGGGAAAATTATTTTCAATACCCACTGTAGATACCAAATAAGTAATTACCATGATCTTATTGTGATCATCTGAATGTTTATGTGGGCCAGAATTTGTCGTCCAAGCTGGTGTTAGAGCAGGAGGGAGCTCCAAAAGAATTGGATGTGTCCTACAGGTCTACATGTAAGGGGAATCAGGTAGATATTGAATGGAAGAAGAAAGGAGAGTGTCAAGGTATCAAGCATGAGAAGGTAAGCACCACCTTCAGTGCTTTCACCTGAATTATCAGCAACCAGGAAACATTTGGTGTATCTCATAAGACTGATGGGTTTTCTTTTTCTTTTCTTTTTTTTGTTGATACATTGATTTTATAGATTACTTTTGATGTACGTTTGAATGCATCTGCATGTCTGAAGGAGCCGCAGACATTTCGGATCAAAATGCAAGGTATCAATGAGGAGGTGAAGATCACAGTGGATACGGAGTGTCACTGTAACTGTGGTGTTCCAGAGAAGGCTTCCATACACTGTAACAGTTCAGGAGCTCTCTCATGCGGCGTGTGCAAGTAGGTCCTCCTAGTGTCTCAGCAGTGTCTTTATCAACAATACTTATACTACCGAGCCAGAAAGACAGAAAAGCATAATTAATGTATCTAATTTGCTATCACAGTCATTATTAGGTCTTAAAGGTCCCATGGCATGAAAATTTCACTTTATGAGGTTTTTTAACATTAATATGAGTTTCCCGAGCCTGTCTATGGTCCCCCAGTGGCTAGAAATTTCGATAGGTGTAAACCAAGCCCTTGGTGTCCTGCTCTCCCTTTGAGAAAATGAGAGCTCAGATGGGCCGATCTGGAATCTTCCCCTTATATCGTCATAAGAGGAAAGGTTACCTCCCCTTTCTCTGCTTTGCCCGCCCAAACATTTATATATAGTTCAGTTGCAATGTCAGCTGAGCCGTTGCAAACAGACTTTTACGATATGTATTCGACAGCACTGCCACTAACAGTGAGTAACAGTGTTCATTAATGCCTGATCTGTGATCAGTGATTTCTGATCTGTAGCTAATTATTCAAGTTCAGACAGACTTTCTTTCTAAATTGTGTAATACTGTTTATGCATCAGTAAATCAAGCCAGTGGCCAAACGATCAACTGCACGTTGTTTCTCTTAGTAGCATGAAACAAATCTCTTATTTAAATTTTGATTAAACTACAGAGAGCACCTTTATGTTGTTCGGAGCTGTCAATCACACATCGCAAGTATATCTGCACACTTGCCCAAACTGCTGTTATAATGAATTAATCTGTTATGCTGCACAACGAAGTTTTTACTGTATTCACGTCGATATTGTGTTTACTGTTAGTTGTGGTGAAAGCATTTTGTGAGAGAAAACGTGTTGCAATGACGAGATCACTGCATTCACGTGATAAACAGACTCAATGCTCATCACTGCAGCCTTTCATGTGATGGGAAAAGATTTAAAAAATAATGCTATAATCAACACTTCCACGATTCGTTAATCTCGACAGCTGTAATAGTAAACGTATTAGAGAGAGGTTCCACATGCAATATGCATTTCGAATGTAAAGATGCCAGCCAAATACAACAGTTGGCATATACTCTGCGTCTCACAGCAGACACTCCCCTTCAAACAGAGCATTCAAGCCAGAGGGATAAAATCACGGTATAAAAATGACCTTTATTTATACATTTTAAATGTAAAAATCATACTAACAATATAAGTACACCTCAGAAAAACATTTTAAAAAAGCATTTAAACAAAGAAAATAATCAATGTCATGGGACCTTTAAAATCCAGTCACATTTCCTGTCACAGGAAGTCCAGACTGAAGTCTCAAAATCTAAATATGAGATAAGCATCAAAGTTTGATTTCCACCATTGATTTCACTATGATCTCAGTCAGTAATAAAGGTATCATTGTTATATTTTCACAGAAAGCTCTTTACCTTATAAAGGATTATTTTATATAGAAAACAGTAAATCACCAAAAATTACTTTTCACAGACAGGGTCCCATACGTCTTGATCAGTCACATGACACAATAGAAGTGATGGGATTTGGTGTCAGATATTTCGAGCAGGACATTTTCAAGTACCAGCAACTTAAAGTTTAGGCAGTATAAATCAACTTTTGCATTTTTCACAAGAAAGAAAATATTATGGGTCCGGAATGTGTGTGATGTGATCACATGTTGAGATTTTTATTTATTTATTTTTATTATTTTTTTATGAATATGTGATGAGATTACCATGTTGATTTAATTAAAAAAGCTCTTTTAAATGAACACCTTATTTGATTTAGCAGCTTTAAATGTTGACACACATAATACGGTGTCTTACCGGTTTACATTTTTTTAACTTATAAATTGTGTGTGTGTTAGCTGTGATGAAGCGTATTTGGGTCAGCGCTGTGAGTGTATGAAACAGAGTGATGCGGACTCTTATGCCAACATGCTGGAATCCTGTCGGCCTGACAACAACTCGCTGGTTTGCAGTGGACACGGCAACTGTGAATGTGGCAAGTGTGTGTGTGAAGGCCAGTTCAGTGGGAAACTCTGCGAATGTGATGACAATAGTTGTGATTATTACAATGGCCATCGCTGTAATGGTAAGTACAGTGGATTGGCACAAACATTTAGCTATTTATATTTGTGTTTTAGATTCAAACCTCAGTATCTACTCCTCTGTATATTGGTCATAGGTAAAGGCATATGTAAGTGTGGAAAATGTATCTGTTCTGATAACTACACGGGGTCTGCATGCGAGTGCTCACCTATCCAAGACAAGTGTATCAAAGATAAAAGGCTTTGCAGCGGTCAAGGCAAATGCACTTGCAACCATTGTCAGTGTAACCCAGGCTTCAAGGGAGAGCACTGCTCTGCATTCATTAATGATTGTATGCTGTTGAAGTGAGTATCTGTCTCTTCCTGTGATCTCATATCTGTGTTTCAAGATTGTTTAGTGAGGTGTGCATTCGTGTATGGGTTTGTTTTTTCTTTTTTGAAACCACAATTTCAGTTTCCTCTTCCTGAAGTTTGAACTTTATATAGTTCATTTCAGCCATTAGCAGAGGCAACATTTTTCATTATCATTTAGTTTAACTTGATGTATTAAAATAACTAAAAGTAATACTGAAATCAAAACGAATACAAACTTTATAGATATAGTAAAAAAACTGAAAATATAAAACTAAAACATAATTCAAAATATTACAAAAAATTATAATGGTATCTCCGTTATATTAAAATATATCTGCTAGCAACACCAAGGTCATGGGTTCGATTCCCATGTAATGCATGAACTGATAAATCACTTTGAATGCAATGTACTACAAATTCAAATTCACTTTGGATGCAAGTTTCTGAAAAATGTGTCTTTGTGTTAATGTCTAAAGGGACTGTGTGGCTTGTCACGTGGATTTTGGTACTCCTGATAACGATGTCTGTGCTATAAAATGTTTAAATGCTACAGTATCTCGTCTTAAAGGAGCTCATGAACTGCATTGCACATATCAAAACACCACTTCGTATGATGTGAAACTTGATGATGGCAAAATTGTGCTCAAATATGCAGACTTGCCACGTATGTATTAAAATCTGATATAATTTAATTTGACAAGAAAGGAAAATAAGCACACTCTTGGGCTCATGTATGACACAGAATGGATGTAACTGTGAATGTTAAATATTTGTTATTTTTGTCTCTGTAGGTTCTGTTGATAAGACTACACTTTTAATTGGATTCTCCGTGTCAGCCATAATGTTCATTGGCATTATAATAATCATTATTTACCGTTGCCTGCTGGAACTGTACGACATTAGAGAGTACCGGAACTTTGTAAACGCACAGGAACAGACTAGATGGAAAGAGGTGAAATACTCACAGTTATTAACCACTCAGACAGATTTAGCTTTGTAGGCTTTAAATGAATAGCAAATTATAACCTCTGTAGACAACATATTGTTTGAGTGTGAAATTAAAGAATTCAAGACTGACCATGTTTCAATCAAATATTTCTTTGTTTTGTACAGGTCCAGAATCCTCTTTTCATAGGTGCCAATACAACGGTGTATAACCCTTTGCATACGAATCACGACGAAAACGAAAAGGAACATTCTGAGCAGATTTAAAGGGGTGGTTGATTAGCTTTTTTGCTTTTTTTTTTTAGATTGATTGTGTTTTTGTGGTGCAGTGGGACATGTTCATTTTCATGTATTTTACCTTTATTCTACACCACTGTTTCTGTTACATCTTACATTGTGCCAACTTCATTAAAACATTTTAATACAGAATTGGATGATTGTTATAAATATTGTGATGTATTTTATGCATATTCATAGATACGCTTAACAATAGACTGTATAAAAACAGCTCTCAACACAAAGCCTTTTTTCACTTATACATATAGATCTATTCTGGTGATAAACTGAACAACTCTACAAGACAGTTAGCATTTTCAGGCCATGGATTTCTAAAGAATGTCATTTTATGAATCAAATAAAGTGTTTAACATTATTTGATGTTTGTTAATTGTAAAGCAGCTACATTGCTAAATAAAAACTACAATGATGTGTTTTCAATCTTATAAAGCAGCTTCGCAGCTTACATTATTACACATTTTTTTTAACAGTTAGGCTACTTAAAGTTATGTCTGATAACCTTAACCGCTTTAGTTCATAACCTTATGGAATAAAGTTAATAACTGTTATTGTTTTACTTTTACTTAAAAGAAAAAAAAGTATGTATTATTTCATCTTTTCATTTCAGTTCAATTAGCAGGTCACATTTTATTGTCCTTTTCTATTTCTGAATGACTAGTACTTAAATGTATCAGAACCATAGACTCAGTTCAATTAGCAGGTCACATTTTATTGTCCTTTTCTATTTCTGAATGACTAGTACTTAAATGTATCAGAACCATAGACTGTAAACTGTAAACATTTCTATAAACTACATTACCCATGTTAAATTAGTTTCACTTCCGGGACGGTGTAGTTTCCCGATAGGCTATGCGGTATTTTAAATAAGTGCGCGGCTTCATTCCGCATTCCGCTCCGCTGCTGTCAAAAAAAAAACAAAAAAAAACAACAACAACGAAGAGAGAGTTGAAATAATTATTTTTACCTTTATTCAAACACATGTATTAAAAATACACATGAACGCAATTCACAACACTTAAATAGTCTCGCCGTTCCTCCACATTTGAGATTTATCCTGGCGTGGTGGTGGCAGGCTAACGGGTTTGTTTGATTTGTTTACACTGATTGAGGATTTAGGCTGGGCTAAGTTAGCTAGTTAACATGCTAGGTTGTAACTTAATGTCAAAGTAAACAAGACGATATAGTTGATGATCATGAAATATACTTTTAATGCAGTAACGTTAACTCAAGAGTATATATTTGTATTTTCAAGCTTTTATTACATAATTGCGTGTGTTACTTGGATATGTTGGTTGTATAAATCTGTCTTGTTACTAAATCGTCTAATATTTGAGTGGCTTTTCATTTACAAGTACTTTGTTTTGCAGTCCAAACAGTGATAATGAAGTGCTTGAGAACAGAGGACTACGTCCAACAGTTATCTTGTGTAAAGGACACTGTTGTTCTTCACAATGAGCTGAAGGTAAACATTGATTTATTGTATATGTACATGTTAGATTGGGAACAGTTTCCCATTTATTAGCATTTATTGAAATATATTTTTTGTAACAATGTTAATGTTTTTGTCCCTTTTAATCCATTTATTGTGTCCTTGCTGAATAAATATATTAATTTCTTAAACAAAAAACAAAGTTGTAAAAACACCAGTGAGTGCATGTAAACTGAATTCTATATTAATTGCTTTCTTTCCTTTCTTCTCCCTAGTGTGTGCAGTGAATAATGTGGTATATGAGCTGTTTAACAGGAAGCTGTATGAGTGAGCCTTTGGTTTGGCTGTGATTGTGTGTCAGGAGCTGCCCATCCTCTCTTCCTGTGGATAGGGTAAGAACTTCAGCTTAGTCAGGTCTTTTGTTGACACTTTTTTGGGATTAACGGTGAATAAAAAGGAGCAGTATGAAA
Source organism: Carassius auratus (assembly GCF_003368295.1). Lineage (NCBI taxonomy): Eukaryota > Metazoa > Chordata > Actinopteri > Cypriniformes > Cyprinidae > Carassius > Carassius auratus. The sequence continues at coordinate 7,363,972 of NC_039273.1, read as the reverse complement.
TTGTGACATTTTGGTACATATGTGGCCCTTGAAGACAATTATTTTGTGTATTGTTTACTTTATTATGAATATTTTGATTATTTTCAAGCTTCTGAGAACAGGGGACAAAGGGAAGGCTACAGTCCTGTGGGAGGAAATCGAGGCAGGATTAGAGGCAGTGATCCCCAAAGGGGCACTCACACCAGAGCTTGGGCACATCAGAGCTGCTCTACTGGGGGCTAAAGCTGTGTCCTGCTGCTTGGCATTGGCCATGAAGAAACAGTGTACACCTGAAGAACTATTTTCTTCTGTATGGGGCTGGAATCCACCGAAGTTTAAACCTCAATTAAAACTAAAAAACGAACCAAAGCACAGATCCAAGAGCCTTTTTCTGACACAACTCCTCCAGAGGCAGATGCAACATGCCACCCAGATGTTAAGAGTGGATCTGCAGAGCATGAAATCAGGAAAACCAAACAGTTCCCTGTAGTTTCTAAGAAACCTAAGGACTTGGTGCCTAAAATCACCATCACCAAATCTTCCATGGTTTTCAAAACGCCTAAAGCAGCAAGGACAATCCGGCCCAAATCTGTCTCCACTAGCACTGGGATTGGTGACTTAAGAGCCTTTGACTTTACTAATGAGGTCCCTGAAACGTCTGTCAACTTTACACCCTCATTACACCCATCTGCCAGCCGTTGTGGGATTGCAAAGTCAAAATTTGGCTCTAAGGGATCATTTGAAGTTTACAAAGATTCTTCTCCTACAGAAGAGAAACCTGTGATCGCACCAGATGCACCTAAACGAACCAAGCGCTCTCGCTTCAATGTTTGGCCCATTGGTTTCATACCTCCTGAGATCATGGTAGAAGATATCTTTATATCAAAAGTCATTATTAATTATTTACATCTGTTCTGTCTCTTAGGTTGAGTTCAGTGATGAAAGTGGCGCTTAAGACATACCTCGTGCTGTAGTGGAAAAGTCAGAGAAAAAGCGCAATGCCTCGAACTCCAAAACATCTCGCACCCGGAAACCAGCTCTGAACTCCGTTCCTATTGACGCCAAAGTTGTGAACCCCACTGTAGAACCAGAACCTCCCAGACGCACACGGACCACTAGGAAAAGCATAGCCCTCCCCTCTACCAGCTGCCTCTCTTCTGAGGAAGAAACTGGCTTATCTAACCAGACCCGCACCCGCAGAGGACGACCAAAAAAGAGTCAAAGTTCAGAGGCCACAGAGGAGCCAGAGAGGATGAGGATGATTAAAGAGGATGAAGATGATGCTGTTTTGGACATCAGCCTGGAGGAGCTCAGAGGGTCTGACACGGAGAGAAATGATGCGGGTGTGTTTGTTGAACAAACTGCTATAAAATGATTGCTCATTTGATTAATTCTCATGGACTGAATTAATTGTATGTATTTGATTCTAGGCAGCCCAGATAATGACTGTGAGGTCTTGAGGAGAGATCTGGCTGCAGATGTTGGACGAGAATGTTTTAGTGAGCTCAGAAGAAATGGACAGAATGGCTCGGGATCTCACACAACTATACCACATGCATCTTGGGGTCAGTAAAAAGATCAGTTTGTAGTTTGTTTTACAGTCATGTAAAACTTAAAAAAATAAAATAAATGTAATACTTTTATTACATTGAACAAGAGTGACAAAGACATTTATAATTATAATGCATCTGCATCTGCGATGCTACATGCACAGTCACTGGGGGTGTCCACTCGCCACCATATGACCCTTCGTGTGGTTAGCCAGTTCAGGTATGTCAGTTAGTATGAAATGGAGACATTTTGACAAAAAATAGTCACAGCCTGTCTTCTAAAGCATTTGCATTAGGAATCAAACCTCTTCTCTGTCTATTTTTGTAAGAAGCTGAAGAAATCTTGTAATGATGTAACAGAAGGTCTTGGTGCTCTGAATCTGGAGGAAATGTCTTGGGCAACACAGTCTCAGAAACTCTCTGCACTAGAGCAAATCTTTTCCTTCACCTCATCGCACCCAACACAGTTCCCACAGACACACTGTCACCAGTTCACACAGCAGCTGAAAAGATCTGCCAGCAGGTAACAACTGTGCTAAAAGTGACCCAATGAACGGCACCGTTTATGACAATAATGCAGGGGTAACAAAACATTGGAATGATTTATGCATAATTGCAAGAATGATGCAGAATGGTTTAAAATTGATGAAATTGTGCTGGTTCAAGGAAATTATATTACTCTGCAGGCACTCTCGGGAAAAAAAAAAGTCAACTCTGAATCCATATTACTTTTATTTAAGTTTATTTAAATTTGATAGTTCCACATCATACAGGTTTTTAAAATACTCTTTCAGCTTGTTACACAACATAAAAATAGCCAACGATACTGGCCTGGGATTAAAATGACAAACAACCATCCATTTAAATTGGATGTTTTTTTTGCTCTAGGAATAACAGTGTGCATGCTTTCGCTCACGGGTGTCTATCCTGATGAAATCGGCAGCAGTATTCTTCTGACCTGACTGGTGCATGGCTCTAACCCAATCACTGTTCGAATCCCTACTGCAAACAGAAAGGTACAGATATATTTGTGATGTTTACACTACATTGGTGTATTATCTAATGCAACAAGTTTAAAACATTTAAAATGATGACGGTGAGAAGGAAATGGGGAGATGTTTGCACAAACTATTTGTTTATTTTTAGCGCTCTGTTGCTGTGCTGTTGGAAGAAATGGATGGAGTATTGAAGGGGCAGAAGAGAGTGAGCACGGTGGCTGAGAAATCGCAGTGGTGGGAAGGAAGAAAAGCTTTGGATGTTCGTGTGGAGGTGAGAGACACAATCTTTGATAGTTTGCAGAAACTAATTATTGTAAAAGGATGGATGTAGGATACTGAATGTGATGCTGTCTATATCCTTCAGAAAATGTTAGAAGAGATGGAATAGGCTTTAGGTGTGTGGCGCACTCTACTCCTGTCTTTGACCTCTGATCCTTAGCTTGAAGTTCATGCAAAGTGCTTCCAAAAGGCACTGAAAGGAACCAAGATCACACAGGACATTCTTAAGGTATGGGTATCTCTTGGCACCTGCAGTAGTTTGATCATCGCATGTTCCCACCTTCTCAATACTACTTTCTCTCTGAAGGTGGTTCTCTCAGCATCTCCACTGCTGTCCTGTGGGACGTGCTCCACTGCTGTAACCTGTGGGACGTGACAGATCGTGATTTAGATCGTTTCACGTTGGCTCTGCTTCAGTCCTGGCTCTCCACTGGTTCTGGCTCCTCCCTTCTTCAGCATTTAGCCCAATCGCCTAATACAACACATTTAAAACATATAATTGGTGCTGCACCCATTGCATATGGTTTGCCTGTGTATATTCACTAGCCCAGATTAGAACTTTTATTTTTCACATCTAATGTAGCAAATATTTGGTGTGTAAATGCAACTATCTGTTATTTAAGGTCTAAAATAACCATAATCTCAGGGCTTGTTTACAATGCAAAGAATAAGCTCTGTCTATATGAAAATGAACCTAGGAAATATAAATTAAATGTAACTTGGTCCTAGTTGACAAGCTCAAAGTGTTTAACCATTTTAAAGTCCTTATTTAATTTCTGCCATGTTCTAGTTCATTCTTGTACATTTTTATTTTCTCTTTTAAATTATATCAAATGCCAAACTACTTTAAAATAAAATGATTTTTTAGTCTATTTTTCACAGTGGTTGTTATTTCCACTTGCTATGGTGTAGCAGGAATGAGGGAACTACAGGTGCATCTCAAATTAGAATGTTGTGGAAAAGTTCATTTATTTCAGTAATTCAACTCAAATTGTGAAATTCGTGTATTAAATAAATTAAATGCGCACAGACTGAAGTACTTTAATTCTTTGGTTCTTTTAATTGTGATGATTTTAGCTTACATTTTATCAAAAACTCACCAATTCAATATCTCAACAAATTAGAATATGGTGACATGCTAATCAACTCAAAACACCTGCAAAGGGATTTGCTGAACCACAGACAAGGTCAGAGGCATCTTACCTGGGCTAAGGAGAAGAAGAACTGGACTGTTGCCCAGTGGTCCAAAGTCCTCTTTTCAGATGAGAGTAGGTTTTTTTTTTTTTTCATTTGGAAACCAAGGCCCTAGAGTCTGAATAAACCAGACCTTATCTCTATTGAGTATTGTTGATAGTAAGATGAGAAACGAGACAAAAAAATGCAGATGAGCTGAAGGCTAAGAAAAAGGTCAAAGAAACCTGGGCTTTCAGACCACCTCAGTAGTGCCACAAACTGATCACCTCCATGCCACGCCGAATTGAGGCTGTAATTAAAGCAAAAGGAGCCCCTACCAAATATTGAGTACATGTACAGTAAATGAACAAACTTTCCAGAATGCCACATTGGTCTTGGTCTTATGAAGTGTTCTAAATTGTTGGGTCAAAAAATCAATCATCAAAAAAATCCAAAATCATCACAGTTAAAAGAACCAAACACTTAAACTACTTCAGTCTGTGTGCATTGGATTTATTTAATACACAAATTTCACAATTTCAGTTGAATTACTGAAATTAACTTGTCCACAACATTCCAATTTATTGAGATTCACCTGTACATTCTAGAGAGTAAATATGAGGGGAAAAACAGCAGGAACAGGGCAGGTATAAACTGACAGGCAGCTCCAAGGACCAAACAATGAAGCCTGTGTCTTCAGAATGTCAAGGACAGTGGTTTCAGAGGACATGGGGGATCTAGATTTTTAACAAGTCTCAGATGTTTCTCTGATATGTGTGCAGGGGCAGGCTTGATGGATGTGAGGAAAGTGGAACTCAATAAAAAGATTTTTATCAATTATTGAATTTTATTTCTTTGATTCACCTGTTTTTACATTCTGGGGTTTTGTAAATAAGTGTGTTCATGACCCACACTGCTTTTTGTTTGAAAATCTAAATAAGATTTGGCAAAAGGGCATGTGCATAATAATAAAATACTTGTTCAAATTGTATAATGCTACAGGGTGAATGCAAACTTTTAACTAGCATTAGTAAAGACAAAAATCCATCAAAAGTATTTGCGAGCATTAGAAACTATTTTAATTAATAGTTTTTTTGCATTTAACTTTTCTGTTTTTATTATAGTATTTATTTTCATTATTGTGTTGAATAATGTTTTTTGAAATACAAAATAATTGATAAAAGTCCTTCAAGTGGTGTCCGGCTGACCCGGAAGTTTTCCTCACCTCATTCTATTGTCAACATGGCGGTGAATCTAACTGAATTGTCTCTTTCACAATTAGAAGGCTTGAAAACTCAGCTTGATCAGGTAAAATATTTTATAAATATTACCCTTTTCTCATTTCATTTTGAGCCGCAATATACGCTGATATAATCAGTCAATGGTTTAGTTATGTGCACGCAGCGGCTGTCATGCTGTCTGTACGCGTGCTGCTGCTCTGTAATTCACCATCAAACTGATACTTCAGCCGAATGTGAATATTCTGTCATTATTCACTAACACACATATGATTTCTATTTTTCCCAGTCACCATTTATTTGCATAGTATGGAATAACTGTTAGATCAAAACATTCTCCCTTACACTGAGGAATTTATGACAGATTTTTACATTTTTCTCTTTATATATATATATATATATATATATATATATATATATATATATATATATATAAAACACAGAATAAAACATTAAGAATTTTATTACTTTTACATTTTTATTAATTTTATTTTGCAAGGATGGGACAGATCTGCACATATTAGAATAAACTTTTTTCAGTTTTTGAATTTAGTAAACTGCAATTTGTCAGAGCCATGGTTACAAATAAAATGACAGGAATTTCTTTTCTAGGAAACCGAGTTCCTGTCATCATCCATAGGTCAGTTGAAAGTTGTCCAAACTAAATATGTGGAGGCCAAAGAAAGTTTGAATGTACTTAACAAGAGCAATGAAGGTGGGTATTACTGCTTCAATTTAATTTGATGCTCATGTGAAAAAAATTGAGTTCTTCTATTGTTACATCTACACTGAGTTCTTTTCTTTTCTGAATTCTTTTTTTTTTCCTCAGGAAAAGAACTACTTGTACCTCTCACCAGTTCTGTATCCTCTCAACATCTCAGCTGAGTGATAAATAAGTGTTGATTGATTAATTTTGTCTCAGAAAGTATCAATCCACCATCAGGTCCTCAAAAATGTCACACAGGCTGTTTGGTGTTTATGTGAATAATTTGCATAAATCAAAGATAAGTTGTTCCCTTAACTACTGTACTGCAGATGTATGTGCCTGGAAAACTGAATGATGTGGATCATGTCTTAGTGGATGTCGGAACAGGTTATTTTGTAGAGAAGGTGAGGCAAGATTTTGCCCAACTTCATAATATATATACATACAAGATTTTAAAACACTACCAAAGAAATCTCACTGCTTTTTATCTTTTCAGAAAGTAGAGGATGGCAAAGAGTTCTTTAAGCGCAAAATTGACTTCCTTACAAAACAAATTGAGAAAATTCAGCCTGCCCTTCAAGAAAAACATGCTATGAAACAAGGTAATATCACAAAAATACACACACACACACACACACACACAGTAAGGTCCATTGATTTTGGGACATTGACACAATTATAATCTTTTTGGCTCTATACACCACCACAGTGGATTTGAAATGAAACGAACAAGATGTGCTTTAACTACAGGCTTTCAGCTTTAATTTGAGGGTATTTATATCCAAATCAGGTGAACGGTGTAGAAATGACAACAGTTTGTATATGTGCCTCCCACTTTTAAAGGGACCAAAAGTAATGGGACAATTGGCTGCTCAGCTGTTTCATGGCCAAGTGTGTGTTATTCCCTCATTATCCTATTTACAAGGAGCAGATAAAAGGTCCAGAGATCATATCAAATGTGCTATTTGCATTTGGAATCTGTTACTGTCAACTCTCAATATGAGAGCCAAAGAGCTGTCACTATCTGTGAAGCAAGCCATCATTATGCTGAAAAAACAAAACAAACCCACCAGAGAGATAGCAAAAACATTAGGTGTGGCCAAATCAACTGTTTGGAACATTCTTAAAAAGAAAGTAGCACCGGTGAGCTCAGCAACACCAAAAGACCCGGAAGACCACAGAAAACAACTGGTGGATGACCGAAGAATTCTTTCCCTGGTGAAGAAAACCCCCTTCACAACAGTTGGCCAGATCAAGAACAGTCTCCAGGAGGTAGGTCTAGGTGTGTCAAAGTCAACAATCAAGAGAAGACTTCACCAGAGTGAATACAGAGAGTTCACCACAACATGTAAACCATTGGTGAGCCTCAAAAACAGGAAGGCCAGATGAGAGTTTGCCAAACAACATCTAAAAAAGTCTTCACAGTTCTGGAACAACATCCTATGGACAGATGAGACAAAGATCAACTTTTACCAGAGTAATGGGATGATAAGAGTATAGAGAAGGAAAGGAACTGCTCATGATCCAAAGCATACCACCTCATCAGTGAAGCATGGTGGTGGTAGTGTCATGGCGTGGGCATGTATGCTGCCAATGGAACTGGTTCTTTTGTATTTATTGATGATGTGGCTGCTGACAAAAGCAGCAGGATGAATTCTGAAGTGTTTCGGGCAATATTATCTGCTCATATTCAGCCAAATGCTTCAGAACTCATTGGATGGTCTTCACAGTGCAGATGGACAATGATCCGAAGCATACTGCGAAAGCAACCAAACAGTTTTTAAGGAAAAGAAGTGGAATGTTATGCAATGGCCAAGTCAATCACCTGATCTGAATCCGATTGAGCATGCATTTCACCTGCTGAAGACAAAACTGAAGGGAAAATGCCCCAAGAACACGCAGGAACTGAAGACTGTTGCAGTAGAGGCCTGGCAGAGCATCAACAGGGATGAAACCCAGCGTCTGGTGATGTCTATGTGCTCCAGACTTCAGGCTGTAATTGACTGCAGAGGATTTGCAACCAAGTATTCAAAAGTAAATAATTTGATTTATGATCGTTAATCTGTCCCATTACTTTTGGTCCCTTAAAAAGTGGGAGGCACATATGCAAACTGTTGTAATTCCTACAGCGTTCAACTGATTTGGATGTAAAAACACTCAAATTAAAGCTGAAAGTCTACAGTTAAAGCACATCTTGTTTGTTTCAATTCAAATCCATTGTGGTGGTGTATAGAGCCAAAAATATTAATTTGTTGTCGATGTCTGAATATTTCTGGACCTGACTGTATATAAAATATTGTGCACCAATTGTAAATGCATTAAATAAGAGTTTAATTTGCCTCCTATCAGCTGTTGTGGAAGTCATGAATATGAAGCTTCAGCAGCTTCAGAGCCAACAGGCATCACAGTCTGGCACCACTAAAGCCTAAGAACAGTTCCAAGCCACATGGCAGATTCTGGGGAGGTCCTGATCATTTACCTTCCAGATGAAGCCGTTATAAAACCTTTAAATGGGGAACCACTGCTCAGATGTCAATATGTTCACATCTCCATTGGGGGGAGAAGAAAAACTCCTGCAATTTTTTTACTGCATCAAACAACGAACCAACTTTTCTGTTCCATGTTTTCATCCTCATGTTTAGTGAACAAATAAAGCTTTGGGTATGGCCCGTGGTTGTATCCACAAAGCCTCCCAGCACTGCAATTCATGTCTTTGGAGGAGATTTACTTAGTGGCACAACATAGCTTTGTGGCAAACATTTGGTATGAATTTCTTTTGTAATACAGCAAACATTTTGACCGTAAACATTAAAATCTGAAATTGGCTAAAGAAAATATTCTGTTTTTTCTAAAAGTGAGTTTAAAGAAATGTACAAGTGTCTGCATTTCATTACTTGTATTTTCATGTGTCAAAACAATAAAAGGAAAAGCTTGATTTATTGTCCCAAGCAGTTACTAGTCCATGTTACAGAGAGCAGAAACGTTATGACTACTGTAAAATGTACAATTTTCCACCCATGCTGAAAAAAATAAAAGCTGACATTTAAAAGCTGACATTTAAAACCTGACACTATGGGTAACATTCATTAAAATGAACCATATCCGTGTAAACTTCTGAAAACAATTATCTAGACATATGATGCAAGCACACACACACACACTTCGAGAGAGAGAGAGCACTTTTTAAAAGTATGGGAACATTACGATTTTTAAAATATTTAAATTAAGTCTAAATATTGCTAAATAGTCATATTACAATTAAAAAAAACTGTATTCTATTGTAATATATTCTGGTCACACACAGCTGAACATTCAGCATAATTACTCCAGTCTTCAGTGTCACATGATCCTTCAGAAATCACTAATATTCTGATTTACTGTTTGAGAAACATTTATTATTATCAATGTTGCAAACAGTTGCATTACTTAATATTTATACAGAAACCATGATTTACTACCATTTATGTTTGGGTTGTGTGTGTTTAATAGAAATGAATGTTTTTATTCAGTAAATATGCAATCAATTGATCAACAGCGACAGTAAAAACATTTAGGCTATAATGTTAGAAAAGATTTCATTTCAAATAAACACCGTTCTTTTGAACTATTCATCAAAGAATCCTGAAAAAAAAAGTTTCCACAAAATATAAAGCAAAAACTGTTTTAACAATACAAATAAGAACTATTATTAATAGCCAAGTACAGCCAATCAGCATATTAGAATGATTTCTGAAGGATCATGTGACACTGAAGACTGAAGTATTGATGCTTACAATTCAGCTTTGCATCACGTGAATAAATTACATTTTATGATACATTTAAATAGAAAATAGTTATTTAAAATTTTAAGAATATTTAACAATATTACTGTTTTTTTTTTTATATATATATACTTTATTATTTTTTGGACTGCTGTAATTCGATGTGGATTAATTTCCGTATCACGGTTCGTTGCCCGGGTGCACTTTTCGTTCAGAGTCTGTCAAGTATAGGTCTCTGCAGGAAATTAATGGGAGTTACGAGATCAAGGTGTTTTTACACCATGATACCTGATTGGTTGATGTAATAGTGACGTTAGGTTTAGGGGTGGGGTTGTGTAAGGGGGATCATTTAGATTGCATGATTCAGAAACACCCAGCAGTTTCAAAACACCCACATGGTGATAAACGCCCACTTTTGCTCTGCAGAGACCTAAGTCTCGAGTCTGTCGCTATCAGGTCGCTATGCGGCGAGAGCGCCAAGTGGTTGCTATGCGGCGCAGCGTCTGTTGCGCTCTGTTGCTAGGGAAGAGCGAGCGCGATGGAGGGGGTGGTCGCATTGTCTGTCGGGACGGTGGCGGTGTTTGAATTTCTGCCAGAAACACTCGCTGATCCCTATTAAGGCTTGTTTGAAGTAGACCCGTACTGGAGATAGATTCGCAAGCGTTAGTGTGAGCGAGTCTTATTTTTTCTTCCATCCTTCGTTTGGTTTCTGAAACGGTAAGACAAACCGACCGTAACTACCTAGAGCAAGTGCTTGTTGCATTCAGGCGGCGAGAGGAGGCGCGGAGTGGCGGACCGGGCGAGGAGGCGCAAGGCGCTTGATCGAGGATTAGGGTCGAGAGTGGCCGGCCGGGGGGCAGAGTTAAATGCGGTTGATGACTTCGGAGAGTAGCAGCCAAGCACAACAGAAGGAGGTCGAGCCGGGATCAGTCGCCCGTGATCAAGAGAAGAAAACCGGCGAGGACCAAGGCGGCATGGTAAGCTCAGGCCTGAGGTGCTGAATCGGCACAACCCACTTAACCCTCCCCCTAAACACGACGTTACTGTGTTATGACTTTTCGTTTATAATGTAAGTTAACACTTTCATATTTTAAACAAAAGACAGTGTGACTGTTTATCGGACTGGTAAGCACTAGTGTGTACGTTACTTGCAGTATGTTGACAAACTAACGTTACCTGTGTTCTTGCGCGCTGACAACATTGTCAGGTCGTTAGCAAATTAAGTTGTGTTTAATAACGTACTGTTACGTCTGGTTAGCCCCCTTGAAGTCGGACTTCGGTAAGAAGACATTACTATACATAAATATATTGCCACCAAGGCTTAGTCTGCCCATAAATGACATATCACGTGTTGATATTGTTGTCAGCGGAGCTCTGCTGTAATTGAGCAATTATTTAATGACTCTAGGACACGTGACACAAGTTCATTTTAAAGGTTACAATTAACTACTTTTTTAACCATTCAATTTTTTTTCGAGATGCTAGTAATAATACTGGGTACAATTGTAAGAAGAAAAAAAAAATCATTTAATCATTTTTGTTGATTAAAAAGTAATAATTGAAATGGATAAAACCTCATTATGAAATGAAATGTATTAAATTGTTTTCATATAAAGCAGTGTTTATGATGTTTTAGTCTAACCAAACAAGCTGTATGACTGTCTTTCCACTAAAAATGCTAGTCCTAATGTACTTTTTACATGTTTTATTTTCTTGCTCCGACAGATATTTTATTACAGGTATATTATACATTTAAAGATGTGCTTAGATTCTCGTATCATGTCTGTATGAATGAGGCAATGGTAATTTCTTGTTAAAGAGGCTTAAAGGGCTAGTTCAACCAAAATTTAAAATGAGCCATATGACTTTCTTCCCTCAGATAAATCCAGTCAGAGTTAAATGAAAAAAAATTCCTGGCTATTCCAAGCTCTATCATTGCAGTCAGTGGGTGTTGCAGTAATAACTTACACTGTTTGCCTTTTGAACTATAATAACGATCGCTCGTGCAACGCCATGGCCGCTGACATTATTTATTTACTATCATCTGATCTCTGTCTGTGCTCTCTGCTCAGCATCGAGTCTGAATCTGAACCACTAAAACTTTAAGATTAAACGGTTCATTTATAATATTATAAAAATGGGAGAAAATGTAAAACGCGGTTTGGCGGTCGAAGTGTCCCTCACTGCTTGCCATGGAAACATGACTGCACATGCGTGCTAGCTTTATCAACCTAAAATGCCTTAACGCAATTTGAGCGTAATAGAAAACATTCATGTGACAGTTCACCTCAGATTGTGTTGCTGATTTGAAATATATTAAACATGAGTGTGTCAAGTCTGCAAGCATTACCGTGTGTGCACTTGTATTAACTCTTGAGTCTGTGAGCGAGAGAGAGAGAGATCACTTTTTTTGGCTCACTCTTTTCTTTTCCTAATTTTACAAGTTGCAAGTTACAAAAAACACAAGCAGTCTTTGATAACGGCCGATGACTCCGATCAGCGATCGCACGGGTATTACACACAATGTTAAACAGACCCGGGACCCGAGGTAATAGATTCGGACCCGACCCGGACCCGGCTGATGATTTAAAATATAGACCCGAACCCGTACGGGTCCTGGGTCGGGTCCGGGGTCGACGGGTCTCGGGTGCACTGTGAAGACCTCTATGTTGCAGTTCAGGGGCGGACTGGCCATCGGGCGCTGTGCAGTCGATCAGGCTGACGTGCAATAGGCTGTTACGCAACTGCAAATTAATTGACTATCTTATGAATCTACGAATCAGGTGATCGCGGAGTGATATGAACCCACCACATGACCAAACATCAGCGAAGCACTGCCTAATTGGCTATATCCAGAGGCAGGCTTTATCTTAGAAAATCGCGCAAAAAATGGAGCGCAAAGGAGGAGCAGGGAGGGAAAGGAGAAAAGCCCTGGCAACAGATGCAGCAAGTTGCTGCAAAATCCCAGCCATTTTCGCCAGTAAGGGAGCAGGTCGGTCAGAATTACATTTATATTTACTATGGTTCACTGAAAAAACCGAACTGTTCAGTTTAGCACACACGGTTCGACACGCGCTGGGACCGCTGTTCAACTTAAATCTAACAAAGCATCTGTAATATGGTTTAAATAAATAAGGCCAGGCATACACTGTGCGATTTTCATCCAATTTTGAGCCGAATTCTGACTCGTGGGTCGGGCTGGGCTGAATTTCAGCATTTTCGTGCGTCATTTGTCGTGCAGTGTACAAGGGGAAACGAGAGGCGATAAGCCTCTCCCGACCGGCAATCGGTTGGTCGGATGGATTTCTGACATGTCAGAAATTTTGGTCGCCTCTCGTGAGGTATCGCATTATTGAAGCAGGGCTACGAACCGATTTTCCGCGTTTCCCTCACTGCGCGTGCGTGAAACCATAAAGGGAAACCATGGTGACACCTGACACAGCGTGTAGTGTGGACTGAAGTGATGGAGGGATAACTTGTGGAGTTATGGCAAAGAAAAATAAAAATAAAAGAGGGGAAAAACGCCTGCTTGCCTCCAGTTCGCGTTGCAAAATGGATTGACCATATAGGGCTTGGGCGTCGTGACGTCATTACTTGGCGTGGCCGCCACGTTAAATGCTTCCTTTACTGCCACTCGGACTACTGCGCAGTGTTTAGACATGCTCCTTCTCATCCGTGTGTCTTAATTTGATGAATTAAAAATCTATTTTAACCATTTTCAACCATTGCTTTATTGTGGGGTGTAATAGCGCAACACATAATAGCCATGGGGAAAATAAAATGAGAATGGATTAACTTTACACCGCTTTCCTGCTTGGAGGCGCGACTACGGAGACCATAACATCTGAATATTAATTTATATAGCTTAAGTCAACATTGAAAATAAGGGAAATTTCTCGAGCTACTCATCCAAAATACGGGAAATTTCAACATTCATCTTTTTGTTGCTATCCCTCTGCTGACAGCAAAAATTTGTACTATAAAACTGCTGCATTAACTAACGTTAAGCGATTTGTGAAGCTAGGTCTACCGTGATTTTAGTTACAGATTGGCGTGAAATCGTGCTCTCACAACAACCAAGCTATCTTAAAGGTGGACAGCTACTAACTACACTTTTGAAACACATTGTTAAAAGTCCATGTGTGAATGGTTGTTAGCACTAACGGTTACTAAACTAGCAGCTAGGTAACGTTAGAGCGCAGCTTACCAGATTACTGTATACTGTTTTGCCGCTGTTCCGTTTCTATGATTTGCAGCTCCTGAACCCATCCATTTGTGAACTGTACATGAGACTTGACTTGTAGCTTCGGAACTATTCTGAAGTGTAGGCGCTCACAAAACAAACAAGGTAGCCGAAGATATCTGTAATGCAAACGTGCGGCAAAAAGTCTCCGTCGGTACTCCACTATATGTTGGGAGTTTCATATGGATCCAAACCGTTAATAGAGCCGATTTTGTCCACATACCGGTCCCTGGCATCCCTATTTAACGTATCCCTATAAATCCCACAACCTTTTCGGGATTTTGACATCTTTTTTTCTTTCTACCAACTCTACTCTTCTCGTTAAACTGGCTGTAGGTTTACATTTGCGAAGCTGGCAACATGGCCGCCACGTCCCAGAATGCAACTTGCCGCCCAAGCCCTATTGGCCACGTCTTCCCCATAGACAGTAAAAGACCTACGCCGATGCTTTTTTTTTTTTTTTTGGACGTTTCAGCACACATAATTGCGCTTTGCGCATATCACCAAAGCAGTGCGTTTATCCCGGGAAAGCATGTTTATTCTGAAACAGCCACAAACATCCAGGTTCTGAGGGATCATACGTGTTGATTCGGTTGATTCCTCACATATAGTGTTGAGCAGTCAAATCACAACTCGGCAATCGGACCGTACAGTGAGCGCACAAAAATCGTGAGCTTTGGCTTTACATCGCATGCGATCTACCCGTACAGTGTGAGTTGGTACCTTGCCGAAATCGCACAGAAATCGCACAGTGTATGCCCGCCTTAACACATAAAACAAACAGGGTTCAGATAATATATGTTTCTGTTGATGCATGCGCATTCTGGATTCCCAGACATTACAACAACAGCGATGGAAAAAAAACCTCTACAAATCATTGACTCTTGTTCAATACTAATACGAACACTGGATCAGTGCATTCTCTTAAAGTGACAGTCTTTATATTAATCGAACAGCAACAACCAAGAAATCACTCACTGCTCTTGATTAAAAAGCTTTTTTTTTTTTACTTAAATAAAGAATAATCTTTAATTTATAGTCCAAAATGCAATGCTGTTTTACATTTGATTACTTTAATTTCTGTACCTAAAAACTAATGCAAGACCTACCTAAAAAAACCTGAAAGTCAGTTTATTTTATTTGTATCTTTACTCTATTGTATTTATTTGTGCTGTTGCTTGTATTTAGAATATTCTTAATAATATGATAATATATATGTTTTGAAAGTATAGTTTTTCCATAAACATAGCATATACAACTATACCGAAACCGTGAAACAAATCGAACTGTGAAAAAGTTGAACTGTTCCACCCTGATATTTAAATAATCATTTGGCAGTTGGAAGCTTTCATTCAAAGCGACTTACAATAGATAAAATCAATTTAAAATAAATATATATTACAAATGTATATAATGATAGATGTTTTAAAAGAGCATCTTAATGACAAACTAGCACACTGTTTTACATATGAAGATACAGTATTTTTTTTTAGTGCCAAAATTGACCAGAAACTGATTTTCTATTTCTAGCCTACCATATATAGCCTAGTGTACAATGATTATTTATTTTGATTTATTTGCTCCTGCTTTGAACAAGAGAGGGAGGACAGCTCAGCTTTTGAGTGAGAGCAGGAACCTTCAGCTAAAGTTTAAGCTATAAGCAAAACTAAACATGCTGGCTATACTCTTAGAAAAATATGTGCTTTTATGATTTATAAGGTCATCAGTAGTAGGAATGTGATCACTGGGACATACAATTGATGGCTGCATAATTTAATATAGATTATTGAAAGTTCTTATTTGATATTGCAGAGAAACCCAATGTGCAGAGTGAGAGAGAGGGGATTCAGGGAAAGATGATAGAGACAATGAATGCCTTGATACTTCTTGATACTTCATTTGATTATTTTGCCTGTCCACAGTCTAAGGATTTTGGTTTATTTTTTAAGTATAACCCAATTCAAACAACTGAAAGAGCCAAAGAGTTTAGCAGTCTGGTGGACACATGAATTGGGTGGTGACTGCAGCAACAGAGGTGGGCTGGGGTGGAGTCAGATTCCCGGCCTGATTTACTGTCCCAGTCCACCACTGTTGCAGTTGAACAGTCCACACATCATAAATACATAAATATATAAATAATACATAAATACATGGCTCCGGGGAGTGAATAAAGTCCTCCTGTAATGATCCATGTGTTTTTGTAAGAAAAATATCCATATTTCAAACGTAATAAACACTTTTCTCTCACTTCCAGTATCTGTCATACACTGAAGCCGTTCCGGCGGATGACATAGGACGTCGCCGTTGCGTGATTAATGACAGATTTGTTATGAGATCAAAAGAAAATGCGTTATGAATTAGAAGTTAAAACTGAGGGACTGAGGATTTCGATATAAACCAAGAGGAGACTTGTTTTCCTTCGCTAAAGTAAGGAAACTTTGCTTCTATAAACAAACTTGCGAGACTAGCATAACTCAGAGGCACGCGCACTGCGCATGTGCTGTGTCATCCGCCAGAACTCATTCTGCATATGACAAATACCGGAAGTGAGAGAAAAGTGTTTATTACATTTAAAATATGGATTCTTTTCTTACAAAAACGCATGGATTCACTACAGGAGGCCTTTTGTTCACCTCCCAAAGCCATGTGAGGCAGGTTTTATTATGGGTGTGCGCGCTTTATTTAACGACTTGTGGACTGTTCAACTGCAACACCTGCTGGCTGCAATGATAACACTTGGAATAGCCTGGACAATTTTTAAACATAACCCTGACTGGATTCGTCTGAAAGAAGAAAGTCATATACACTTAGGATGCTTCGAGTAAAACAAGCTAATTTTCATTTTTGGGTGAACTAACCCTTTAAGTGGCTTGGTTATTGTAATTAATGTTTTAACATAGTGAGGAAGGTCAGCTTTAACATAAAAACCCCTTCATTTTACCTATATAAAGCACTATCATGAGACATTGATGCTATTCGTTGGTAATACCATGGTACTTTCCTAAACTATGGCTCTGAATGATTACCATTTTATGTACCATAATATTAATATAGTACCGTGAAAAATAGCAGTGTGCCAGATGTGGACTTCCACCAAAAGGAAACTGACAAATTCAGTTTTTTTTCCCCAGTTTCTGTCCTAGATGTGCCAAGTCTCTTAGGCAGGAGTCTCTCTATCTCTCTTTTAGAATAAAGCAGACATCAGTATAACCTGTGAGAATACTTTCACAGCATTTTAACTACAAAACCCCCCATTGTCCAGAACAATGTTTGAAGGCCCCATGACTTTCCCAGATGATCATGATTTATTTTCTTTCTTTCTTGTGCTATCTTTCTATCTCTGCCCCACTTTGTTATTCACTCAATCGTTTGAACCGTCACTTAGCACAATAACAGCATTAAAAAAAAGTTATAAGAAATTACTGTTCACTGTATGGATTGAAGATTTTAAAATATTTATTTGAGATTAAATATGTAGTAAATCTTAATGTAAAATTTTAATTAGTAGGCCTAGCTATGTGGTTGCTAAAGGAGCACTGTCGTTGTTAATGTGTTCAGAGTTGTTTCTTGGCAGCTAATAAGGTGTTCTGGATACTTGTTAGGGAATTGCTAGGAGATTGCTGTATTGCTGAATAAGGTGTTCTGACTGGTTGACATGCCCTTGCTCGGTAGTTGCTAGAAAAGAGAGATAATCCATAACTAAGTTTGTACAACATTAAAGATTCTGATTCTCACATCACACTTTAAGTATGAGGATAAAAAAAAAAGTAGTTTGTGCTCAAAATATCTACCCCATAAAATAACTCAGAGCTTGGCAAAACTAGAAAAATGGATATAAAAAAATAAAAAAATAAATGAATATAAACAAAAATGCCACTTTTTAAAGCAGGCTACCTGTTCCTATAATATTTGTGTTTTTCAATTTCAAAGATTTTTGAGGAGGGGAATTCAAATCAGAAATATCTTGATTTTAAGTTGTTTTAGCTTATTTTAATGTTGTTTTTTCTTCTTAATTTAAATGTCATTTTGAGGAGGCCTTGTAGGTTTGCTGAGGCACCAGCCCCTGGTTGAAATTTGTTTAAACGTTTTCTCTGTGTGAATTCACAGTAAAATACAATTCACGTTTTGTTTTCTGAGAGCTAGTGTAGATCATGATTCTGTGTTACAATTCCAGCAGTATAAAATTGCATTTTTGACAAACTAAATACACAAACATGAAGTATTGTATGTTTAATATTGTTTTGAACAAATAGCATACTTAATTCAATAAACCACTATCAAACCAATTTTTTTATTATTGAGATCCAGCCACCAAGACTGTTCATGATCTGAATTGCGCGAGACCGACGAGATTACATCACGTGTTTTACAGCAACACAAATTTCATCCTCAAAAGCCGTTTTAATGTTTCGTAACGTCATATTGGAATATTTCAGCTGTCGCCACGTGCTCAGCAGTGATCTTGGTGGCAGAGACTACAGTTCCGGTAACTTGAACAGAAGTTTGACAAACGTAAACCTTCTCCGTCCTATCAGCCGGAGATTCGTTATGACGTATTTCAGTACGCACCAATCCCATTAACAGTGGTCGGGAGATATTCAAAGCGTGCTGTTGCATGTGATCACAAAAGAGGCAACGGCTCTGGGAAAGACTAACGCACGGCCAATCAGACTCGTAAGCGCCTGAGTAAAGGGGGTTGATGCAGATGATAAGTGGCCGCGAAACTCTCTGGCAGTGAACTTTTGCTTTAAACGGAAAGAAGTGGAGTACGGTCCGTGTTATTGTGAGCTAGATTAATTCTAGGTATCTAGCGAGTGATAACGTTGTCCGTGGAGAAGACCATGCTGTTGTTTGTGGAGGTGAGATATAATGAGGTCATTTTGGCGACTGCGAAGGTTTTTCACATCTGCGGCTTGGATTGAAACTCATGGCAGGCGCCATCTAGCTGAACAACGAGAATGATTTGTTGTGTTTTTGTAGTCAAGTTAACATTCTGCTTTGTTTTTGTTTTGAGTTAAAAATGGTTATTAGCGATTACACAATTATTTGAGCTGCTATGTGAGACCTTGTTTATGTGGACGCGATGTGACCGTCGACAGTGAAGGATCCACGTGCGCGCAATAAATACTAGCTATTTAACGTTACCCAGCCAATTTTATTTGCGCTAAATGCGTAACTTTCATCAGTGCAGTTAACAACTAAAGCAGTGATCACAAAAAATGTTGAAGGTATCCACAAATTTCCCCGACTTTTTAATTAAACCTTTAGATTAAAAATATATTTAGCCAGTCCAAATCCTAGTCAGGTTAACCAGGCTGCGTTTCTTATGCAGGGTTGTAGCTCTTTGCTCTGAACTCTCGCTCTGGTTTATCAGAGTGATTAATCAGATTAAATGGGCGAAAGGCCGGCTATTTAAAACCTCTAAGTAATAGATCTTGTGAATAAGGTTCTAACCTAATCGAGCGTAATAGTATAGAAGTTGTTGTGCACATTTCTGGTTTTCCAACTCGTGAAGTGTGTTAATACCTAAGTATGCCCTTGCCTGTCCTGTCCTGTGGTGTTTGCAGCGTTTATTTGTTAAGAAAGCACATTTAAGCTATATTGTATATAGTGCCTCGGCGTGTCATGTGAAACTTTGATAGCGTCGCATCTGTTGACGATCGCATTTATGCGTCGTCTTCCCCTCCAATTGAAGTGATTTTAAAAGTAGCGTTTAAAGAGTTTTTATGTTGCCCACTGGTGCACTTGAAAAGCTGTATTGTGCCAGGTGAGTGAAATGTGATCATGTTTTAATCGCTTAACATGTTGGGAATTGAGAGAAATTTAAGTCAGATATTGAAACTTTAAAATTATCCATGACTTATATGTTATCAATAGGATTGTTCACCTGCTGCAAGCTTTGACGGGCTTTATCGCTACCAAAAATGTTGTTAATATCATCTCTGAAACCCTGAACTGTGCAGTTCACATTAGTGGTAACTGTTTAATTGCTTTGTTTATTCAGTATTTCTTTACTGTTTTTATTAACACTTTTTGTGTGTGATCACCCTGCCATCATACTGCGAAACGGGGTGGATAACTACTTGCCTACTGAACATGAACTTTGAGTTTGTGCGAATATTTATGTGGCAGTCTGTTTCTGACTGCATAATAATGGGTAGTTAAATGAGTAGCAGTGTTCTAGTTAAAGTCTTAAAATTGTTTACTAAAGCTGCAGTTAGCAAATGTTGACCGATTTCTGCTGACTCAAACCCAGGATTTGTTTAACCTTGTCTTCAAGGTGACCACCAAGGGGGCCGGTCTGAATCCCAATGCTAAAGTGTGGCAGGAAGTGTCTGCAACAACCACCCAGACTCCAGAGGCGGCCACAGAGACGTGCCATTGCCCACAAGCAGCAGATACTGTCTCCACCGAGGAGTCAGAAGGTACATGTATTGACTGGCAGTTGTTCAGTGCTGTAATTAATGTGTAAAAATTGACATCATATGTTATCTGATCTGAAATTGTTCACCCGCAAATGAACCTCATGTCCTTTAAAAGCCATATGCTTTGATTTATTTGTGGAATAAATGGGGAAGGTAAGAAATTTCCTACACACCAGTTCATTGCAGTAGGCTGTTATTAAGATACTTAAAAGCAACATAAAATTAGTTCACACATTTTATTTTCAAACATGTAGCCAGTTGTTTGCCATCTGCTAACATTGGTTTCCATGTGTCTTAAATAATTTTGACATTTTTTTTTTTTTCATAACCATTTCTTTAAGACTGGGATTCCCAAACTATTTTTTTGTCAGCTGATTTTGCATTATTTTAAGTACCCAGTGGGATTATAAATTAATGTGTATAAATAAACCCATCTGAATGGTTCTCTGGTGTTGGATTAATGGACACATGACATGTAAGTAAAATAAAAAATATTACCCCAACGGTTTGGAAAACCCTGCTGCTTTAAGGGAATGCTGATGCAGTTTGTCTAATGGAAAATGGCTAAATCATGGTGGTGTTTTGTTGATTTATGAAATGAATCTTGTGTGTTCCATATGCAATAACAACATTAGCAGTTCATCTCACTCCTTTCATTCTCATCTTTTTCAATCTCTTTCTCTAATTCTCAAACAAAATTTCTTGGTCATTCTCTGTGGAGTGCGTGTGCCCTAATGAGCATGAGATTTGAGGGTTAAATGGCCTATTGCTGTTCTTACATGGTGAAAGATCGGTAAGCTTCAAAACTCATTTATTATTGTCATTCCTTATCTAGGTTTCAAGGAGTATGGTGTTGGCTATGGCGACTCTGAGTCAGCCCCTCCTATGGAGATCAGCATGTTGAATGGCATTGAGTCTGCAGAACTGGCTTACCCACTCTACGAACCAGGTCTGTCACACCCTCTGTTACACTTCAGTTGCACTCCATTCTAGTGTTGCTTACTGGCTAACTGACATTATGGGTGTGTACGTGTCCTGTTTTACTCAGTGGAGGGTGAGGCGGTCGAGGAGCAGCCTCCGCTGTCTGAAGAGAGTCTGAAGGAATCACTGAAGAAGCAGCTGGAATTTTGCTTCTCAAGGTAACGCCCACTGTACTCCCAGACATGCTCACACCTGCTTCCCTATATTACGTAATCATGTAAAGGGATGATTGGAAATTCATAATCATCTGTACAGTAGAGCAATGCTTATTTACTCTTGCTTGAGAAAATTCTCATTCACTAATTAAATGCAATGTCATAATGGAACCATAATATTGGAAAAGATTTTTTGTGGATGATCCGATTGAAGCCATTTTATCTGGCAGTATTGTAATTTTTGGTTGCAAAATAAGGACAGTTTAATTTAATAATGATACAAAAAAAAAATTTAATCACCCACATTTTTTAAATTATCATCTTGTACTCACCCAAATGCCATTCCAATGCATTGTGGCTGCTGGATGCTAGAAGTAATTTGTTTCTTGTGTGTCGTGTGACTATTTGGAAGCTTTAATTTCAGCAAATGTCAGTAGTTGGTCATTAATCAATTAGTGAGTTAATCTATTTATTTTTTTGATTGGTGGTTGATCAATACTTATACTGGACAGATTATTTTTTTATTTTTTATTTATAATTAAATATTCAATGACTTGTTGGCTGGGATGAAACTGATAATTACATTTCAAATATCAGCCATTTCTAAATCGGTCCACTAGAAGCAGTGCTTTTGAGTGTTGAGAGCATCACCATTGAAAGGTGAACTGCAACATCTGTATTACATTAAGCTTCCTTAGTAGTGTTGTCACGATACCAAAATTATTTTTTCGATACCTAGTCAAGAATTGCAATTTTGATACTTTTCTTGAAAAGGGAAAATACACTCAAATATCATTGCTGTGCTTTATTTTAAAACCAGGACAACATACTAATCATATAACACACTTATAAATGAACATGAACAGCAGATATAGTAAAAATGGTAACAATTATGAAATATCAAAAATAAATTAGAGAAATGACATTCAAGGTAAAGAGAGAATAAATTTAGCAGAATTATGTTATCATAAGAAACATAAGAGTAATAAATTTATCTTGATTCTGAACTTTGAATAAAAATATGAACAGCGATTATATCAAACAATGTTACTGAACT
This sequence comes from Carassius auratus, assembly GCF_003368295.1. Lineage (NCBI taxonomy): Eukaryota > Metazoa > Chordata > Actinopteri > Cypriniformes > Cyprinidae > Carassius > Carassius auratus. The sequence goes on along the minus strand of NC_039273.1, from coordinate 7,341,427 downwards.
CTTGTTCTGAAGATTAAATGTCAAAAGAGAAATAATATAAATTTAAGCGAAGTGCAACCTTTTCTTTCAGAGGAGAAAACTCAGCCAGTGAGCTTTAATGAGTGTCATCTTTTTCTACCAGTCGTGGACCAGCGGCCACAGTATCACTTGTGCTCGCACATGCAGCCTAGTGATGTGCGGGCGGGTTCTTGTCCAACCTGCGGGTCCCGCTTTTATGAAATTATTTGGCCCGCCCCAGCACCCAAATGAAGTAAAATTTATTTTCTCATTTCTCGTTCACTGAAGTTCCTCCCTCCACAGCAGCATGCAAGCACGGTGCTATTAGCAGCGCATGCGCAGCTCGTGAACAGCTCTGTGAATTGTTTCATCCTGTCAGAGTTTCTCAAGATGTGACTGAGCATGTGATTTGTTAAATGTAGTGAACCCATACGCCCTTCACTGAACGAGATCAAGAGATCTTCTCATTCGTGTACAAGTTGAATGAACTGATACATCTTGTTTATGAATGAAATGAATGAGTATACAGGGTCAGTGAGCCAAGCATGTAAATCTAGATCAGCAAATACAAAGCGGTGCAGATATGCTCGTTTTCATATTTAGCTTACAAAACATAACTCCATGTTTAATCCCTGATTAATGTGAATATTATATATGAACTGTCTGACCAAATAATTAAAATGTTAATTATGCAAGAAAACCTCGTGCTTTGTTCATCTGAACAACTTATTTAGACTATTTAATGCGATTATGCACACATTTTAGTTAAGCCAAATCAGTTTAGTAAAGCCACTAATGCAGCCATCTCGCTGTAGTGCTTTTTTGCCACTTGCGTGAGGAGACCGACGTCCATAGGGAGGCACTGGAAGCATGCGTTGCGCACACCAACATGAAATAGCCCACGTCTCTTACAAATCTGGAACGCAGTCATTCTTTGAGGCATCGATACTAATAAATTTAGGAATCGTGACGTTTTTAATTTCCGAGAATCGCGATATTTTTGAAGTATCGGTGCACCTTGCAACACTATTCCTTAGGACCAAATAGTTGACTAGTCGTTCAGGAAACCTACTGACTTGTCTAGTTGAAATTTAGATTTGCACATATGGTGTTTTGAAGCAACACAGTATGTAATAAAAGTTCCGTATTCCTGAAGGGAAAAAAAAAAGTTAGTTCTCAGGGTTTTTTTTATTTGCATGCGTGAACTTAAAGGGTTAGTTCACCTAAAATGAAAATTAGTGGGCTTTGCATGAATCAGTCCAAAAGAAGTTAAATAAAGAGCCAATCCATAAAAAAAGTCTTGCATGGGTCTGGCGGGTGAACAAAGGCCTTCTTTATCGAATCAATGCATTTTTGCAAGAAAAATTTCCATATTCAAAACGTAATAATCATTTTAATGTAGTTTGCGCCAACAGTTGTACATGGAAGCAGGTTTTTTTTATGGATGGGTGCTTTTTATTTAACTTATTTTGGACCATCAAAATAAGAAAATTAGGTCACACTTTATTTTACGGTCCACTTCTTGCGATTAACAAATCATTAACTGATTTTGCCTAAATATACTCCCAAATGGCTGCTTATTAATAGTTAGTAAGGTAGTTGTTAAATTCAGGTTTGGGGCAGGATTAGGAATGTAGAATATGGTCATGCAGAATAAGTGCTTTTATATGTTAATAATAGACATGCTAATAAGCAACTAGGTAATAGTGAGAATTGGCCACTAAAATAAAGTGTTACTGAAAATTATTTTGGACCATGAAAAAATGAGTGCCATGAAAGAGCTTAAAAGGTCAAAGGCAATTTTTTATAGAACTCCTATTGGATTCGTATACACCTAGGATGACTTGAGGGTGAGTAGTTTATGGGTTAATTTTCATTTTCGGATGAACTAACCCTTTAAGCAAACCAGTCCTTTAGTGGTGTGATAACATGGTAGTATTCAGTATTTTCAATGTAATGTGCAAATCATGCAATGGTAGATTTTTAGTTAGCAAAGCAGGCATTCAAATTCCATTTTCCCACTGTATACACTTAATCTGTATTCAAAATGTTTTTGCAGTGAAATTCTTTAAAGCACACTGACCATTTCGAGTGCAATGGATATCACTGCAAGTGTTCATCATCTGTTCATTGTGTTTTTCTTACAGAGAGAATCTCTCCAAGGACCTTTATCTGATGTCTCAGATGGACAGTGATCAGTTTGTCCCTATTTGGACCATTGCAAGCATGGAGGGGGTTAAACTGCTGACTACTGATATGGACCTGATACTTGAGGTGCTACGAGGTAAAACAAAACCCGACCACAGTTTCAGAGTTTGTTTATTTCTTGCAATGCATGAATTCCTTTCTTTTTTGTCCTCCTCAGCCTCTCCCGTGGTGCAGGTGGATGATAAGGGGGAGAAGGTACGGCCAAACCACAAGCGATGCATCATCATCCTCAGAGAGGTTCCTGAGACCACACCTGTAGAGGTGAGGGCGCACTTCACGGTCATCTCTGGTGGCTGTATATAGAGACTGGTTACCATAACTGTCACCCCAGTGATGATCAGTATCGCGCTTGGAAGGATCCAGAATCACTGCTGCTGTTGAGCCTTTTCTGTCTTTTTCTTTCTTTTCATCTACTCCTCCTTCACCGCCCCCCCGGTTCCCCTCCTCTCGCTCCTTTTCTCAGTACAGTGGATTTTGCCCTAATGAACGTGAGATTGAGATCTGAGGGATATCTGGCCTCCTAATTGTCAGTAGTTTTCACTTCTTCTGATTTGCTGACTGATGCTTTTGTCTCTCTGTCAGGAGGTGGAGGCCCTGTTTAAAAGTGAGAAGTGTCCACCGGTTATCAGTGTGGAGTTTGCACACAATAGCAACTGGTACATCACATTCCAGTCTGACACTGATGCTCAGCAGGTATTATTGACAAACGCACACAAAGGGCCTTTTTCATGGAATGAATGTTTGTATAAATAATTGGTAAAAATCATATGTGAGGAATATTTCATAGTGTTATTTGCAAGTAAATTGGCATGAATTTATTCACTGTAATATGACTTATGACGATAATCTATTTGTAACTTTGTTTGCCATTTATAATTATTAATCAAATATGGTCATAATGAAATCTTAAGAAGCTGTAGGTTGCTGTGCTGTTCTTGCATTTTATAATGTTTTTGTATTTTCTCTGCTGGTTTAATAAATGCAGATTTTTGTCCAGATTGACTCAAACTCTCATTGTTTTATAGGCCTACAGATACTTGCGTGAGGAAGTCAAAACCTTTCAGGGCAAACCAATTATGGTGAGTGTATATTATGATGCCACCTCTCTTGTTAGATCCGCTGTAATTTAAGCATCCTGGATCTGTGCGTTCCTGGCAAACACTTCAAATACAACTTTTATCACCTGGACCACTCTGGATGCTGTGATTAACCGGTTTCTCTGAAGTACTTCACTTTGACCCTTGTTCTTTCAACCAATCAGTGATCAGTTATACAGTCAGTGTGTAACCAATAGGAAATACCCCATAGACTGTATATGGGATTATGTATTCCACAAACCAAGATCTTTTCATCCTGTTCAAAGTCTTGTTGCGTTAAAATTTTTGTCATACAAGTTCTCTTGTCCAGCTCACATCCTAAATAGACAAACAAAAGGCATCTGTATGAGTTATGTATGAGTACCATATGAAGGAAATCTGATCTGCTGAGAAAAAGGTTCACGTTTATAGCAGTAATTGATGGATTAGAGTGGTACATGTATTGTTTTATTTGTTTAGAGTATGTATTGTGTGTGTGTGTGTGTGTGTGTGTGTGAGATTCTCCTGTCTGTCTTGCTTTCTCTTGAGTTCCGTCCTGACTGCTGTGAGATTAAAATCTGAGGGGATATGGATAAATGTGAATACTGATTTGTCATTTATGGTCTACCTTGAGTTTCACAACTGAGTGTAATGCACAATGAAAGATCTTCTAGATGTTTTATTTTTAATAAATGTGTCTCTTTGTATGTTTGTGTCTGTAGGCTCGCATCAAAGCCATAAACACATTCTTTGCTAAGAATGGTTATAGGGCGGTGGACTCTGGGGTTTACTCCACTCCATCACAGTACTCGTCTCCAGTTTACCTGCAGCAGGTGTACCAGCCTCCACAGCAGTACCCTCTCTATAGCCTCCTGCCACAGACTTGGACCCCCTCACCCACTCCTTACTTTGAAACGCCCCTGGTGAGAGCTTTATTTTGAAATATATCGTGAAGTTGATGTTTTGTTTGCAGTGAGAATTGCCCATACAAGACAAGCACTTCATGTTCTAATGTGCTGATATTGTGCTCAAGAAACAGTTCTTATTTCAGTTAAAAATGATGCTACACAAAATTGTGATAATGTAAGATTTCTCTGAATTATTAAAAACATTATTTATTTGAAATATACACCTATTTTGTATCAATGTAAGAGTCTTTAATACTGGAGTCTATTAATAATTGCTTGCAGACAAAAACGTGTTAAAAAAAAAAAAAAAGTAAATCAAAAACCTTTTGTATCGGTATATGAAAGATGGCCAGAGCAAATTTGGTTGTTTTGACCCAGTGATGATAAACTAAGCGCATGGAGGGAAGCAGGGAGTGATCAGAAGATTTTGGGAGTTATTTTTCTTCTCCTTTTCTGCTACTTCTCTCTCTCTCTCTCTCTCTCTCCTTTAAGTCTCTGTCATTCCCGTCCCAGTGAGCGTTAAGATTATGAGATCTGAGGGTCACTTTGACTATTTGCTATTGGCTGAACATTGAAGCAATTAATTTATAGTCATTTTAGAACTGCTTTAAATGTGAAACCTAATCTTTTTTTTGTTACCTTCGTATTGTATTCATGAATGCTGAAGGTATGAGCTGATAGTCACAGTGGGTCTCCTAGTTTGTAATCAGGGTTGTGGTTGCAGGCTGAGCTGCAGGGGACTTGCAGCAATGAAGTCGGGTAGTTGAACAGTTAACATTAGGGCTGTCAAAAAAAAAGTGAACTTCGAATATTCGTCGAATTTAAAATAGAAATCCACATTAGAATGCAAAAACGTTGCATTCGAATTTTAGGTGTGCATTAAAGAGGCTCCTTATAATCCCTGGTTATGCTTCACATTCCGTGTTCTGTTCCGTGTTCTGTCTCATCATTCACCTCATGTCTGCTTGTTCTCAAAAAATTGCCTGCACGTGGATTACAAAAAAAATGACAGTGTGGACTGTGCGCGGATGGCCGAAGTATACCTGACCTTTATCAGATGACGATGTAAGTGTCATTGCATCATTAAGGTTATGTTAGCCTGTTCAGTTGAAGCCACTAGAAAAAAAAGAGAACATCAATGTGGAGAAGATCTTGTTTACATCAAAACTGAAACCAACCCGATCACACACAATGCAAATTTCACATTTTCTAGAGGGACACCGTTGAATTTGCGTATCGAACAAGAGAGCCGCAAGTTTAGAAAGCCTTGTAAATTAAGTTCAACTTTTTAAAAACATATCTCGAGACTTTATGGTGGGTTTTTGTTTCCCGTCCCACTGCATTTTTAAAAAAATTTTTTTTTATAATAAAATTTATTCTGTGGAACTGGCTTTCTGCCCTTTGTTTACGCTGTTTAAGCAACTTAATTATAATTGGTTTTTAAACATTTTAAAAGATTTTTTTTTTCAATCACGTTTTCTTATGCTTTCAATAAATTGCATTAGCAATATTTTGCTTGATGCGCCCTCTTGTGGCCATAGCAGAGAAGCCAAAAGCTTTTATTCACCCTAACTCAAACAATGCATTTTAAATTCGGAGTTAATTAGAATTTTGATTTAATATTTGAGTACAAAATTCAAATTTAGTTTTTCAGCTATTTTGACAGCCCTAGTTACCATGGCAGCAGTTATTTGGTTCATTTAGCATATCAAAATGTAAAGAGTTGCTTTGGCCATGTATCACAAAAATGTGAATTAAACTTGTACTAGTTCGAGGATGTGTGAGTTAATCGCAGCTGTTATTTATCTTGCAGGCTCCATTTCCAAACACAACATTTGTTAATGGCTTTGGCCCAGCAGGAAACTACAAAACTGGCTCCCCTCCAATCAGCCTTACACGCAACTACTCCCGCAACCGGTAAGATCCTGAATCCTAGAATAGTCTATTTCTATTTATAATAGGCTTGTATTTAAAAACGGACTTGTTTTATGAAGGTCACAATAAAACCGTCTTGTAGACATTAAGTTGCTTTGCTGATTTCCAAATGTTTTAAGGATTTGGATGTATCCATTCATTTGGCTCACACTTTGTCCAAAGCGGGCAAAATTGGACTCATGACCAATGTGTTTTGGAGTACAAAATTTCTGTCTTGAAAAAAACCGGTTTTTGCTCAGGTGTCCAAAATGTCTGCCCATTAGAGAAAAGTTTTGGTCATCAAGAATAAAAAAGTAGTGCTAGTGCTACGTTCTACCACATAAACAGAGTAAAATGATTCCGTTATTTGTGTGAATTTATAATACTTAAACAAATAGCAATTGTATATCAGTTATTGTGCATCCTTTCCTATTGAATATGTTGTACTTTTTGTCCAAGTGGGAAAATGTTAAAGTTTACCTACGTTGATTTCCTCTCATATTCAGAAAGTGAGGAAGACACTTGTGTTTGGCACGTTGGAGTCACAGTGACACTATTCCTTTACTTTCTAGACTTCCACTTTATTCCAGAAAGAATGTAATCAATGCCTTCAGGTAGATGTGGTCTGCTTTTATTGGAGCATTTATTTCCTCAGTTGTCATTTTGTGCATGTTCATGTACCATGCAAACTGCTTTAAAATATTAGAATGACAGAACTGCATTGTGGTGGTTAAAATGTTTAGGCTAAAGTTGGTCTAATGTTATACTAACGTACCTGATGGACCGTATCGCATCACTTGAAAATAATCAGAACATTTAGTGCTCTTCAACTATGAGTAAGCATGATCATCATGACTCTGCAAAATGCTGCATCTTGACGCATGATGCCTTTCACAGTGAATGAATGTCAGTGCATTGTCATCAGATCTGTCATGTGACCCTGTTTTGCATGTATCATCTGTTGCTCTGTGTATGAGTGTTTCCTGACCGTGTCCTTCTCACAGGCAGAATTCTTAATGTTGGTTCATCTCAAATGGTGAGAGATCAGCTGGGTTAGTTTATACTGGTTGTCTGTATTGCTAAAATGGAGAACTCCAAAACAAAATGTCACTCTTCAGGAACTTCTCAAACAAACGGACGTTTCTTTTTTTCACTACATATGTATTACCCTTCTAGAGGTCAACCGATTTGTTTCTTTTAATTTTTTTTTATTAATCCGCATCAGCCTAGTGTCAATTTGGTCTTCGTCTTGTGCCAAATGTCCTTGTTAGTTTTTCATATTTAGTCATTCACTTATCTTTTTCTGTTAGTCAAGTTTTAGGTGACTAAAAGTCTTTTCGTTTTAGTAAATATAAAAAAAATAAAAGGACATTTTTTTTTTTTCAACACATTATTATTGAGATGATTACTGATAAACATTTCAGTAAAAAAAAAAGTTTCACATATGTCAAACATTGGTTAAATGTCAATTACCTTATACACTTGTTGAACACTTGAAAAAGCGTGCTTCAGAACGGTTTTGAGAAGGTGCTTAAACTTTGAGCCATGTATTATTACTCTAAATTGGGCTGCTATTACCATCTTGTACCCTGCGATCATTTACTCAAACTCACTTTTATTAGATGAATGGAAAAAGACAATCAGCCAAACATATTAGCCAAAAAATCAGCATCCTATATCAGCCATCAGCTGCCCGGATTTCTAAATATTGGCATCGGCCAGCAAAAACCCCAAATCGGTCGACCTCTAAACAATTCCATATGTGATGCTTGTTCTGCACAGCCAGAGTGACCACCCTTAAAGTCCAGCTGAACAAACAGTCTGTTATACAGATGTTTACTGAGCTTTGCTCTGGCTTTGGAGCCTCAGTTATAGTTGCATGCAGTCACCTCTAAGAAACCTCAGATTTTTCTGTGTCCTGATCAGGAATCATGTAAAGCCACAGCCTCATGCTGACGTGGGTCAGCTGACAGAGACATTGTCTGGCACTTATAGTCCCCAGCCTCCGTCCACTTCTACTACAGACTCCACCCTCACCCCGCTCTCTGAGCCGCCGGCTTCCCCCAGAGAGAACCACCACTCAGACCTCAGTCGTGCCAGGTCAGTTTTTTTTTTTTTACCTTAAGAAATGTAATTAAGTGGAAGATTTGGCATTTTTTTTGACCCAATGATGATCAACTAAGTGCATGGAGGGAAGCAGGGAGTGATGGGAAGACTTGAGTTGTTGTTCTTTTCTCTGATCACTTCTTCCATCTATTCCTTTTTTTTTTCTCTCTCTCACTCTCACACTTCTTTAAGTCTGTCACTCCTGTCCCAGTGAGCAGATAGATTGAGATCTGAGGGTCATATGTTGAGTGTGTTCCCTGAATGGTGACCGCTTTGCTGATAGGAGTGTATTTAATGATTTGTGATGTGTCCAGGAGGGGAAGCTATCGTGGCATGAGGAGGAGAAGAGAAGATGAAAGAACGGTAAGTACTAAACGTTTATTACACCGCTCTCAGAAGTACTTCGTTTTTTTATTATGCATTCATGCTCTATTATTTGTGTGATTTTTCATTTCATTTGGATTACACATTTTTCACAGAGGCAGAATCCTGATTCAGAAGTGAAGGCTCCTCCCCCTAAGTTTGACCTCGCAAGCACTAACTTCCCGCCATTGCCAGGAGGTGTCCCGAGTAGTCTGCCAAGTGTGACTGTGCAGACGGAGTCAGTTTTGGAAAATCGCATGGCAGATGTAGTTAAGGGCATCAGCAGGGACAAGGTAGTAAGAACTACTACTTGTAGTCATTTATTCTCATATATATTTCTTTTGCTTGTTTGCAGCGAATCTCTGAAATCAAAGTAAATAAAAAATTTAAAAAATTCTGGGTATGTTTTAGCAGGAAACAAGCAAGATGGATGTCGGTCAAGATCCCAGAACATATCCATTGGAAGCTCAGTTGACCAAACCCTCCACTCCAGTGCCAAAGCTTCCTGCCACAAGACAGGACACACCTAGCACTAGGTACACATACATGTACAATAGTATCTTATATTCTGAAGAATTCAACGATCATAAAATACCTCAGAACAATACTTTGACTAATACTGTAATTTATCATGGATTAATTTATAAATGCATTGTAAATGTTAATATGAAAACCTAATACATTTTAATACCTATTTAATTACATTTCCTCTATAGTGCGTCACATCAGGTGAAGAAACCTGAGAAAGAGGTTCAGGTCTCTGACACGCCTCCGGACGTTACATCAGTGACTGCAAAGCAAGTCCAGCCCATTTCTGCCCCCAAATCTTTACTCAGCCAATCAAGCTCTTCAAGCACTGCATCGACACCACCTTACCCAACAAGCGCAACCATCCAGGTGAATGCATTTATGTGCTGAATTCTAAATGTTTCTGTTGCTTGTTCACATCTGAAGGTCAGAATGGAGATGTTTCTCTGTTAAGTTGAAGGTTTTTTTTGAATCCCTTTAGGAGACACGGAAACTGAGCTATGCAGAGGTGTGTCAAAGGCCACCCAAAGACCCTCCCCCTACATCAGTAGCCCCGCCCAGCCCAAGTCCCACGCCTTCTCCCACCACAAGCCAACCACTACGTGAACTTCGTGTCAACAAAGCGGAAGGCCCAGACCCATCTCACAGCAGCCCCGGTGACAAAATGGAAAAAGGAAGTGATCGTCGGACATCAAGAGAGCAGACTGTATACCAACGTGATAATGCCCCCAGAGGGTCAGGTTTTAAGCTCAGAGAGCAACAGAGACGGGCTCTAAATGGTCGACGCTCCTCTCCACAGACTGGGTACAACAGACGCAGTGGAAAAGAACAGAACATCCCACCTAGATCGCCAAATTAATGCCTCGTATGCCCACAACACGTGCACACTTGCGTGTATACTTGGATATACAACTTCTATATAAAGGAAGACTAATATATATATATATATATATATATATATATATATATGAAAACTGGACTGTCGCACTGTGGTGTCGAAGAACTCTCTGCTTCCCAATTGTCTGCGAAATCTGGGAAGTTGATCCTTAAAAATATAAAGAAAACTAGGAATTTAAGGAAGACAACAAAAAAAAACGTACACTTGAAAGGAGAAATGGAGGCTGTGCTTCCTGTGTTGTCTGTGATTTACAGAAATGTTTTTTTATCTAATATTATCGTTAAATGATAATAGTACTGTTGGTGAGAAATCAAGCCAGCACGTGTGCTCCATATGCAACAGATCACACAAAGACATTATGGCAACATCCCCACTGGTCCATAAGTCACCTTTGTGTCTCTTCCTATGTTTGCACCAGTCCTAAAAGGGGCTGGGGAAGACGTTTGATTCAGATGTGATGCATTTGAAAATTATCACATGATCAAAAGATTCATAATTTTTCTTTCATTTTAATTTATTGAAAATGTGCACAATATAAAACTTTACAGTTATCCCAAAGTGTGTTTTCTAGACTTGGAAAATTTTATAATATCGTTATTATAAATTACTCTAATATGAGTCTAATTGAAATCTATACATTTCAAAAGTTATCTAGTCATTAAAATCAACTGGAAAAGTCATAAATTTACCTAAAAATGGTGGAAACCTGAAAATATTTGGCATGCAGTTTCAAAGTCAGGCAGATATTAAGGGTTTCGCATGATTAAGAAAGCGTAAAGCGAATCAATTGTGCATGTATTCCATTGTAATTGCTTCATGACTAAATTGAAATTACATCATGAGGTGCCTGTAGATTCCTCGCTCCACGTCTATAATTGGAAGACAAGTGTTTGTGTGTAACATGTCCTCTGTGATGTCCAGTGTTTCTGAAGTCTGGGTCTGTAAGTAACCGAAAGATCAAGCTGCGTTGCTGAAATTTGTGTAGGTGAGGGGGAAAAAAACACTTGTTTGTCTTTCCCTTGGGAGTGCAAGTCTTGTTAGTGTTTTCTAGTGATCATGTTGTTTGTAGTGTCTGCTTTTGACAATTTCCAATTGTTCTGTTTCGTTTTTTCTCCCCTCTGCTGTAGATGCTGGTGACTATGCTCTTGAGTTATGTCTGGTTCAGACTACACACTATTTTTGTCTGTCAAGATAGTCGCGGTGTCAGATTACACTTTCTTTTGACTCCTAAAACCTTGTGTTGTGGACAAGAAACATGTCAGACTACACCTTCATTTATTGAGATGCCATCTATAATGATGTCATGATGTTGTGAAGCATTGCAATTGGTTGTCGTCCACTATAGCACTACACGAGCTGAAAAGAATCTTGCCTCCCGTTGTCATTTACGAATCCCTACATCAAGCAAATCATGGCAAAATCATGTAGTCTGAACCAGGCTTTAGTGTGCTGCTTCAGATTTGCCGTTCGTGTTTGTGATCTTGTCAAGTCTGTTTTTCTTTGTATGTTTATTAATGATAATCTCTATGTGATGCTTGTGTTTATGCCTATACAGTTCAGGTATGATTACATGTAATAATATACCTGCTACAGCACTCATAATGTACCTGTTATCCAATCTCATGTCGACTTGGGTAAAATAGATGGAACTCAGGACCTCAGAAGAAATAGGTGGTGTGTATGAATGCTAATTTTGCCCAATGCTTACTGTGGGATATAGGTTTAATAATAATAATAATAATTATTATTATTATTAATATTATTATTTGAATTCAGTAACCACATTAAACTCTTTAGGGGTCTTAAGTTTCAGTTAATAATTAATATTTGAATGTTTAATCAGTGAAACTGTAATGCATGATTCTCTCCTCAATTTGTTTGTCTCCCCACGTTTTTGTATGCATGGATGGGTTTTGCACAGATCCAGACCAAAGTCAAATCAGCAGAGAGACAATCTCAGGAAGTGCTGTTTTAAATGCAGTAGCTCCTCCCTCACTCCTCTCTTATCATTCTGCCATGGGCAGGGCCGCTGTTTAATGAGCGAGTGGTTAAAATCATGATTATGTTGATTAGTGAGTTGAACAATGTATGTTTTAGTTTTATGAAACTTTGTGTGTAAAACCTTTATAAAGGTGTTCTATGAATAATTTCTCAAAATCCCCTACTTTTTATTTGAGTGTTTTAGGCAAAACATGGGAGGGAAAATTCATGCATCAGTTTCGTTTTAAATTGTCGGTTTCTTTAACATTTCATTAGTGTGGATGTATTGCCCTAAAATAGATGTTTTTAGTTTGAGATGTATTTTCAGATTTTTATTTTCTAATTTTGGCAATATTATCCTTGGGGTGCAAATTATGTTGAAACTGTGCCACTAAAATGGGAAAAATCTGTGGACCTGGTTTTCTTTTTTCTTTTCTTTTCTTTTTTTTTTATCTTAAGTAATTGATTTGATTTATAACTTGTTGGTGACATGAAATTTATTTTTATTTTATTTTTTGCTAATCTTGTAACCTGTGTATGTTGTAAGCTTTTTAGATATGAAATGGTGCAGTTTTGAGTAGCAAGTTAATTGTTGACCATTTATTTTTATTTCTATAGAGGGCTAGACATAGCAACTGCTGAGTGAAGTGTTTTTGATGATATTGTAGATATTCAATGAAAAGATAAAGGAAATGGAAGAAAAAAATAAATTATACACAAATGTAATCTACGTTTTAATATTCTGTATTATTATTATTATTCCTGAAAAACCTAGTTATAGGTATACATTTCTTTTAGAAACCAATTATTTTAAGTATTGCAACACTTGGTAGGATTTCTAGAACTAAAGTAATTTAATATTCTCTTTATTCTAAAACTCGTGTGAATTTAACTGTCGAGTTATTTAAATACAAATAATGATGTTAAGTAATAACAGTTTATACAATGAAGGGGGTTGGTCCCAAACTGTGATATCCATATGGAAATTCTTATCTACTGTACGTGATATCCATGTAGGCCCCGATATAGACGTTTGATTGCAATTATTTTCGGATTTAAATAATTTAAAGATGAGTTAATGGCTATCATTCTGTTATATGGTTCATTAAAAGCATTTTGCCCGTCTGTAATAACCGTTTTAATTTGATGCGTTGGGTGAGTAGCACAGAGATGTGTACACTAAAGCACCGGATTTTTCACGGTTTCAAATCTGTTACGTAACGACTTTAATCTGGATTTTAGTATTACATCAACATATCGCGAGATTTACATAGAGTGAGCTAGCTGGATGAAGGAGTTCCAAAGGTGGGAACGCGGAGCGAGAGGGAACGAGCGAGAGAGGGAGGAGCAGGGTAAGTTTGTAAACACTGAAACCCTTGGATGGTGAACAGGCGACATGTAACACATTTGGATTATCAGATGCATTATAATCATTGATTTCAAGTGTAGCAGCGCAGGGCGCGCTAATGGTGGAGGTGTCATAAGCACCGTGTGTACACTGCACGAGACGCCACACAATTAGAACATCCCAATTATAATCACAGATAATAATCTTCTCGCGCTGGCATTGTAGCTTCGTTTAATATAAATGGGAGAGTTGTTGTTTTGTCTATTCATGTCGCTCGCTTGCAATGTAAACGGGGTGTTACAGCCTGGTGGCTTGTGTGTAGTTAGCATTAGCTAGTTAGCTTTAGTGATGGAAAATCCGAATCGTTTCTGCGAATCGGTTCTTTTGGAGAGTTCGTTAAAAAAAGAAAACCTGGGTTAAGTGATTCAGATATTACGTACGCTGTCACGTAATTGCGTCATCTATTTTTATGGTCACTATTTTGCCAAATTGTGATTATTAATGAAGTAGCGTGTCTTATTTCAGATGTTTTTTTTTTATATTTAAAACCTTAAATATTTTTTACATTCTTTTACATGAAAATGTTTTACTAACGTTTTTGCACGTGTTGATAAAGATGCCATACAATCACACAGTAAACATATCTACAGTACATTTTAATTGTAACATGTCCGCTATTTAACTATTAACTTACAGTAGTTTTACGTTTCGGTTAATTCGAAATGCTCTTACTGTCAGTTCTTTGATTCAGCCAGATTCGTGGACGAATCGTTCGAATTGGTTTTGTGAATCGGTTTAACCAATATGCAAAGATCCGATTCAAAAGAACGATTCGTTAACGAATCGGACATCGCTAGAACCTTTTAAACGAAACAGCGCGCCAGGAGTTAGTCAAATCCTCCGAATTGTTATTCTTTCGTTAAAACGCTTGTTATGGCTTTATTACATTCTAGTGTGGCGTAATTTTATTGTATAGATTATTCTGGAATGACTTACAGATGAAACGCATGCTATCTTGCGTATGTGCTGATGTGATAAAGCTTTTGGGTTGAAGCGGCAAGCGGGTTTAATTTAGCGGAAATGTTCTTTAAACAGGGATGATCTCAGACAATAGTCAAATGAAAGCGTCTTATCAAGTAATCATCATATGCACATTATGCAATCAGTTGAAGCCAGCAGGCCTCTGTGCTGCAATGAAGTCTGGATTCCTGTCATCTGTCAAGAGACTACAACATTTCAAATGCAAAGTTTGGGAGGAAATCTTTTAATTGGTGGTTTTATGGTCAGAACATTTTATTGAAACAAGGTTTTTAAAAAGTCTGAGGTCTCATAAGACATAACTATTCTTTTTTGGATGATGTTTAGAAGTGACACAGGAAGTAATTGCTCTAAAATGGGAGACGATCGACCTTTTGTCTGCACTGCCCCGGGCTGTGGACAGGTAAGAGCTATTTTCTCAGATTATTACTCTTAAATTCTTCTTTTTATGATGGTCCTGTCCTTCTGTATAAAGGGTTTAACCCCTGTGCTGTTTAAGGTTTTGAGATCCCAAATATAATGAGTTAAGAATCTTTATGGCCCTTAATTTTGGGGCCAGTCAGTGACAGATTGTTGTCCAAAACTATTATTCTAAAATCACACCAGCTGTTTAATCCCTTCTTCCACTGAGCAACTGTAAGAGGCTCCCATAGCACTGCATAACTGGATAACATAAGCCCTCATCAAAACAACAGATGGCCTGTCATCATCCACTGCTTCTCTGTTTCTAGCCTCCATCTGATTTGAATTAGGACGAGATGCAAATTGACTGAAAACTTTGAAGCGGGTTGATGTTTGTGTGTCTTGATGTTTCTCTCCCCTTAGAGGTTCACCAACGAGGACCATTTGGCAGTGCACAAACACAAGCATGAGATGACGCTGAAATTCGGACAAGTTAGAACAGACACCGTTATCATAGCAGGTTTGTGTGCCCACATAGATGAATTTGTCATTCTGTTTGGTCAGAGTGCTTGTGTTAAGGCCTGTTCACAACTATAACAATGATGACATAAATTAATTATGTTATTTGTATCAGTTTTTTTGGAGCAATTTTTTGCAGCTGATGAACAATACAAATATTGACAGCTAGGGTTGGAAGTTCATGCAATGTCCTCTTTAATATACTCAAACAAACGTGTGTGTGTGTGCGCAGATCAGACACCCACTCCCACTCGATTTCTCAAGAATTGTGAGGAGGTGGGTTTGTTTAGTGAGCTAGCTGGCTCCTTCGAGCAAGATCTCCGCAAAACACAGGAGGAGGAGGAGAGGAGGATTAAAGGCACGGTAAGATTTTAAATAAGGAATGTGTAAAATATTAAAGGGTTATCAATTTAAATGCACTGTTTGACAAAGTTTATTTAATGAACTTGATGTCTCGAACTTCAAAGCTTCCAGCTCTACAAACACCTACAGAAGTTAAAGAGAGGGAGGGGCCTCTTGAGATTGACTCCTCCCCTCCAGACAGCCCTGACTCCGCCTCCAGCATGACAAACAGCAAAGATGCAGTTGCCATGGCAAAAGAGCCTAGTGCCATGAGGAAAGCCAAGGTGAATTCAAATTTGTGACAAGATAGATTACAGTATTTATAGGTCGTTGTTTTTTTCAAGTGTGCATATAATATTTTATTATATCATGTATCTCACTTTTACAGGATGTTCCTCCACGAACTGCAGCAAGTTCCACCCCTACACCAACCATAGTGCGTCCAGGCTTTCTTCCACTTCACAAAGGTTTCGACTCCATGAACCCAACTCAGCCATCTCCCACCTCTGTTATCACTAGGACCCCTCCGTCAAACAGACTCAGGTACAAACACACTAGTGCAGAATTAACTTTGTGTTAAAAAGGTAGTGTGCCTTTTTTATGCATTATAGGTGTTAATCCAACCAAATTAAATCACAAGTCTGACTTAGTGATTAGTTGTGTTCATCCTCCGCAGTGAAGTAGATTTACTCTTCTGAGTTGAAACTTTTTGTAATTGCATGAATCATTTCAGTGTTATTCACACCTCTGCTTCCTCACCCTTTGTGAGGAAAAATGTCCTAAAATAGTAGCTCTGTAACTCTGTTTTTAGCTCGCCATCTGGTTCTTTTCCTATGCTGATGCAGCTTCCAAATGGTCAGACTGTTCCTCTGCTGCCCAGTCCAGGGCAGACTTCAGTCATATCGGTATGGAAATCTCACACACGTACTCATTATGGACTAAGTCAGGGTAGTCGATTATTTATTTGTCATCTAACTGGTAAGAGTTAGTGAGGTATGCAAGTTATTATTTATTCTTGTTATTATTATGTATATTAAATATAAATAAATATTTATTTAAAATGATTATTAGTCTTAGTGCTGATTTAAAGAGGTTGCATTAAAAGACACAAATTCTTGGAGAGGTTTTTATCAAGCTGAGAATGTGCAGTGCAGTTAAACTCTCTGAGAATATGCTTCCCAAAATACATCCTATTTAAAGCACAGAAACTACAACCAACAAAACATTGGCTTTGTGCAGCTAATTCATTTCCTTTTTTTATGTGCTTTCATCATTTTAATTAGAGTTTGTTTTTTATTTATTTAGTTTTTTTTTTTTTTGCTTCAGTTTTAGTAATTATGGTATTTTAGTACTAAATGTTATCTTAAGTTTTAGTTGGAAGTATTAGTGTGGAATATGTGTTACTCATTACACTTGTTTTTTTTTTTTTTTTTTAATTTCTTGCACCATCAGCATGTCAAGTTAAAAAAAGTTCAGCATTTATGCATTACGTTTTTTAATGCAAGAATGCATCCTGTGTGAACAGTCCTGTTGAACATGACCCTAAATCAGTCATTGCAATTATACAGATGGTCTTTAAGACCACTGACTAGTCAATTACGAAGATATATATATATATATATTTAAATCAAAACAATAGTAATTATTATTACCTTTACAGTATCTGTGATGACATTTTCAGCAATGACCCTCAAAACAAGTACACATCTGTTTTGCATTTGTGTCTATGCTTTGTCTTGTTGTTAGTTTACCCGAATATTAAAATTATGTCATTAATAACTCACCCTCATGTCGTTCCAAACCCGTAAGACCTCCTTTCATCTTCTGAACACAGTTTAAGATATTTTAGATTTAGTCCGAGAGCTCTCAGTCCCTCCATTGAAAGTGTATGCACGGTATACTGTCCATGTCCAGAAAAGTAATAAAAACATAATCAGAATAGTCGAAAATACATTTTGGTCCAAAAATTGCAAAAACTACCACTTTATTCAGCACTGTCTTCTCTTCCGTGTCTGTTGTGAGTGCGTTCACTGCAGTTTAGTGATATCTGGTTCACGAACGAATCACTCGATGTAACCGGATCTTCTTGAACCAGTTCACTGAATCGAACTGAATCGTTTGAAACGGTTCGCATCTCCAATACACATTAATCCACATATGACTTAAGCTGTTAACTTTTTTAATGTGGCTGACACTCCCTCTGAGTTAAAACAAACCAATATCCCAGAGTAATTCATTTACTCAAACAGTACATTGACTGAACTGCTGTGAACAGAGAACTGAAGATGAACACCGAGCCGAGCCAGATAACGAACAATAGACTGACTCGTTCTCGAGTCATGAACCGTTTCTGTCAGACGCGTCCGATACAAGAACCAAGGAGCTGATGATACTGCGCATGTGTGATTCAGTGTGAAGCAGACTGGCAGCATCTGATTTTTATCACTGATTCTGTGCTAATGTTATGACCGCGGGTAAACAGATGGCTTGAATCAAGGACAGTCATCACCAATGATGCCATTACGTAGAGCGGAAAATAACCGGTGAACTGTTTTCTTCAACCGGTTTATTGAAGCAAACTGTCCGAAAGAACCGGTTCGCAGAAAAGACTGTGTTCCGAAGATGAACGGAGGTCTCACGGGTTTGGAACGACATGAGGTTGAGTTATTAATGACATCATTTTAATATTTGGGTGAACTAACCCTTTAAAGTATGTTAAGCTTGTTTTGCTGTGTGTGTGTGTATATATATATATAGCTTGCTAGATCATCAAACCCAGTGCCCAATATCCCAGGGATTCCTGGCCCTCCTATTGGTGGAAGCAGCAGTGGCTCCTCCTCTCCGTCTGGATACAGTACACACTCTGATGCCAAGACGGTGAGAATGCGCACACGTACACCCATGCTAGCACATGCAGTGTTTACTTGGGTATAAATGCTTAACAATGGGCTTATTATGTAATGATTAATTAACTACAAAATTTAACAAACAGGTTTGAGCATTAAATTAAATGTTGTGGTATTTCCTTGTGTTTGTGTATGGGATCTGTCTCCATCTAGAGGCTAAAAGCAGCACTAACTCAGCAGAGTCCTAGTGGACCAGCACCAATACAAAAAACAGATCAGACTGAGACACCATCACCTGCTCAACCACAGGTGCTCACAAACATCTCATACCTGTGTTACGTATAAGATAGTATTTGCCTGTTCCTTTTGAATAGGGTTTGTGTCTTTTATCAATTGCTAATCGCTATCGGGTTTATATGGGTTTTTCTTGGTAAATAAGCTCAACTAAAGCATTATATATCAGTATACACTATTTTACTGTTGACATATGCATATAGGTTCTCAATGTATTTGACAGCTCATGCGATATCTTGCAGGTATCCCCTGCTCCACCAAAAGGAGGCCGCAGACGACGAGGGGCAGATATTGAGCCAGATGAGCGCAGGCGCCGTTTCCTTGAACGAAACAGAGCTGCTGCTTCCCGTTGCCGGCAAAAACGGAAAGTGTGGGTCAGTGCCCTGGAGAAACGCGCTGAGGAGCTAGCTACTTCTAACGTCACGCTTACTGTGAGTTAGGCTGTAAAGATACAAGAAACAAGATGATTTTGATTCATTACTGTTGAAAAGTTTGGGGTCAGTTTTTTTTTTTTTTTTTTTTTAAGAAAATAATACTCGCACAGATGAATTATCTTGATCAGAAGTGATGGTAATGAGTCCTACATTGTTACAAAAAAATGCTGTTCTGTTGAATTTTCTAAAAATACAAGAATCCTAAAAAAATGTATCACGGTTTCTACAAGAATATTAAGCAGCACAATTTTTTTCAGCAATGATAATAATGAGAAATAAGCATCAAATCTGAATATTAGAATGATCATGTGACATTGAAGACTGGAGTAATGATTGCAGAAAATTCAGCTTTGCTATCAGAGGAATAAATTACATTTTAATAATATTTTACAATTTCACTGTTTTGCTATATTTCTAATATATTTGGAATAAATGCAGAATTGGTGAGCATAAGAGCTATCAAGCTGAGAGTGTGCAGTGCAGTTCTCTCTGAGAAAATTGCTTCCCTAAATTCATCCCATTTAAAGAACTACAACCAACAAAACATCGGCTTTGAAGCTAATCCACTGCCTTTCAATGTAAATTTCAGGACAAGTACTATCAAACTTCTAAACGCCTGCTGGAAGCAATGTTCATGTTTTTTGAATAACCTGTTAATCTGTGTTTTTTTTTTTTCTGAAATGTAATGGTTTTATTCAATAAAAGGTTGTAGTTATTAGTTAATTATTTATTTATTTATTTTTATAGTTTTTTAGAATGTATAGACATTTGAATTGGCTTTTATTGTATACTTTCAGTATTCTTTAAAAAAATTATCTCAAATTTATGTTTAGTGTTTTTATTTGTACTTCAGTTTTAGTAAATTTGGTGTTTGGGTACTTAATCTTATATTTACATTTTTAGTTGGAAATATTATTGTGTAATATTTGTTACTTATGGAGGAAGGTGGGTTCTTACACTCTGCTGTTTTTATAAAAAAAAATGAAATTCTATTTCTTGCACCATCAGCATGTCAAGTTAAAAATATTTCAACATTTATGCATTCCGTTGCACTCTGTCCAGCTGTTTTTTAATGCAAGGATGCATCCTGTGTGAACAGTCCTGTTGAACATGACCCTAAATCAGTCATTGTAATTAAACAGATGGTCTTTAAGACCACTGACTAGTCAGTGAGCACCATATCAGAATATTAGAATGATCATGTGACATTGAAGACTGGAGTAATGATGGCTGAAAATGCAGCTTTCCATCACAGGAATAAATTACATTTTAAAATCTATCAAAAGGGAATATATTTTACATTATAATAGTATTTTACTGTTTTACTGTATTTCTGATAACCTTTGAATAAATGCATAATTGGTGAGCATAAGAGAAAATTCTTTAAAAAACACAAACACACACACACACACACACACACACACACAAATCTTACTGATCCCAAAATCGTTGAACGGAATATAGATATTATTGGTTCACCCAATGTCTAGCTGGTCATGCACTTTTCGGGTATAAACCTTTTAATGGCTTTCTTATTGTTGAGAGATAGTTCACCCCAAAATTTAAATGTTTATCTGCTTACCCCCAGTGTAGGTGACTTTGTTTCTTCAGTAGAACACAAACAAAAAATTTTTACTCAAAGTGTTGCAGTCTGTCAGTACATGGGAATCACGTTTTTGAGAGTAAAAAACAAACCATGATTCCCATTTACTTCCATTATATTACTGACAGAATGCAACGGATTGAGTTAAAAATCTTCATTTGTGTTCTACTGAAGAAACAGTCACCCACATCTTGGATGCCCCGGGGGTAAGCAGATAAAACATTACATTTTTATTTTTGGGTGAACTATCCCTTAAAGCACCGATATGATATCCAAAACTAGCATTTATGCACTTTGATCATAAGACTTCCTTGACACAGTCATGTATATGTTCTTTACAGAATGAAGTGTCTGTGTTGAGGACTGAGGTGACCCAACTGAAGGAGCTGCTGTTGGCCCATAAGGACTGCCCTGTTACTGCCATGCAGAAAAAAGCATATATCGGTACACCATCTATTCATCATCAGCCTCCAACCTGGCCAACATTATTTTTATTTGTTCTAATATACATACTGAATTACATATTTATTTGTCCCTTATACATAATATTCATCTTCCTCCGTTTCCCTCCCTTTAGCTGCAGGAGTGGATGAGAGTTCAGCATCGGCGTTGGTGATGCCTGTGTCAGTACCGGCTCCGGTGTCGGTTAATGGTCTGAGTGTGCGTGCAGCAGAGGCTGTTGCTGTTTTAGCGGGAATGGGCTCGGGCCAGTGGAGTAACTCAGCTGGAGATGCTTCCTCCCATTCGCAACCCACATCCAGATGATGAGCATGTCGTTCAGCCAATGGGAACTAAATATACTTTTAGAAGAGCGAATCCCCCTTTCCCCTAAAACTGTCAGTCCTGGTGTTTTTGACAAAGGTACTCATTTGACAAATGGGAACGAATGTTACCATGCTCTGACCACACCCTGCTCACCCTTAGCCTATCACAGACTCTCCCCCGGGCTAAGTAGTGACATCATAGGACTGCACAGACTAGGAAGCACTGCAGTGGAAATGAAGTCTCTTCGGTGATCTCTATAAAATATACCTTTACATATACTTGTATAGATCTTCTCACTAATGCATTGAGTTGATATTTGTCTCGTTTGCAGATATTTCTACTTATTTTGCTTTTTATTCAATGGTCTTTATAATATGTGAGCCTGGACCACAAAATAGCTATAGCCAAAAAATACAATGTATGGGTCAAAATTATAGATTTTTATTTTATGCCAAAAATCATTAGGACATTAAGTAAAGATCATGTTCCATGAAGATATTTAGTCATTGTTTTATTGTAAATCTATCAAAACCTAAGTTTTGATCATTAATATGCATCGACATTTTTTATTTTTATTATTTTTTTTTACACCCTCAGATTCCAGATTTTCAAGTAGTTGTATATCAGCCAAATATCGTCATACCCTAACAAACCATACATAAATGTAAAGTTTATTTATTCAGCTTTCAGATGATGACTTGTTTTGTGGTCCAGGGTCACGTACAGTATAATGATTTGTTGCATGATTCTGGCCACATTAGAAAGATGATTACTACACTATGCAGATAAGTTGAACACCTTTCTCTGTCTTTCTTGGTGTCACTACTCACTCTTACCATTCCTCCCAGTTTCCCTTTCTCTCTCTTCCTCTTCGTCTTAATTTTACTGTTGTATCTAAAGAAACTTCTCTCAGGTTTGTGCTTCTGTGGCTGTTTTGGTGACATTTAGCGTAATCTGGCACTGAAGAATGGGCTCACAAAAGCTGAAGAATGGAGAGAAAATATATTTTTATATTTGAATATCGTTATTGGTTTGACTGCATTTGCTATATATGTGTATGTGTGTGTGTGTGTGTGTGTGTGGAATATAACGGGTAGCGTAACCATGTGGACATGTTTTAGATCAGTATGATTATAATATGCTCTGCTGAATAATAGGTATCTTTAACCAAAATGCATAAATCTTTTGTATTTAGGTTAGACCCCAAAGTTTAAGTGCATCTGGTCTTATAACAGGGAACATGCACAAAAAAAACTCACGCGTAATGACTCTTGTGCTTGCATTTTGTGAATGTACAGTAGTTAACTAACCCGGCTATGAATGTGAAGTTTTGTTTCAAAATGGTTTTAATGCTTTTGAGTAAGTTGGTTGTTAGAATGGCGTTATAGAAATAAAAAAAACATTGTTATTTCTTTTTTTTGGTCCTGAAAAGACTCACACTTGGCCACGCTGAATGAATTTCAACTGGTGCGCATAACTAACACAAAACTTAAACAGTTCATGTCTGATCACTTTTTAAATAGGGTCATCTGCATTAGTTTAAGTTTGGCTTTTATATCAAAACTCTTGCTGCTTTTTAAAATCCAACTTTGAATATAACGTTTTTTTTTTTATGGAAGCCCATTTCTGCCACATAAGGAACAAATCCTACAGTGAATAATCATATCTATGACAGAAAAAGACAAACCTGTGACATGAAAGTCAAAATTATGAGATAAAGTCATAATTACATCAAAGGTGAAATTAAAACAAAAGAATAGGTTTACATTTTGTATTTGTATTACATTTTTGTATGTCAAAACTAATTTTTATCTCATCATTTTGATCTTTTTATCATAAGTTTTAATGTTATCTTTTTATCTCATAATGATTTGCCAAATCATGTTTGTTTTTCTCTTCTTATATTTAGGAAATTGGCTTCAATGGGTTTTGGACAATGGTATAATTTTTCCTCTCATAATGCATTTTGCATAGATGATGTGTAGATTCTCTTTTTTTTTTTTTTTTTTTTTTTTTACGATCCAATCTGCCATATCAATATCTGTCACTGACCTTCCTTGCATCTGGATTTATCCTATTTAGATGTAGACCGTACTGCTTTCCACAGTGTGTATAACTCACTGATCCCAAATAGTGTAATGTGTAAGTGAAGACCTTAAACTACAGTTGTAAATATGAAATGAGTGTCAGCGTACAAACATTGCTTACTGTATAATAATTGACTAACTGAAACGGTCCTTAAGATATGTTATAATTAAACATTGTTGGAACTCTAGCCTCTTGGACATTTAGTGAGATGCTTTGAGCCATTTTTATCATTTCGTTTTAAAGGTTTTCTGTTCCTCTGTATATAGAGGTGGTATGGTGGGATTTGTGTGCGTGACTGCTCTGTGTATATGGAATAGCTTAAACGAGGAGCATATGCTTTCTGTTTTTTATCTGTTAGCAATATAAACATTACAAGCCTTGTGTATGTGTATAACATAATATTTACAATGATATGTACACAAGTAGGGATACATTTCTTAATTAACATGTTATCACCCATTCACTACAACTCTTATCGCTAGTGTAAAACTACCTCAAACTATAAAATCAGAGGATGCTGATTGGATAATGGGATTGTTTTTTTAAAAAAAAAAAGATTTAATGGTAAAAGATCATAAAAATTATATGGCAAGAACCTTGGTTAATGGTAAGTAAATGTATGTATTTTTAAAACTTTAATAGACCTAATAAGACTTGCAATTTTCATGCAATTTTACAGTAAAATAGTGTCAAGTGCAGTTTTTAAGAGTGAACAAGAACATACTGAAGCCCCCCTAAAAAGGGCCTAGCGACGCCCCTGCTTGGTTGCAATGTTCTGTTGAAAAGAGTTGCGTGATGCTTCTTCAGATTGTCTCCCTTTCCCCATTTTTTGGCTATACGGTTTTAGAAAGACAAAAGGGTGAGTAAATAATAACAGAATCCTCGGTTTTGGGAAATTGTATTTTTATTTTTTTTTTTGCATTAGACAAAGATTCTCCCTCGCCACACCAGAGGGAGCAAAACCGCTGCGTGTTCAGAGCACAGCTCAGACTCCTCATCCCGAGCCCTGGTCATGTGACTCTTCCCATCGGTTGGGATTTCTCTCTCGGCATGGCGGAGATGATGGAGCTTGGTCTACCGTCTAATACCATTTGTCTTTTACTGTGAGGAGGACACGGGTATTTTGTTGTCGGTAAACCGTTCTGCGCCGTTCTTTCCCCCGGTTTCGGGCCATAATGGCAGAATCCGGTGTGGATGTGTCCGCTCTCCCACAAGAGGTCCGGGAGCAGCTCGCGGAGCTGGATCTGGAGCTGTCGGAGGGTAAGCCTTTAAACAACAACGGCTCTTCCTTCCTCGTTTCAACCCGTGCATTTGGATGTATTGAATTGACAGGCTCAGTCTTGCATCTTCAAGAAAAGCATCCACACACACAGGTTCCGTGATGATGCTTCAATGTCGCCACCGCTCGCGGAAACAAACTGACCTGTTTTTCTGCATCTCACTGGTTCAGCGTCCCATTTATCCGAATTTTAAACGTCTATTCCGCTCAGTTTTGCGCTTTAAATGTACTGTAATTGTCATTGGTCTAAAATGTTTTCTTATTAACTGTTATGTTGCGCAAAACAATAACACTTCGTCTGTGAAGCGCTCTGGACGTGTTTATGTGATTATTTACAGGCCACGATTATTCAGCATTATGTGTCTCTTCATAATACACACAGACTCCATCAACTAGCATTAATCCGTGTTAGTTGAATATTTGGTCTTGACTTAATTTGATAATGGAAAACAATTGTAATAGCCTGCTGTTTGAAATTAATAGCTTTAGTGATATTTATTCTATATATGGCTGTTATCATAATGGTTAGGCTACTCTGTTTATGGGTAAGCTATAATGGGTAAACTAACATATTTTGAAGGGGTCATCAGATGCCCATTTTCCTCAAGTTGATATGATTCTTTAGGGTCTTAAAGGGATAGTTCACTCCAAAATTATGATTTTGTCATTAATTACTCACTCTCAAGTTGTTCCAAACCCGTAAGACCTTCACTAATCTTCGGAACACAAATTAATATTTTTGATGCATTATGAGAGCGCTCTTTGACGCTCCCATAGATGGCAAGGGTACTACCACGATCAAGGTCCAGAAACATAAAGACATCATATTTTATGTGCACAAAGAAAACAAAAATAACTTTGTTCAACAGTTCTTCTCCTCCTCATCCAGTCTGATGTGGCCTGCCTCCATTTTGGGTAGTATCATGATGCATGCGCGCACTTCCTCTTCGTGTAAACAACACATGCGTGTGCCGACGCTTGTCCGTGTTGACGTAAGCTGCAGCACAATGCGCATGCAGTGTTTACATGAAGCAGAAGTGTGCGCATGCATCATGATTCTCCCCAAGATCAAGCCATTTTTTTTTCTTTTAATTTTCAAAAACTTGCTAATCAACATATTATTAGGAAAGGCGATTTTCAAAGATTCATAAAAAAAAAAAAAACTTCTACTCACTTCTGTTAGTGAAGCTGGATCATTAATGATTTGCACGAACCTACAGTAGATGCATTCCCTTCAAAAACAAATGTAATCCACTGCATCTTCAGCGGCTCAGATGTCAGGAGTAAATGGTGACTGCTATGTTCATTATTACATCCAACAATAGAACACCTCGATCGCTTAGGAGACATTCTTGTCTACATCTGCTCCGGCGGTGAAACAATACCGGACTGTTCACAGCTCACTCAGGGCGGGTCTTAGGTAAGACGCCAGTCCAGTTTGTGCTGAAACGCTTCTGTCAATCAAACTTTCGTGGGAGGGGCCTGTCTGTGTGACATCACACAGACCCGCATCTGAGATCGGCTCGATTTGAGAAAGTGGAAATTATTTAATGACATAAAAAAAAAACACTGGGTGGATTTTTATCATTATAGGGTGGTTGTGTACACACACTGCCAACACACAATTAAGTTCGAACAACTAAAAGTGCAAGTAGCATCCGATGACCCCTTTAAGACTCGATGCTTTATTAATGAGAGTGCTGCTTGACACATTAACCATGTTAATAATACACGTAAACAATTTTTTCCTCCATAAACAATCAACACCTATAAGATTCAATGAGAGGTCATGTATGGCATTAACATTTCCTTATATATTATTATTTATATATTATTACTATCAAGTAATCCAATAGTGACTAATATTTTGTATATTTTTCTGTAGTACTTGTGCATTGGATATTACTAATTCCTTTGTTGATCATTCAGTTGAGTTCTACAAAAGTCTGTCATTCAGATAATTGATAGTATGTTTTCAATTGCATACTATCAGTAGCCTATGTGCATTTTCACTAGGACTATAAGGTATTAGTTCTTATTATTTTTATTAAATTGTTCAAAAGTTTATTAAGATATAAATAATTATTTATAAACATTAAATCTTTATTATATAAATACAGACCATTAAACAGATTAGGACTGCCAATATTCCAACCACAGACCAATAGAAATCAATGGCAAGCTTTTGCAAGTACTAAAATGTGCGAAATTACTGTCCAGTAATTACTAGTATCTAAAGAGTAGTTAGCTGCAAATTTGAATTTGAAAATGCTAGTCATTATTGAAAAACATATATGCATTAAAGTAAGTATTAGTAAAACAATAATAGACGTTGGTTCTATGGAATAAATTAAACGGCTTGCCATAAGACATGTAAATGGTCCACTCAGACAAAGAAACTTGGCATGGAGTGGACTGGTGTCGCATGTGAAACTTCTGTGGTTTAAGCTAAATATTACTCTTTATTCAGCATTTTAAATGGTCTTCAGAGTATGAACAGTGAGTCTAAGCCTCAGTTAATCAGAAATACACTGGAGAAGTATAACACCGTTATGTGTCTTTGGTTTTTCACATTTAATGTGCCATTATTGTCATTGTGATTCATTGCAGAAGGGGCTCTGTTTGATTATGTGTGTGTTTAGTCAACCTTATGTGTTATATAAGCCTTTCAGCAGTAGTGTATGAAAGATTTAGGAGAGCAAACCAATATCTTAAATAGCATTACCGAAAAATAAAAAGAGATTCTCATTTATCTCTGCACCAGAGGATTGGTAGGAATAACAGCTGATCTGCCATCAGTAAAGCCTGGACTCATTCTCAGTATGTCTCCCACACAGCAAATCAAGACAGCACCTGGAGGCAGATTACAAACGTTGGGCTAGTTTGCTTTTAGCTTCACTTTCTAATGCCAGGATGTTTTTCTATTTTATGACAGTTGCGTACATTATTGTCTTGTGTCTTTACTAATGCAGTTTTTCAAACACACATAGTGCTATCTCTTCCTGTCTTTATGTTTTTAATTTCCCAAAGGTTTGGCTTATTGAACCATTTTGTATTGTCATATAGCTATGTATTAGCTAAGACTGCATATCTGTTTTTCAAAGCCCACAATGCAGTCCTGGCACAATTCACAGGCACAATTCACAGTCCCCACCTACAGTCCTCACTTTTTGGCTCTTAGACAGGCGATGTCTACTGCAGCCTTTCAAATGCAGTCAAAACTGACGTATTCAGTAAGTAGCGAGGTTTACGTTAAAGTATTGGCATGTGTATGAGCATATGTTTAAAATCACACCCTTATCGTCTTGCCTTTGTACTAATGACTGTATAGGTGACAGCACAAAGAAATGTCACAATGAAAGTCTCTTTATTTCAGATTTTATTTTTTTTCAGTGGGAGTATAGCTGCTTCAGCTCATTGCTCAAAGACCCTGCTTTGATGATTTTTGCTTGGGTTCAGACATAATAGTTTTGGCCATAGTTTTAACAGTATAGTTTATTGGGCCAGCCTAGATAGCATAGGCCCTTTTTTATTTTAATAGCAGAATAATGTGTTATGGCAATATTAACACGTTTGTATGAATAGTAACAATTGTCACTTTAAAAATATTACTGTAAAATATGATTGTATTGGATAGGTTTCCATGCTAATGGCATGTTTTTTTTTGGATGTTGTACCACACATGTGGCTAAGGATGGTATGATTGATTTATACAGTATAATTGTTCCTTACACAGTATAATTTTCCCTCTCTGGGGCTGTGCATTTACTTCTCATTTTACTTCTGTAAATTGATAGATTTCAAAGACAACAAGTTTCTGAATTTTATTTTATTTTATTTTATTTATTTTTTTTTGGGGGGGGGGTGTAAATATTTCTATAAATGTATTTTTTGTACAGAAATATATAATTTAATTAGGTTATAATGCTTAATAGTTCTTAAAATATTCGTACATGTATAATACACAAAATGTCTGTACATATAATATTCATACATTTATAAATGCGTTGCTAAAAATTTTAAAATTTTTCTTTTGTCAGCAGCAAAAAAATCCATATTGTTCAACCCTGTAAACTTAAAATTGATTACTAATTATAACATCCAAGTGAAAGATATAACGTCAACTTATCAGAAAATAAAGTTTTAGGAATTTATGAAAGAGTGGTCATCGTGTACACGTGACAACAATATTACAAATTCTCCACAAATGTGGCTTGTATGGGAGGGCTGCAAGATGTCACTTCGGCCGTCCGTTAGCATATCTTTCTGTCACATTCTCGTCAGTCTTGGTTATTAGACAGAGGTCATTGACTAATACTTTAGAATGGCCATCCTTTGCTTGCTCATTATTAATGTACTTTTATTTAGCCCCCATAGATTTGAACACATTGAATAAAACAACATAATTTCTAGTCAGAGGTCACGACCACTACTATAGGTATAAGCCGACCAACATTACTTTCCCTGACAGTAGTTTTGGTATGGTCATGGTTTCCCCATGTACACTTAACTAGAGTAATATTACAATAAACAGAGGTTAGGCTCACCCTATTTAGGTTGGTCAAACAACATCCAGTTGACCTAAATGGAAATTCCCTGTAAGTCCTTACAATCTAAGTACACTTGAACTAATGCCAAGTGTTAGCCGCATCTCTAAAGATACAGTTGGTGTGCCCTATGCTCCATCTCAACTGAATTTTAGTCTGTTATTAACCTGAAGCGGGAAATGCGGTAACAAGGAGAGTCAATAATTACAAGTAAAACCAAATAAAATCAAATGCAACAATTTATTATCAGTCAGGTAAAGATGTATTATGCCAATTACATAGCCAATTGAAAGATATCAAATCAATACAAGACATCAAATTCTCAAAGATGACTCTAAGAGTAAAAGGTGGAGCCACACTATGGGCTTTCTGGCTACAGAATCGCCCCGATCCTCCAGCCACATTTCCTTAAGTAACCTCAGACCAAGACACACATCCTTCAAAATGGTGAAAGGAAGCAACAATTTAAATTCTTTTTGATCAAGACGAATTAGCACCTTTTGGGACAGAAGGTAATTTGCATGAAAGGCACTGGGAAATAATTGACAAAATATCAAAATCTCTAAACTCTTAGGATCTCTATTACCTTTTTATTGCTGTCTGTCCTATTGTTAAGAGAATGAGACCTTTTTACCAGACACACAGAGACCTTTCAAACGACATCAAACAGCTGCATTGCTATAAACTCGATTAAAAATACTGGTTTCGGTGATCTCTGTAGTGTCCTGTTTAGATGGAAATGAGGGGAGAGAGGGAGAGAGTGAGTAAAGGAAGTGGATGGGTGAGAAGAAAGTTCACTATAACGTCTTCTTTCAGTGAGATGTGGAAACAGATGTATGTATTTGAAGACACTATGTCTATATTGTCCGTCTTAGAAGATAAAAACATCTGAGGTTTTTATAATAGAAAGAAAAATGAATGAGGCAAAATACTGTCAAATTCAAACATGCATTTAAAAATATGTAGCTAAAATTGCTATATTCTTCCTTGACCAACAGAAAATACTTCCTAATTGTTGAACCCTGTAAATTATTCAAATTAAGTCATAGCGTACTATATTTATTAAGTGTATATTTTTAATGTTAAAATTGCAATAAAGCAAATACTTGTATGTATTTATGTATTTATTTACAGTAACAAGACAGGAGATGGTTTTAAGATGACGGCCTGCAGAGACTCCACCATCAGCATGTATTCATTATTTGTAATGTACATGTGTTGTGAATGAAATAGTTTGTTTCTGTGTGTGTGTGTATGTCTTCATGACAGAGGAAGAGGGGTGGAGATAGGAGGTTGTGACACATTCACACACAATGAGCACCATTGAAAGCATCAGGGCTGAGCAGTCGTGATCTCTGCTTGAATTCCCAGCACATACTCAGACGCTTTTATACACTTAAGCTGATCAAATGAGTTGTGTGTGTGTGGAAGGAATCCTCTTCAATAGCTGGTCAGCATATACTTAAAATGAAGAGGCTCGGACCAGCTGTATAATGTCGGATTGTGTGCATCTGTTAAGATAACCTCAGTAGCTAAACACCCACTGTGACTGTAGGAGGACAGGCAGGCTTTCTGAATTGTAAAGAAAAAGAGAAAAAATATATAGAGTGGGAGAGAGAGACCTAGGGAAAAAACAAAGAGAGATAGAGAGATTACTTTAAACTAGGTCACAGAGCATTGGGAAGCAAATACACTCATTTAACCATGATTCACAGCAAGCTTTCCAACATGTTTTGTTGTCTCTCCCACTATCTTCTCTGTTTTCACCTCTTTCCCACATGTTATTGCTTGTTGTCTCCTTTAAAAAAATTTTTTTTACTGGTTCATGTAGCTAGCTTGCTCTTAAGTGCATGCCACACAGGACATGTTAATAGTTAATATCTTTCGCAATGCTTGCGATATATTGGTTCCTCGCTAACTGAATTATTCACCGGTCTGTGATGGACATCAGGTTTGAAAAGGAAGAGATGCACGCTTTACTTCTGGTAGACACACACTATAGACACAAATTCAGTCATCGAGTTTCTCCAGCTGCCAGGTGGACTTTCTACTTTCCACTCGGGTAGCACTCATCAAGAAAGGACTCTTGGAGTCAGAAGATCTTGTTAGCAAAAAGTACTGTGTTTTTGGACATATACCATGGTATTTTTTAAGTACCTTAGAGTACTATGTAAATACCATGAAATTACTGTAGTATTTTTCTATGTAGATTTTGCCCACCTTGTATTTTTCTGAAAAGTGTGAAGGTGCGGTTACATTAGCAAAATTTCTGCCAAATGAAACAAACAAAAAAAAAGCTCTATTTTCAATAATATAGGGTTGACTGGGAGTAGAGCGCAGTCTCGAGGGTACCCCCCGGCCTGCGAGGGGCGATGGGGGTATGGGACAAGTGGGGCGGGGCCGAGAGAGGCGGGAACAGAGCGAGGCCGGTGGAGTGATTGGAAATGAGCGAAAATTGCTTGACCCACCGGTCTCGAGTCCCACCGAGGAGATGGAAGGATATAAAACCGGCTAAAATGATCTCTCCAAACATGCACAGATCATTTCTCATCCGAGTAGGTTTTTTTGTTGTTTTGGTGTGTGTGTGTATGTATTTGGGTGGGTTGTATTAGAGTCATAGTTGCTATGGTAACAGTAGAGTTAGCCTTAAGCTGGTCTCATTCATAAGGAATAAAGCTAGAATCAGTAAGAAGGCCATATGCTGCAAGAACAGCTAAAACAGTATGACATAGATCTTTGAACTGTATCACACACAACACAGTATGACCTTTATTAGAGGGCTGCTGAAAGGTGAAGTGTGTAATTTTTGTGTCACAACGTAATAATAATAACGTAATAATAGCTGA
Source organism: Carassius auratus (assembly GCF_003368295.1). NCBI lineage: Eukaryota > Metazoa > Chordata > Actinopteri > Cypriniformes > Cyprinidae > Carassius > Carassius auratus. The sequence continues at coordinate 7,309,098 of NC_039273.1, read as the reverse complement.
GGGCAATGTGAAGGGTGCCTTCCTGCACAAATCCTGCTGCCACAATGCTGGGGGTTTGCCTGAGTGTTGCTATGTGGTTGCAAAAGTGTTGAGTAGTGTTTATTTTCTTGTTAGGTGGTTGCTAGGGAGTTCTGTGTGGTCATTTATTCTCAATGATGAAATAATTTTTATAATCACTTTTTTTTAACTGTTAAACACAGTACAGCAAATGTAATAATTTAAACTTTTTTTAATAAAAAATACTTGTATAAATTAAAATAATGAGAATTCAGAAATGAAGTAAAAATGTCCCTAATAATAATAATAATAATAATAATGACAATAATAATAATAATAATAAAATCATAAGGGTCCTAAAAGCTTTAGTAGGGCTTTAAACTTTTGTATTTTATTTTGGCTGATCTGGACACCTCTTCATGTTAGTGTTTGACAGCATGTTAACGTGCACACGGTAAAGCACACTGTAAACACAGGTCAGATCATTCCCATATTCTGTGTTATAAAGCGTATTAGGGAAGGTTACACCTGACAAGGCATGTTCCCAGGTGTGTGAAGTGGTAATTTGAGTCAGCTGTCCTGCATGCACACACCCTGATAACCCTGACTTTACTGTTTCTGTGAGCGGGGTTTCAAAGCTGGTTTGTGGATCTGGTTGTATTATATGGGAGTCAAGAACAGATAAGAATGAACTGAACTCCCTGTTGTGTCTTTTTCTCTGTCCATCTCTGTGTTTCTATCTGTCTCTCACAGTCTGTTTTTATATTCTCAGCAGAACAGGAAGCCATGTCATAGGGTAGAATATTTAGCACTGGAGAACATGACATCATCCAGAGGGAAATTAAATGTGTGTGTGTGTGTGTGTGTGTAAGGAAAGATAGAATGTTGGATGTGGACAAAAGAACAGGGGGGCAATGAAATTCAACTTCAGTACAGTGTGATACAGTGTTGGCATTTGCTGAATGGTGAGTCACCATCTGGTGGTAGGAAACCAAGGCTGTGTGTGTGTGTGTGTGTGTGTGTGTAGGGTAACAGGGGAGAGATTGCAGTATTGTGTCTTGAGTGAATGTCATTGTGAGCGTTCTGTTGTGTCATAGTTTTCAGGGCCAGCGAGCGATGCAGCACACCAGAGGGAGGTTGGATATGAGTATCTGAAAACAGTGTAGTCAGGGAAAGCTAATACTTTTCAAAAGAGCAAGACAAGTTCTCTCTTACTGTCAATAATTAAAGATGAAAAAAGATGTTTTTCCATCTCTCTCCCTCTCTTTCCCTCATACGCACACTCTAGACAATGAGACACGTACATATTCCTGCTCCCGATCCAACTTTCCCACAGTCCGAGCAGCTGGTATGCATGCCTGTCGTATAGGAAGTCACTAAGGGATTAAATGTTTCAGTCTCATTTACTGTTTTTAAGCAAAGAAATGCAGACTTTATGAGCATAAGAGACTTCTTTCAAAAAACTAAAATCTTACTGACCCCAAATATTTGAATGGTAGTGTGTTTTATTTATTTGCTAAAGCCATTTTTCCCTCAATAATTTAAAATTTCTTTTTATTTATTGAAATATATTGTTTTATTAATGTTTTAAAACGAAACTGAATTATTAATGATCATATTTAGTCCCTCAGTTAATATTAAAATGAATGTAAAATGTAAATTTATACACAAATGGCAAAAACACTTTTCACTTGTAGGTTGTCTCTAATCATTTCTATTTTGCTAATACAGTCAAACAGTAACACTCATGTGGCTTTCTCTCTTAAAGCGGTGACATCCTCCCTTAACTCCTTGCTCTCAGGGCGAAGAAAATCCCCATGTGTTTGTCAGTGTGTATGCATGCATGCCAGTAGACGTTTAAGTATGCACAAACTAAATCATGGAAAATGCCAGAGACAGGAAAAAAAGTGTAATGCTGATAAAGGTTGCTTTTGCCCACAATGCCTTGCAAATACAAGATTTTCAACCCCCCTTCAAAAATATTATCTCAATTCAGACTAAGGATCCACAATTAAAAAAGTATTTGGATTATTTTTTTTTAATGTTGGATTACAGAGATTATTTTGGATTTATTGCATTGATAGTAGTTAAAAAATACGATTTTTTTTGGGCCAGTATACATTGGCTTTAAGTCCTGGAATAATTTACCTTTTTAGGACAGTTCAGTAATCAGTATATTTGAATTAGAGTTTAAGAATGTAAATAAAAAAGAAGGGTTTTTGAGTTATCTTTGGAATTAAGGTTAGAGTTCAGGCATAATGTTTGGATTACAAATTAAAGGGATAGTTCACCCAAAAAGGAAAATTAGCCTATGGTTTACTCACCCTCAAGTCATCCTAGGCCGCATGCGGCTCTTAAGCGCCGCCCTAGTGGCTCCCTGGAGCTTTAAAAAAAAAAATATATATATAATATAATTTCTGTACAATATAAATTAATAAACATTCTTAACGTTTTTCAATGTTTTAAAAATGTGTATAATAAATATTTAATTTCAATATTTCTGTCAATGAAGATTTCTGTCATAAACTGTGACACACGTTTCTGTCAGATCTGCATGATGCTGAAAAACAAACAAACAAACCGGAGGGTGTGTCATGGGCCATGGATCCCAAGGGGGAAAAAGAGAAAGATAGCTGAGGAGAACAGAGGATTCAACAGTTCTTGGACCGAATCATTTGCTTTCATTGCCAATGCGGAAGGATTGCCTGCATGTTTGCTTTGTAATGAGAAGTTGTCAAATAACAAAAAGAGTAACGTGGAAAGACATTTCCAGGGAAAGCATGCTACATTTGCAGCCAAGTACCCAGTTGGGAGTGAGAGAAAAAGTGGAATTGCATTACTTCTGGAAAAATTAGAGGAGTGCAAAGATAAATTTAAGAAGTGGATTGCATCTCCAAACTCCACTACTGCTGCTGCTAGTTTTGTTGCAACCCGGGAGATAATATAGCATGGGAAACCGTTTACAGATGGTGACTACATGAAGGATTAATTCATAAAAATTTCAGAGCACCTATTTTCAGACTTCAAAAACAAAACTGAGATAATACAGAAAATTAAAGACATGCCTCTCTCCGCAAAGACAGTGAAGGAAAGGGCCATTAAAATATCAGGCAACATCAACAATCAGCAAATCAAGGACATTAATTCAGCTCCAGCATACTCAGTTGCCTGTGATGAGTCATGTGATGTGATCGATATTGAACAGGCAGTGCTGTTATGAAGCTATGTTAACTCTGATGGGCTGCAAGAAGAAATAATCGACGAATGATGCACGTTGCACATTTTGTTGTATTTTCGAATCCTAAAGTAAAAATGACATCAAAAATCAGAGTTCTTTATTGCATTTCTTTAATTTCATCAATGCAATGAAGCATAATACATTAAAATTATAATGGAAGTTAAACTTAAAGCACCATTGTACAGCAGAGTAGTCACGTGGTGCGCCATTTTCTCCAGGATGTACTGCAGGGAAAATAAACATTTAATCATGAATGCTTACTATGTATTTGTAGCCTACTTATCATTTTAATACTAAGGGGATAATATAGACGCTTACATTACCTTCAATATAAGGCTTATATAGGGTTTTTAATTTTTTGTGGCTCCAGACAGATTATTATTTTATTTTTTTTGGTCAATATGTTTCTTTCAACATTTCTTTCAACATTTTGGGTTGCCTCTGTCCTAGGTGTATATGACTGTCTTTCAGATGAATACGATCGGAGTTATATTAAACAATGTCCTGGCTCTTCCAAGCTTTATAATGGCAGTGAATGGTGGTCCAGATTTTAGGATGGCTTGTGAGTGAGTAAATCATGGAGTAATAGTAATTTTTGGATGAACTATCCCTTGAATGTTCATACGTTAGATTGTAGGTTGTATGGCATTTGCCTATATTCAAATGCTACTATATTACAGTACATTGAAAGCACACAGTTAATTAGATTTCAAATTTGTAGCATAAATGCATAGACTGACAGTGTGTGTTGATGTATAAATTTAGGTCATGGGTATGAGCGAGTGATTGACTGGTCAAGGCTAAATGTAGATTTCTGCCTTAGTCTGTTGTCACTCACTTCAAGTTATCATGATCTCCCGACAACCAACCACAGTCCATCTGAGCCTCACTTTGTGTGGACTGGACCACCATAGGCCACCAATAAAACCTTCTAGCTTGTGGCAGACTTACAAGAGCACATTTACTTGTATTGAAAGTTGGCTGTGTCATTTACTGTTCAAAACCATTCCTTCTGAACAACACTAAAAGAATCATATACAGAATATACAGATATACATAACCCCCTTCATAGCTACATGTGATAGAACAGTCTGGTGAAGCTAAAAATATCCCATGGTGCTGCTGGGTTCGGTCTTCATGCATTAATTATGGAAGTTGACTCTTCTTTGGCTATTTTCCCCTTTTTTAATGTTGAAAATGCTTAGAAAGAATGATTTGTTTATGTTTAGTAGCCTGTCTCATGAATCTGTGCTGTTTACTGTCAACACTTAAACATAAGGGCCAGCTGATTTCTATGGGATTATAATAAATAATTCTCTGTTATCTCTTTTGAAATCTTTCCCTTTCAGGGGATGTGTTGAAATGAGTTTGAGCTGCTCACGTATCATAACCAAAGCTCTCTCCATCCTTCATAATCCCCCTAGATTACACATTCTGCTCTTTCACACTTACAAACGCACACATGTATGCAGCACTAACTCACACAAATCATCTTGGCTGTTAGAATGTAAGATTTTGAAGATCTTTATGGTTTTGGATGTTTCTAAACCAGTGTTTCCAAACCTCCTCCATCAACAGCTAAAAAGTGTTCCTTTGAAATCATATTTTACCAGATATTATTTAGCATTATCATTCATAATAATCTGCTACAACAATAAAGAATATACCTTACTGTTCAAAAGTTCAGGGTCAGTAAGATTTTAAAAATGCTGATTAAAAATACAGTAAAAAATAAACTAATTTATTTTGGGATTCTTTGATGAATGAAAGGTTAAAAGTTGGAATATAAATATTTGGTAACATTGGAAATGCCTTTGCTGTTACTTTTGATCAACTCAATGCATCCGTGTTGAGTAGTATTATTTGAACATTAGTGTATATATGCACAAAAATCATAAGATAATCACAGTTATTTTAATATGTTCACAATCATTTATAACTTTATTTTAAAGGCATCATTTCTGCTCAACAATGCAAAATTTAAATCTTAATTAAAATCTTGTGTTTTGCAAGCCACAATCTGACTGTTTTGAAAGATATTCGACCAAAAATGAAATGTTGAATTCATGCTGTTTATGTTTTTAACAGTTAATCATGCTATCTCTCTTTTTAGGTGACATCACACAAAAAGGATACGAGAAGAAGAGGGCCAAAGTTTTAGCACCCTACTTGACACAAACACAAAGTAAGAATACAGAAATCTCCCTGCTTATGCACCGTCTTCCCTCCATCTCCTTTTCTGCCATATTATCTCTCTTTGTTTTTCTCAGTGGTCCACTGACTCATGTGATAATGTGGTTATGAAACATCTTCTCAGGCTGTTCCTCTTGAGGTTGAAGGGTTCCATCTAGATTCCCTCTGTAACTGCCCTCTACTGTTCATGCATTGGACTGCAGCTTGAATTGCTATTTTTTTATTGACAATCACTGATGCTAGATATGTAGGATTTATTGGGATTTTTGTATTTTTATATGGTGGAGGGATTGGAGTTGAAACAGCTTTTCACATCTACTTCACATTCATATCTTCCATTTTCTGTTATCATTGACTGCGTCTGCTAGATTCCATGAAGTTCACTATTATTGTCTTTATAGATTTGGCTCCGCCTCCGGCCTATGATGCAGAGTCTCCTGGTCCAAGCTCCGCCTCCGCACCTGAACCTGGCCCTTCAAATTCATCTTCCTCCTCTTCTCGCCACCGGCGCACACGGCGTCCACACCGGAGCGGTGGGACTAGAGATGAACGCTACAGATCAGGTTAGAACTGCCTGACAACATACAAATGGTTTTCTGGCTTTTTTTTTATTTTTTTTATTTTATCAGCCATTATAGCCATCATAGTGCATTTCAGTTCTTCGGAGGTGATGTTTTTGCCTTTAGCACCACTAAACAAAAGACAATTAATTTTATCAGCCATTATAAAGTAGAAGTGGAAAAATATGTTCAAATACTTCATTTGATGTCAAAGAACTTTACATAAGCAAAGGTTCATAAACAAGATTTCCTTAAAATGGCTGTCGAAAGCAAAGAGCTACAAAATGCATCAGTATTTTTGGAAACTGCACTACAAAATTAGTAAGAAACAAGTATTCGATTTTGTTCAGTAAATATGATGTACAGTGGAGTAATGATATCAAGCTCCCTGCTTCCTTATAAACTTACTTATATGGGTTACTTATAGTGATCTCTGCACATTAAAAACTATTTAAAGATAGAAAAAATAACACACTTCACCTTTAAAACTTAGAACTGCAGTTTGCAAGCTATAAATGGACTGGTCTTTACCTAAGATTTATGGGGTGCGAGGTTTACAGAGAGTATGAAGATGGTCATTTTGCCTTTCCTCTGACCACATCCTTGAAGAAACTGTTTAGTCATCTGCCATGGCCGTGATAGTTGGACAAAATGGTTGCCTAGATGAAATGTGTCACTTTGGATTTCTGGTGCTTTGTGGCAATTTAAAGATGGCAGCTTGCTTGTTTGATTGTTGATTGCTTTTTCAGTTGCTCGCCACAGATGTGATTATATATTTTACTGTCCGACCATTGTCAGAACAGTTTGATTAGTCCTGCAGATTCAATCAGTTGATTTCACTGCATCATTTATGTTCAGGGCCTTGTTATGCAAGCATTACCAAAACTCTGATGGTTGACTATTGGTTAAGAAAGTTTACTGATAATACAGAAGTGACTGATTTATATCAAAGTACAGAAAGAAAGTGAATGAGATTCCAATAGTGTTGTACTCTGGAGTAAAGCATTTAACCCCAGGATGTTCAAGGCTGATTGTTCCTGTCACTTTGGTTAAAACCAAGCATGTGCTAACATCTCATTACTTGGACCTTGAAAAGTTTATTTTTATTTTTTGTCTCAGATATCCACACTGAGGCAGTTCAGGCAGCTCTGGCCAAGCATAAAGAGGAAAAGATGGCACTGCCCATGCCAACCAAACGTCGGTCCGCATATGTACAGTCACCAATTGACAACTGCACCCCACCAGGTAATATATGCAAGCACCAAATAAACCATTTCACTAATATATTAGAGAACTAGAGAATAATATCTCACGTAAATGTACAGAACCATACCACATATAGTAAGGAAGTATATCATTACCGTATTTTTCGGACTATAAGTCACACCTGAGTATAAGAGCGCCCTCTCGCGGCTGTAGACGGTAATGATTTCTCTTGGTTCATTTCTCTCGGTTCATGTCAAATTAATTTTGATAAATAAGTCGCACCTGACTATAAGTCGCAGGACCAGCCAAACTATGAAAAAAAGTGTGACTTATAAAAAAATACGGTATATAGTTAATAGTTAGTATAGCTAATCAAGATCATACATTTTTTCGGGTTAAAATGGCAAAAGTACCAATATTTCTCAGTGAATCTATGACAGCATCAAATTCTTATCCTTATGTGTTTTATATATGGTAATAATCATGCAGTGAATATTAGATCAGTTATTTAAGTTTTAACTAAATTGTTACAGTTTGTATTTTGTGTGTTGTATTTTTCAAATTTGAACATTTAGTCATCTACTACTTTGAAATTAAATTATTTACATAAGTTACCATCTTAATTTAAGGTTCTTTTTATTTTAACATGTAATTCGTTTTAATTTAATTTGTTAATATTAATATAGACTTATAATACATATGAATATTAAGGAATACAATAAAATGAATTAAAAAGTAAATTAAAGCAATTATTATTATATGTATTATTATATTATATATAAATATACAGTATTTATTATAAATATATATTTATTGTTTATATATGTATTTAAAATATATGTTTAGCATAACTTGGTGTTAAAATTTGTGGCAAAAAATAAGAAATCTTTCTAGTATTGACAGTTTGGTATTGTGATAACCACTTTTGCTATTCTTAAGTATTTTCTATCATTCTCTTTCTTGTCTTTTAATTTATTTTCTCTCTCTGTTAGACTCCTCCTCTTCCTCTGATGATGAGGCCGTGTCAAGTGAAAGTGCAGAGCCTCAGCAGTCTCCAGACACCTGGATTAATAGCTCTCTGCACGGCTCCTCCACCTCCTCCTCTGCCTCCTCCACTCTCTCCCATGGGGAGTCTCGGCCCACCCAGGCTCCTCAGCCTCAGTCTCAGCAGGTGCCACCTCCACCTCCACCCGCACCTGCCCACCCGCCCCACTCCTACTCCCAGCCCTCCGCCCTGGCAGAGGCCTTCGCTCAGACACGCATCGGTGAGTCACAAATACTCCACATTATCATTTGGTTTTAAGTTAGAATTTTATCTGATTAGCCAGCCAATTTTGCACGTGTTTTCGCTTTATTATTTCTACATTTACATTTTCTTCTTCTATGTTTTTTTTTTTTTGTAACTGTCAGTGAGAAGAATAGGAAGAGGTAAAATTAAGTGTTAGAAGTCTTTCACCTTGCCCTGTGTGTAAAATTTTTGTTGTGAGTTATGACTATTATCTGCTCCTCCACATGCCCCACCCTTAAGTGTCTGCCCCACCTGTGCGTTTAAAGCCTATGAATGATTGGTCTGTCCATAGGAACTGATGAAAGATTAATAAATGTGTGCTTTTCCTGCAAATCTTGTACCTTGAGTGTGTGTGAAATGCAGAAAGTTGCTTTAGACAGTCTAAAATCGACCAATAACCAACTGTGAATGTGTAGACAGCATGAAACAGCATTTGCACCCTTACAAAAACGGTTTATTTGCATCAGACCTGAAACAGAATAATCGGTAGACTGATATTATTGGTTAATTTATTTTTTCTCTACCTACACACAGCCTTAGCCCATAGAGGCAGAGAAAGTAATTCCATTTTGATGAAAGATTATGATAACAGTGATGTACGATGATGATGAGACACAATAAAACCAGAGGCAGTTATGTAAGAGATAATGTACAGTAGGTAAAATGAAACCTGACAGGGTGATCAATATTGTAGCACCCTGAAGAGGGTTATTTTGGGATAATGAGCGAAGGACTGTACATTATCTATTGATTTGAAATTAAATTAATTTACAGTTGTATCATTGTATTTTGTATTTTAATCGTTTTTTTTCACATTGTTGAAGCACTTTGGGTGTGAGAAAAGTGCATTACAAATAAAATGTATTATCATTATTAAAACAATGTGGGAGAAAGAGATATTATCATTCAAAGGTTTGGGTAAAATTATTTTTTGAAAGAAGTTTTTTATGCTCATCAAGGCTGCATTTATATAATCAAAAATAAAGTACAAACAATAATGTGATATTACAATTATTGCTGTCAATCGATTAAAAAAATTAACCAATTAATTGCTATTTTGTTTCTGAAATCTTGATTAATTGTGATTAATAACACCTGACATTAAAGTTTTTAAAATACAATTATATTGCATTAATTTCACATTCACATTAAATTATGTTAATGTAGAAACAACATAAAGATAGTGTTTTTTTTTTTATAATTGTTTAGTGGCATCTTTTTATGGCTGAAGGCGAGTATCACTGTCACAGTGTCATTCAGTTTGGACATTGTTTTGCATTTTGTACCATTCCACCGTTAATTGTGTCATTTTGATCAAGTGTGTGTAGTCAATTATCCTTGTTTGGTCTTTGTATTTAAGTTCCTGTGTGTTCAGTTCTAGTTTGTCTGGTCTCGTCAATGCCAGAGTCTGCGTTTATGCTACCCTGTGTGTTGACTTAATAAACCTTCATCTTCGTCTTCGTGCGTTTGTGAGCAGCACTGCTGTGACGGAAGACTGGACCTACAAAAGTGAAAGCAAAGTGGCATTTATTTGTTTTATTTTTGGTTTGATACAGTGGTTCTTTTGTACATTTTTCCCATTATGGAAAACTTTGCCACTGTCCACCTGCTCTGCCTTGAGCAGGGGAACTGTTCTCTCAAGGAGCACCTTCCTGGATGTCTGTGCACATTCCTGCACACTGGACTGAACCATCCGGTTGAGCTCAGTTTTCTGGAGAGGGTCCTCGACGGAGCTTCGCCTCTTACATGGTGTGAGTGTTGTGCTCCTTCAGATGTGATCAATGTTGGCCTCTTGGATAAAGACGCCAGCCCCACATCCAACCCAGTGCCCAGCCAGTCACCACCCAGCTGTACGGAGCATCTGCTTGAGCCCACCGCGACTGAAGAGCCATCGTGAGAAGAAGCGACTGTGCTTGCCATCGCTCCCTGGAGCCTGAGCCAATTGATACATCTGAATATGAATTTTCATGGAATATGACAAGACTTGGACACTGTTTTTCAGTTTGGAGAGTTAGAGACTTTGCTTCCCCTGAGGCTGCCTGGTTCTGTTCATCTGTCTGATTCACTGGTCCTGCCCAGCCTCCCTCTCCCAGCTCCTCTCCAAATTGCTTTAAGAGACTTTATTTTTGATTGGATTTTGTGCTTTTCTTCATTTCCCCCAGTCCTCAGCCACTCCTGCTGACTAGTCATCTTCATCCCCCATCAGTCCCTCTATGTCACTTCCTCTCAGTGGTGGGGCTCCATCTTGGGTCTGCAGGGAGTCTTTGTCTCCTGGACCTGAGGAGCCCGTAGCTCTGACTCCGGCCTCGTATGGCTCCGCTCCACCTCATCCCTCCGTCCAGATTCCTGCTCTTGCACTCCTCCCACCATCGATTCTGGCATTAACCATAGGCCTTTCGACCTTGCCGGGCTCCCTCAGTTCTTCAGTCCCTCAGACTTCGCCGCTGCAGATTTGCGGGCCAGCTGCTGCCCTCTGGTCCTCCACCCCTTCGGCTATGTCCTGCTTCTCCTCCTTCCTCTGTCGCTCCAGCTCATCTTGGCTCTTCCCTCTAGCCCAGCCGCCATGGAGTGCTTTCCTGGCTGTACCCTGGGTCTCCACCTACTCTCTCCTGTTCAAGGCTCCTCCCTGGTCATCTCCTCCACCTGCACCTCCCTGGATTTTGCTTGTTGTCCTCCTGGTTGTCCGTCCTCCTCCCGAACCTCCTGCATTTCTCTTCTTGCATGCCTGCCTGCTCTTTGCCATTAATTCAACATCTCCTCATCGCCTCATCCTTCTATCTATGATGCGTGTTTGAGCTTTCCGGGAGGGGGACGATCTGCCAAAGTCAAGCTACAGGATCACTGAATTCTTAAAGCTCAAGGATTGCTGAACATGATGCTAATATGACACACATCATATTTTCTCACAACTCTTTAGTTTTTCTTACTCACTTTTGGTGAGGAGTTAAGTGTGTGTTAGATGAGGTAGACAGTGCTGGGTTGCTCCAGGACGTATTTCTGTGACGCATTCTTAAATATGACTCATATAATAAATACATGTACGCACAGATGTAAGGCGGTTTTAATTTCCTTTTTCGGTAACTTCATGACTTAACTGATGACATAATTACGACACTGCATGCTCATAGTTTCAATGAAAAGTGCGTGCTGCTGCATTAGTGCATACAGTTGAATAGCACATTATAACCGCTGACAGGAAAGGAAAATGAGTTTTTACTGACATATGGCCTTGACAACATCTCATCTGACCGTTATTCTACTGATGCTCCCTCATCACCTGTACATTTTCCTCATTTGACTAGCACCTGGCGCTGAGGTGAAGTTGGAGTCTGTGTCTGAAAAATCTATCATTTGATGTAATCGTAAAGACGTTCTGCGTCTAAATAAACACAATACTTGTTAAGAAAATAGAGACAGAAGCAGCAGTTGTGAGTGGGTTGGCCAACCCTACCCTCACATTACCTCCCCCTTCTCAAGGCCGTGTACTGTCCAGGTACTGTGACAGGACTGTGTTCATTTATTTTTATTAAAACTCTTACTGACCCAAACTTTGCAAGGAAGAAACAATTCAAGGAAGCATATGCTGAAAGCAGTACTCAATGCACATAATTTAACAAGACGCTTAAATTGATAATTCACAGAGCTAGGATATGATATCTTTAAAACTTGACCTGGGCTGTGTATGAGTAATATTATGTTATTTTGTGCCAGATCCGGTAGGAGTCGGGCCCCCTGATATGCCATCCCAAGCTCAGGCCAGAGGCTCTCGTGTGGATCTGCCACCCAACGCTGTGGTGCGAGGAATGAGTCGAGGCCAGAGTCGGTCCAGCATGATGGAGACAGCAGACGGTACTGAGTGTGTGTGTGTGTATGTGTGTGTGTGTGTGCAGTACAGGGGAAAAAAGAGAGAGATATATAAAGAAACATTTATTTGTAATATGCTACAATAGACATACATACTCTCAAAATGTACTGTATGCCATTCTTTAAGTGCCTTTTCATAACTTTCTTTTTCATGCCTCTCAGAACTTTGTGTTAACATCTCAGTAGGGGCATTTCAATAAGTCTTTATGAATGCTGTGCTTGATTGCTTCATTAATCGCATCCCGTTTCTTTTTTCTTTTCTACCTTTTATCCACTTGTGTCATGTTGCTTTCCTCTGTCAGTGAGAAGAGTTGGCAGAGGTAATGATTGGTCATATACATGTCCTGTAGGTTGGCTTTAAAACTGTGTGCTTGTGTTTGTATACTATAAATGTTACTTATAGAGAATGTGAACCCAAGTGACACCCTGCATTTCTTTAGGAAAATAATATAATAATCGTAGATCACTCATCCCTCCATTTCTGTTCACATGCGGTTTTACTCAGTCCTGATCCTTCATAACTCATCAAAGCTTCTTTACAGGTGAACCAGTATGATATTTAAATTAAATTAAAATTTAATCTATGCATTTAGCAGACGCTTTTATCCAAAGCGACTTACAGTGCATTCAGGCTATCAATTTTTACATATCATGTGTTCCCGGGGAATCGAACCCCCAAACTTGTGCTTGCTTGCTTGCTAGCGCATAGGAAAATTCTTCCAAAAATCCTCTTCAACAAATTCAGTTCTTCCAAAAATCCTCATAAATGAACCATAAAATAATTTATAATATAATATATATAATATAATAATAACTGTATATTCCTAAGCCCTTTAGTATTTTTTATATAGAAGAATGCAAAAGATATCTAAGCTACTGATAAACTACTACTACTAAAATGTATTTTAATGATTTGAAGCATCCTATACTTTGCTGAATAAAAGTAAGGGCAAATAAAATTTTAGCGACCACAAACTTTGGAATGCTGGTGTATGTATAATTTTACGTATATTGATTATTGATCTATAAGCCATCATGTATCTTGACATCTTTGGACCAGAACTGATAATACCACTGTAGGAGAGTGTAATACGTATATATACGTTCATACATATGATCTAGTCATGATTTACGAATGCCCAGGTCAGTTGAAAGTGTCCGTGAGTGTGTGTTTGTTCGTCTGTCTCATCCCACCCTGCCTGCCCACGTTCCTGGTGTAGGTGTTCCTGTGTCCAGTCGTGTGTCCACGAAGATTCAGCAGCTGCTAAACACGCTAAAACGCCCCAAACGCCCACCGCTCAGCGAGTTCTTCATGGATGACCAAGAGGAGATCGTAGAAGGTAAATGAATGAGTTCAGAAAACATCTCTGAAAGAAAGGTGCAATAATCTGGATCAGCGTGTTTCGTCCTCCACAGTTCCCCAGGCAGATCCTAACACCCCGAAGCCAGAAGGCCGGCAGATAATCCCAGTGAAGGGGGAGCCGTTGGGTGTGGTCAGTAACTGGCCTCCTGCTCTTCAGGCAGCATTAACTCGATGGGGTGCCACACAAGGCAAAAGCCCGGCCCTCACAGCACTGGATATCACAGGAAAACCACTTTATACACTTACGTATGGTAAGACTGAGCAAGGTCACCTGCAAAACTCTTGATTGAAGATGCATGGGCTTTGCAACTGAAAGATTGGTGTGTAATTGACAGGGAAACTGTGGAGTCGTAGCGTAAAGCTGGCCTACACTCTCCTCAACAAGCTGGGAACCAAAAATGAACAGATCCTCAAACCAGGAGACCGGGTAAAAAATAATATAACTTAATAATATAATTCAGATGTTTACATAATATTTTAAGCTGTGCACGTAACCCAACGCTATTTTAGTATTATTTATACAGTATGCTACTGTAGTTATAAATCTATTGAATTTAATTTTTCTATCTTCAGTTTTGATTTTAGTTTTACAAATTTTATGTGCTTTTATTATTTTAATTCTTTCATTTTAATATTTCTGTTTATCTTTATTTGTAAGTTTAGTTTTAGTACTTTAGCTAATTTTTTTTGTTAGTTGCCATAATATTAACAAATATGTAATATACATTTCTAATTTTCATATTTTATTTTATTTCAGCTTTATTTATATAGTTATTTAATATTTAGTTAACAATAACAACACTGATGTAAACACACTCTTTTACTTAACATTGCTATACAGTTACTGTACAGTCCCTCCAGGATTTTTTGGGATATTTTTCTGATTCTTTCAGCTGAGAATGACTGAATTTGCTGTGATTTTTCTTAAAAACATATTGTAATAAAAACCCAGCAATAATCATGATTTAATTAAGTGGCAGCAACAATAGTACAATTACCTGTAAATACTTTTAAAGTTTATACAAATAAACAAGTATATTGTCTGGTGTGTAATATTGCTTATGCCCTTTTTCAGTTTATAATGGTTTTATTAGTGATTGCTAATGTTGCGATCCCCCTCTCAAGTTTCTCTCTGTTTTTTGTGGGAAAATTGTGGAAATAAGAGAAAAATGCAAGCTGCTGCAAATATTGTGGTATTGGCTGTATTTTTTATTAAATTCTGCAAACGCAGAATTGTGAAATCCTGGAGAGACTATGAGCTATGAGCAGGATGCATTTTTAGAAGCAACATTTATTTAAAAGAATGCTGCCATCTACTTTTTTTGTGTGTGCAATTATTTTCAATGTCTTTTTATTGATCCAGGTGGCGTTGGTGTATCCTAACAGTGACCCTGCTATGTTCTGGGTTGCGTTTTATGGCTGTCTGTTGGCTGAAGTCATTCCTGTGCCCATAGAGGTTCCGTTGTCCCGAAAGGTAGCCACAGTTATCAATAGTATATTTTATACATAGCTTTTAAAGTCAAATGGAATGCTGACAGTTCATATTGGTAATGTGTTTGAAATCATTTCCATGTGTTCACAGGATGCTGGGAGCAGCCAGGTTGGTTTTTTGTTAGGCAGTTGCAGTGTGGGTCTGGCTTTGACCAGTGAGATCTGTTTGAAGGGTTTACCCAAGACCCCCACTGGAGAAATATTGCAGTTTAAAGGTCAGAGACTTCACACGCACAAATGACTGATCCATTTCCTTTTTTAAAGTCAGTCAGTGATGGCAGTTTTACGATGGGTCTAAAATTTGTTGGGTTTTTGATAGGCTGGCCCAGGTTAAAGTGGGTGGTGACGGATTCCAAATACCTCACAAAGCCTTCGAAAGACTGGCAGCCTCACATACCAACAGCCAACACAGACACGGCATACATAGAGGTACAATTATCTGCATGGTTATGCGTTTCCATGTGTGTATATTTGTTGAATATAAATATCCTCCTCTCTCTTTCTCTAACGCAGTATAAGGCCAGTAAAGAGGGCACAGTGATGGGTGTTGCGGTTTCAAAAGTTGCCATGTTAACACATTGCCAGGCTCTCACTCAGGCCTGTAACTACTGTGAGGGTGAGTGATGCTGTTGCTATGGAAACAACATCTTTCTGTTGCAGCCTACACTAAACCAAAAAAAAAAAAACAGCTATGTAGCTTTATGCACTGCTCATATGGAGATGTAACAAAATATGTCATCATGCAGGTGAAACAATGGTGAATGTTTTGGATTTTAAGAAGGACATGGGTTTGTGGCATGGAGTTCTCACGGTGAGTGACAGAATGTGCCATCAATGCTGTTACAACTGATTTTTTCAGAAGAAAGGTATGTTGATCTGCCTACTGCAGACGTAATAACAGACATAATTTGAAACACTTAAAACGCAAAAAAATCTGACTGAAACTGGTGAGATTATAATTGGATGAATTGCATATTATTGGCATAAAATTGTTTTAAAGTTTGGGTAAATACAGTGTGTGTGTGTGTGTGTGTGTGTGTGTGTATATATATATATATATATATATATATATATATATATATATATATACATACATATGTGTATATATATATATATATATATATATATATATATATATATATATATATACATATGTATATATACATATATATATATATATATATATATATGTATATATATATATATATATATATATATGTGTTCATTTATGATGAAAAAATATAAATAACATAAAAAAATAAATAAAATAAAAATTAATAAATCTCATTAGTGTAAAACAATAATGTAAATGGACAATGTTTTTTAATCAAATCAGCATAAAGGCAGCACACCAGATTTTACAGTGAAGTACATCAATTTGCACGTCATTTTAATGGCAGTTTTCAAGGCATTCATCCAATAATCTCTGTGTGTATTTCAGAGTGTTATGAACCGAATCCACACTATCAGTGTGCCATATGCTGTAATGAAAGCCTGTCCACAGTCTTGGGTACAGCGAGTACACATACACAAAGGTACAACAGACACACAACCAAATGTAATTTTGTCATCTACACGCATTTGTTTTGATATGAAAAATGTCTGGTTCTATAGCACGGGTTGCCTTGGTAAAGTGTCGTGACCTGCATTGGGCGATGATGGCTCACAGAGATCAGAGAGAAACCAGTCTGGCCTCCTTGCGCATGCTAATTGTTGCTGACGGAGCCAATCCTTGTGAGTTACACTACCAGACCTCCTGCAGAGTCTCCATGGGAGACAATATTCATATTCAACGATTTGACTCTTTTCATCTCTCTGTATCTCCATCTCTTTCTTTTTAGGGTCCGTTTCTTCATGTGATGCATTTTTGAACCTATTCCAGGCTCATGGTTTGAAGCCAGAGGTCATTTGCCCATGTGCTACGTCACCTGAGGCCATGACTGTTGCCATACGGAGGTATATCATTTTTTGACAAGCTGTAGGGATCCCTTTTTAAAAGCACTAGTTATTTGTTTCCTGATTATGAGATATTCCTCCAGGCCTGGGGTCGCTGGTGCTCCTCTTCCAGCAAGAGCCGTCCTGTCCATGACTGGGCTGAGCCACGGGGTCATCAGGGTCAACACTGAAGACAAGAACTCTGCTCTCACCGTCCAGGATGTGGGACACGTCATGCCCGGAGGTGTGTGTGTGTGTGTGTGCTACTTCACACTACCGATCAGAAGTTTGGAATGATTAAAAATTTTTAAACGTTTATGAAAGAAGTCTCTAATGCTGATAAAAATACAGTAAAACTATATTGCTAAATATTATTACAATTTTCTATTTTTATATATTTGGTTCTCACACTTCTCAACACTTCTCAACACTTATCACACTTCTCAACACTTATCAATGTTGAAAGAAGTTTTTGCTGCTGAATATTTTTGTAGAAACTGTGATACTCTACCATTCAAAAGTTTAGTCTATGTAAGATAAAGAAAAACTTTATTTAGCAAGGACACATTAAATTGATCAAAAGTGAGAGATATTTATTATTTAGATATTTATGTATAATTATTTTTAACTTTCTTTTCATCAAAGAATGCATTGTATTTGTAATATTTTTTCACAGAAATATTAAGCAGCAAAAAGATAATAAGAACCATTATTAATATTTGACCACCAGTAATAATTGAAAATAATTGAGCAATAAAACGGCAAGGGTGAAGGTATTTTAAATTATATTTACTGTATTTTTGAACAAATAAATGCCTTGGTGAGCATAAGACACATCTTTCAAAAACATTATAAAGAAATCTTGTCACTGAATCTTATATGTGTGTTTCGGAGGTCTACACACACAAAAACATAACCATGGTATTACTGTAGGATTGTGGTAAATCCAGTTCATAATACCATGCTATCAACATTTAAAATATGTTTGTCATGCATATATGAAGTTAGCATGTGTGTTAATGTGTATTTTAGCATTGATGTGCATTGTGAAACCGGATGGACCGCCCATGCTCTGTAAAACGGACGAGATTGGAGAAATCGTCGTGAACTCTCGTGCTGGTGGGAACATGTACTATGGCCTGTCTGGAGTCACTAAAAACACCTTTGAGGTATGGAAATCACCACTCAGAGATGACGATGCAACTTTTTTTTACTGAATTAACACACCATTAACATATTTTTATGGAGTAATGCTGGGGTTTTGATGTGCTCCCAATGTTTTTTGTGTTATTGGTTTCAAATCTGGCAGGTTATCCCAGTCAACGCTAGTGGCACTCCAATTGGTGAAATCCCATTTGTGCGGTCAGGATTACTGGGGTTTATTGGACCGGTGAGTGTCTGAAAAAGGAAAACAAGAGAGAGACAGTGACATTTCTTATGCATTAAAATTAATATTTTCCCCTCTCTTCTATCAATAGGGTAGTCTGATATTTGTGGTGGGTAAGAATGAGGGCTTGCTAATGGTTAGTGGTCGTCGTCACAATGCTGATGATCTGGTAGCGACTGCACTAGCTGTGGAACCAGTCAAAACTGTGTACAGAGGAAGGTGAGTGTTCCCATTTAAATAGAGGGAGAACAATAAAAACATATTTGGTCGAGAATAGATAATAATCAAAAATGTGTCTGTGTGTTTTGTAGGATTGCTGTGTTCTCAGTGACTGTGTTCTTTGATGAGAGGATAGTAATTGTAGCAGAGCAGAGGCCTGATGCCAGTGAAGAAGACAGCTTCCAGTGGATGAGTCGGGTTCTTCAGGTACCGACAAATTTATAACAGTAATTGTAATATAGATAGTTTTATACTTTAAAATATAATAAAATGCCATGATACAGTAAAGCCAATGTACTATTGACTTGATCTTTTGCTGTAGTGATTATTATTAAATATTGCTATTATTTAATGATTATTTAATGCTTATAAATTACTTTAAGCTATTTATATTATCTAAGCCTATGGTGTGATTGTTAACGGAAACAAAAATGATTTCAGAGCCTTTCCTTTAATTGAAATAAAGCTGAAAAAATAAATACAATTAAAATATTACGTGTAAAAAAAATGTCTTGGCAGCTGACTGAAATAAAATAAAGTTAAAGTACTAAAATTAATAAAACAAAAACTGAAACAAGAAATGAATGAAAGCTAAATGGAAATATTTAAAGGCACAAAAACTATTAAAACGTGTCAAAAGCACACAGAATTATTTAATCCTGATGTAAAATAAAAATATAAAATGAAGAGGTCATTAAAAATATTAGTAAATACTATGAAAGTATATGAATAATAAATGGTGTTTATCTGGTTATGCCAGTCAGGATAAATTGAATATAGTATAATCCCGATTAATATTATTTTTCTGCATGTTAGCAGTCAGTGGTTTACCACAGTGTCTTGTTATAGCTTACATAACAGTTATTTCATTGTTGAACACACAAATGTTTGGTAATTTTTTATGTATAATGTATGATATATTTATTTATGTGTTGGTGGCTTTGTGTATTGTTTCACAACTTTAGGCAATTGACAGTATTCATCAGGTGGGATTGTACTGTCTTGCACTGGTTCCTGCAAACACCCTGCCCAAAACTCCCCTAGGGGGCATTCACATCTCAGACACCAAGCAACTCTTCCTGGAGGGGGCGCTGCACCCCTGCAACATCCTCATGTGCCCCCACACCTGCGTCACCAACATGCCCAAGCCACGTCAGAAACAACCAGGTGTGTATACAGGGGTAAAATGGAGATCTTGGAGGCGAGGGAAACCTAAAATCTGGAGGTAAAAATCTCATGCATGTGATGTTGTTCTCAGAGTCTTCTGTCCTGTATTTATGTCTTTCATAGTTGGTGTCGGCCCTGCCTCCATCATGGTGGGTAATTTGGTTGCTGGGAAAAGAATTGCACAGGCTGCAGGCAGAGATCTGGGACTCATAGAGGACCAAGACCTGGTCAGGAAGGTAAACTCAGACTTGCATTGTATTGTAAGCCCATATAACAGTAAGTAAATAATGCATTCAGTGTAATTTTGAAACAGTTTTTTTTAATGCATTGTGTGGTATTTTAATGCTTTCGTGTGGATGCAGCTGTGCATGTGGCCTACAATGATGGTAGGCACTAGGATTATTATAGCACAATCACATGCCTTTTTGGCATGACACCACTGTTTTAATTTTTTGTTGTTATATATTTGATGGTATTGATGATGAACTGTCTGTCTTGTCTTTAGCATCAGTTCCTTGCAGATTCTTTACAGTGGAGAGCACAAACCGATCCTGACCATACGCTTTATGTACTTTTGAATGCAAAGGTTAAAACAGCCATAAACAAAACCTTGATAAAAGCTCACTTAGAATTTCTGATTTGCTGGCCTATAATATGCTTTTTCTCTCTCTGTCTAGGGAGTGGCAGTATGTACAGCTACATGTGTTCAGCTTCATAAAAGAGCAGAGAAGATAGCCGCTGCTCTTATGGAGAGAAGTGGTATTAACATCGGAGAGAATGTGGTGCTTTTGTATCCACCAGGTAAATCACACGTACTTTGTCCTGTTTTGGCAGTTTTTGAAAGATTGGGACAGTAAAAACAAAAAAACTATTTTGGAGTAAGCCATAAAGTCAAGGGTTATTGCAGAAAAGTGCATTTTCTCATTCCACATGTGAAGAGGGTGTTTTGTGCCTCTAAGGCAAAGCAGCAAAAAATTGCAAAAAACTAAACTAAAAGCAATAAAAATGACCAAAGTACATAACAAAATTTCTAAAACTTAAAAATTGGAATGAAAACTGGAAATATAAAAAGGGTAATTCACAATATGAATAAATGATTTAATAGTATATAAATAATACTACATTATTAATGGCAAAAAGAGCCCTTATTTCAGCCTTTTTGTCAATCCAGAAGAAAAGATAAAAAATTATCATAAAAAAACGAATGAATAAATAAAAATAATTAAATTATAATTATGATGTAATAATAATACATTAATAATATATTACATAATGATTAAAAAATAAAGTACAATATGCAAGGGAGTTTCAGTTGATCATGCGCTGCATATGAATTCTCTGTGTATGCAGGTATAGATCTGATCGCAGCATTTTATGGCTGTTTGTATGCTGGTTGCATTCCTGTCACCGTGAGACCTCCGCACCCACAGAACCTCTCTGCCACTCTGCCCACTGTCCGCATGATCATCGATGTAAGCCTCTGTGTTTGCATCTCTTAATACCTACAATTGTTTGTGTTTTCTTTGAACTAGTGATGGCTTGTGTTCACAAGTGGTTCACTTTTCTTGCATTTCTCTCCTGGTTTCCTCAGGTCAGCAAGGCTGCTTGCATTCTCACTACTCAGGTTTTAACGAAGATTCTCAGATCTAAAGAAGCAGCAGCTACAGTCAACATAAAAACATGGCCCATTATAATAGACACAGGTAACTCACGCCAGTCAATTTTCAATACAGCTACTGTGTAGAACATCCTGTGCTTTACATGTATATAATAATAGATCCAAGTCAAATGATATGATATGATAATTTAGAATATACATACACTGGATCAGGATTTGCTCTTTCATTGAAACAACTTTTAGTTTTGTGTAACAACTTGACGAATAGCAGATACAATACAGTCATTTTAAGCACTAACATGTTTTCATGCTACATAAATAACAACGTTAACTAACATAAACTGTCCAGTAATATGCATAACAAGCAAGGAAAATGTCCTGCTTTACATCAGTAATTCTTTGCTTAGTCAATTTAATGGACATTTTTGAGTATAATTTTTATGAAAGGAATGCAATTTAATTAAAATTACTTATATCCATAAGTAACATATCCATGGTTTTCCCCAGATGACTTGCCTCGCAAACGACCTCCCTCAATCTACAAACCACCCAATGCTGAGACGATTGCCTATATGGACTTCAGTGTCTCAACCACGGGCATGCTGACAGGAGTGAAGGTGAGGGATTTTACTTATCATCTCAATGGATGTTACTTAATTATCTTAACACCAGAGAGTTTTACCTGGATGGGAATTTGTTAATACACAGTGTTTCCCAAAAATCTGAGGCCGCTAGTGAAAAAGCTTCTGTTTTGCAATTTTCTAATTTAAAATCGCAAAACACTTTCATTTAAATTAGATTTCCAGGTTTTCAATGTTGTCTTAGATGTTTCGAACCCTACTGTAGCAAATGTCTCCCTCTGCCTTAAAACACTCTTATTTGTACTGTACATTTGAGACCCCCCTCTCTGACTGGCTGTCTATCAGATCTCTCATGCGGCGGTGAGCGCTCTCTGTCGATCTATAAAGCTGCAGTGTGAGCTGTACTCCTCTCGCCAGATCGCCATCTGCCTCGACCCCTACTGTGGACTTGGTTTTGTGCTCTGGTGCCTTGCGAGGTAACAGATGGATACACACAAACAGTCACATTCAAATGAGTCATACTAACATAAAATGACTCACAGCATTGGCATACAATGGCTTGTTCTCTTCAGAATGGATATGAATCTACTTTGAAGCTATTATAAACTGGAAATGTCCCTTTGTTGTACAGTGTATACTCCGGTCATCAGTCCATCTTGATTCCTCCTATGGAGCTGGAGAGCTCACTGACCCTGTGGCTGGGCACGCTCAGTCAGTACCGTATCAGAGACACCTTCTGCTCCTATTCTGTCATGGAGCTCTGCACCAAGGGCTTAGGTGGACAGACAGACATACTGAAGGTATGCTCACATGCATACTGAACCATCATTAAAGGCATAGTTCACTTAAAAATGACACTTCTGCCACCATCATGTCATTTAAAACTTACATGACTTATCTGACATCAGGCACGTGGTGTGAACCTGTCGTGTGTGAGGAGCTGTGTGGTGGTTGCTGAGGAGCGTCCACGCTTGGCTCTTACACACTCCTTCTCCAAACTGTTCAAAGACATTGGACTCTCCATGCGGGCTGTCAGCACCGCTTTTGGGTCGAGAGTAAACCTGGCCATCTGCCTACAGGTAAACTATCTGAAGTTCAAACTCCTTTACACCTACTGTAGGCATCAATACATATTCTTCTCACTGATCTATCATCTCTATGTTACAAATAAATGCATTGTTGGGATGTTGGATATGTGATGTTAGTTATTTAATGTGCAGCTGATCTCTGTGTTTTTCACAGGGCACCACTGGACCAGACCCCTCAACTGTGTATGTGGACATGAAGTCCCTCCGACATGACCGGTAAGATAAAGACAAACACAGATAAACACACACAGCAAACACACAGTGTTTAAATATTAAAAAGCGTGTTTTGTGTGTCAAAACGTGTGAAATTTCACTTTTCAGCCAATTGGAATTGCTTTTGGTGCCGTCAACAGTGCAGAAATCACACAGTTTTCACTGTTTTAAATCGTGCAGAATTTTGTCAGTGTCAGATATGAAAAAAGCTTCAGAGCTGCTGGTTCCTTTGGGCCCTAAGTGATTATACTGTGTCATATTACACACTCTTTCTCCTTGTACAACACTGATGGTGTGTCTGTGTTGTAGGGTGAGGTTAGTGGAGCGAGGAGCACCTCAGTCTCTTCCTCTCATGGAGTCTGGAACAGTAAGCACATTCCCACCAGTGGATCAAACATAAATTAATTAGAACATTTTGTGAGTGCTATTTCTCCCTCTTTTAGATTCTTCCTGGTGTGAGGGTGATCATAGTCAATCCAGAAACTAGAGGACCGCTAGGGGACTCTCACCTGGGAGAGGTGCGTTTACATATGCAAATAATCTTCAGCTTTGTGCATTTTAAAGAAAATTAACTACCTTATAACACACTTAAACACATAACATTCTTGATTTCTTAACAAATTCTTAGATACAGTGACTTCTTTGTATTGCTAAAGCAAATTTTTTAAATAGTTATAATTTGGCTAATAATTTGAGAAATCTACTATTTGATGGGAAATGATAGAAGAAAACTGTTATTTATCGAAATAGCTTACATTTCTTATCCAGTAATACACTTCTTCCTTTTGTAGATTTGGGTAAATAGTCCACACAGTGCAACAGGATACTATACTATATACGGAGAGGAAAATCTGCAGGCTGACCACTTCAACACTAAGCTGAGTTTTGGAGATCCTCAGACGCTCTGGGCCAGAACTGGATACCTGGGCTTTGTCAAGAGAACTGAACTCACAGACTCCAGTGGAGGTGAGAGGGAGAGAGAAGTAAAAATGGCTGAATTAATGAAACGAAAGTGTTAATGATAGATTGGTGAGGGTGATATAGTGTTTGTGTGATGCTAAAGTCTACATTAGAGTCCACATTAATGTACACCAAAAAAAAAAGTTTTAGGATTTTGGAAAAATATACATACAAAAAGTTCTTAGAAATTCATAGCTTCTGCAGTTTCACTAATAAAGAAAACTAAAATATTTTATAATTTATATATTGTTACTAGTGCTCTCTGACTGTATGAAATAAAGACACATGCATTCTTGTAAAAATGTTCTTGCTTGTTAGACCGCCATGATGCTCTGTTTGTGGTGGGCTCTCTGGATGAGACTTTAGAATTGAGAGGTTTGCGATATCATCCAATTGACATCGAGACCAGTGTATCACGCGCCCATCGCAGCATTGGTGAAAGGTAAAATCCCAGCGACAAGCTCTTTACTGAATTTTCATTGTGCAACCATGTTATCCATTATCTGTTACTTTGTTTTTCCCTCTGCAGTGCCGTGTTCACCTGGACAAATCTGCTGGTGGTGGTGGCTGAACTCTGCGGATCAGAGCAGGATGCTTTAGACCTGATTCCGCTGGTAACCAATGTGGTATTAGAGGAGCACCATCTGATTGTGGGTGTAGTGGTTATCGTTGACCCTGGGGTCATCCCCATAAACTCCAGAGGAGAAAAGCAGAGAATGCACTTGAGAGACTCCTTCTTGGCAGATCAGTTGGACCCCATTTACGTAGCATACAACATGTGAGCGAGGTTATGGGCAAGACAAAGGCTTACTAGATAGTTGCTATGGAGCCTGGCCTCACAACTGGGATTGGGTTCAAATACAGGCAGACTTGGCCCTGTTTTTCTGGGATGAGGTGTCAATGGACAAAAAATTACAAAAGTTTCTGGAGAAGAGATACTGTAATAGAATTTCCCTTTTTTCTCACATCCTTCACCCCCAGAAGCCCCTTTATCTGCAAAATGCCACTTACTGTCTGTCCAGTTCTTGGTCGTGATTTAAATTTACTTGAATTACCTAACTGTTTTTTTCTACTCAAACGCATTCCTTTCTAGCACTGACTAACTAGTGTTTTGTTTTTTGTTTTAGTTTTTTTATTAAAAGGAGCTTAAAGCTTCAGTTTGTAAGTTTTCGCCTGGGTTGTTAAATTCCAAAATATTTTGTTCTGATTCCAAGTTTTTGGAATCAATGGAAACGATTTCAGGACACAATACTCAAAATAACTTAGTGAAAAAAGGGAGACAAAGTGAAATATTAAACAAAAAGTGCAATATAAACTGTAATTTATACTATTATGATTGATCAGATAAATTATAGGAGGTCTTGATGGATGGACTACAATAGACGTGAGTCACAATGATCAGTCACGTATTTATATAGGTTTAGCATTATAAATTCTGTATCTTAGTTTTAAATTAGTTTTGTTGCAACTCTTTTGGGATGTTTAGTAGTGTGGTAATTAAGGTATTGAACAGACTAGGAATGGAAGATTAATTCCTTTTAGGATCTAGCATTTCTATATACACAGAATTGATCTGCAACCCAGCTTATAACACAGGGACGGTCCCAACAGAGCAACCTGGGGTTAAGTGCCTTTCTCAAGGGCAGTATTGATTATAGGACATTTCCGTAATGCTTCAGTTCATAGAATGCCCTTACCCAGGTTAAAACCCAGTTTCATCCACCATCATTGTGGTTAAGACACAGATGTGCTACAGAGACTGCAGCTGTCAGCTCATTTTGCTCAGTTTGCTCTGTCAGTTCTGGAAACATTTATCATTTTAAATCTTACCACTGGGGCTTTAAACAAATTTATTTCAGATATGGAGCTTTCCTGGTTACAAACTTACATCTTTTAATTTGTTTTAGTTCTACAGTATTTACAGAACACAATCTACAGTTGTACTAGACAAAAGTGCAATGTGATACACAAAAGTATTTAACTTCTATTTTTATTTTGATCTATATTCATCAGGTTAAGATGGTTCACAACCATTTTAATTATGAATTGCTTAGTTTTGCAATTAGTGAGTTTGATTAATTGAATGTTAGCCATCCATATATATATATATATATATATATATATATATATATATATATATATATATATATATATATATATATATATATATATATATATATATATATATAATACACTGAACAACCTCACTCCTTCAACTCCCCCAAGTTCAGCAAGAGGATAATCAACCCTATTATTTTTAATTTTTTATCAGATAAATGCAGATACATTCTGTAACATGGATTATTAATATCTGTCAACAAGGGCAAATGTGTAGTATTATTTATTACTTGCATTATTGAGTAGCATGTGACTTACACAGAAAAAGTGCTGGCACATAAAAAAACAAAAAAAAAACATTTTTGGGACTTTATGCCCAGTCTAACCTCAATGCCTACATTTACAGATCATACATTCCTTGAGTTCACTTCTCACCATATAACAGTAGGAAACACTCATATAGACAAGAGCATTCACCAAATGCAGACCTCTTCATCACACATCAAGCCCAAACCAAACACAAACTGAGGTACGTATACCTCTATTTTTGCTCTCATCTAAAGGTGCTTATACACGTCAGGACAAGCCATTTAAATCTCTGAATGGCAAAAAAAATAAAATAATAATAATTCAGGCATCTGTACAATAAAACAAAACAACTGTAAAATAACACGACTCTCTGTACAAGCAAGCCCCTCGTGAACATCTAACTGTACAAAGGCATAGATTTTACATGTTCTCCTGTACTATAGACATTTTTACTAGGAATGACTAACTTCTTGTAAAGCATAAATAATTGTAAATAATTGCTTGTGTACAGATGCAAAATTCTACTGTTCTGTAAGTAAGTTGCTGTATTCTGTTAAATTTTTGAATGAATATGAATATTAACTACTGTCACTGACATCCCTTCGCAGCTGAGTGGGGATCTGCAATTGAAGACTTATAGTAAATAGCTTGCTGTTTCTGTTTGGTCATTTCCAGTTGATTAGAAATGTGATGGGTGTTCAGATCTCTCTGTCATGCATTTCTTTTTATAATTCAGATTCAGAAATCTTACAGTATGTACAAGTCTTGAAGATGTAAGCATGATAAAGTCAAGCACTGTGGGGGTTTGAAAGACTATTTTCAGAGTCCTTACACAACTGATCACTACAGTGTGTTCGCCTAACCTCATTCTGGGGTTGTGTACGTATGTGTATGTATGGCCACAGCTTTGAAAGGTCATTTGATTGTTGATGAGTTCCACACCTTTACCCAAATCAGAAACGCTGTCATTAAATGTATTCTCTCATTCTCACTGTTATTAATGGAATCATAGCTGAGTTTATGTGATGTAAGCACAAGCGAGTGAATGAGCTTTTTACATGGGGCATTCAGGGAAATAGTGCTTTCCAGGATGGAGAGGATATTCATTTATAAATATTCACTTTCATGTTTGCAATGATTTTGTTCTTAAAATAAAAAGATTTTAGTTGTCATTTACATAAGTGTTAATCAAGTCTTAATATGGACCAATATATATATAATATATATAAATAAAAAATAAACAAAGCAAAAAATTTGACACAATCACTTACTTAATTGATAATCTATCATGCCAGCTAAGTGCTGGAATCAAAATAAATGTTTCACACATTATGCAACCAGCTGCAGTTACGTTTCAAAATACACATCAGGCAACACACACACACACATAAAATGCAGATTACTTGCTACAGAATAAAATGAAGACATGCAACTGTAAAATTATTATTTGTTTATTTGGACAATGCGTATTACCCTTCTGTGTTGATTAAAATGTTTTGTTCAATTCCTATATAATTTTTAATTCTAAGATTAAAATGTTGTATTCAAATTATAAGAATGTGATATTTACAATTTATTTTGGTCATTCATGGATTTAAATGAAATCATTATTATGCAAACAAGTATTTCCCTGTTGGTTCACATCTCTTTCTTTTTTTGTACATTGGTTACTGTAACTGTTTTTTACTCCAATGAAAAACACGAAAAATAATAAAAAGCATTTATTTTGCATCTCTGAAGTTTTGTATAACTGCCATTTACTGTCAAATTTTCTCTATCTATCTATCTATCTATCTATCTATCTATCTATCTATCTATCTATCTATCTATCTATCTATCTATCTATCTATCTATCTATCTATCTATCTGTCTATCTATCTGTCTGTCTGTCTGTCTGTCTGTCTGTCTGTCTGTCTTTCTATCTCACACTTCTTTAACATCCAAACATCTTTCTGGATAGGAAAAAAAGAAATACTAAAAAAAAAAAATTAATTTCATAGATAATTGTCTGCAGTGTGTGTGGGTGTGCATTTTATTGATTTATTTCAACAACATAGTTGGGGTTGTATAACAGGAAAATTATATTAAGAATGTTTACATAAAATTAAATTTTTGTGTTCATAATAATCTTTAAGAATTCTTGCACATAAATAAAAATAATGCACATTTTTATTTGTGGATATAGTAGCATATTTGTCAAGCAGAATAGAGAAAATCTGAAAATTGCATTGGTTTCATTCAAGTCCCCAGACCACTTTTCCGTTTGAGTGATATTGACCAATCACAAAGCTTAAAGGAGATTTACGTAACACGTCCTTCTAGGGGGCGGCGCTTACTGCGGCCTTTAGAGAAAAAAACCCCGAAGCCATCTAGATTTTTTTCAATGGAAACCGCCCAGGTTTATTCTATGCATTATTAAATAATTTACTTTACAAATTATATCTCGAACACTGACATCTCTATAGACGGCGTTATTGTTTCCAGAAGCGATTCAAAAGGATTAAAGGTAAAGCGTTGCTTTAGTTTTTTCCTCTTTCTCTTCTGCCGACATGTCGCTGCAGTCATGGCGCCCGTCCGCTCGGTTGTAACACTCGTTTACGGGAAGGTGTTTTAATGGCTCCCCGTATCGCTGACGTCTGTTGACGCGGGCACTTGCGTACCAGTGACTTGCTTGGAACTTTCTGCAGAGCACGGCATAAAGTCGCTCACGGGCTTCGTAACGCACCGCAGCGGTTAGCTTTATTTGGAGATGCGCTTTTGGATCTCATGGAGGAATTACACTTTAAGCCTCTGACACTAATAAAATATTTGCAACATCAATACAAAAAACTATCTATATCAAGTGATGTTGCTTTTGTGTACTAGAAACAAGCACGTTTACAAATACTGGCAGAGTCTTATGTGTATTTTCACAGATAAGTCTCGAAATGAAATCAAAGACAGCTTTTTTCCCCTTCTTTTTTTTTTTTTTTTTTTTTTTTTAGCCTGCTAACGTTAGCTGCTGTAGCCTTATATTTTTAGTTTAAAATATGGACTTTTAACATACAGTATTAACGTAAATATTGAATCAACACCTCGATATAGCTCGCAATGTTATTCTGTCTTTGTTTAAATAGAATTTAGCCTGATATTGCTTGTTTTTTTGAGTATTTGATGGGCGATATTTAGCATCCGGTTCTACAAGAAGGTCTTTTAATGACAACTCAAAGCAGCTCCATCTGTTTTACTACTACAAGGAGTTGTGTTTTCCATGTGAAGTAATTTTTGTTGTTGTTGTTTTTTTTCATTACATTGTAACTTTATTTTCCATTTATTGTATTAACATGATTTTACTGGAATGAAATGAGGACAACTGCAGAAAGGTTGCAGCAGTAATGTGTTGAATGTAACCCACAAGGCCAGTGTAAGTGTGTGTGGTGGAGCTGAAGGTTTGAGAGGTACTGACTCAGGGTTGGGGTAAAATGGAAACGGTGACCAAATCAAGGCTTTTGACTGTTAGCCTGGGTTGACCACAGAACTACCTCAGCACACAAACACACACACCCTGACCATCCCGTAAGCACAATATAAACAGTCTGCGTTTTGTTTTTTTTTTTGCATTATTCAAACAGAATTTATTAAATATTTATTCAGACATTATATAATAATATTTTTTACCAAACATGCTTCACAGTTATTTGAAAGGCTTAAAAATGAACACAATTAAATATTTAAGATATTTCAGAAATATGAGGAACTTTTGATTTCTGGGCCTGGAAAAAGTATTGCATATGTGTGCACTTCTCCCCCCCCCCCCCCCCCCCTCCTTATTATAGTCAGCTCTAAAATATAGCTGGTCATAATTGCTTGTTTACTGTAATCTCTGTAAATGTTTTTTTCTGTATATAGGCACTTGTCATGAAAAGCATGATATCTACATTTAGTATTGACAAAAAAATGTCTCATTGTTCATTTGCAGCAGCAATGGAGGAGGTCCAGCAGAATAACCGTAATGGCTCTGAGTCCCAAACCATTGCCATCCCCACAACTATAACTGCCTCTCACATATCACAGATTGCACAGGTACTGTTCATATTTGTACTTATCTACCCATATTTGCATGATTTATATGTGACTAAGCATTTGTAAAAAAGCAGCAATAAGTGCTTGTTTCATGCTATCATCATCTTGTTGAAGATGTCTCTGGGTGGGAATCCAGTGACTGTGGTTCAGCTGCCCAGCGGTCAGTTCCAGGTTCAGAGTGTGATTCAGTCAGCCCAGTCATCGGTTATCCAGTCTCCACCGGCACAAGCACAGGTATCGTGCACATACTCATACAGCGTGATCTTAAACTGCTTTTTGTTTTACTTAAGGCTCCCTCCACTTAAACCATGTTTCTTATTAGGGTCAAGGATCTGATAGTGATGATTCTCAGGATTCAAGCGACAGTGGAGCATCTAACCAGAAGTCAAGAGAGATCTTGGCTCGGCGCCCATCCTACAGGTAAAAGGGTCAGGGCAAATTTATGAAGTGCCAATTAATAAAATTTATTAGTCTTTTAATGACTAATAAAGTAAGAACGCAGGGTGTTTGAATCCACTTTTCGTAGTTTAAAGACGGGAAAACGATTGGCGCGCCCGGGCGCATGGTTTGAATGGGTTTTCCATATTCTCTTAATGAATAATGGGTGTTTTTTTGTGTGTAACATGGAATAAACCAATCAGAATGTAATCTCCCATTCCCTGTAATAGCCAGTTGAGCTCGTGCAATGGCGGATTTGCTATTTACATGGCGGGATTGGCAAACGCAAATGCATACATGCAATGACTATCCATTAAGACATGTAGGCATTATTATATTCATGTAGTTTATGCAATAATAATCTTTTACATTTTAATCTTTTATTGTTTCATGTTTAAAAAATTTTGTGTGCTGCTGTGCATCTCTCTGTGTACCGTATTTTCCGGACTATATAGCCGCGTTTCCACCGCAGGAACTTTACCCAGGAACTAGGGACTTGGTCCGGTACTTGGTGTGTTTCCACCGCAGGAACCAGGAACTAAATAAAAGTTCCGGGTAAAAAAATGCCCCCCAGAAAGTCCCTGCTGGCGAGGTGGTACTTTTTTAAAGTTCAGGAACTTTAGGGGGCGGGACTTTGGCGCTAAACATGCTGATTGGTTGAGTTCACGCAGCATTGGTTGAGTTCAACCACCATTTATTCGGATCAACATTTTCAAAATATTACTGTTATTGTGTCATGAAATGTAATTTTAAAAGTATTTCAGGCGAGAATGTAGTTGTTTGAAACTCAAATCTGTTGTTTATTTATAAAGACAGCGCCTATTTAAAAATGTGTTTCGCCGATCTCTGCGACGGTGAGCTCCACTCGATCAGCGGGAGCTCAGTCCTCATGTATCCACAGAGAGCAGCCTCTCCTGGGATAGACCTTCTGATATGTTCCACTGGCTCTGATGTGTCTTTAGTGGTTAAACATAAAATATAATTCAGCTGCGGGGTAAATCTAACAGGTTTCTTTGGTCTGTATTCAATTTATCTATATGTTAAAATGAAAATAAAAAGGCAAGTCTATATAATATTTCTTTCATTGTAATGGCTGTATATAACGTTACACTTATCCCTGAACTAAGTACATTTCTACAGCTGTTATTATGTTTAAATGAAAATGAAAGGAGGCAGTGGTATTTTATATCCTATTTCGTTTTATTGTAAATATACAGTAAGGAAAATTGCAGTAGCCATGACGAGCAGACTGAAGTTATCAAGTACGCTGCTGTTTATAGATTTACCGGACTTGTATCGTCGCAGATATCACACTCCTGAGACGAATGCA
Source organism: Carassius auratus (assembly GCF_003368295.1). Taxonomy (NCBI): domain Eukaryota; kingdom Metazoa; phylum Chordata; class Actinopteri; order Cypriniformes; family Cyprinidae; genus Carassius; species Carassius auratus. The sequence goes on along the minus strand of NC_039273.1, from coordinate 7,276,533 downwards.
CAAAGTCTGAACCAACTACCAAGGATGCACGTCCAAAATCAGCGTACTTTTTTTAAAATTTTTTTATCAGCGGTACTTTGTATTGAGAAACGCGCGCAGACCTACGTCACCAGTCTATTTGCCTAATCTACCCGGTACTTTACACCGCGGTGGAAACGCAGAAAGCAACAGGTCTGGGGGGAAAAAAGTTCCTGGGAAAAAAAGTTCCTGGTACAAATGTTCCGGGTAATTTCGGTGGAAACGCGGCATAAGTCACACTTTTTTTCATAGTTTGGCTGGTCCTGCGACTTATAGTCAGGTGCGACTTATTTATCAAAATTAATTTGACATGAACCAAGAGAAATGAACTAAGACACATGAACCAAGAGTTCACATTACCGTGTACAGCTGCGAGAGGGCGCTCTATGCTGCTCACTGCTCCTGTAGTGTACACTGAGCAGCATAGAGCGCCCTCTCGCGGCTGTAGACGGTAATGTGAACTCTTGGTTCTTGGTTCTAAATAAATGCGACTTATATGTTTTTTTCCTCATCATGACGTATTTTTGGACGGATGCGACTTATACTTAGGTGCGACTTATAATCAGAAAAATACGGTAATAAGCAATGTGAACACTGTGTTGTGGACCTGTCCAGAGGTGCATTTTCTATTAACGCGCTCTTTAAATAACAAAAAAAAAATCTTGCGCCATTGACAGGATTGAGTTGGTCTATGGCACAGTCTATTTTCAGTTCCTCAAAATAGCAACGCGCCAACAGTGTGCCTGAACACACCTCTTTTTTAGACCAGCATGCCCATGAGCACAAAAACGTGTGCAAATGCATTTGCTATTTGAACAACGAGGCGCAGGGCATGAAAACGAGAACTGCGTTGGGCTGAAACTAGCAAAAACACTTGCGCTGCGCCTTGCGCCAGGTGTATGACAAGGCCCAGTGTTACTGAGAGTGGAGTGAAAAGCTAAATTTGCCGAGCTCCAAACTCCAGGCACATCTCGGGCACAAAACCAAGAGTTTAGGCACTACACAAAAACGTTCTGTTCCTTTTTGTGTTTCAGGAAGATTCTAAATGATCTATCAGCTGAGGAAGTGGCAACTCAGAACGAGGGAGAAGAAGAGTGCTCCACCTCTTCTGCCATAACAAGTGTTTCACTTCCTACACCGATCTACCAGACAAGCACTGGCCAATACTGTAAGCCAAGCCAGCATACTATTTGAGTACTGAGTGCATCATGTGGTAACTTCCTATGTATTTTGCAATAAAGCAAATGAAGCTAAGTGTTTCATAAGTTCTTATTTTATGATATGAACTAGAGCACAGTTGTAATAATTGAATAAAAAGGAAATAAAAAAGATGTATCTTCATGCATGATTTACAGTTTTATACCATGAACCATCCGTCATGATTCTTGTTTGCTCTGTTGCAGTTGCGATTTCATCCAATGGCTCTCTGCAGCTGGCCAGTACTGGTTCAGAGGGTGTACAAGGCCTGCAGACTCTCACCATGACCAACTCGAACCCAACCCAGCCAACTATACTGCAATACGCTCAGACCGCCGATGGACAACAGATTCTGCTGCCTAGTAACCAGGTGGTGCTCCAAGGTTGGCACACAAGGGCAAAAAGACCTTTTAATTTGACAATCAGCTCATATTGTTCCTTTAGTACATGTGCAACACACTCTGGCTGTGATACTGTGTTATAGGTGCAGGGGGAGAAATGCAAGCTTATCAGATCCGCTCTTCTTCCTCCTCGCTGCCTCAGACCGTCGTCATGACATCACCCGTTATCAGCTCTCAGGGCAAAAGCAGTGACCCGCAAATGAAGAGAGAGATACGCTTGGCGAAGAACAGGTGGGTGTATTCGAAGACAAGAGAATGAATTTGTTGGTTGGTAATGTATAATATCCTGCAGTTGTTTTCATGTGCATTGTAAGCCTGCATTTATGTGTAATTCCAAACCTCTGCGTGCAGGGAGGCAGCCAGAGAGTGTCGCAGAAAGAAAAAGGAGTATGTGAAGTGTCTGGAGAACCGTGTGGCTGTCCTGGAGAATCAGAACAAGACTCTTATCGAGGAGCTCAAGACATTAAAGGACCTGTACTGTGTTAAAACTGGCTAGTGGGACATCCATTCAATCATGCTAATGGGACTTTGCTGGCAGACCTGTCTGCCTATGTGCTTATACAAACACAGACACAGGGACTTTTTTTTGACCTAGGGGATACATTTAATCCTCATGTCAAGTGCTTGTTTTTATACAACTCATTTTTTAACTACAGCCTAAGAATAATTGACCAGAAACAACAGCAATTATTATGCTTTTCAGAATAGATGGAAAGAGGGAAACGCTGTTCCATTAACATTTTTATTTGCAGTCATAAGATGTTTATATTTGTGTATGTATCTTGTGCAAGCATTGGCACGTCTACACTGGGAGATCTTGCTTTATTCTTGACCCATTTGGTTTCCAGGGAATATTGAATGTTAATTTTATTGAATAGCTGAATTTTGCTTTATCCAAAATAGAAGACTGGTATTTTTACACCTGATCTCAGATGCGCTTGTATGTATGAAAATTGTGACGCAATTGTGTTTTTCATGAAGTCATGCAGCTGTGTTCTTTGCATTTTTGCTATTTTCCCCTTAGAAAGCTCTGGTATTCTTATCCCCATTCCGTATTTTATTTTAGTGAGTTTTAGTGAGACATTTTCTACAGAGACTGAGCAGAATTTAAGGTGAGGACTTTCAGCTTTACTATTATGGATGAGATGAAACAGTGGTAGGTTCATTTAAGGCTTATTCTAGATTGATAGACAAATGTCATTTCTAGTCCAGGTCTTTGTAATATTTCTGACTGGTCTTTAAGCCATATACACTCTTGGGTTGGGGCCGTTGTTGGTTTTAGCAGAGTAATAGGCCTGAGGCCTTACCACTGTTTATAAGCCAAGCTGTTACAAGACAATCAAATCAGGGAGTATACGATGAAAAAGACAGTCACTTGTTTTTGCTAAAGTGAATCTAAATAAATATTTTTCCAGCCTTTGTTTTGCTCCCTTTCAGTTTCAATAAGTTTCAATCTCAAGGAGGACTTTTGGAACAATTCCACTCAGATGGATTGATAGGACATGCAAGGTTAGCTTGTTGGTCAGTATATTTCGGAAAACATATTTTCAAAATGACAGCTTTGATTTTGTTTTTATTCCATAATTTAGAACAATATCCAGGCTTCCAGAAAAAAGATTAAAAAAAAAAAATACTACAAGTACAGAAGTATGACTATTAGTATTGCTACTTTTTCTCCTAACCACTAGATGGAAGTATGGCTTTTTTTTATTCATTAACCATCAACTCAAACGCGGGTCCTGCAACTTCTACAGACAGGATACTCCTGCAGCAAGAAGATACAGTCATATAAAATACACAATCTATTTTTTAGATTGTCTGTTATTAAACAGAAGCTTGTATTTTAGGGTTTAATACAAATTGTTTTTTTTCCCCCTTACAAACATTTAACAGTCCATAGTGAAATGTATTAGGCTAACTGAAAAACAAACATGCAACATTTTCTTTTTTCTTTTAGAAAAATTCATATTCATTATTTTACTGAATAACCAACAATCTGTGGTTTCAGCAAAAAATAACAAATTAGCCTGGATGTGTCTTAGCTAAAGATCAGAGAAACTATAGTGCCATTGTAGACATTGTACCATGGCCGTCGTTCGTATAGCACCTGACAAAAACATACTGTACAATATATGCAATCATATATATAAATTACCAGAAAGGCTGAAAAACATGCTGACAATTTTTACATTTGAGGGGTCAGACACTACATGCTCAAGAAAGAATAATGCTCCCCCCCTAAAGACAGAGACCACGGAATCTTTATTTCTCAACTCGAAATTGTGTATTTGAAACAGTAGCCTACTAATCTGTATCATGCATGACTGGAAAATGATGGCCTTGAAATGAGTTGCTTATCAACAGTTGTTAGTTGTTGCCAATACACATTTTTACAGAGGTTAAAGGCACGAGACACAGTTGTAGTTGAGTACTATTTTAGAATTATATGACAAAGATAGTACTGTTTTTAATAAATTAATCTCATAATAATGTCAGGTGATGGTGTATAGTTCAAGATACTCACAATAATAATTACAGTACATACAAAATACATATAATGTACACTTTTTGACGTGAAATTACACAATCTAAAGCTATGGCTTTGGGATTTTTTTTTTAAGCAGGGGCTCTCAAACCTCTCCATGAAGTAACCGCAGCACTGCACGTTGTACACTGAACAAAATTATAAACACAACACTTTTGTTTTTGCCCCCTTTTTCATTAGCTGAACTCAAAGATGTACATAAAAGGCCTGTTTCCCTCAAATATTGTTCACAAATCTGTCTAAATCTGTGTTAGTGAGCACAGTGGGGTTATGGTATGAGAAGGTGTACGTTATGGACAATGAACACCGGTGCAACACGGGTACAGAGAAACCTGACAAGATCTTGAGGCCCATTGTTGTGCCTTTCATCCACGACATTCACCTTATGTTGTAGCATGATGATGCATGGCTCCACGTTGCAAGGATCTGTACACAATTCCTGGAAGCTGAAAACCTCCCAGATCTTGCAGGGCCAGCATACTCACCGGACAAGTCCACTATAGAGCATTTTTGCTGGATCAGCGTATACGAGAATGTGGTCCAGGACCTGCCAATATTCAGCAACTTCGCACAGCCATTGAAGAGGAGTGGAGATGGAGATGTGTTGCACTGCATGAGGCAAATGGTGGTCACACCAGATACTGACTGGTTTTCGGACCCCCTGGGACCCACAATACTGTAAAACTGTTTCAACCGCAGTGAATAAGTCTTCAGGACGTCCCAGAATATCTAGCAAACAGAGGAGTCCGCTACAGAATTGTGTCTCCAGCATTGCAGAGCTTGCTTAGAAAAGGCAGAAGGTTTGTATGTGATCATCTGAACACACAGTGAGGCCAAGACTTTTGGACAACTGTGTGGTGTTAAGAAGGGAAGCAAAAAAAACAAAAAAAAACCACTTCTCTCCAAGAAAAACGTGAAGGACAGACTGAAATTCTGCAGGAAGTACAAGGATTGGGCAGCAGAAGACTGTTGTAAAGTTGTTTTCTCTGAAGCTCCCTTCTGACTGTTTGGAGTTGGAATGCTACCATGAGTCCTGTGACGTGCTAACAGTGAAGACCTAAGACCAATCATGTGTGGGGTTGCTTTTCAACCAAGTGATGGGGCTCTCTCATAATTCTGCCCAAAACACTGCTGTGAATGAAGAATGGTATCAAAATGTCCTGACTTCTTCCAATGATCCATGAGCAATTTGGTGATGATCCGTGCATTTTCAAGCATGAGAGAGCACCATGTCACAAAGCAAGAGTGATAAAAAAAAGTTGCTCGGAGATCATTACATTGAAATTTTGGATCCGTGGCCAGGCAACTCCCCGGATCTCAATCCCATAGAGAACCTGTGGTCTATCCTCACAAGGCGAAATTCTGATAAACTCCAAGAACTAATAAGACAAGAATGGACTGCCATCAGTCAGGATCTGTCCGAGAAGCTAATATCCAGCATGCCAGAAGTTTTGAAGAACAAGGGTCAACACTGTAAATATTTACTCATATTTTTTTTTTCCAATAAAAGCCTTTAAAACTAGTCTGCTTATTGTTTATCAGTTTACCATAGAAACTTGTGGAAAAATAATCTGAAGCAGAAAACTTTGAAAACAATGTTTGTTCACTGCCAAAACGTGTGGCCATGACTGTAATATACTGTATTGTCATACAATTATTGCATCCAGCTTCCACTGACCACAGCATGAGTATAATAAGGCAGCAGGTGCAATGCATACCAGCCTTTCGCTTTCGGAGCCAAGCGTTAGTATCATTCAGCTCAACTGTGTCTGCTGTGAACTACGAGTTCAGCACACTCTCTGACGTTTTGTGTGTTGTCGAGACGGCGCTTCAACGGTGGTTGTTCCTGTGTCGGGAGGGTTCTGCACTACATGCTACACTACCCCATGTCATGTTGCAAGTGGCCAATTCCCCTGTGCGCCTCAAAGAGCATTTCCTACAGAGCAAATTTCTCTAAAAGAGCTTTTCTTTGTAAAGATGCCAGATCGTCCTTATAAGGATGCTGTTTCACCTGTGCGTTTCTGGGTGCGGTCGTTACCTGGCAATGGGTGATGGTCACAATCGGTGCTTCACCTGTCTGGGCGTCGAGCACGCTGAGGTGGCCTTCGTGGATGAGTCATGTTCCCACTGCGGGAAGATGACCATCTCTGAGCTGCAAACCAGGCTCTGCTACCTTCAGTGGGTGGAGTCCTGCTATCGCGATCTGGGGCTCAATCTGGTGGCCGACAGGTTAGAACTACTTCCGGCAGTAGCGCGGGTGGTTTGAGGATTACAGTGGTGGCAAACCTTGCAGGGAACTAATCCTCTGGGGACCATCACCCACTGGAGACCCAGTACTGCCTTCCCGTTCATTAGCGCCATCTCTGGCTGTGTCATGGCAGACATGAGGGATACCGACAAGGTTCAGTGACGCAGTCGAGAACTTTGCCCAGCAGTTCTCGGCTGCCCAGAAGCAGACTGGGCACAAGCAGGCCGCTCCTCCCGTCCTGGCCCCCGTCAAACCTGGCGGTGAGCAGAAGAGCAAGAGGCCCCGGGATGGGTGACCCAGAGAGAGGTAGATGCTTTCTGGGGGGTGGTGAAGGCACTTCTCCCTCCTCTGGAGGAGGGCCAGGCAGATAATCTGGAAATCTCAACGAGAGAGCAGTTTTCTCTATCTCTGGGTCCCAGGATGGCACGGAGAGTTGCAGATGGCCTAGCACCAGACCTCACTCATCCTCCACCTTCGACAGATGGCAGCAGCGGGCTTTTCGAGAGCGTCAACAAAGGCCATACTCACGCACTCTCTGCAAACCTGTGGAACCAGGTGAGCCCTGCACCCTACACTCACACCAAACTCCAGCTTGCTCACAAGTGGTCCGACTTGGGTCCCTGGCTTCCCCACCACGGGTATGTCTATGGTTCCACTAGTCCAGGGGTAGGCAAGTTCAGTCCTAGAGAGGCGCAGACCTGCAGAGTTCAGCTTCAACCCTTATCATACACACCTGAACAAGCGCATCAATCCATTAAGGATTACTAAGACACAGGCAGGTGAGGTTTTTTTTCCAGGGTTGGAGCTGAACTGTGCAGGACTGTGGCTCTCTAGGACCGTACTTGCCTACTCCTGGGCTAGTCCCACTTGTACGGTTTCTAAGCGACTGATCAGCACTGCCCAGCCTGTCTCGCTGGCTTCTAATGTACCATCAGCCTCTGCTATGCGATTCAGCTCGCCTGGCGTCCACCCTAGTTCAGCGGTATCCACTTCACTATAGTGAAAGCAGCTGATGCCCCTGTTCTGTGCATCTGTCCCCAAGATTGGTTTGCAGCGATTTACCTTAAAGGATGAGTACTTTCATGTATTGTTCCTTCCATGCCACAGACCTTTTCAGCAGTTTGCATTTGAAAGACATATCAGTACAAGGTCCTGCCCTTCAGGCTGTCCCTGTCTCCCTGTGTCTTCACGAAAGTCGCGGACGCAGCTCTTGTTCCCCTCAGAGAGCAGGGTGTTCGCAACTATCTAGACGGTTGGCTTATACTAGCACAATCTCGGGATCAGTTGTGCGAACACAGGGACTTGGTGCTTCAGCATATACCTTCGGGTCAACTGGGAAAAGAGCAAACTCTTACCGATGCATAGGATCTCTTTTCTCGTTATGGAATTGGATTCGGTCGAACAGACCGCTAGCCTTAATACATTCAAGGGCAGGACAGTGGTCAGACTGAAAAGTGACATTGAGAGTGACCGAAGGAGGGAACAGAAATGTCATGTACCACTGCCACGGTAAGTGTACCACCGCTAAGCCGCCAGGTCACTGGCTCGGCTCCTCAGCAAAACCTGGTATGCATTGCACCTGCTGCCTTATTATCCTCAAGCTGTGATCAGTGGCAGCTGGATGCAATAATTGTATGCCAATGTGAATTGGGTCGTTTAGTTTAAACTCAAAGTAGATTGTTTTAGTGAAGTGATATCTCAATTTCGTGACATCTACGTTCCCTCCTTCAGGGAACAAGGGTTACCATACATAACTGAAAAGGTTTTTTCTTTTTCTTTTTTTCTCCTGTTCAAGGACACTCTTGGAAAAACTCCACTCAGATGGACAGACAAGACTAGGTTATCTTATGAAATGGTACTGGTCAATATTTGGGAAATCCATGTCTTTGGTTGTTGCATTAAAAATACATTTACTTTATAGCTTTAATTTTTCTTTTTATTCATACCATAGTATTCCAACAGTCAATGACAATGTGAAAATATTTGGTCATTGAAAAAAAAATACATTGTTCTTTATTCTGATTTATCAGCAAGAAATTACTTTTTGTGAGTACAGTGTTTTATAACCGGAATTTTAATAGTCAGAGGCATTGGGGGGAAAAAAATTACACCTGGAGAATGCAAAGTGGTCTTCTTGAGTATTCAACTATATTACAAAGTATTAAGGACACATTCCCCTAACCACTACATAGCAGTATGGCTCATTTATAAATTAACAACTTCACCATAGCTGGCCTACATTCATCTCCAAAAGCCTGTTATAGATAAAAGTATTTTGTGATTTTACCTGCCTGAATTTTTGTACTCCATAAAATATACAACGCAGTCTTGAGATTTAGTGTCTGCATATTAAACAAAAACTTTCTTTTAATGGTTTAACACAAACTGCTCTTGCATACGAACAGCTAGGTGAAACTAACAAATTTTGAATGAAGGTAGTTTTTTGGAGGCAAAAATCATTTTCATTATTTGACTGCATAACCAACAATGTGTGGTTTGATCATAAAAAACAGCGGGGCTTGGATGTGACGCAGCTGCAGGTCAGAGAAGCCAGCTGCCTCGAGGTGCTTCCAAGTAGCACGGGTAGTCTCACAGCCATCACCGAAATAGTACCTTACAAACATACAAGTACAGACTTTCTTACTCTATAGTGGTCATATGCTTTGTTACAAGTATTCCATCATTATGTAAGACAGACTATGGTTTCAAAGCAAAATGAACAACAAAAATTATAATCTGCCTGAATTGAACCCATGATCTCCAGTTATGCATGGGTGATTGAATGCATATATATTTGCTATATTTATGCAGACATTTCACCCACCTATGTTTTATCAAAGCTCCATCATACTTTTAGCTTTTACATTTACCACTATATGAAAACACAAGTAAAATATATGGTGATTTTATAAATACTGTGTTTTTATATTACCAGAATGGTTGAAGAACATGTTGAAAAAAGTAAGTCCAGCTTGATGGGTCAGACACCACATGTTCAAGGAAGAAAAATGCTCCTCCCTAAAGAAAAAAATACAAATGAATTATATATTTCAACCCATAATTGTGAATTTGAATACACGCAGTTTAGTTTACAATATTTCAACATTTCTAAACAGCAGTCCTAAAACAAACAAACAGCTGGTTCTAATGGATTTAAATCGCAGCCAAACGGCGATCTTCATGTAGCCACGCAATACTGTAACCTTTCATCTCAAATAAACTTAATGCAATCAATATTTACTCTTTGGTTTTGGAGAGATAAGACACAATTTAGGAACCATCAAAGCATATCGTAGTTTCAGCACCTAAGCACTGTCTGTCCTAAACTTACAGGCCTCAGAACTCTCTTTGCTTCTTGCAGAACCTTCGGTGAATCCTGGACTGAGCACAGAACCAGCGTGCACACCACAACATCCACGGAGTTGTCCTCCACCGCCTTTAGATTCTCCCCCGACGCCACTATGAAGCTGTCATAAACGAGTTGGTCGTTCTTGGTCATACTTTTCTTCAGGTACTTTTGGAAATGCGGGTTGGGGTCGGTGCATGTGATCCTGGCGCCCGTCGGGTAGTGCTCGAAGTTCGCCCCGGATCCGCAGCCCACCTCCAAGATACGCAGAGAGCCTTTCGTGGGGTAGAACTTGTCCAGGTTTCGAAATAGTTCCCTTTTGTTGTCTTTCATTTTGTCATTGTAGGAGATTGACATTTTATAGACGATTAGAGGAAAGACGCGTTTGTAGAAAGAGAAAAGTCCAATCACCTCTGCAATGTACAGCGGGAGAGTGAGGACTTTGACTAAAAAAGCGCAAGCGTTCATAAAAAGCGTCATTTTTAACGACAAATCTGACTGGATCTCTAAACTATATTTGATACCCAAGAGGAGAGTACGTTAGCTGTTGCGCACACCTTGTGAAAACTGAACTGAGAACTGACTGATCAAAATAAACGTCATTAAGGCACGTAATCTGCTCCAGGCAGCGAGCCAGGCAGTAATCCAGTCTGTCGCCAGATGGCGTCCGTGTATAAATAATATTAGTGGATCTTTCTTTCTTTTCCTCACTCAAAGTAACCCTCGAAAACACGAATACATTAGTAGTTTTGAGAAATATGTACAAACACAAATAAGTACTGACGCCTTCAAAGGCTCATACCTAATAAAAACTTATTTTATATGGAGCGGTCTTGAGGTCACATGACCAAATGAACATCACTTTAAAAGACTGTGATGACGCGTTTCAACTGTCATCGGCATCGAAAATCTTCCAAAGTTTTTATATTTTCATTAAAAAAATGTATGTACATTTATAGGACTATACTTTGTATTAAATTATACAATTATACTTTGTATTAAATGTATATATATATATCACACAATTTAAATCCGAATTTTAACCAGAAAAATCTGGCATACTGTTTGATAAAATGCTTCAGTGTGCTCAGTATAAGTTACTTAAAAATAGCATTTTATCGCAATGCTAAATTTGATGCAATTTTGGACTTTGACTTTTGACAGTCCGAGGTATTTGAATATTGTGTTTAATAAACAATAGTCTTTGACATCATCATTTTATAGCATTGTTGTTTCAAATAGCTAATATTTTACTTAAAACATTCCTTATTAACACTTGTTCAGTTATGTGTAGTATACATTATTGTGAAAGAAAGTAATTTCAGTGTAGCTATCTACTTTTTGGTAGTGTGGGATTACACATTTATAAAATGTTAAATCTAGGTTCCAATGTAATAGTATGTACATTTGTGTTTTTACATTTTGAGGTTAAGATGATGACATTCCGAGATGATCAAATCAAGCAGCCCAGATTTCTAAGACATTAACCTTTTGTCTTCTTGCACTTCCTGACTATAGGGCAAGGTCCCAAGATAAAGGTGCCTGCTAAACTCAAGGCACAACTTTGCCTTTGTTTCTATGATCATGTCAAGGTATGGGTGATACTATCAGGCACCTCTGTATTTAAATAACACTGTTATGCTCATGAGATGAAGGCTGGGAGAATGCCAGTGTCTGATTTCTGATTCCATTTGCATACTTTGTTAAAATGGTCTTCACCTCCATGTATCCCTCCTCCTAGAAATGTACATAAACTACAACAGGGCCGTGCACAGACCTTTTGAGGGGCATGTGCTGAAACTGAAAAAGGGCACCCCCCCCCCCTTTTTATATCAAGATTATTTAGTAAGCCTGCATAAAAGGAAGAAATGGTCACATCTTCATGACAAATTCAATAACACAAAATAATAGTCTCAAAAGCTTTAGATTTATTCACGATTAATAACAACCATAATAATAATATTAGATAATTAGATAATATAGATAAACATGGTTTTAAGGGCTTCTTTAAACCTAATACAACAGCAACCTTCTGTGAGCCATGTATCTGGCAAAAATTTGATACTGTGGTGGACCAGGGATGTTGGTCTCTTGAAGGTCTCTTATTCACTAAACTTTCCCTAAAATAAGCCAGCAATGAAAAAATGAATAAAAATAGTGTGAAAAGTACAGTTGCAGTGAAAAGCATTTCTGAAGGATCACTTGACACTGAAGAGTACTGATGTAATGATGCTGAAAATTCAGCTTTGATCACAAAAATAAATTACATTTTAAAATATTCAAATAGAAAACAGTTATTTAAAATTGTAAAAATATTACACAATATTACTGATTTTGCTGTATTATGGATCAAATAAATGAAGCCTTGGAATGAATCATGAATTACATTCTGTATGATAAAATATAAAGATTTCAGTGATCTTCTGTAATTTTTTTTTTTTTAGTTACTACTACATTACTGTAGTAAAACCATGTTTTACAACATTTTATACAGAGAGTATACAGAGAGTATACCATAACATGATTAGCCTAAATGTTAATAAATTAAGTGTATCAGCAATCATAAATCAAAGAAGAAATTTCTTAGAAATATGTTATCTAGGTGACGAAGATCACTCGTCGCTGTGTAAGTTCCAGTTCGAAACAGCGGGGGCGCACCTGTTATGATTTTCTGATGGTAAAAACAAATTATATGTTGTTGTATTACTTATCAATATATCGTTTTTGACCAGCGAATGTGTGCAAATGTGATTTTTTTTTCTGTCCGTCATTAAAACGGCGACGGCGTCTAGCTGCCGCTGCGGGCATCACATTACATTTTCATCTAGGTTACAAACTAGTTTTTTTAGCTATATAGACGGAGCGCTCAGTTTTTCCTGTGGTAAAATGCATTTGGCCAAATTAGTATTTTATAAAAGATGAAATGCAACTGTATGCACAGACTGTGTTGGCTATGTATTGGCTATGACTAGATGGCAAATGCTAGCCCCCTCTCTCAGGCGACGTCCCACATGTCTCAGTCAGTGAGTCAGTCACGCATGCGCGTAATTTGCAGGGGGGTTAGGGGGGTCATGACCCCCCCCCCCCAAAAAAAAAAATCAGATCCAACTAATATAACCCCCTCAATATCATCAAACCATTCAGATTAAAATAATATGAAATATTCAGAATAAATACTTTTGTTCGTTTTCTTTATTAATTTCATTTGCCAGCAAGAAAGATAGTATCATATTTTAAATAATCTGTAATGTACCCCCCTCCCCCCGCACCGACTACTTGGTATTACCCAACCGGCTTTCTCTACCAAGTTTTTTCACTATTTTGCGCAGTCCCTGGGATGAATGGGTGGAAAAAGCTGACGGAAAGATGAAAAGGACATTGAAAGGCAGCCAGACAACAATTTTTCATTGTTTGTCGACGCCAGCCAAAAAAAGAAAGAAAAGAAAATCCTGACCAAACGGAGGTACCCCGCAAAATTGGCTGTTAAGTTAGATGAGCGTTTCTCAAAGTGTGGGGAGTAGATACACGACAAACATGTTTTGTGCCCATCTTTTTAATTACTTTATTTATTGACCATACACTCAAAACAAAACAAATACACATTTAAATGTAAGCCTTACTTAACCTTTTCACACGTAAGTTTAAAAGTTTTTCAAGGCGACCGTTATTGATCGTAGTATCGCTTTATGGTTTCCATGGAGACGAATCATTCATTGCTTGTCAGCGCTGATGACTGATGATCTGCTTTTATTTCCTTTTTTATTCTAATTTCACAAATTTGTTAGCTATAGCAGGATATATCTGATATTCCGATTGTCAAATATGTGCAAGTGGATGTGTTTTGTTGTTCAAACACCTTTATAATGATCGCGTTAATTGAGTTGTATGCGCAAAGTATAGGTATCTATCTTATTAAAATACCTAAAAAATTACGTAACTTTAAATTATTATTAGGAATTTACCACCTCCGGTTCAATTTGAGATGATTATAATATATATATATATATATATATATATATATATATATATATATATATATATATTTATTTATTTTATTTTTTTTTTGCATGGAGTTTGCAAAGTGACATAATGAATCAAAGCACAACTAAGGTTAACGTCAGTCCACACTTGTATTTTCTCAGTTTCTGAATCAGAGGCTAAATGCAAACACAATTATTATAATTTTTTTAATCTACTTTTGAGTCTTATTTCATGCAAAGTGATAATATGATTGCACTTTCATTTTCTCTATTTGAAAGTTTTTAATGCTGTTATTTTTGTTTTTGTAATTATGCTGTTTTGTTGACTGGAGTTGGCTGGCTAGATGTTGGTTTGCCAGTGTCCTGTGAGGTAAAGCCAGAGGGTGCCAGGGACTGTGTAGAACCAATATCACTGAATTGTAACTTAAGATGCTGTTGACTCCAATACAGTCACCCGTTTGTTTGTTTGTTTGTTTGTTTTTTGGGGGGGGGGGGGGGGGGTGCATAATTAAATTATGCAAATTAGCATGTTACCTTTTACACAAGAAAATTATTCAATAAATTAATGAATTAATAAATATGCCGCAAGTTTAACCCCCCCAATGGTAGACCCAAAGTTACGCCCTTGCAGTCAGACATCAAATAAATAAAATATGAGCCTTTATAGACAGTGTTTAGTAGTACTTATTCAAACAACAAGATATTTATTTACCCTTTGCAAAACTTTGTTCAGCTCAGCTGGTGTCTACTGTGCGGCTGCTGTGGAACTTCAGTTGATTCAATGAATATAGAGGGGGCGGAGTTATCAGCTTACTGACCGCTTGAGGATCGAATAAGATTTACATAAGCTCGTTTTAAGAACTTTCTTTTGGTAAAACAGACAGACAGACAGACGTAAAGGGTGACCAATAGCATTGATAAAAAAAAAAAAAAAAAAAAACACCACCAAAAAAAGGGCACTTCGGAGTGTAAGGGCAAAAAGGGCATGTGCTCTGCACAGGTTGAGCCCTACCTGTGCACGTGCCTGAACTACAATGTATTAATGACTAGTTAGACTTTTGATGACTACAGCGCCACGCAAAGCATTCTCAATAAAGAATTCTGCTGAAGATTACCCAAGAGTCTCCTGGTCTTCGCTTCTGAGGTTTCAACAGTTTGTTGGTGTTATTTTTTTAAATTTTTTTTTTCAAAAGGACAACTTGACTTTAGCTTAACTAGTTTAACTCATGAGTTTTTTTCGCTCAGATTCAAGGAGGCTCTTGGAATAAGTCCACTCAGATGGTCAGACAGGAGACGCAAGGTTATCTTATTAAGTGGTGCTGGTCAATATTTGGGAAATCAATGTCTTGACTGGTGCATAAAAAAGACAGCCAGAGAACTATTTCATATTTACTTCAGAATTATAAATTTCATTTTTATTTTGTTTTATTCATACCATATAAAGAAAAGTGTTCCAACAGTCAATGACAAAATTAAAATATCAGGTCATTAAAAAAAAAAAAAAACTTCTTAAATAAATGTCTGTTGTAAAAAATGCATTGTTCTACTTTCTAATTTATCAGCAAGAAATTACTTTTTTTGAGTACAATCTATTTTATAAGAGGAGCTAATGGTCAGAAGTGTTGGGGTAAAATTTGTGTCTGCCAAAATTGAAATCTGGAGAATGTACAGTGGTCTTCTTGACTATTAAAATATATTGCAAAGTATAGAACAATGATCCTCAAAACTGGCTCCCGAGATCCACTTTCCTAAAGTGTTTAACTCTAACCCTTATCAAGCATACTTGAGTTTGCTAATCAGTGGCTTTAGGATCATTAGAAAATCACAGGTAGGTTTGTTTAATTAGGGTTGGAGCTAAACTCCATAATTTATTAATTAACAACAACCTCACCATAGCTGGCCTACATTCATCTCCAAAACCTGTTATAGATATAGGTGTTTTGTTGTTTTACCTGCTTGCATTTTTGTACTCAATAAAATATACAATGCAGCCTTGAGATTTAGTGTCTGCATATTAAACAAAAACTTTATTTTTAATGGTTTAATACAAACTCCTCTTGCATACGAACAGCTGGGGGTGGAACTAATGAATTTTGAATGAATGTTGTTTTTTTGGGGTCACAAATAATTTTCATTATTTGACTGCATAACCAACAATATGTGGCTTGATCATAAAAATCAGCGGGGCTTGGATGTGATGTAGCTGCAGGTCAGAGAAGCCAGCTGCCTCGAGGTGCTTCCAAGTAGCACGGGTCGTTTCACAGCCATCTTCGAGATAGTACCTTACAAACATACAAGTACAGACTTTCTTACTCTATAGTGGTCATATGCTTTGTTACAAGTATTCCATCATTATGTAAGACAGACTATGGTTTCAAAGCAAAAACAAAAACAAAAAATGATAATCTGCCTGAACTGAACCCATGATCTCCGGTTATGCATGGGTGATTGAATGCATTTATGTTTGCTATATTTATGCAGACATCTCACCCAATACTGTGTTTTTACATTACCAGAAGGGTTGAATAACATGCTGAAAAAAGTAAGTCCAGCTTGAGGGGTCAGACACCACATGTTCAAGAAAGAAAAGTGCTCCTCCCTGAAAAAAATACAAACAAATTATACATTTATATATTTCAACCCATAATTTTGAATTTGAATACATGCTGTTTAGTTTACAATATTCCAGCATTTCTAAACAGCAGCCCTAAAACAAACAGCCGTTTCTTATGGATATAATCGCAGCAAAACGGCGATCTACATGTCGTTACGTAATGCTGTTACCTTTCATCTCAAATAAACTCATGGCCGTAGCCAGCGATGCGGTCACCGAGGTCCGGGCCTCGGTAAATTCTTCATGTTCGAAAATAAAATTTGTTCTCTGATTGTTTAATTTGCTGCTAAACTCCTCATATGAATGTCTGCATGAATAATTCAGAATGTTTAGGTCCGTGGCAGAGGGGTTACCAGGATGTCATGTTTGGGGGGGCATTTGGCTTTTTTGGGGGGGCAACATAAACAACTGAAAAAAATTGAGCGCAAGATTAAGCTATACTACACACAATCTGTTTTAGTGCATATCTTTTTCTAAGCCAGGAACCCAGAGATAGGTACAGGGCCCCTATTAGACTATAGGGCTGTCACATAAAAGTTGGTTAAACCCGGTCAACATTAATAATATGATATGATATTATTATTATTATTCACAGATTCATATATAGAACAGATCACGGTGATTGCCTGATGATGAGTGACAGGTGTTTGCTTGTGAGAAGACTTGCTACACGAGTAGGCTTTTTTAAAATGAATCTGAAGTCACGTTTGTATAGACAAGAGGTAAATTAATTTGTTTCTTCTAAGCTGTTCCAGACGTAGGTGCTACCATAAATTCGCCAGTTAGCCTCTAAGTTTCTTTGTGAATGCGGCCCCAGGTAAAAAAAAAAATGCATATGCTCATTTGAACAGTATGAGAACAGTATTTGAATGGTATTCTCTGGTTGTAAGTGGCTTGGGATAAAAGTGTCTGCTAAATGAATAAATATAAACATGTAGGCCTAGATAAAAGAAAACATATTAGGCTACAGGGGGTAAGAAGAGTTGAAATAAAAGCTATTTTTGTGAAACTATAAAAATTGAGTTTATGATGTCATTAGCAGGCAACATAACTATTTTTAAACATGGTTTTATTTTTATTTTATTTGTTTATTTAATTTTATTTATGATTAGTGGTGCTTGCCATAGGCAAATGTAATTATTATTTTACGGGGCTGTGGAGTCTGTATGGGTTTGTTCTCCCTCAGCTAGGGGTGGGTGATATAATAAAAATCTAATAAGTCTGGTTTTTTTTTTTTTGTTTTTTTTTTTAGAAATCATGATTTTATCCTGATTCTTTGTCATTTTGGTTTTTCTATTTTGCAAGCTGTTTGAGCATCACAGCCAAACTAATTTCCCTATTATAAAGCATTTTAAGGTAACAAAATATGAAAAAGTATGGGGGATATTTAGGCCAAAGTGCATGGGTGAAGATAAAAATCTTTGTCATTATTTTATCTTAGTTATTAAAAAATGAGAACAAAGATACACATTAAAAATACAGATATTATACAAACAAACTGTTTTATTTTCAGGTACAAGAGATGTATTTAGCAGGAGCATTAAAAAAAAAAATTTCAGTCAAGAGTATTGAGTGATTTTTCTCTGTGGGTTTTGTGTTTTATTAACATTAAAGGAATAATTCACCCAAAAATTTTAATAGTGAAGAAAAAAACCTGAATGAGTTTCCTTCTTCTGCTAAACATAAGCGTTATTTTGAAGGTAGAAAACCAAACAGTTGCTGGTTCACAGTGACTTCCAGAGTATGTTACTATCAAAGTCAATGTGGACCAGCAACAGTTTGGTTACACAGATTCTTCAAAATATCTTCTTTTGTGTTCAGCACAAGAAAGAAGTTAATATAGGTTTTGGACAACATGTGAGTGTATAAACAATGACAGAAATTCAATTTTAGGGGGAACTATCCCTTTAATTCACACGGCAGCATGTACTGCCTATACTGTCCCTTTAAGACATGCATGCATACATACATCCATCCTCTTTCAGTTGTTTACTTTCATTATAGACATATCCAACTTAGTCAATATATAAACCTTGTTTGTTTCGACAGTATTAGAACAGAACATAACTTAGTAATCAGGCACAGTTTGAAGGGCTTTTTCGTTTTCGTGTTGCGCTTTGTGCTTAGAAAAACCGAATGTCAGAAAAACGCACGAATAAAACTTTTAAATAAGCAGTAAGGATTAAAAAAAAAAAAATGTGAATAAGTGCAGTATCCTGTGAGAGTACCGCTAAGTTAACACTTATGTTAGTGTATTATATTAATTCCGTGGCGCCAGAACTGCAGCTGATAGAATGTGCGCTGCGGCACAATACAACAATATTTCTTCAAAAGCAGATCGTGGAGACATTTTTATCGTCCACAACCAAATATATTAATATACTACCCTCGGCAGAAATCGCAGTCGCAAGTCGCAGAATTCTCAGACTTTCAAAAAACCCTGTTTCAGCCAAAATCACGATGTTCCGCTCTCAATGCACTTCGATCCCATTCGCTGTTTTGGGACGGCAACTGGAGTGGAAAAGCTCATTTGTGCCACCCTTGTGGACACGCCACTGCTCTAAGGCTCTGCCAGGTATTTCATGGGCGTTCTATTCTCACATGATGCACTTTTTCTGAGCCCATAAGCCTGAAGCGCGCGCGCGCACTGTCAAACAGCGCCAAACAGGATTTTCTATGGGTCAGACTTATCTGCTACTGATGGAAAAAAATGCACAAAACAATCAACTTTTAAATGTTTATTTATCGAAATAATTATCATGAAAATGATCGCTGCGAGACGCTTCCGAAGTGAACGGGTCTTCAGAGAGTTGTGTGCAAGAGAGAGAGAGAGAGAGAGATCTGGCTTCGTGTTGCCAGATCCAGCTATTATACGTGTTTTTCAACTTGTTTTGGTTCTTACACTAAATTTAACACTAAGTGCAAATATCTATAGATTATATTTATACTACCGCTATGTTAAAATAGCAGGATTTTCTGCTATTTATACTATTTACGCACATCAGTATAGTAGTAAATTATAAAACAGTAGTAATAACTTACTGAGTCTAATTTAATGGATGCCACCGTATTGGGACAACACCTACACCTACCCTTACCTTTTGATTATTTATTTAATTTTCATTGAAAATAAATGCTTTTCTGATGTAATGTTAAATTTGAAAAGGGAGAAAAGGTTTTGCTAAAAGGCGGATTCGAACCCGGGTTGATCATGTCCAAAAAAAAAATTATGACACGGCTATCTGTTTTTTTTTTTTTGTGATCTTGGCTATCCGGAAATAACAAGATTGCATGAATATTAAACAACTGATAAAATTATCCACCCCATAAATATAGTATTAACAACTTTGATGCAGTAAATAAGGAAAGATTTAAAAATGAGCATCCCTCCAAAAACATCTACATTTCTGTATCTTTTCAAGTGTTACTGTATATAATTAGTTGTTTTTATACGGCTTATTATAATTCTATAATAAGGGGTTATTATAGAAACCCCCTGGACTAATTTTCACAGCCTGGATACGGCCATGAATAAACTTAATGCAATCACTATTTACTCTTTGATGGAAAACGGCTTGGGAGAGATAAGACACAGTTTATGAACCATCAAAGCATATCGTAGTTTCAGCACCTAAGCACTGTCTGTCCTAAACTTACAGGCCTCAGAACTCTCTTTGCTTCTTGCAGAACCTTCGGTGAATCCTGGACTGAGCACAGAACCAGCGTGCACACCACAACATCCACGGAGTTGTCCTCCACCGCCTTTAGATTCTCCCCCGACGCCACTATGAAGCTGTCATAAAAGAGGTGGTCGTTCTTGCTCATACTATTCTTAAGGTACTTTTGGAAATGCGGGTTGGGGTCGGTGCATGTGATCCTGGCGCCCGTCGGGTAGTGCTCGAAGTTCGCCCCGGATCCGCAGCCCACCTCCAAGATACGCAGAGAGCCTTTCGTGGGGTAGAACTTGTCCAGGTTTCGAAATAGTTCCCTTTTTTTGTCTTTCATTTTGTCATTGTAGCAGATTGAGAATTTATAGACGATTAGAGGAAAGACGCGTTTATAGAGAGAGAAAAGTCCAATCACCTCTGCGATGTTAAGCGGGATAGTGAGGACTTTGACTAAAAAAGCGCAAGCGTTCATAAACAGCGTCATTTTTAACGACAAATCTGACTGGATCTCTAAACTATATTTGATACCCAAGAGGAGAGTACGTTAGCTGTTGCGCGCACCTTGTGACAACTGACCTGGCGGTAACCTCCCTCTGTCTTTCGTCTCGTGTCGCGTAGCCAACAAGGAAGTGAGTAAAACTGTAATTCGTCGACTGGCCGCTTGAGGCTGGCTGCAAAAGCCTGCCATAGACTTCCCATATTAAAATGCCCAACTTTACAGGACAAAAAAACGTTTACATCCTGGTTCTAAAAATTATTTTGAGGGGGTTTAATTTTTTTATAACTCATCCATTTAAATTATATTAAGCCTTAAATTTCTGCATAATTAAGGGCGTGACCACTTGAGTGACAGGTTAAGTGGGCATCGTTTCACCAGCCTTTTTGCCCATTTTCGAATGTCTGAGAGTCAATCATGAGAAAAAAAAACATGAATATTCTTAAGAAAAATTTTTGGGAATACAAAATATTCTTATTTTTTCTTAAGTTAAAAAAATAAGAAGAAAATGGCAGTAAAGAAGAAATTCAAAAATGTTTCTTGAATCCAGCCCCAGAAGTCTACGAGTGACGTCACGGACACTACGTCCATGTTTTTATAGTCTCTGCAACTTTGCCTTATTGTTATTTTTTGGTTTTATAAAAGTCAAAGTAAAGAAAAAACGTACTTCATTATGAAAAATGAATGTAATAAATGTAAATTCAGCTCTAAAAAACTTTTTTTTTTTTTTTTACTTTTTATCATTGAAGTTGAACATTATATTAATAAGATTTCCTCCTCAAACAGCAAAAAGGCTGTTAAAACTATCAACAATTATATGAAAGTGAAAAGTGAAAGTGAAGTGACATTCAGCCAAGTATGGTGGGTGACCCATACTCAGAATTTGTGCTCTGCATTTAACCCATCCGAAATGCACACACACAGAGCAGTGAACACACACTGTGAGCACACACCCGGAGCAGTGGGCAGCCATTTATGCTGCGGCACCCGGGGAGCAGTTGGGGGTTCGATGCCTTGCTCAAAGGCACCTAAGTCATGGTGTTGAAGGTGGAGAGAGAACTGTACATGCACTCCCCCCACCCACAATTCCATCCGGCCCAAGACTAGAACTCACAACCCTTCGATTGGGAGTCCAACCCTCTAACCATTAGGCCACGACTTCCCCAATCCCCATATATTTTCTGTTTACCTCTGTGTTTTTGTATATTATGTGTATTTTGGCTTATCACATGGGATTTGTACCCTTTATTTGCAAAAAAAAAAAAAAAAAAAAAAACCCTCCCAGTATATGCAACTGACTAATCAAAATGAACGTCATTAACGCACGTAATGTGCTCCAGCCCCTATGCTCCAGCCAGGCATTAATCTGTCACCAGATGGCGTCCGTGTATAAATTATATTAGTGGATCCTTCTCTTTTCCTCACTAAACGATAACCCCAAAAGAAATGAATAGTAGTTTGGAGAAATAGTTACAAACACAAATAAGAAGTGACTCGTTCAAAGGCTCATACCTAATAAAAGCTTATTTTATATTGAGCGACCAAATATTGAGGTCAAGTGACCAAATGAACGCCACTCTTTTAAAAAGTCACATGACATGGATTATTTCATTTCCTTAAAATGTTTTTAATGTTAAAGCATTTTTATATCCTGACATGATTCCTCTGGCTTGAATACTCTGTTTGAAGGGGCGTGTCTGCTGTGAGACTCCGAGTAAACTGTTGTGTTTGGCTGACATCTTTGCATTCGAAATGCATGTGGAACCCCTCTCAAATATACAGTGTATATATATATATATATATATATATATATATATATATATATATATATATATATATATATATATATGTATATATATATATATATATATATATATATATATATATATATATATATATATATATATGTATATATATATATATATATATATATATGTATATATATATATATATATATATATATATATATATGTATATATATATATATATATATATATATATATGTATATATATATATATATATATATATATATATATATATATATTTACTATTACAGCTGTCGAGAAGTGGAAGTGGAAGACTTTGATGACGCGTTTCAAAGCCAACCGTCATCGGCATGTAAAATCCTCAATTTTTCTATATTTTTATATATATATTTTTTAATGTATGTGCATTTATAACACTATACTTTGTATTACATTACCGTTGCATTAAAATAAAACAAACAAACAAAAAACATTTATTTGTCTCCAATTCGACGACTTCCGCTGCTGAGAAACCCGGAAATGTGGAAAAAAGGGTCCATCTATCTTATTAATGGGGTTTTTGAAAGTTTTTTTTACAGAAAGAATCACTGTGTTGTTAAATACAATCTATTGAACGCACTGTGATATACCTTAAGCAACCTTAGCTATAAAAATCTTATGATTACTCACTGCTTTTTATTCCAGTTTACAAGAACACTGATTTACAGCAACCTAACAAATAACCTAACATTCCGTTTTATTTTCTTGCAAACATTGTGGAAACATTACTTTTAAAATGTCGGCTGAACATTCTGAAACAAGTACTAACAATTAAATAACTAATAAAAAACGTTCGTAAATTTTATTTTTGCTAAATGTTAGAGAGCATTTGAGACTTGATAACTTTGAAAAAAAAAAACATTCTCTTAATGCCGAAATTAATGCCCCCAATCTATCTTAATGCAATTATCCATAAGATCCTCTATAGCTTTCTTACTTGAATTAAGTTTACAGTAATATATTTAGATGCTGTAAGATCTTGCAATACTTGCAGGCAATAGTCCCAATTTCTTTTACATTGCAAACACATAAAAATATTCCCTTTTGTTCTTCTGCTCTGCACACAGTGTCATGTGAAGGTGCCTCTGTGTCCTATTTGACTCACACACAAAGTGGGGCTTCATCAGCACCAAGGACAGTGGCCGAACGCTTCAAGGCTTCGACTAGAAAAGATACTTAGGTGGCCCAGAAGGGGGAGTTGGAGGTAGTCTAACGCTGTTGTTTCCTTTCACTTTCTAACAGGATTAGACAAAGAATAACTATTGCCTGCAACATTTGACCATGTAGTTCCTGCTCCCACAACCAAACTGCTTGAACCAACCCCATAAAACAAACAATGCCTCGGTCTAATCTTGCACTAACCACTGCACCTACTGTAAAATGCCAGATACTTTTTCGTGCCCTCATGTCCACATTTTGTGCCCACATTGTCCACATCCTGCATTTGCCCTCTGAATGTAGATATTTTAAAGGAATATTTAACCCAGAAATGAACATTTGCAGAAAAATTTCTCTCCCTCAGGCCATCCAATATGTAGATTAATTTGTTTCTTCATCAGAATAGACATGGATTTTTTTTTTTTTTACATTAAATCACTTAGAGAAAGCAAAAGTACATGTATTTTTGCTTCACCAGATGTTAACTGATGGACTGGAGCCGTGTCAATTACTTGTGGATATTGTGATGTTTTTATCAGCTGTTTGAACTCTCATTTTGATGTCACTTATTCGCTTCAGAGCATCCTTTGGTGAGGTGACTGGTTAAGTGATGCAATTCAAAATTTCTTCTGTTCAGATGAAGAAACAAACTCATCTACATATTACATGGCCTACTTTTTCAGTAGTCTAAAACTAAAAAAAAAACAGAATTATTATGGATAACCATAGTGAAGATATTGAAATGTGGCTTATACATGGAAAAACATTTATAAACGCAACACTTGTTTTTGCCCAATTTTTCATGGGTTGAACTCAAAGATCTAAGACTTTTTCTATGTACATAAAATGCCTATTTCTCTCAAATATTGTACACAAATCTGTCTAAATCTGTGTAAGTGAGCACTTCTACTTTGCCAAGATAGTCTATCCACCTCACAGGTGTTGCATTTCAAGATGCTGATTACACAGCATGATTATTGCACAGGTGTGCCTTAGGCTGGTCACAATAATAGGCCACTCTAAAGTGTTCAGTTTTATCATCAGCACAATACCACAAAGGTCGCAAGTTTTTTGGTAGTGTGCAATTGGCATGTTGGAATGTCCACCAGAGCTGTTCCCCATGAATTGAATGTTAATTTCTCTACCATAAGCCATCTCCAAAGGCATTTCAGAGAATTTGGCGGTACATCCAACTGGCCTCACAACTGCAGACCACATGTAACCACACCAGCCCAGGACCTCCACATCCAGCATCTTCACCTCCAAGATCGTCTGAGACCAGCCACCTGGACAGCTGCTGCAACAGCATAACCAAAGCATTTCTGCACAAACTGTCAGAAACCATCTCAGGGAAGCTCATCTGCATGCTCGTTGTCCTCATCGGGGTCTCGACCTGATTGCAGTTTGCTGTCGTAACTGACTTGAGTGGGAAAATGCTCACATTCGAGAGGTGTTCTCTTCATGGATAAATACTGGTTTTCACTGTACAGGGCAGATGGCAGCGTGTATGGCGTTGTGTGGATGAGCCGTTTGCAAATGTCAACATTGTGGATTGAGTGGCCCATGGTGGCAGTGGGGTTATGGTATGGGCAGGTGTATGTTATGGACAATAAACACAGGTGCAATTTATTGATGGCATTTTGTATGCACAGAGATATCGTAATGAGATCCGGAGGCCCACTGTTGTGCCATTCATCCACGACCATCCCCTCATGTTGCAGCATGATAATGCACAGCCCCATGATGCAAGGATCTGTACACGATTCTTGGAAGCTGAAAACATCCAAGTTCTTGCATAGTCAGCATATTCACTGGACATGTCACCCATTGAGCATGTTTGGGATGCTCTGGATCAGCGTATATGACAATGTGTTCCAGTTCCTTCCAATATCCAGCAACTTCGCACAGCCATTGAAGAGGATTGGCCCAACAGTCCACAGACCACAATGAACAACCTTGTCAACTCTATGCGAAGGAGATGTGTTGCACAGCGTGAGGTAAATGGTGGTCACACCAGATACTTACATGTCCCCCCCTCCCTCCGGGACCCCCAATAAATTAAAACTGCACATTATAGAGTGGCCTTTTATTATGGCCAGCCTAAGGCATACCTGTGCAATAATCATGCTGTCTAATCAGCATCTTGATATGCCACTCATGTGAGGTGGATGGATTTTCTCAGCAAAGGAGAAGTGCTCACTAACACAGATTTAGACAGATTTGTGAACAATATTTGAGAGAAATAGGCCTTTTGTGTACATAGAAAAAGTCTTAGATCTTTGACTTCAGCTCATGAAAAATGGGGCAAAAACAAGTGTTACGCTTATAATTTTGTTCAGTGTATGTGCCAACATAGAAATGTCACCATTTAATTTAAAAGCCAGTGGTGTATTATGAAGCTTGTTACCATAAATGACAGACCATTTTATTTTATATTGTTTATTGTGTGGTCTGAAAGAACTTCCTAAATTTGCAAATATATAATTTACATTTAATTTCAAATTATTATTATTATTTATCAAACATTCCTGATCCAATTTTAACAATTAAATCTGAGACAGTTTAACAATTGTTTGAACGGAAATTAGAAGATTAGATTAATTTTACTGAGAAGTGGTAAATATAATTAGACTCACATCATTGTGATTGATGTTTCCTTTTGGCGCTGTTTCGCTTGCGTTGCAGCGTTCTGTCGGTCAGTACGGAAGTCAGAAGTAGGGTACTTGCAGACGCTCCCTTACAATTTGCTGAGAGTCATCAATTATGCAGGCTAGCCGTACGCACTGGGAAGGAAGATAGCGGCAACAATATGGCGACATCCGCAGTTTCTCCTGGGTCTTTTAAACATCCTTAGGCACGCAAGATCTACATGGATCGCTCTTAATGTGGAAAAAGTAAGTGGACTTTCTCTTATCTACAGCGCAAGTGTTGTGTTTTTTCCCCCAGGTGTTTATAGCCTGTTTTGAGCGTGTCTTATATCTGGACTCATCTGCCGCAGAGCGGTCTCTCGCGCTCAGCATCTTTTCTGCTCACAGATGTGGATAGGTTTGCTGCAGAAAACGCAGGAAAACGCCAATTAACACGATAGGACACTACTAACCGCTATAGTATTGGAGAAACAGAGGCAATGCAAAAGGGAAAAAGTCTGACTGAGGTAAATGAGGGTGTTGGCCTGGCGCTGGAGACATAACATTGGTGTGTGTGTCGAAATGTAGAACATATGCATACCATGGGACAGGCAAGTACGACCGCCGCAAACTTTATTGCATGGGAATATTGTGCGGACAGAAGACGCAAGACGCATTATTCAACATTCGGATGTCATTTGTGACCGTTTTGCAACGTAACATGTCAAAATCACTAATGTGGCAGTTTTTTTAGTTCCCTTGTGCCTGCATTCCCCCTCCCTTCGAGTCTCTCTCGCCATACTACTTTGGGCTGGAATACTGAATGGTTGCGTTTCCGTTTTTGCCGTTAAAAACTGGGACTACCACCCTCGATTTCTCACTCATTTCTCCCTAAAGCGTTAGCGGCATGATGTGCCCGAGAGTGTGCGCGGTTGCGGGTTAAATCACAAAGGGGACGGTCTGACTGCACGGGTGTGGTACTGGAGCCGTCAAGAGTCCCAGATGTTCTTAAGTGTTCAGATACGAATGCTTTTGAAACATAGCGGGATAGAAAGCCGAGACGTCGCTGGCACGACTGTCTGAGACATCAGTGGCGTTCATATTGAGATGTTTCACAGATTGATTCGCTGACTCGTGGCTTTGCACGAGCTCCCCTCAGCTCCACTGCAGTATTTCAGTCGAGAGAGTAGGGCCCACGCGCGTACGTACAGATGCCATAATTACCGCAAACAAACTTGGGCATCCTGGTCTGTAAATTTCATAACATGCACCGCCTTCATATGCGCAAAGCTTGTTATTAGGAGAAGAAATTGCATAGTAAGTGTAGGAAGTATGAATCAATTTAAGTATGCTTTTGCCATCTCAGATGCTCTATAAATTATATCTGCTTTCAAATGATGTGGACCGTGTCCTTAATGAGGTGTAGCCTATGTTACTGTTGGCGTAACCAAACAAATATTACATATGCAAAATGTGAGATAGCTAAATGTAGTAAGACAAGGGCCTATCAGTGTGTTTATGTGTTTTGAGAAATATAAAATAGAGAGTTATAGTCAGATTTTGCGGCCTTTATTCTCCACACGGGATAGGTCGGCGAGGTTCGTCCTCGTGACAGCTGTGCAGCTCCCCTCCCCTCGATGTACAGTGCCAGGAGCCAGACATTCACTTTCCATATAATTACGTTAAAGGCATCAAATTCGCGAAAGTCACTTCAATCGGGATGTTTCATCGTGGCTTGAGGAAGCATCTGTACGTCACCCCCACCCCCACCCCTCTCAATCTCTAAATCTTAAGGGCAAACGTGAGCTCGCGCTGAGCGGTGCTGAACGGACAGCGCCGCTCAGACTCGGCATTTGACGGCATCTAGAAGACACTGGATTTCTTTGTGTTTCCTGAAAGCATACTTCACTTCTTGCTTGATAAGGAATACCTTTGCGATGGTACAGGAACGTACAGTTTACCAGAGATGAGAGCAGGCAATGACATTGCTTGAAGGCACGTAAGTCTAACCCGTCGAATGGCATCGTTTATTTTGGATTTAACGTTTAAGTGTTTGAACTTGGGGCAATCTAGAATTGGAGGACGTAGGCTACCATGTAACAGCATATTATTTTTCGATAACCAACGATGGCAAAACACTAGTTTATAAGAAACAAAATGCAGGAGTTTTGTTAAGGTAATTTTGTGTATATATTGTGAGGATTTTGTGTATATATTGTGAGGGTCTGTCTATCTGATGTATCACCTTGAGGATAGGCATCTCTACAGTATCCCAGGAAGGAGACTTGGAGGTTGGACACAGCCAGCGTTTAACTTAAAACGCACATCATACTCTTTACTCTGTATGTCTTTTGTCTACACAGTCAATTTTTGAAAAATGAATTACTTTGTTGCTTTGCCTAATATGTCTATGGCAAGCTGGTTTAATAAACATTAATTAAAACTATCTATTGATGCAATTAAAATACTTAATTTAATAATTAATTTTAATAATGGGTAAGTGATTCAGTAGTGACTAGTATCTTTTTCAATTTAGCTATTGACTATTCATTATATAAGTAGTAATTTTATTATTTCTAGTCGGATAACTAATAAGTTCTACTACCTAATGAATGAACTATACATTCTGTTACCTAATTAATAGCGAACCTGGATCATGTACCAGCAATATTTGGAATTCTTATTGCAACTGCTACTATATTCGAAATAAGTGCTAGTGATTAACTGTACTTGTTACTATTGTAATACAAAATACCATTTTTATCTAATGAATATTGAATAATGAAAAATATGAATACTAGTCATAGTTGGATTGCTTTAAAATGTGCAAGTTAATGCTAGATTACATGAATAAATATTAAAAGTACTTGCTGTAAAATCTACTGTAGATCAAGAAGCCTTTTAATGGTGTTTTAATGGTGATAAAGTCATCCATCATATTGAGCAGTTCTGCTACCTAATGAATAGTTATTAGTAAAACTGTAAAACTTAGTAAAAGTTTGAAGGAATAAATGTTAAAACGACTTGCCATAGGTCTGCTGTCGATCAGGAAGCCTTCTTTTTTAATGGTGATAAAGTCGCCCATCATAAAGAGCAATGCCATGTGACCGTGGGCACTTCACTATTGATTTGGCCGGTGCTGACTTAACTGAATCAGTTTTTGGTGTATAAATAATTAAGAGACCGTCATTAAGGATATAGAGAACAGGGATTCATCATTAGACAACATAAAACAATCCAGCAAAAAGACAAATGATAAGAGAATCATTAGTGTTAGGTTTAATGTTTTTGAAAGTAATTGTGAAAGAATGTGATTTCTGTATAACACATCATATAGCTCTTCGGGATGATGGTCTACAAACAAGCAGCTTCTGTAATCAGTTGAAGAGGGCATCATGTCATCAGTGGTTATGTGCACTTATACGAAGTGCTTACAAAGTGCACATGTGCTTTTCTTATTTTTGCTTGTCTAATTAGTTTTGTACTAGAAAAGGATAAGTTTTACATTGATCACTGGACCATAAGTGCAAGTCAGCTCTGCGATAGAAAATTCCTGTAAAAGGACATTCTGGAAGAGGAATAGCCCAGTTTAGTGGAGCCTGAGGGACTAGACTGGGACTAACTCTGCGACACACACCTGGAACACAGGATAGGGTGACTAAATAGCACTAATGTAATTTAAAGTTGTTGTTTTTTTGTCTTCACATTTGTGATAAATCTCCTTGAAAAGGATTGTTCTTCACCAACAAAACTCTATGGGGGAAGTTACTTGTTAAATTGCAATGGAACAGCTACATCAAGTGTAGTGTGTAAATTCTACGTTGTGCAAGATTGTTTGGTATTTGTGCAAGACCAAAGTCAGTATATGTATATGTATATGTATATGTATATGTATATGTATATGTATATGTATATGTATATGTATATTTATATGTATATGTATATGTATATGTATGTATACAAACCTGGCTAAACTTGGGTTAATTAAGCTTTTACATTATTTGTAGTGTGATTAATCCATGTGTATTATGATTGAAAATATTCACAGTTACGTGAATCTGTCTGTCTGTCTGTCTGTCTGTCTGTCTGTCTGTCTGTCTATTTATTTTACACTAAATGTACGCAAAATTAATCTTTTTCTATTATATGTTTATCTATTTTGGATTTGGACAGAGTTAATCTCAAAATGGCCAGATATTGGCTGACTAATCAGTCTGGTCAATATATCAGGTCTGTCACTCTAAACATAAATGTCAAAGGGGCACAGTTCATTTTATTGTATTTGTATTGAATTCTCTGTCCTATCTTTATTGAGAGACACATAATGTGTTGTTGTTTTTTCTGTATTATTTAGGTTAAGAGATTCAGTCAGAAACAGGTTTGTCTCCATCCTGTGCTAGAGATTAATTGCCAACAGTCAGCACACACATACAAAAATGCATCTTTGCAATAGAAATTAAGTAAGATCAAATAAAAGCTGGTGAAATAGTTCCAGTAAAAACCTAATACATCACAAACGTGAAACGACAAGTATGACGACAACAATGTTGATTTTTAACTTGTTAAGACTACCTTTCTTGAACAGCTGGACATTTGCTGAGATGATGAGATGAACTCATTGTACAGCAAGAATAATCCATTTTATTTTGTATAAAATTGAAAGAAAAGTGTTTAATCAGCATAGTGTATCTAATGTGTAACCTTAGTATTAAATGAGTAAAGTGGAGAGTTTGTGATCTGTAATCCAAAAACACCAAATTCGATGTGGTGGTTTCAATCTGAACAATGACATTAAGTTATAAATCTGTAAAAGACAGATTCAATATGTTTGAATTGATTGAATGTTTAATATGTGTTTTTTTTTTTTTTTTTTTTGGAATGGGATTGATGACATCATGGACTGGAATATTAGTTAGATAATCCAGGTCATTACAGAGGTTTGATAAGGGCAGTAATGCATTTTTGACCTTACCCTCTAATGTACAGTCTTTGAGCCTCCAGTGCTGCAGTGCATTTTGTATTATTCTGCTTGGTCATCTACTTCTTAATGGACGTAATGAGTGTGTGTGTGTGTGTGTGTGTGTGTGAGTGAGAGAGAGAGAGAGAGAGTGTAAGAGTGAGAAAAAGAGGATAACCAATAACACAGGCCACTGAAATCAATGGATAATTCGCAAACACACACACACACACACACACACACACACAAACACACACAAATATGCTTAAAAAGTAGAAATGTTTTATGTTTGTATCATTTGTGTGGAATTATTAGCTTTTTTTAATGTATTTTGAATTTTAATTTCTGTCCTTTTTCTTTCTTTATTGTTCCCTTTCTGCATCTGTCCGGGTTCCTGCCTCTCCCCTCCTTTTCCTAGAGCTGGCTGTCCTGAATGGCTTCTAAATAAAGAAGATTCTGCTGCAGGATGACAATATGGCTGCGCAGCTGCTCGCACCTCCAGGCCCCGATAGCTTCAAGAGGTTCACCAAAGAATCTTTGGCCAACATCGAGAAGCGCATCGCTGAGGAGAAAAAGAAGAAGCCCGTTAAGCCCAGATCTGACAGCAGTCACCGTGATGACGATGATGACAACAAACTGCAGCCCAACACCGACTTGGAAGCGGGGAAGAGCGTGCCCTTTATTTACGGGGACGTCCCTTCTAACATGTTGGCTGTGCCCCTGGAGGACTTGGACCCCTTCTATATGAACAAGAAAGTGAGTGAGCTTTGAGCCCATATCATCCTTGATAAAATTCATTCTCCATGCAGGCTGAATACAGTTTTCCTCACTATGATAAGTTAAGAAGTGTCCTGAATGCTTCACTCTCCATCATCTGGGAGAACCGAAGGAAAGAGAGAGCAATGGAAAGGTTTAGAAAAGTGCGGAGAGGATAATGAGTGGTGGTGATAATCAAACTTGCAAACTTATATGTATGTTTGGATGGATTATCAAATTAGATGATTTAGTAACAAATAAGCACAAGGAATGACAATTTCTTTTAAAAAATGTGGTTAGTAAACATATTCGTTGAGACTGGTTTGTTGAAATTGAGGTTTCTCAAAAATAATTCATTGACAACTAACAATTTGATACAATGATTTTCTCACCTTGATTTTGGGTAAAAATGAATGTAAAATTAAAGTTAAACTTCACCCAAAAATGAACATTCTGTCATCATTTACTCACCTAAACATGTATGTGTTTCTTTCTTCTGTTGAACAGAAAATAATATATTTTTAAGAATGTGAGTAACCAAAGGAGTAGGTGATCCATTATTTTCCAAAGTATGGAAAAAATACTATGGAAGTCAATTGGGACTGCAACTGTTTGGTTATCCATAGTCTTCAAAATATCTTCTTATAAGGAATATTTTTCCCTTATTTGAAATGGCATTGGATAGTTCATACTGTTCATACTGAAGTGATCGGTTGGTAAACTCTGATCTTCCAGTGTCAGAATGTACAATATTCTCCTGATTTTAAGGCACGCATAATTCTAGTGTGTACAAACATGATTTGTTTGTTTGAATGTTTCCTATTCCACATCAACCGACAGAGTGGGTATTGCTTATTGATTGTTTATTGATGTTGGTGGAGCTCTATGAGGTGGAGAATTAGGTGAATTAGGGCTTGATATAGATTAATAATGATATCTTACTTTTTTTAGGCATTTTAATATTTTAGATACTTTTATATTTTGTATTTGCTATGAGATGACAGTTTTTTTCATCAGATATTCAAAATGTCTAAAGCAAATAAAATGCATCAAAATGTGAAATAATCAGTATCTTACTAACAAGTTTTATGAACTAACTTAAATGAAATTATATTTTTATTTATATGCACCAAATAAAAAATATGAAGTAATAAATAATATTTATATTTACAGACATTTTTTTTCGTATTCTTTGTATCTTTTTTTTTTTTGTCAATTAATTCAAACAGGCGATTAAAACACAACTGAATCAAACTCTAATCCGCTCTGATGCTGTTTTTGCTACTTAAGTTTAAATCAGAGATGCTGCAACATCTCTTTTTTTAATTCACACACTTACAAGTTTTGAAATAACAAAGGATTGTGAAATACTCTCAAAAGTGCATTCAGATCATTACAATATTCACTGTGTTGCACAGTATACGCAAGTTTATATGATCAGCAAACTCATAGCAAACACAGAATTTGTATGTTCATATATGGCACAGTTAATTTGAATGCTCTACAAATAATGAACAAAATTTTCCAAGTGTGTGTGTGTATTCTCCTTATGGTATGTTGGTAAGAACTTTTCAGTGGCTTTTTAAATGCCCTTCAGCCTCAGTGTAGTTGGTGTGTATGTATGGGTAAAGGAGCGGTGCACCCACATCAGCACCTCCTTGTTGGTACACTAGAGGTATGTGTTACATAACCAAGAACAGTGTAGCATGTGTTCTACAGTGGGAGTAGAGCAGATATTTTCGAGAGAGAATTAGTAGAGGAAACAGAATATTGGTCTTGTCTGTGTTTTTATCATCTTTTGCACACTTTACCATAACCACCCCGCATTACCAGAAATAATGTGCATTGCTGCCAGCGTGCATCATCCAACATATATCATCCCCGTTTCTGCCCTCCCTTCTCCTCTCCCTCTTGGCAGTGGTGTTTTTTTGTTGTTATAACTGCTGCAGCTGTGGTACTGTATACTCATGCATTGTGGGGAAGGGTTAAAGTGAATAAGAAAGAAGTGCGGAGTTGCAGTTATACTGGTCCCTTGAGTAGTGGGGTGAAAGAGACATTCAGATTATAACTTTATTGGCTCTCAAAAAGATGGATAGACAGACAGAAAGATGCATCTTGAAAATTGTAAATGAAGACTGAGAAGTGTTGGTTAGTGGTTGGATGGGTGTTGGCCGCTTGAGGCCTTACGGTAAGTGCATTCAGTGACGTCGAGTAGACCGGATGTACTTGGACTTAAGTGCAACAGTGATGCTACATTATATCCAGTTTTTCCACTTTTGACCCCCCTCCCTTCTCCTTCCCTTCCTCATCCTCCTCCCCCACCCCCGCACCAGTTCCCTCAGCTCTTGTCCACATCTTCATGTCTCTCTGGCTCTCTTCTCTGTAGATGATGAAATTTTCAGTAGCTTTGCAGCATATCACTTATGCTGTCAGAAGGAAAGCCCAATAGTCTGCATTGTGTGTGTGCAGGTGTTGACATAAAGCTTTGATCACATGTACATGACCATTTAACTCCATGTTTTTGTAGCATGTTTCGCTCATATTCACTCTCTGCAAAACGCTTACCTTTTATAGACACAAGGACAAAGGGTCGAAGTCACAGTTGAAACTATTTGTTATGATCATGGATTATTCGGATGGGACGGTTGAGGTTATGCGCTTGCATGTGTGTTGCTTGACTGTTAGACACTTGTACTTGTCACGCTCATTTTAGCGTAGTGATAAACAAGATGCTCGTTAATATGAAGTTTTAGAGAAGATTAGGACGATTTTTAGGCCAGGATACTGAGAGCTGCAGCTATGTCATTAGCATTGAGTGCAGCATTGTGAGAGTGGGAGCTCCCGCCAGCGGAGGAAGCCCACAGTCTGTCGCAGTGTGTGTGTCTGTGTGTGTGAGAGAGACTCTGGGGAAACCAGTGCTCAGTATTCAGTAACACATGGAGCCTTCTGGGCAGTTCACAGCTTTTGCTAGTGTGACAGTCTTTGTGATTTTGTGCCTCAGAAGGACAGCTGTCTTCAGACGGAAGACGCAGCATTTTCGTTCCGACATACGCTGTCTTTTAATTTATGATTTTGTTAAGCATGTTGTAGTGTTTGACATGATGAAATTAACAGACAGACACAGAAAAATACAGTGAAAAAAGAGATAGTGGAGGAGAAATCGAGACATAGGGACACTCTGAGGTAAAGGTGCTCATTTTGTCCTCCTTCAGACAGCTGTCTATTTTTAACCTAATTAGATTTCAGGAAGATTCTCATCCGCTCGTCTCTGTGGTGTTTCCTTGTGTGTGTGTGTAAC
The DNA here is from genome assembly GCF_003368295.1 of Carassius auratus. Lineage (NCBI taxonomy): Eukaryota > Metazoa > Chordata > Actinopteri > Cypriniformes > Cyprinidae > Carassius > Carassius auratus. The sequence continues at coordinate 7,241,418 of NC_039273.1, read as the reverse complement.
TGGAGTGGTGTTTTGTGCACATTATTCAATGTGTGTGATGTCACAGGGCTGAAGAAATATTGTCTTAATCAGTATTTTGTCTTGTTCTCCAGTAAAAATCTCTGAAACAAATAATATCAACAACAATAAAAACATAATGAGGTTCATTCTAAAAAACAAGAAAGAAAGACTATTTACCAAGTGGATAAGAAAGAAAGGATAAGAAGATAGGTACAAACACAATTTTACTTCTTTGACATGAAGTCTGTATGTGTGTGTACCTTGGATTGATGTGGTTTCCGTGATGAGTATGTGGATGAAGATTCTCTGTCTCTTTTTTTCTTACATTATGCAGGATCAAAGGAGCTTTGCAGGGCTTTTGACCCATCTTTCCTTCCTTCCTTCCTTCCCTCCCCCTCCCTCTCGCTTTTCCCTGTCCCACACACACTATCTGGAGTCAGCACTTCTGCATCTGATGGATCGCAGTGTTAGTGGTTAGCATTAGCGTTAGTATTACAGTCTGAGTTCCTGTAAGAGGTCCATCTCTTTGCCAGAGCTTACTGCAGTTGTCTTAGCTCCAGTTGCGTAAATATATCCCTAGCTGTGTTTTAATGGGCGTGATTTAGAAATTACATTTGACCTGGACTTTTATATTTTATTTTATTTTAGGAAAAAGTTGTGTGGGTGTTTTTTAATATTGTTTACATTTAGCAAGTTTATGTTGAATGCTAAGTTCTTTTCATGTTAACCTTTCATATATGTGATTTATTGCCATTTCTCAACTGTTTTTTTTTTATGTTTGTGTGAATGACTATGCTGTCTCACCATGCACCCTGACACATGAAGCTAATATCTCTCCCTCTCTTTTCTCTTTTTTCTGTTTTCTCTTTTTCTCTTCAGACCTTTATAGTGCTTAACAAAGGAAAAACTATCTTCCGTTTCAGTGCCACGCCCTCGTTATATATCATTAGCCCTTTTAGCCTATTCAGGCAAATAGCAATTAAAATTTTGATACACTCATATCCTTTTCAATGCTCCAGACATTGTCCATGTTATTAAGGATTGTTCTAATCTGTACTTCGTCTGTCTGAAATATGAGAACAATGCTTTGTTGCATTTGTAGGTTTTATCACATTTATAAATTACACGTGTTCATTACACCCTATTATCTGTATCAAACATTGTACTTAAATGTTTTGGAGAAAAAAAAGACTTCTGAATTGTGTTGTGACACAGAAAGTGATTTAAAGACCATTAGGTCGAGGCTAACATCATACTTTCCTTATGAAACATAGTAAATGTTCCTCAACCAACAATTTTTTTGTGTGTGACCCCAGATTTTACTACATAATTTTATGAAATGATTCACATTTTTATTAATGTTCCTATTTCCATTTTTAGTTTTGATATCTGATGACTATTTATGACATTACCACAGGATTTCCTTAACTACTTCTTACAGTTTTCAGCATGATCATCATGTGTACAATTTTGACTAATTGTGTCTTCATGACATTCAGCAATCCTCCAGAATGGTCCAAACAAGTAGAGTAAGTATTCTAATATATTCTATTGTATTCTATTCTAGTCTAGTCTTGTCTAATCTAGTCTATGCAGATTGGTGTGTGTGTGTGTGTGTGTGATTTATGTGCACAGATTTAATAATTAAAGGCAGTATAGTATAAAGGGATAGAAGCCAAGGGTCTAAAATGTAAACTCTGAGCACCAACCACTCCAGTGTGTGTGCTGAAAAGCAGGGCTTATAATGTCAGTAGAGTGACAAGTTAATGACTGGCTAGGAGGGAGGAAAGCTTAAGGACAATGTAAGATTCACTTGGAAATTTGGCCAGTCCTATAAATTGCTGGATCTATTTTGGGGTAACTGGGGATAATGGAGTCCTTAACCAATGGTAAGCTCTGTTCCAAAACTCTGCTCTGTTCCTGAACCCATTGTGACAAGCACTGTTGGTGAGGGTGAGAGAAATACTGTATTAGTTAAACAAACCATGTTTCATTTAATGATGAAAAGTATCAATTCAAATTTAAATTCCAAACACTTATTTATATGCCTTTTTTTTTTGTACAATGTTAGATACACCTTCACAGGAATCTACACTTTCGAGTCACTGACAAAGATTGTGGCTCGAGGATTCTGTATAGATGGCTTCACCTTCCTCAGAGACCCTTGGAACTGGCTGGATTTCATGGTCATCTCTATGGCGTAAGTAGAATGCTGATTTAATTCAAACATTAAAGAAACATTTAGGTAATGTTGCATTCAAAATCTGTTTTGCATGCAATAATTACACGTGCATAACTCTTGTGTGCAGCATTGACTTTTAGGCTATAGAGGAGCTTTAGTTGGTGCCACCTAAGCAGTGGAGCAATATTATTAGGTAAAATTATTAGAAAATAAATAAATAAAAACACTATGTTCCATCCTTTTCCAGTTTGCAGCTTTTTAAAATGAACTCTTTGATTCGATGTGCACCCACATCGAATCAAGCATCTCCACTGATTTTAGTGTAATTCTAGACCAAGCCTCAAAGCTTTGAAAATGACAATTATTTATTCTAGTAAACCGTTGACTTGTTTCTTTGGTCTGAAGATGCAATCAACACCATAGGATGACCTTTGAGCCTTGGAGTCATGCTTGCACAAAAAAGTGTTTGTGGGTGAACTTGAGAGAGAAAGAGGCTCCAATGTCCTGCCTCTCATAGGTGGTGGATTTCAGGGAGTTCAATGCTCAAAGATGACAATGTTTGTGCCTATACTTCTGTATATGTCTGTTTACATAATATATGATAACTATCTTTCTTTACAAACTTTAATTAATCTGTCCATCACTCCTTTACTCTACATATCTGCATTTTCTTCGTACATAAGACAACCATTTCCCCTAAAAAGTAAAATGTTCAAATTAAGAATATGGTGAAATATTGACAAAACAACTATTACAAAAAATAACTAAATAAATAAAACCCCCGCTCTTTCCCTTTGGAATGAGCAAGTTAGGAAAGAATGTGATACATTTTTTAAATGTTAAGGGTTCAATAGAAGTGAATCGCTATGTACAGTTTCTGTGACATGCAGTCAGTAACCACAGAAAATAATTTCAACTTTAGACCGTAAAAACAAAGGAAAACAGTTTATCCTATTATAAGTCTATGAGGCAAGGCATTATACTGGAATAAATGCCACAAGATTTAAATTCTTATGCTGGGATTACATCATGTTAGAATTACTGTAATTACGAGGATAAAAAGTGTGAAAGTGACATGACACACAGCCAAGTATGGTGACCCATACTTAGAATTCATGCTCTGCATTTAACCTACTCAAAATCCAAAGTGCACACACAAAGCAATGAACACGCACACTGAACACACTCTCGGAGCAGTGGGCAGCCATTTATGCTGCGGCGCCCGGGGAGCATTTGGGGGTTCGGTGCCTTGCACAAGGGCACCTCAGCCGTGGTATTGCCAGCCCGAGACCCAAACCCACAACCTAAGCCACAACTTCCCCCGATAGCAACTCTTAAGATTGTAATCTGAGCTGTTTACATCCTCGACTTGAGAAATAAATGGTTTCTAAGGGAATGCTCATAACGTGTGCTGTGGCAAATAATTTGATTGTTACACTGAACAACAGTTGAACAAAATGTGGGTTTATTATTTTTTTTAACCAGCCTTAAACTTGTAATTACATTAATGCTGTGAAATATGGATCCTGGATCATTGTTTTAATGGGATGCATATATTTTTACATCTCTTAATTTTTCTTGTGAACCATCTTCCCTCATTCATCCTGTATCTATTCTCCTTTCCATTCTCTCGCTCTCCTTTCTCTCTCTCTGGTAACTATGTTGCAATCCATTCTGCAGGTATATTACAGAGTTTGTAAACCTAGGCAATGTGTCAGCTCTGCGCACATTCAGGGTGCTGAGGGCTTTGAAAACTGTTGCTGTGATCCCAGGTAAGTCCAGCATCCATCTGGGCCAACAGACGGCGCCGTTCGCTGTCTCTCTTTTCACGCTCCTGTCTCTTCCTTCCTCCTCCGTTCGTTTCTCTCTCTTCTCCCGTTAGACAGGCTTTGCGTGGTGTTTTCCTCCCAGTTCAGTGGTGGTGCTGGTGGTAGTGGTGTGTCGTACGTGTTGTGGTGTTGTGTGTGTGTGTTGTGTCATAGTGTTTGTTCTGTGTGTGATCCTCCCTTGTTGCAGATATGTAACAGAGTTTGTGGACCTCGGGAATGTGTCAGCCCTGAGAACCTTCAGGGTTCTACGAGCTCTCAAAACTATTTCTGTCATACCAGGTGAGAACGCGTTTAAACACGAAGGCTGAGCTGCTTCCCACGCCGATGCAAACTATTATTATCATTACCAGTATTACTACTAGTGTTATTATTTTTCTCTCAGTGTTTTTTTTTTTTCACTTGACTTGCTGTACTTTTTCAAGAGGATGCTGCTGGAAGAATACTTTCATTTATGTTCTATTTATGTTTTAATACACAAACAATCAAAAATGGTAGCGATACATTTTTGATAGGCTTTGCAGTCTGCAGTCAAATCATGGAAAAATTACACGCGCTTCCAGTTTTCTGGGATTTAAAGGACTTTATTTATTAAAAACTGCATACGCAACTTGTTATAAATGTCGGCTATTATGACAAAAAGTAGCGTGAATGCCTGAAATATGCATTTAGCCCTGCTAGCAAACCCATCTTAAGGTGCTAGCTGTGTTTTGTAACATGGTCACTAGTTAAGGTGGAATAACAGCTGGTGAGGACTTGACTGAGTTGGTATACCAACTGGTTAAATGTGGTCAAGCAGGTATAATGTTGGTCGAGTATGCCTGACCAGATCAGTTTTAAGGAACTTAGACCAATGAATGGCCAGACTGGAAACCAGGTGCAATGTTTCAAACCACTTTAAGTTGGTTTTAACTTGGGTTTGCAGTTGGGAGATCACATATCCTAGTATGCAGTTTAGTTCTGAAGTACAGTACACATAGACATGAAATGCAGTTGTTATTACACAACCCATATATATATGCATATCCCAAAAAAAGGATTGCTCCTCTGCGTTCTTTATTCAGTATGTCCAGCCTAAGAGTTATTGCATCATAGGACAGATGTCTGTTCTTTGTTATGTTGAGTTTTACTAACAGTATCTATCAGACTACATAAAACTCAACCTTATGACATCTTTAAGGCATATAAACATTAATATGTGCAATTCATATTGTTCAAAAAGCTGGAATAGTTTGTCTTTTGGTGAACATCTCATCAGATTTGTTTAAAAGAAGCTGATGTGATGTATCATGAAGCCAAGGTTTATGGGTAGAGCACTCACTGAGACTGCCAAGCCAAGTTTGACACATTTTTGCTGCATGATGCTTTTGAAGACATCTGCTTTTTTAGTTTGTCTTTCTTTTATTCTGTTTTTATTTTTGGTAATTTTTTTTAAACAAATGGCCTCAAATGTCTGCATCCTTTACACACATGTAGGTTTATATAATTTTGATCTTATTTTTTTGGTAAAATTACTATTTTGTAGGTCCCTCCCTATTCTTAATTCAAAGAACTCGGAGTGGAAAGTAAAACAGAGACATCAGAAGATTTGAGAAGATTTGTGTGTGTGTGTGCATTGTAGCAAGGGGACGAAAAATCAGGAATTGCCAAGTTAACACAATTACACCCACCTACATTAAACACATTCACATTCAGGATTGTCACATTATATCCATTGTTGTAGGCTTCACATGTGAGTATTTAGTTTAGAGAATGCCTTTTTTTTTATTCACCTGGTTTCTCTCAGCTAAGAGATCAGATGGGATAAGAAGACAGGGTTACACATTCTCGGGACATGAACAATTGGTTAAACGGATATTGACACCATGGTGACAAAGCAAATATGATGATGTTACTGCCTTCAGCCTTGGCGTTTAAATGACCTGCATGCCCTTCCTCCCCTTGCCTGTCCTCTCCTCTTCCTCTCTCTGTGCTGGCTCTCTGCATACTGTTTGAGTATGGCACCGCTCTCTTCAGGCAGTGTCCATTTTGCTGATATGTGTTGAATATTGGATGTGTGTTTATCTTTTAAAGAGTGCTCCTCGTGTCTCTCCAAGGTCCCTACACAACCCGTCTTTAGTAAAGTGCTTTTGAGAAAACTGTAAATGTGCATTTTTTGGAAATCTTTTGAGCATTAGCATCTGCAGCATCCCGTTCATTATATTGGCTACTACTTCATTTGAAAGCCCTCTCACACATAAGAAGGAAATACATGTATGACTATATAATCTCTTATATAAAAGCTTTCTTTTTTTCTCTCAGATTAATTCATATAAACATCAATGGAACTTGTATATTGAAACTTAAGAAAATGTTAACATTACTTTTCAATGGCTGGTTATTGCCCTATTATTAGTACATTCTAGCATCACTACTATTAGTATTGATTATATTTAGGGTTAACACTGTCCTGCACTGATTGTGCTACAGACTTGAATGATACATCAGATCTTTTGTTTATGTGTTTGTTGAGAAACTTTCTGAGCAGTGAGATGTATGGTTTTAGTTTTGTGAACAATAAAAATACCTCATAGCCTCATCCTAAAGCAGTGGTTCCCAAAATGGGGTGTGTGGAGTTAAAAAAGAAGGGCATGGCAAGGCAAGATTATCCCGTTTAATATGTTAGTAATTGCCACATCATTTAATAACATATTATATTACCTCAAGATGACTCACCGTCTGTTATCAGTTGTTGTGGTGCTTGTTGTAGAATAATAGACCAATAGATGGCGTGGTTGAAGAATCCGAAATGAGTTGCAGGGAGCTGTGTCAAATTATTAATAAGTGATGCATGGTTCTGCACTCAACATGGACAAGTTTGTGAAAGGACTGTCAGTGCCTAATACAAAGCAGACAATGAATCTACTTCAAACATCCCTAAAACAAAGACAAGCAAAAATGATGAGGCATATCTCGCTCTGAGAATCACCAGTACAATGGTGGGTAATGAAGAGAGACCACAGTGTGTTGTGTGCCTCAAAATATTAGCTTCTGACAGTGTGTAACCAAACAAGTTGAGACAACACTTAGGGACTTCACATCATGAACACAAAGACAAGCCCATTGATTTTTTTCCCAAAAAACCTACTCAACTGTTGTGCAAAACTAAAGTAGCATTTGTGCCTTCATATACTCAGCTCGCCTCATACGAAGTGGCCTACAGAGCAGCTCAGTGTAAAAAGCCATACACTGTAGCTAAGGAGTTAATACTTCAATCTGTTATTGATATGGTTTCAACTATGATCAATAAAGCAATAGTCAGTAACCTAAATGTTATTCCTTTGTCAGACAAAACTATCAGGAGCTGCATTTCTGACATGTCAAAAGATGTAGAGGAGCAGCTTGGTGACAAGATACGAGACAACCATTTTGCTCAGCAGATGAATGAATCGACTGAGAGTAGAAAAAGACTATTTATTGATAACATGTCAGAATCATTGATGCCGATGATTTGGTAACTAAAAGAGAGCCACTGCAGTTGAATTGTTTGTGAATCATTGACACTGATCTGAAATGAGAGGATTGTGTTGGGATATGTACAGATGGGGCTCAGGCAATGGCCGGGAAACGAAGAGGGCTGCAAGCATTAGTCAAGCACGTTTCACCGATTGTGCAGTAGACACACTGTATGATGCACTGGGAAGCGCAAGCATCTAAAGAGATGAGTCCCAACCTGAAAGATGTGAGGGAAGTTATTAGCGCCACTGTAAATTAAATCAGAACAAGACCAGTCAATTTCTCCACTCTTTGGGGAAAGGGGATCTGAACACCCAGCAGTTTTGTTTCACTTTAAGTCCCGTTGACTGTCGCTTGGGAAGGTTTTATCCAGGTTGTTTGAATTGAGATCAAAATCTTCTTGGAGGAAGAGAGAAATGAACTTGCCTGCAAGTTCAACAATAACAATTTTCTCATGAAACTTGCATACTTCAGCGACAGAAGTTTCAGAAAACTTCAATGAACTAAATCTACAGCTAACACACACCTTCCAAAGCTGGCAGATGATATCATAACCATCACAAGAAAACTAGAAAGGGGGAATGTAGACTCATTTCAGAGCTTGAAATCATTCATTGAGGTCAACAAGCTGCAAAAACAAAAACATTTCCAGATCCTTCAAAAATATTACTGGATTCGAGACCCCTTCAAAGCACCACAAGCCTCTAATTTAAGCACAGCAGAAGAGGAACAGTTTCATCGATGCCATCTCTAATGAGGCTTCAGTTTAAGTCCATTACATTAGCTGCATTTTGGGATGGAGTGGAAAAGGACTACTACCCACTGCTAGACAGGAGAGCCCTGGCTGTACTCCTTCCTTTTGCCACATCCAACATATGTGAGGTTTCTCTGCAGATGCTTCAATTAATACAAAGTACAGATCGAAGCTGGATGTTGAAAATGAGCTAAGAGTTGTAACCATACAGCTGCGTCCTTGATTTGAGAAGATCTGCAGCACGAATCAAGCACTGAAAAAAATGTTTAACTATTAAGCATAATTTCTATAGTTTATTATTATTATTATTATTATTTTCATTTTTTGTGCAGAGGCAAGTTTGAAAATCTGTTGAAATTATCTTTTTTTTTTAAATTGTAATTACTGTGTTATTACAATGTTTCAAATATATCCTGTAGGATTTTGCAAGCAAGGTCATGTCTGAGAGTGACTTTATGTCGGTGCATTTAGGATTGAAAATATTTTTCTGTACAAAAGGGGACCCAGGAGAAAAAGTTTGGGAATCACTGCCCTAAAGGAATGGTTGAGTCATATTTACAGATGGAAATACAATCTCATAGTCTTGCAACAACCACCCAGAACCCCTTAGCAATGCACTGGTAACCACCTAGAACTTTCTATTTGTGTTTAAAAATTTAGCACACAAGTCATCTTGCATGGTTCCTGCTGCTAGCATGAATGATACCACAGATCATGTGATTAAAACCTCATTCACTACTTTTCTTGGGAGATCAAAAAAAAAAGAGAGAGAGAGAGAGAGAGAGAGAGAGAGAGAGAAAAAGACCAATACACATATAACAACTTAATAACCCTAGTAACAACCCAGACCAGCCTAGGAACACCATAGCAACACCTGAGAAACCACATAGAACATAACTAGTCAGAATAACTTATGAACAACCTTTACACCCCTAGCATTGTGGTGGTGAGTTTTGCACAAAAGCACCACTCACATTTTCTCTAGAAAAAAAGTAAAACTTCAGTGGCTCATGTGTATTGATGTCAGTTTCTGATTTATTATTTGTAAAATGTTTTGCAAAAATTGTAGTGGGGATTAAGGAGGGACTTCCCCCCCTCAATCTTCTCCTTTCTTCTCCAAGACTGTATAAAATGTGATCCTTGTGTTGCTGTTGTTATTATTACAAACGACATTACACAGAATTGACATTTCAATTGTTTTTCAGGTGATATAATGTTAAACTGATAGCAAACTACACATACATCTATTCACTGAGATACAGACAGATTGTGTGCAGTGGCCGTGTGGAGACGGGAGACTCTTTAAGCTGCCTGTTAAGTGTAAATCATTGTTTTATATAAGTAAAACACATGATTATTTCTTATGGTATATGTGTGTGAGAAAGTAAAGAAAACTAAATAAGTTATGGTGTGGTTGCTTAGGTATCTGAATGTGGATGTAATGCTGAAGTAATATTTTTTTTTTCTTATTCATATATATATATAAGCTTAACACAATACTGTTCAAAATTTTGGGGACAGTAAGATATTGACATTAGTTTTTAAGGCATTAATTATTTTATTTTTCAAGGATGCATTTAATTGATAAATAGTGACAGTAAAGACTGTTCTTTTTACCTTTCTATCCGTCACAGATTCCTGGAAGTTATGTATCACAGTTTCCACAAAAATATTAAGCAGCCATTTTCAACATTGATTGTAATAAAATCAATCAAACCAGCAAATCAGCATATAAGATTGATTTCTGAAGGATCAAATGACACTGAAGAGTGGAGAAAACAATAATTTTAAACTGTAATAATATGTGACAATATTATTGTTTTTACTATAGTTTAGATTAAATACACTTTGCATAAGCGACTGCTTTCAAAAACATTAATAAAATTTCTCTGACCCCAAAATTTTAAACGGTAGTGTACATTGTAGTACAAAGTAGTAAAAACAGTATTGTGTGTGTGTGTGCTCTTGCGCAGGTATGACCATTATCACTTGTGCAGCAGACTATATATTCCTTGTTGTGTTTGTCTCCTCATCTTCCCTCAGGGCTGAAAACCATTGTGGGTGCTCTGATCCAGTCAGTGAAGAAGCTGTCAGATGTGATGATTCTGACTGTGTTCTGTCTGAGTGTATTTGCCCTCATCGGTCTACAGTTGTTCATGGGTAATCTTCGCCAAAAATGTGTCATCTGGCCATTCAACCAAACTGATTCCTACCTAGCCAATGGGAGCAGAGGCTTTGACTTCAATGAATACATCATGAATGAAAGTATGTATAGGCAATGTTCTGACTACAAAGGATAGTTTCTAATACAGCTGCGTTAAGCGGTGCTGTTTTTGGTGATTTTAAACTTTCACATTTTACAAGTCTCTCTTCTCTCTGCTCTTTTCACAGCAAACTTCTACTTTCTGCCAGGCATGCTGGATGCGCTGCTATGTGGAAACAGCTCAGACGCAGGGTGAAGAGTGAAAACATACACAGACAAACACACAATATTCCCAATACTAAATTTAGCAACAATTATTTAATTTGATTTAAGTCTAAATTGTAAAATCTAAATGTTTATTTTCAAATAATAGCACACTTGATGCACTTTCCAATGACCTTTTATTGTTAAGGTATGATCTGTTATACAAAAGCACAAACATATTTGTTATTTGTAGTATAGGGTGTGTGTGTGTGTGTGTGTTTGTGTAGGCGGTGTCCAGAGGGCTATACTTGCATGAAGGCTGGACGCAACCCAAACTATGGCTATACTAGCTTTGACTCCTTTGGTTGGGCTTTTCTTGCTCTCTTCCGACTCATGACACAAGACTTCTGGGAGAATCTGTACCAACTGGTGTGCACTCATTCCTCTAACTCTTGCTCTGTATTTGACTTGCTTCTGGTCCTGTTTCAGCACTAGTTTACTATGATGAACTGGATGATTTTCTTGTTGTGATTTTTTCATTTGACCTCACCATGTTGCATATTTAATATAAAATTCTGGCTACCATACACTTACAGTGTAAAAAAAAAAAAACCTAAAAACCTTTTTAATGTCGAGATTTAGTTATGACAGAATCAGTGTTATTTTAATACCACTGAGATACTGTCATAGTTTTTGTTAATATTTAGTTTTCGTTATATTTAGTTTTTATTTTTATATTTTCATGATCATTTTAGTATTTTGTTGTGTTTTCTCCTTTTTATCAGTTTTTGTTTTATGTCTATGTTTTTAATATTTGATTTGATTTGATTTCAGTTAACATTTTATTTTACGGTTTTAGATTTAGTTAACTATAATAACCCTGGACAGAATTAATTTTTTTGGATTAAATATCCCTTTTATTATTTAAAAACAAGTCAGGTTAATAGACAAAATAACTGTAATTTCTTGAAATTTCTACCCTCAGTTTTTGAACGAGGATATTTTTATCAGGTTTTATTGAACACTGTCCACAATCAGAGAGTTTAGAAGTTTGGAGTGGCACTTAGCTTGGCCAACCAAATTTGGGGGTGGCTTTGGATACGCCCCTGATATTGCATACAGTAAACATATTGCATACTGCAAGAAAGTAGTATGATATTATGCTGCTTCAAATATATTAATAGGAGTTTCTTTCTTTAAGACTCTGCGAGCCGCAGGGAAGACGTACATGATCTTCTTTGTTCTGGTGATCTTTGTGGGATCCTTCTACCTGGTGAATCTGATTCTGGCTGTGGTAGCCATGGCTTATGAAGAACAAAACCAGGCCACTATGGAGGAGGCAGAACAGAAGGAGGCTGAGTTTAAAGCCATGCTGGAACAGCTGAAGAAACAACAGGAGGAGGCACAGGTACACAAATACTGTACATGCATATTACAAGCTGAATTAGTCAACTTCCCTACGCTTTTTTGTTCCTAGGTTCATTCTGTTTCTTGTCCTTTTGTCCCTCATCACTAGGCCAATGCAATGGCAACCTCGGCAGGTACAGTATCTGAGGATGCAGTAGAGGATGACGGAGGAGGGCATCTGTCCCGCAGTTCATCTGAGGTGTCCAAGCTGAGCTCCAAGAGTGCCAAGGAGCGACGGAACCGAAAGAAAAAGTGGAAGAAAGACCAAGAAGAGAAAGGTGACAGTGAGAAGGTGGTAAAGTCAGAATCTGAAGACGGCAGCAAGAGGAGCCGCTTCCGTTTCAGAGACAACAGGCTTGGGAGGAAGGCCTCAATCATTAACCAGGTAAGAGTGGGGTTATTTCAACAGCGGCCCACATAAACATATTTCCTCATGATCTTGTCCGTCTCATGTTAAGTGATATATGTCTTGGCAAGGCAAGGATAGCTTAAATTAATTTCATAAGGAGGAGATCATTATGTTCATTCAGACATTGGTAAAGGAGCAGAGAGATTTAAGAGGTGTTTGTTGTTTACTGTTGTCATCATTGAATTATTCTCTTTGTAAATTTTATCTATTTTTTATCATTTTATCTGTCTATATTAAGATAAAAGTAGCACATAAATACCTTTTTGTGGCTTTTATTCCATGTCTGATAAGACTTTTATGAGCAGATATACGGGTAATTGACATGTCCTATGGTGAGACAAGCTCTACTACTGTACAACTAAAATTATTTTAAACAACGTTTGCTATTTTTTTATACTTGTTATACATTCAGCTTTAATGTCTTTGTTAATTTATATTCCATGGAATATTCATATTTTTAAAAATGCATTTGTCACACCACAGGACCATATAAAATAAACTAGTTAAAACAAAAACAAAAATTTTATATATTTTTTTAATAATTATTATTCATGCAGCTTTTATGATCTTAAACTTATTTGTATTCCATGAAATATTCCCATTTTTTTTAAATAAAATTATCACACCACACCAAAGGACCATTTAAAATGAACTAATTCAAACAAACAAAGTGTTCAAATGTTTTGACTATTTATAGAATATAAATATATACATTTTCCTTTCAACTTACTACACAATAATTCTCAATGCGCAACAAAACCTTAATTATTTCAGCAGACATGTCAATAGACGTGTGATTAATCTTCTTTGAAAATGGACCAGAAATATCATCTTTGAATTATCAAAACTCTTCTTGCACTGGGGCTTATAAATATTTTGTTGAATAAAATGCCCTCTTGAATAAGACCCCCCCCCCAAACATAAATACCACATGGTGTCAGTTAGCAACAACATGTAGCAAATTACAGTTTACTGTTTCCCCTTGAACTTTGCCATGCATGTTTGTTTTGATAGACAGTATTTTATTATTAGAGTTAATGATTTAGAGCTAATCTCTACAACTGTACTCTGCGATTATACTGACATGCTTCTTTTGCAGTCTGTCATGTTGCAATATAAAGCTGATATAACCTCTGGTGTATGCTATCACGGCCCAGTTGAGCCCAGCCCAGTTCTTGATACTACTGTTCTCTGCTCTGTGCAGTCGCTAGCACTTTCTGCTGAGTCATCGTCCATATCACCAGGGTGATTAGACAAAGTGCTTCAGTCTTACACTCAAAGATCAGAAGAAGAGGAAGTGCTCTTACTCAGTGCCCATCTATCTATCACTATAATTCTTTCCATCTCATTCATTGTCTAGCTTTGGGCAGGATTTATGATTGTAGATTTCTCTGTGTGTCTAAAAGCTCAGTTAAATTACTCGAAACTACATCAAACCTGGTGCTTTTGGAGTTATTTAATTTGATTCCTCTGTCATCTGTTCATTTTGTCACCTTTCTCTGGTTTACAGAAGAATGCTTAGCCATTCTGAGGGCAGTAGGAACTCCTGTTCAAGATCTGTCTTATGTTGTTGTGTGGAGATGTGAAGTATGGCATGGAACCCCATACTTTCACTGGTCCTGTGAATTATTTAACCTCTCGCTATGAATCTTTCATCTGATGAGAGCAGTAATATAGTGTGCTTAAGCAGGAAGTTATACTCCTGGGTCCCACCCTGCAAATTCTGCCCAGCTCAACCTCACAACAATGGATAAAAGCACCTTATTAGACAGTCGCTGGTTAAATTGGAAGCTGGTTTCATGACATTAGTTATTACAGTGTGACCCAATATTTTACCCCTTGTAGAGTTTTTTTTTTCTCCTTGGATTTAGCACAGAATGCCACTGATTGTTATGGATATTTAAGTAAAATCATACAATCTCCAAAGGATTTTGCCTTTGTAGCACTGAGGTCTCAACCCTTTACCAGATCAACCCACTTCTCCTTAATGAGTGTTCTGAATTAAATAGTCCCTGCTGCATTTGGGCTTCTTTCTGCTGTACAAAGACTGCAGTGGTCAACCACTCTATTAGGGAGAAGGCTCTCAACCGCACCGCAGAGAAAACGCCTGCGCTAGCAACTAGCATTCTGCATTATCAGTGAATTTCGGCAAACAGTTAGAGCACTATTATTGGTCTCAACTAGAATCTTGGATCATCTGTGAATTTCATATGGGAAGTGAATTTTAGCCAGAAGGGAGCATTCTGCAGTAGGACAAAAGTTTCTTTTTAAACTTACAGTATAAAAATGCACTAAACTTCCGTAATGTTACGTGTTTCCAAGTGAAATAAATAATTTATTGGATTGTGAAGTGTGGGTGTCACAGAATGAAGTCAGAGTGAATGTTAAAAATGATTGCTAAATGTACTTTTGTCATTTCATAAGCTTTTTTTTATTTTTTTTATTCAGCTTTCATTTATTTTTATTTCAGTTTTAGTAATTGCAGTACTTAAAACATATTAAGCTAAAACATATTTTATTTCACTTAGTTGCCAAGGCAACATTTCCAATTAATTTAATACTTACATTGTATTTCAGCTTTATTTTTAACTAAACATGTGATATCCGTCAGCTATTTAGCAATATGTTTAGCATTCACTCTTACATTCAGCTTTATTTCATAACAAAAACTATTTAGAATAGTTACTTTTAGGTAACAATGACAACACTTTACTGTTATTATGAAGAGTATGAAGATAATTAAAAGGTTATGAAGACAAACAGTTATTTCTAATAAGCTGAATTATTGAAAATAAATTAATAAAAATTTTAGGAATGTGCAATGAGACAATAAACATGGTCTGCTTTAATTTCATACGGATCTTAAACATTTATCAGCTTTGGTTCTGTTTTATGAAAGAATAGAGAACAATGGCTCTCTGAATACCAGAAGGGACCTGTAGTTAGCTGTTCAATTATTCATTTAATGACTTTGGTCAGCGGTTTTGCTCTCCATGTTTCTGAGTCACTGTTCGGTTAGAAAAATTATTCGAAAAATTGGATAAATCAGTGCAATGCAAATGCCTTTTTTCTTCTCATGTTTATATAACACACTTGCTTCTTACACACACTGAAGATTTCCCGTTCTCATGTGTGCCGTCCTTTTTTTTATAGTCCCTGTTGAGCATCCCAGGCTCACCCTTCATGTCCCGCCGCAGCAGTATATTCAGCTTCAAGGGCTCGGAGAACGAGTTTGCAGACGATGAACACAGCACGGTCGAGGAGAGTGAAGACCGCCGCGGCTCCCTCTTTGTCCCGTACAGGCGCAGCAGCTACAGCGGCTACAGTCAGGGCTCCTCACGCATTAACCCACTGGCCCACCACCCAGGGTGCAAGAGAAACAGCACAGTGGACTGCAACGGCGTGGTGTCTCTGATCGGAGCTGTGCCCAGCCGGCTACTGCCTGAGGTGAAAATAGATAAGGCAGCTTCAGATGACAGTGTAAGGACGTCCACAGGGGGCAGGTTCAGAGTATAGGCATGACAAGAGTGGCCGATTATGATTCCAGTTCATATTCTTCCTCTCTTTCCCTTTTCGTTAACCCCATTTTGACTCTGTCCTTCTAAGTCTCTCAGTTTCTAGTCTGTCTGTTCCCTCTCTACTCCTCAACAACCTTTCTTGTCTCTATTTATTTATTTTTATGGCAGTCCCACTCCCTGCCATCACTCTCCCTCTGTGAATGGCATGGTCAATCAAAAAAAAAAAAAACTGAAACAAGATACTTGTAATATTACCATTCCTTCATGTCAACCATAATCTCAAATATGTAATTTTGTAAAGGTTTCCCCCTCGATTGTTTTTCCCCCCCCTTTTTTTCAGAATTTCAGGACCACTCTGCTTCCTCCAAAAAAGTGTGATGCAAGAAAAACCTATCCTAACTTTTCCAATAACAGCAGTCTGCCTCATTTTAGTTAGCATGGTGGATTGACATCCTTATACTCTCTTTGCCTTCTCCTCCTGTGTGGGAAGCATGATTTTGTGCCCAGATTTCACCCAAATTCATAGCATGCTGTTTCAGACCTTCAACTAAACAAGCTACTGTCACCAAGTAACTGCATTGTAAAATCTAGATGATCTTTGGAACTGAACGTAACAGCGAAGATAAACAGATAAACATTGCCTTGACCAACACCCACAATACCAAGTGAATATATATTCAAGATACTTTTCTAATGGCAGTGAAAACTGGGCCTTAAGCAATGTGTGAATTTCTTTTTGCATGATAATATTTGCTGGAGAGCAAGTAGGCAACCTTTTCAGCAGCTAGTAGTGATGAATAGTCTTGTAATTGAAATAAATAAATAGGTGTCACTCATTCACAATTTCAGATGTAGATAAAATCTGTATTTATTTTTACTGTTAAATGTCTGTAAGAGAATTAGTTATAGTAGGTCCATATGCCATTGTCATAGTAAAGCTAGTTTGAAAAGAGTTTAGGTACAACACTTTACAGTGTGGTTAAGAGAGAGACAATCTACATAGAAATGCATCAGAGAAATGAACTATAAATGTTAAGAATGAGTTGCAGGTTCATTCGGGCTTGTGTTTTTGTCAGCATGTGCATGTGTGTTGGCATGGGTTTAAATGTTTATTGAAAGAAATCCCGTCTCTGATTGTTTTTTGTCTTTCTCCACCTTATGTCACTCTTGTCCACAGGCCACCGAGGTGGAGGGAAAGAGAAAACACTCAGGTTCTCATATGGTGTCAGTGGACCAGCTCAATACTTCCTTTAGCCGGAAAGAGCGAGCCAACAGTGCAATGACTGTTGTCACCAACACACTGATGGAAGGTATTGTGTAACATCTGTCTGTCTGTATTATAATGTTGCCAAAACATAGTAAAAATATAATAATATAAAATCAGTGATCATAAAACCATTTTATAGTTCCATATAGATTCATATTAAATTTTTCCTTACTCATAATATAGTTCTCAACATATTCCTCTTTTCCTTATTATTTTTTTGTCACCACAGAGCTGGAGGATTCTCAGAGAAAATGTCCACCCTGCTGGTATAAGTTTGCCAACATTTTCTTAATATGGGATTGCTGTCCAATTTGGATAAAGCTAAAAGAGATAATGAACCTCATAGTGATGGATCCATTTGTCGACCTGGCTATCACTATATGTATTGTGCTGAACACAGTCTTCATGGCCATGGAGCATTATCCCATGACACCACACTTTGAGGAGGTGCTTTCTGTTGGAAACCTGGTAAGACTGTGTGTGCGTTTCTTTTTATTTTCATAGTTTGTTCTTTTTTATACAAATGACCAATGCAAAACTCAACTGATTGCAAAAAAAGAAATGGCTTTCTAACTGATAGCATCTTTGTGATTTTGTTTCACCAATGATTATGATTCTGGACATTATACTCTGTTTATTGCAGAAAGAATACCTGATCAAATGTAATTAATTATGCACCATGAGTGGCACATTATTTTTAATGGATTTATATATTTTTAATTATATTATACAATTTTAAGTTGATACAAAACACAAATATTCTGACTCCTTTCAATAGCTATGACAATGTGCTTTCGAATATAATTATTTGATACTTTTCTTAGCAAATGTTTGTATGTATATGTTTGATTAATTGCTATGTCATTTTATTAATTGAATTGCAATTTTTAATTAATCGACAGCCCTAAATTCAATCGTTTCCTTTTTCAGTCCTGACCCTTTCTCCCCATTTCTGTAATGAGCAGAAACATTATACCACATTTGTGCCACATTTCCACTGATTTCTACTCAGTGTCTGATGGACCTGCAATGAAAATGCAGAATGCATTAAACCAGTATTTCTCCATTGTTCTAGTTTCTTCTACCTTCCACCACCCATCCATTGCTTCTCGTATCCAATTTAGTGATCTCACAGTATTCATGCTACAGGCACAATCAATGTTTGTTGTTTGAGTCATATTAATGGTATTTTTATTTGTTTTCTTTTTATCTCAGGTGTTCACAGGCATCTTCACAGCTGAAATGTTTGCCAAGCTGATAGCCATGGATCCATACTACTACTTCCAGGAGGGCTGGAATATCTTTGATGGCTTCATTGTGAGCCTGAGTTTGGTGGAGCTGGGGCTGGCTGATGTAGAGGGGCTGTCTGTGCTCAGATCCTTCAGATTGGTGCGTTATTAGTGAAGACATTTTTATACGATATAAATTACGATGCAATACATTTTATTAGAGATGTAAACATCACTCGTTCCTAGGATTTGCATGCTCCCTTCTTATACCAACACTAAACTTTTAAGCGGTAGAGTAAAATGTCCCTTAATTTCTGATTCCGAACCTTTTGTGAATCCCAAACTTCTCTCTCATACAGCTGAGGGTGTTTAAGCTTGCTAAATCATGGCCCACGCTGAACATGCTGATCAAGATCATTGGTAACTCGGTGGGAGCTTTGGGAAACCTGACCCTGGTGCTGGCCATCATCGTCTTCATCTTTGCTGTCGTGGGCATGCAGCTGTTTGGGAAGAGCTATAAAGACTGTGTGTGCAAGATCGCCGCAGAAACCTGTGAGCTGCCCCGCTGGCATATGAACGACTTTTTTCACTCCTTCCTTATTGTGTTCCGGGTGCTGTGTGGAGAGTGGATTGAAACCATGTGGGACTGTATGGAGGTGGCTGGACAAACAATGTGTCTCACTGTATTCATGATGGTGATGGTCATTGGAAACTTGGTGGTGAGTTTTACAGTTCTTCTCTGCTCAGTTACTTTCCCATGTTGCAGTTCATCCTGCTTTTTTGTCACTATTTCTTTCCTCACTGTAAGGAACGTCCTGCGAGACTGTAGGGTGTCCCACCTGTCATTTTGTGGTTCAAACAGTATTGGGGGTAACACATTACAAGTAACGTCATGTAATCAGATTATTTTTGTCAAGTAGCTAGTAACGGCAGTTACTTTGTTTTTCCATTTAATGACTGACAAGTCTCCTGTTCCCATATTGGGAGAAATCGGAAGAACAGAGGAATTTTGTGCGCTGTGTGAACATGATGTAGTTCTAGACTAAATGTGAATGTGCATTAATTTATCCCACTCGCAAAAAAAAACTGAATTAATTACAATTAATTAAAACAGGGAAATGCAAACTCAGAATATGATGCAAACCTGCAATAATTAAATATGTTAAACAACACAAATGTATCAAATCCCATTTTATAAACTAATTTCTTTGCTGCTGACCTTTGATGACCAGTTCAACCAATAAGCAAAAATTAATTTAGATAAACTAACAATTGTGCTTGTTGTTTATTGTTTTGTTTTTTTTATGGTTGAAGAGTGTTCTTCTCATGTGTTCTACTGTACAGATGTGAATTTACTTTTCCTTCAGAGGTTTATTCATTACACTTTTTGGTGTGAAAGGGCTTTTACCTTTGCTGTAAATAGAACTTCTTATATTAAATTTAAAATTAAAATTACATTTATGCATTTAGCAGACACTTTTATCCAAAGCGACTTACAGTGCATTCAGATTATCAATTGTTACCTATCATGTGTTCCCGGGGAATCGAACCCCCAACCTTACGCTTGATAGTGCAACACTCTACTAGTTGAGCTACAGGAACACTCTATTAAAAACAATCAAGCCCTGCTCATATTTAAAAATTAATGCAAAAGTAACGCAAAAGTAATGTAATGCATTACTTTTCATAAAAAGTAACTAAGTAACGTAATTAGTTACTTTTTTAGGGAGAAACGCAATATTGTAATGTATTACTTTTAAAAGTAACTTTCCACAACACTGGGTTCAAAAGGATGTTTGCGGGACTCATTGGGGTTTGCACAAGTCACATAAGGGGAGGGATTGAGCATGGTTGGACCAAAAAATGACAAATGGGTCAGCCTATTGTCTTGTGGACTTCAAGTCTTCATCATATGGAAAAGCTAAAGCGATGCTCTTCTCTTGATCAGGTGCTAAACCTATTCTTGGCCTTGCTGCTCAGCTCCTTCAGTGCTGATAATCTGGCAGCCACAGACGATGACGGTGAACTGAACAACTTGCAGATTTCAGTGATCCGCATTAAGAAGGGTATCGCTTGGTTCAAGATTCACGTACGTCTCTTGGTGGCCCACATCCTGAAGAAGAAACCTTTGGAAGATGATGACAAACCTCTTGATGATATGTATGACAAAAAACTCAACCTCATGGGTAACCACACTGGTGTTGACATCAAATGTGGCGATCTAAACTACCCCAAGAATGGCAATGGCACTACAAGCGGCATTGGAAGCAGTGTAGGAAAGTACATAATTGATGAGGAGCCCATGTCCTTCATACACAACCCCAACCTAACTGTACGGGTTCCCATCGCTGTGGGAGAGTCAGACTTTGAGAACCTCAACACAGAGGACTTCAGTAGTGAGTCGGATGTGGAAAACAGCAAAGATGTGAGTATTACTGAAGTCCCTTTTAAGGAAAGTCAATTCACTTGGTTTCCATATTTGAAATGCCTCCAGGTAGTTATTTCTGCGATGCAAGGCCAACTACTATCTACTTGAATGAAGAAATCCTGAAATCTTAAGAAGTCCTTGACCAATTCACATTTGAATAACATATTTAAAATCAGCAATACAATCTTTCATGAACTGTGCTATAAATCTAGTTTCTGATGCTGTAATAACATTAAAAAACATATATTTTAAGGTCCAACTTAAGCACACTAAATGTTCCTTTAAGAACTGGAGCTTCGAAGTTCTAATAAGGCAGCTTTAATGCGCTGTTTCGTATATACTGTATAAAACCAAAGCAGCATCAGAGTTGCCTTATTTATACTTTAATGCGGCATTGGATCTTTGTAGAGAATTTAGAGGCAACACTGTCTAGGACAACTTTTGACTTTCCTTTGTATTTTTAGCTGGTTACAAGAGATAAAAATAGTTGTTTTTAATTTACTGTTGAAGGAAACTCATTTTGGATTGAAAATATTTATTCTACAATCTCAAAAAGGTTATTTATTGTAACATTTTAGTAAATGTCCTTATACTACAAATAAATGTGTGTGTGTGTGTGTGTGTGTGTGTGTGTGTGTGTGTGTGTGTGTGTGTGTGTAAGTTAAAGTAAACCAGAGGAAAATTGTATATAGCCCATACAGTATTCTTTGAGGAATTGAAAATGGCTTACTGCTGCTTACTGTACAGAATTCACAAGGATCATCATTTTGAGCCCATGTTGCTTTTTGCATCATTTCACTTTCAGAAGCTGTTGGCTTATGTACTCTGGCAGATAGACTTTCTTTTCCTGGCACAATGCAAATGCTTGTGAAACATTTGATTGCATCTTTTTAGATATTTCCTAAGGCCATATTATGGCTTTTTGATTAAAGATGACTACTCTATTAATAAAATGCCAAAAGAAGGCTTCCTGAGTCCGTAGATCATGACAGAAATAAATAACAACGTGTTCACACTTAGAGAAGCAAGCTAGTCATTTATATTTTGTGTTTGATACTTTGACAAATGCATTATACTCAAATGCAAATACATGAATGAATTCAATGATGAAAACCTTTATTTTGGGAGTATGATCAGATTATGGTGATATGTGTTTGTAGAGCGTGACTAGATGAAGTCAGTGTCAGTAGTTGATTACAGGCTGCAGATTCCAGCAGTATGGGTGGATTAAGGCTTTGCAGGCAGTATAAGAATGTTGAGTTGGGCTGTTCCTGTGATTTATTGCCTTGCTGCTTCTGCTGAGTGCTGAGCCACTCAGCCAAAGAATAGATGCAGTCCAGCACCAGATGATGTAATGTTTTTCCTTTGCATGTGTGTGTTTGTACACGTGCATTTGTGCGTAAGGTTCAATAAAATCAGGTTATTAAATCTGAGGTAACAAGAGAGCAACAAAGAGCATAGCCAGCCACTAAAAGTTAATACTGTTATATTTCTGTTTTAGCATGCTACCAGGCATAATAATGAACGTGAAAACAATGTCAGTGATCTCTTGTCATCCGAAATCATATGTAATTCATAATGTCAGTTTACCTATGGCCCTCAAAGTGAGGATCAAGCGTGAATTCACATGAATTGAGTAATATTGAGAACTGAATAAGAAAAATAATGCACTTTTTTAATAGTTATATTTGATATTAGCACACATTTACATTAATACTGAATCTCCTGTCATTGTCCTGGTCTCTGTGCAAAGACTGGGTCACCTTGACCCAGTTTAGACGTAACGGATCTAGTACGGCTGAACTATCCATGCTATACTGTACATCTAGCCAGTGGCATCACAGTAAATCATTCCTGTTAGCCAATCAGGGCACCCCTGGTTGAGCCTTTATTTTTGATTGGCTAGGCTGGGTCAGGGAGGACTGCAGTGGTGGTGTGTAAGGGTTGTTTCACTTTATATGCTTTAAACTGCTGATGTGTGTGTATGTGTATTAACGATTCAGGTTTTATAAAACTGCTGTGTCATCCTGGCCTGCTATCATCAGGGTCAGGCTTTTCCAGTAGGCTGAGGAGTATTTTTTTTAGTGTTTGTATGTTATAATCATGTGTGTGTGTGTGTGTGTGTGTGTATTATTTTTAAATTATGGTAGGTGCTTGCAGTAAGAGAGAGTTTGATGACACTGCACAAGGCTTATACGTCACATTTATGCTTCCTGGTAAAAATGTCATATCATATCATATCATATCATATCATATCATATCATATCATATTATAATAGCCAATGTAGACACACTAACATTTAATACGAAAACTTTTAATAAAATAATAATCAGAAACAATGAGACCTATTTTTCTGTGTCTGAATGATTGTTATCATATTAGTATAAAAATGTGTATAATAATAAAATTAATATAAAAAAATTGTATGTATCACATTTACCACATGCTAGTAGTTTCAGTTTCACATAAAATTTGTTTTTAATGTATGTTGTTTATAATGAATGCCTCTACAAGTTATGTTTGTTTTATACTAATATTTTTTATTTTTGTTCTGAACAAAAATAAACTTGTTGAGTGAGTAAAATATGCCGTTATAGCGTTTTTATCATTTTTATTATTATTATTATTATATATTTTTTACAGGATTTTTTTTACATTTAGGGGGTAATAAAATTTGACTTACCCATTTTTTTTTCCTTTTTTTTTTTTTAACTTAATGCGACCTATAGTCAAATGCGACTTATTTTCCAGAAAACAGAAAATTATATTATGATGTTATGTTGTTATATATGGACATCATAGTTTAACATAACTTTCAGATTATTGTTTATTTTCAAATAATAATCAGAAATATTATTATTATTATTATTATAACAATAAATATTATGTGATGTGCCGTACCATAATATGTAACAAAAAAGGAAATCAATACTCAATACCTGATCACAAGAAAGTCATTAAATACAGTCTGATTTGCATATGTAGGCCCTAGATGATAGGTTTCAACCTTGTTAATTCAGTTAATGTTGAGTCAAGGTTAATTTTTTCTTGGGTAGAGTGAATCCTAATTAAGCTAGACATCCAGAAGAACAATGAAGGTCAGAGCTGTCTGGCCTCAGCTTATAACTAGTAGGTTACATTTTTTGACTCACTGCACTGTCATGTTCAGGTATCAATTTATATTGCATCAGGTTTTCACTTTGTGTTGACCTTGTTTGTGATTATCTGTAATTTTTTTGGAAAGCTGTTGTTGAAATAAATAGATCCAATAAAAGTGGAAGGATGAATCAAAATAAACCAAATTTTCATTGATGCATATTTGTGATTTTATTTTCCTTTAGCTGGATGACACCAGCTCTTCAGAGGGAAGCACTATCGACATAAAGCCTGATGAGGAAGAACTGGCTGTAGTGGAGGTTGTGGAAGAGTACTTAGACCCAGAGGCATGCTGGACTGATGGTGAGCAATGCATGCATCTGTCAATAGTTTGAATTAATTACAATTAATAAATCAAATGTATAAATATTTGCTGAGAACAAATATGTAATTAATTGTACAAAATAAACATTAAACTGTATATACTGTACTGCACATTTAATGTTCACTAGTAAAGCAGTACATTTGTTTTAGCTTTAGATAAGAAAGCATACATTGTGAACATCGATTTGATTTGATTTGATGTGTGTTCAGTATATGTGTAATATGTTTTTCAGCCTGCGTGGCACGGTACAAATGCTGTGACGTGCCTATTACCGAGGGCTGGGGAAAGTACTGGTGGTTTCTGAGGAAAACTTGCTACCTTATTGTTGAACACAACTGGTTTGAGACACTCATCATTTTTATGATTCTGCTCAGCTCTGGAGCTCTGGTGAGGTCACACACATGCACACAAGTAGAAACTGATTTTATTTGCTACTATTCTCTTAAAAGTGCTAAGATGTAAATCACATTCCATGGATGCAGTACACAGGTGTTCAGTTCATTTTATTAAAGAATTTGAAGCATATATTTCATGTTGTAAATTAATAAATAAATACATTTCTTTAATTTATTGGCAATATTTATTGATAACCAGAAACCAGCATTGATACCAAACTTGCTATCTCCTACTTAGTGGCTGCTTAATTTAGTCTAAATTTATTAAATGTTGTTAATTTATATATTTTTTATGTTGTTATTTGTTATTTAATAAATGCATATTTCTAGACATGTATTTAACATGCATTTAGAGTACTTTACATTGGGGTTACAACAACATGAAATATTTAGTTCTGGTGTTTACATATTCTGAATGTTAAGCTTCTTTTTTCATTTACCTTTGTTGAAAAAGAGGGGGAAATATATATATATATATATATATATATATATATATATATATATATATATATATATATATATATATATATATACACACATACATTTTTTGAAAGAGTTCTAGGGCATATTTTACATGCAGTTTGTTTAAAGTGATTCAGATAACCTTTATGTGTGTTGCAGATAAATTAGTTATAAAATTTTCTATAAATTAGATAAAGAGTAGAGACCTCAAAAATGTCCATTGATTTTTGAACATCAGTGATAAAGATTTGCAGAAGCTGAAAGAATTAAAGACTGAGATAAAGATTCTGAAATAGGATCGGACGATACATGGGCACAGTGTAGATATCTCAACCTTTCACCATATATTTGTGCAAAACTAATGCAATTTAATGCTAGTGCAGGTAGATTTTAATGTGATTGAGGAGGCATAGCATAATGTGTGATATATGATCTATGCAAGTAGCTAATGGCTATCACTATATTGCACTGTACCGGCTCCTGCACCTCAGCAGTCTGTCTAGGGGCTGCAGTATCTCATGTCTGCTGTTAGGGACCGTAGCCAAGTGCTGCAGAAATGGACGCACATGCAGACAATTCTGCTGCCTCTCTCACAGCTACTGTTATAGATCGTGCCCGCTAAAGTGAAAGTGCAAGCTAAAGTAAGTGGGGTTGCAGTGCCATCCTTTGGTGATGTCAGGGACTGAAAGTGCTTGTGGGAAATATGCAGTTGAGAAATCTTCAATTAAACAAACTAATTGAAAATAATTTTGACAAACATGCATCAAGATTTAGTTACCATAATTGATTTTGTAGCCATTAGAAAGAAGAATTGAACATTCAGAAACACTGTGCTAATTAAATGTTTTGTTTCTAAGGCATTCGAGGATGTATACATCGAACAGAGGAAAACCATCCAGATCATTCTAGAATATGCAGACAGAGTCTTCACATACATTTTCATCCTGGAAATGTTGCTGAAATGGGTGGCCTATGGCTTTGTCAAATACTTCACAAATGCATGGTGCTGGCTGGACTTCTTCATTGTGGATGTAAGTAACTTACAGTAATACCCATAAATCACAGCTGTTATCCCTTGCACTGCCTCACATCAGATGGGTTATTTTGCAGACATATGCAGTAGTTTTCAGTTTTTCATGGTGCATTGTCAGTCCTTTTGGGGATTAATTATATTATTCTCAATACAAACAAACATGTTTTTCTATTCTATTCCTTTTGGTCCTTGTGGTCTGCTCTGAGGTCAGTGGTCATTGTCTTCAGACTGATCTTAAAATTAGATTTGATCTTCACCGGTAGAGTCCTCGGGTGTTGAGGCGCACTCAATTTAGTGTTTATTAGTCATGTCTCAAAATATGTATACTAATAACATTATTATTATTACTTCTTCTTTATTTTCTCTGATTATTATTTATTCTTGATCTAATGGGAATAAAATGTTAATGTAAAGCAGAAATGTACAGAAACATTGTTACTAGTGACACTGTTACCTTATTTTATTTGAAGATATATATGATGCATTTCAATGTATTTCCCCTTTTCATAATATAAACATTAGAATCGGCAAAAAACGACTTATTGTGAATCCTAGGTTTACGAACAGAACCCAGATTTTTACAACTTAATTGTATCATTTTACATCTATCATAGATGATTCTTTTAGTTGAAACCACATAGAAAAATAAGCAAGTTCCCATACATACGTTTCAAATTATTTTAGCATTTTTTAAATGAAAGTTAATGCAATTATTAATGTTAGTTCATTATGGAATACTTTTGAATTTATTTATATGCTAATATTATTAAACTCTCACAAAAAAAATCACTTTTTCACTTTGGCTCCTTGCTTTTTTTTTAATGAAATATGTACATAGACATACTTGTAAATTAACTTGATAAAATAGGTCATTCTGAAATGGTTGACATAGTGATGATGTCAAGACAGTGAACATGTCTAAATGACATTTATATACATAGCCTATTTTGGTTTGCAGCCACTTGGCAGTGCCCATTGTATGTTTGACTACATATCTAAGTCCTAAACGAAAGTGTTTCTGATTGCTAGTTATTGTCCTTGACAGGCACTGTAACCTTGTCTCTCTATAGTGCTGATGGACACAGAGGGCCTGAGGGGGCATAAGAGGGCCGTGAAATGAGGGGCCAGGGTAAGGTCTCTGCTAGGACTCTCTTGTTCTTTTACAGGAGTTCCTCTCTCTCTCTGCCTCCTTACTCTCCCAAACCGCCCTGTTATCCTAGTGACTCTCGATTGGTCTCGTGTGTACCGTACGCGGTTGGTGTTTGTACGTATTGTGCGTATCTTGTGTGTACAAAGTACAGTGAATGTGCTTGTAAGTTTGTTCACACCTCTTCTCTAAATGTGTCCCTTCACCCCTTTTTGTATTTCTCAACCAAAAGTTTCCTTCCAGGTTTGCTGTAAGCTGCTTTCCGAGCTTCGTCTGCCTGTGATACCAAAAACGAATCGCATACTAAGATCAAAATTCAAACATTTGGGTCACCCAATATACAGTACCTATGACTGGTTTACCTATGACTGGTTAACCCCATGTTTAACCTAAATCTCTCTCCTTCTCTCTCTCTCTCTGATGTTGAATACACGTATATGCATACATACATGAGCAAGCCCTTCTATATGTATGTATATATGTGTTTACTGCCTCTCCAGCTCAGTGTCAACGTAGGGTCCTCTCTCTTTCTCCTTGATGTCCTCCTTGAGTCTAACACTTTGGCCCATCTCTTTCTCTCTTCCTCCCTTCCTCTTTCTCTCTTTGTATAGGTGTCTATAGTCAGCCTTATAGCTAATGCGCTGGGCTACTCAGACTTGGGCCCCATAAAGTCCCTGAGGACTTTGAGGGCTCTCAGGCCCCTGAGAGCTTTGTCCCGGTTTGAGGGCATGAGGGTAAGATCCAGGGCTGCCCTATGCATGCCAGTCACTCTGTGAGAACACGACTGCATGCCGAAAACCACCATTGTGCAGAAAGCAAAACCACAGCTATATAAAGTATAAGCAAACCTATCAGGATTCTGGAAATCCAAATAACATTGTTTTGGCTAGACTTATCCTTCAAGTGCATGTATTTTAAAACTCTCTGCATGGAAAACCTTTTCAACATTGCGTCATGATGCAGCTGAAATATGAAGATTTAGCTTCCTTTTATGGATTTCTTAGATGTCAAGAAGCATAATGAAATTCCTTTTGCATTCAACTGACATCGCAAATAATCTTATAGCAACTTTTGGGGAAACTTATGGTTTTTAGAGTAAAGAAGAGAGGGGATATTATGTGAAGCTGCCTCATCACCACCATTCATTTCTTTTGTTGGGTTTTTATTTGAAACAACATAACTACCATTCATGCAACAACATTAATTAAGGCCTTTTTGTGATGTTTATAGCATCCATATGCTTTAAAGCAGCACTATGTAACTTTTGGCACTCTGGCGGTTAATAAACAGAAATGCAAGCATCCCCCGGCAGTGCATTCTAACCGGAGTCACTTCTCTTAAATTTATGTCTATGACAAAAACGTGGGTTTGAAGATGAATTCATGATGTACTCGCTCAGTATATCCATTTTTTAATTTTGGATACTGAAAAAGTTACATAGTGCTGCTTTAAAGGACTATCACTGTTTCACTGTTTCTCTCAAAATACCTCTGCCATTTTCTAAAGTCGTCCTCCAGCCTGAACCCCTAGTTCCCATGCTCTGTCTTCATCCTGCTCTTTTCTAAACCAATTCCTCCAGTCAAAACAGAACAATGTGTAAAAATGCCATGGCATACCTATTCAGTTTGTCTGATCATTTTTCTCAAGGTGTTTAATTATAATGTATTCTGGTTTTGGTTATGATGGCCATATGTTTGGATTTAAGTATAGTATTCGCTATAAAAGACATATAAAAGAGAGCATTTTTATGCATCAATCATAGGCCAGTAATGGAATATGGGAAAAAAGTGATTTATGTCAAAAATGCATAATTTTCAGTCATTTAAGCCAAATTTGAAAGACTAATAGATAATGTTAATGAAAAGCAACATCAGAAGTCAGCAGCTTCTAACCCTAATGCTAAATAATTATTTGACTAATGGAACTTGAATATAACTCTTTATCTGCATTAATACTAGTTTCTTGTATAGGCTAATGGTTTGTCTTTTTTCTTTTTTCTTTTTCTTCCACCAAAGTACTGCATTACTGTTTTTTGTATCCACTCAGTTGTTCATAATCTTGTTTAATCTCTTTGCCATCGCATATCATGTAGAATGCATGTTCTTGAAGGTGTAAGAATAAAGTCATGTTCCCCCCTTAGTTGTTTCGTATCTAATCTCTGAGATTGTGTAATTATCTCATTGACTTGTGTATTTAGTAATGCTAATCATATTTATAAATCATATATATATTTATATTCACTGATTGCCTGAATGCCTGGACTATGGGAGTATGTACAGGTCAAATTTCCCTACCTGAGAATTATTCGTTTTTACTTATTTTTGAGAAATATATCTTTGATACTGTCCCTTTTGATAAAATCCCTACACTTTGTTTGTAGGATCACTAATTAATGAGTTAGTAAGATTGTTGATATAGTTAATTTTATAGATGGGGGTGGGGGTGGGGGGGGCATGGCTGCTGCTAGGATTGAGGCCCTGCATGCACCATTATTGGCTAACCATTTCTGACATCACCCAACCAGATGACATGTGCTGACATCACAGCTTTTGTGTGTACCATGAGTGAGAGGTGATTGGGAGGGTGGGAGTCTTCCTCTACAGTGTCTACCTTAACATTTTTACCACAAATGTGGCAGGTATTTTCTCTAAATATCTGTGTTCTTTCTTGACACTAAGTGGTATACTGGTATGGCAAGAGAAAAAAAAATTGGTGGTTATTTATTAATGTATCAGTAATAATAAATCAAAAGTGGCAATGGTTTACAAATTGAATTCCACTTTTCCAGTGGATACTGAGGCTGTTTTGCTTCTGCTTGTTTCTTACTACTTGAGACAGTTGTCAAGCATAATTGCTACCCATTCTTATTTTAAAAAAACATAGACTCATCACATTTAATATAATTCTGGATTCTTAAGATTATAGAATATTTGAAAATAATACCTTTTTTCCAATCATCGAATGGGGAACAATGCTGGCTTGCAAATAAGGTAGCAAGTGAATAATGTGAAGCAGATAGAAGCAGAGCATGTGAAATCCAGCATGCAGCTCACAGACAGAGAAAAAAAAACACTTTTACTATCCTGCATATTTGAACCTTGGTGTGATAAAAACTGCTAAAAGTTCAATTTAAATCAAACATTTAATCAGAATAAAGAATTTTCTTGTATTTTATCTGTATAACCTTTGCCACTTTAATTTACATAATTTCTGTTTGGGGATCAAGCCATACCGGTTTACATCATCTTAGTGCTGTCATCTTTAGATTCTATGTTAAGTTACAATACATTTGTGTATTTATCTCCATGCTCTTACTGTGTAATTACAGTAGATGCATAGACATTGATCAACAAATGACCAGATATTACTACAATTTATTTGTTATTAAACATTTATCAGTAAAATAAATGTAAATAAATGTTGTTCTAAAAGAGATTCATTTACCTTTTTGTTCATGAAAAAATATGTAGAGGTGGAAAATTGGATCGCTTTCAAAAGAGCTTGAAGATATGCACATTACATGTTTAACGTAAGAACATCAGAATAGCTCAATTTTACTCTAACACCCACTTTCTCTATCTCTCTGTTTATTTTTTATTTCTCTCTCAAACATTCTATTGAAATCCATCCTACTTTTTTGCCCACTTCTCCCAATTGTTTTCCTTTTTTTTTTTGTCCTATAGGTTGTCGTGAATGCTTTGGTGGGTGCCATTCCCTCCATTATGAATGTGCTGTTGGTGTGTTTGATCTTCTGGCTGATCTTCAGTATTATGGGTGTCAACCTGTTCGCTGGGAAGTACTATTACTGCTTCAACGAGACATCAGAGGAGTATTTTGACGCTGAAGTTGTCGACAACAGGACAGAATGCTTTGCACTCATCAATTCAAACCACACAGAGGTTCGCTGGAAGAATGTGAAGATCAACTTTGATAATGTGGGCGCAGGTTACCTGGCACTCTTGCAAGTGGTAAGTCATCTCACATCTTTTGTGTATCAGTTGTTTAAATACCCACCATACCAACACAAGTTTCTTAATAATTAAACTCTTAAGAGGATAAACACATAGTACCTTTGTTACTGTGCTTAGATTTGAGTTTGGTTTCTTTCTCCGTATGACTTAGGCCACATTTAAAGGCTGGATGGACATCATGTATGCTGCTGTGGATTCCAGAAGGGTACGGATGTGTCTATAGTGTGACACTGTTTGCTCTTGATTCAAGTGAGTCAGTTTTTGCTTATTGCTGCTTTCAGGTTGAGGACCAGCCCATCTATGAAGACAACATCTACATGTATATATATTTTGTCATCTTCATAATCTTTGGGTCCTTCTTCACTCTGAATCTCTTCATTGGTGTCATTATTGACAACTTCAACCAACAGAAGAAAAAGATAAGTGTTCTCTCTTTTCCCACCACTTATAGTGCTGACCTCACCTACATTTCTTCTCTGTCCTTTGCACTTTTTTTTATTTTATCTCCTATTCTGTCCGTATTTTTGCAAGACAGGCTTTCAGTTTTGTGCTCAATGGTGAAATCTCTACAGCCACAGTGTGCAATGCTGTGGGTTTGTATGGGCCTGTGCTCCATGTGAGCACATGTGGTTGAGGAAGATTGTCAGGTTGTAACCAGTCTTTTTTGTTTGTGCCTATACTTTGGAGGTCAGGATATCTTCATGACTGAAGAACAGAAAAAGTACTACAATGCTATGAAGAAACTAGGCTCAAAGAAACCCCAGAAACCCATCCCTAGACCTCTGGTATGCAGACAGATAAGCATTTAGATCTGGGTTGCTACACATATCTGGTCATAGTGAGAGACCAATAATGGCATATTTAAGCATGTGTATTCTTTTTATATCAAGTTGATAAAAGAAGCATATGGCATAAAATGCAATCGCAAAGGAAATTTAAATGCAAAAAGTTGCATTTAAAAAACATTCTTATGGTTGCATTCAGCTATATTTTAAATATAAGTTAAACAGTTTTAAATGTTTAATTTGTCTATCTCAAAAGCATTTTAATTTATTGATTATTGTTTAATTTAACTACATTTTAAATAAATGAAAAAGTTTTTAAATGTTTATTTGTCAATTTCAGAAGCGTTTTATTAATTTATTATTTTATTGCTACATTTTAAATAAATGAAAAACTTTTCAAATGTTTAATTGTCAATTTCAGAAGCGTTTTATTAATTTATTATTTTATTGCTACATTTTAAATAAATGAAAACGTTTTCAAATGTTTATTTGTCAATTTCAGAAGCGTTTTATTAATTTATTATTTTATTGCTACATTTAAATAAAAAATTTTTTAATGAACTGAACATTTTCTAGTTTTTAAATATGTCTATGTATTTGTCAATTTCTAATTAAAAATTCTGTCTTATTTATTTACTTTACATATATTAGAAAATAAATCAGCTGATTTCCTCATATTGATTTTAAGTAATTCTTCTAGTCTTTTAATCTCTTCTGTATTTTGTCTTCTTTTCCTTTTATTACAGAACAAAATCCAAGGGATGGTATTTGACTTTGTCACTCAGCAGGCCTTTGACATTTCCATCATGATTCTCATCTGTCTCAACATGGTTACCATGATGGTGGAAACTGATGATCAGTCGGATGAGACAGAGAACATTTTGTACTTGGTAAACTTCATATTCATTGTGGCCTTCACTGGCGAGTTCGTCCTAAAACTCTTTGCTCTACGACACTACTATTTCACCAATGGTTGGAACATTTTTGACTGCGTTGTCGTCATTCTGTCCATTGTGGGTGAGTGTTGTGTCCAAATGTGATTTCATCAATATTTTTCTTGACACCTTTTTGAACAGTTTTGTAAAAAAAAAGATTTTGGTTTTGTTTTTCAGGTATGTTCCTGGCAGACCTCATTGAGAAGTACTTTGTGTCACCAACTTTGTTCAGGGTCATCCGTCTGGCTCGAATTGGCCGTATTCTGCGTCTAATCAAAGGAGCCAAGGGCATCCGGACATTACTGTTCGCTTTGATGATGTCGCTTCCTGCGCTGTTCAACATCGGCCTGCTGCTTTTCCTAGTCATGTTCATCTTCTCCATTTTTGGCATGTCTAATTTTGCCTATGTGAAACGAGAAGTAGGAATTGATGACATGTATAACTTTGAAACTTTTGGCAACAGCATGATCTGTCTGTTCATGATCACCACATCAGCTGGGTGGGATGGCCTCTTGGCTCCTATCTTGAACTATCCGCCTGACTGCAACCCCGAGAAAGAGAACCCAGGAACCACAGTTAAGGGCGATTGTGGCAATCCCTCAGTAGGAATCTTCTTCTTTGTGATGTACATTATTGTGTCCTTCCTAATTGTGGTGAACATGTACATCGCTATCATCTTGGAGAACTTCAGTGTTGCCACCGAGGAGAGTGCTGATCCACTGTGCGAAGACGACTTTGAGTCCTTCTATGAAATCTGGGAGAAGTTCGACCCGGATGCTTCGCAGTTCATCACCTTTGCCAAGCTGTCAGACTTTGCAGATACATTAGAACATCCTCTCCGTGTGCCAAAGCCAAACATCATCGAGCTGATCGCCATGGATATGCCCATGGTGAGTGGCGACCGCATTCACTGCTTGGATATTCTGTTCGCCTTTACCAAGCGTGTGCTGGGTGACAGCGGCGACCTGGACATGATGCGACAGCAAATGGAGGAGCGCTTTGTGGCGGCCAATCCCTCTAAGGTGTCATACGAGCCCATCACTACCACACTGCGGCGTAAACAGGAGGAGGTGTCAGCTATCATCATCCAGAGGGCGTACCGAGCCCACCTGTCACGCAGAGGCTTCATCTGTAAACGCAGGCCCGCCAACAACAAACTGGAGAACGGAGGCACTAATCAGGAGAAGAAAGAGGGCACACCTTCCACTGCATCCCTGCCGTCCTATGACAGTGTAACCAAGCCCGAGAAGGAGAAACAGGACGACAACAATGAAGGCAAGGGCCGCAAAGAGAAAGGCCGAAACCAAAAAGACGTCAGGGAATCCAAGTGTTAAGACTGCTGCTGTAAAACTCATGGACAGTGATAATGATCACGATGATATTATAACAAAAACTGTCATTTCAAGCGAATGGAAACCTTGAATCAAACAATACAGATGTACAGATTAATTTCATTTAAGAGGAAAAACAACAAAAAAATTGTTTACAAACGTCACTGGTGTATCGAGGCGAAGAAAAGTGTTGGGGTTCCTCAAAGCTTGAAGATACTTACAAGTTAAACCAAACATAATCAGCTTCCTGTGTGACACTGTTGCATCAAGTCTTGATTAAAACTGAGTCAAATACGAGTTTAAAAACACAGATACTTTATGAAGTGTATTTTAGAGGGCTATATTGCGCTTCAGTATGGAACTCTTCACAGAGCAGGAACGTGATAACCCAAGGGAGAACTAGGATCCAATCCCACGCTTCTGAACTGCAACGGCGAACTTTTGATGCAGAAAACGAACACTGCTATTCATGAATGGATCAGCTTCCGGAAGCGAATGGTGAATGGAGTCTGCACCGTTTCATTTCATATATGTGTAAGAACTCAACGTTACTGTGAGAGCGAGCAGGATAGACATGAGTATGAAACAAAACAAAGAGTCTGGCTGAGTCCAACGGTCTCTTTGCGTTGTTAGCGTCGAATATATTTTACAAGGTCTTTACATTATTTGAGCGGCAAAAATAGGAGAAACATGAGGAAAAATCCGAATTTAACATTTTGCCCATGTCACACTCAGTAACTGTGTCATGATAACTTTGTTATACCTGCATCAACAGGCTTTTTCTACATGGGCTTTCACACCGATAGGACAGGGGGCAATAACCAGGGGCCCCCAATACACATCTCCAAATGAATAATAAATAATTGTGCTTGTTCAATGCATAGAAATGACTTGCATGATGGCATGTTTTGATCAGAAATTTTGCATGAGTAATCATAGTCCACACAACACTAATACAGACCACCACAGTGGCTTGACGATGTTTTAGGCTGTCCACTGGCAAAATTTATGACCAGAAACCGAATTTAATCTGATACTGAGAAAACCAAATTGGTCCTAAGATGCTGAATCGCATCTTCTCCTCTACTTAACACTATGAAATAGATTATCAAACATTAGGACAAAATTTGAGCTTGGCTTCAGATGGTGCAAAATGCCTGTGACTAATCAGTGGCTTACGTACATTGAAACAAATACTAGCATTGTGGCACATTATTGGAGAGAAAGGATACAAGGGACATCCCATTTTTTGCTGCTCAGGAGATAATGAATGGGAAAACTAAATGTCAGAATGCGCGTGTATTGAGACGGGAGGAAAATGATACAAAACAACACTGTAATTCCTAAAGCTTCGTATTTTATTTGTATGCAGCAATATCGCTTACCTCACCTACAGCACTGCCCGCGCCGCGGGACATATTCTAGGTGGGTCCAGGGAGGGGCAAGAGGGTGGGGGGCAATGGTTTGGGCATTATTAGAGGAGTAGCAAGTTGGTTGGCATTTTAAATCTCCATCAGGGGTTAGATGAGATGAGCTATAACCGTTTCTGAGAAAGTGGCAGTTTTTTTTTATTTTAGAAGAACAGAATTATAATATTTTTCATTCGATTTTATTTCCTTAAAGAGTTTTGCAGTTTGTCTATGCCTAGTCTCGTCCCGGTTTGTCCTTCAAGGATCAGCCGGATGTTTTTATTCGTGTATGAAGCCATCACATCTTCAGCAATGGTTTGATCGTAGCCAGGGACAGGACAGGACTTGAGAGAGACAGCGGGATGGTTGGGCCGTCACAGCTGTTTAAGGAGAAGCCAAAGATGTTTGTCTGATTATTTGGTGTGTGCAATTTGTGTCTGGAAGTTTCTGGAATGTCTCAGGAGCGGAGTGATCCTCTCCTCCTTAACTCTTTCAGACAGACTGATGCTTGTTGACGTTCCCCATTATTCTCAGGATACAACGCAGATGTATCATGTGACTCTGATGTCATCAATAAGGGCCTTCACTAGGTCCAGAGAATGTTTGTAAAATGGGGTGGAGCTGAAGCAGAAGCGCTCCCACCACACTGAACTCTCATGTAGAGAGAGGAGTAGGGCTATCTGACACAGAGCCGAGCTTCAGGCAGTAATAAGAGTGTTCATTGTGGAGGCGATGATTAAATGAAATCCAGACTGAGAATATTCAATTCTCACCACTGTTCTACAGAGGGCCTTGGTTTTAAATGTGCAGTTATTCGACCCCTGGTCAGCCTCGTTTCTCATCAGTACACCTCTACACTAATGCCAAATAACCAGTCAGCACTGGCCCCACAGCAGCTTATTGTGAGCCGGGCAACTCCACACATCAGAGCGACTTCATTTTCAGTTTAATTTAGTGATATCAGCGGTTTTCCCTTACCCTTCATCTGGTGTCAGTGGTCCAGTTGCTGCATGTGAGGGTGTTGACCTGAAACATAAGGGAAAAAGAATAATAAACTGCTCAGCAAAGCTCAATCATTCTCATTTATGCATTCTCATTTATGCAGCCATGCAGGCTCGTCTGTATAAACAGCAAAAAAAAAAGAAAAGAAAAAAAAAGAATAAATAACATATGTTCGTTAAAAAGAAAAAAGGAATGAAAAATCAATGGAAAAATATATTGTACAGTATAGGCTATGTTGTAAGCAGCACAAAATGCTGAAAAGTTAAGAATTAACTTTTTAAGAGACTATAAATAATGTAATATATCATTTATTTTAATGGCATGCATAGTTTTTTTTTTTTTGTAAATACAGAAAAAAAGGAAAAAAAAACTACTACTGCTATTAATCTAATATTGAAAGATAATTATAACCTTAATAGAATGACTTCACTCATTGCCCTGGTCTCACTAGGTAGACTGTGACATATTTGTTAGAAGGTGTAGATTTTTTCGACACACTTTTCACATTAAAGAGGCGAATCTAATATATGTTACATGCAAAAAGTATATATAAATCTATACATAAATAAAGGCATATATATAGAGCTATACAACATATGTATCTATGTATATGTATATGTACATATGTGTATATATATGCACATGTATACATATGTATGTATATATGATACTGAGAGCACTGTCCTCCTCTGTGTTGACCTCTGCTTGAAGTGGAGGTGAAGCACTGCTGGCTGTCATTTGCTCATGTTCTTTCTTTCGTGCAATACGTTCGGTGAACGACCAAAACTGACCTGGCCCACATAGTGTGAGCTTGTGTGCGTGTTTGAGATGTCTGGGTTTGAGTGAGTGTTGTCTGTGTGCGTGCGCGGGTCTAGCTTTCAATGCACGGTGATGTACTGGCTTTTCACTATGGCTTATGTCGCCTGTTTTTGGGAGGGAATGCACTACAATTCATTTACACCCTGTGTGAATATGTCCTACCATCTCAAACTCACATACTACATACATATGCACTGGACACCACATGTTCTTTCCCCATAAACCCTGTTTTCATCTTCTGGCCTAATCGTCAAATACCATGATCTTTCAGTCCGAGTCTGAGAGAATGAGTGTGTGTGCACGTGTGGGGTAGGGGGGAAGGGACGAAGCGCGTGTGACCGTTTGGTCTCTTTAAATATGTGTGATGCAGCTTGACTTAAGCTTAGCTTGTTCTTCATCTCATAGATACACAGCAATGCATTTTGCAGTCTTAGGTTTGGTTAGGCTTTCTATTATGCTTTTCTTGTCTTTGTATGTTTGTTTAAGGTGCCTTTTGCTGCCAATTTTGTTTGTCGAAAAATGTAGATGATGTTGCATAAAATTCTCCTAAACAAGTGGAGCTTGTTTCAAATGAGCACTGGGAGAAAGAACTGAACTAAAGAATGTCTGTGACATCTATTAAAAAGCAAAAAATGAAACTAAAAAAAGACAAAATACAAAAAACGAAAATTACAAAAAGCGGGAAAAAAGAAAACTTAACTGGCATCAGCCTGACTTCATCATCAGAGATTGTCAAATAGCCTGGGGTGGGAAATAGAGTGCGTTTGCCACTCAGTGAAGAGTTGAGTCTATAGAAAGAGAAACAGTTTGCCTTCTGTGCTCAGCTTATGTTAATTTTCAGCCACTTCTTTTATTTTTCTATAAATACTGATTTCTGTCTGTTCTTTTGTAGCATGACTGAGATGCTATTTCCTTCATTTGCTGACAATAACTCAAGTGGTTTTTGGTTCATAATGTTGTTCTTATCTCTTGCCACTGATGTTGGAGAGGAGAGGGTGTGTTGCACAACCACTTGACTTAGTGAGAATCAGTGAAAGATTGTCTTCATTTGAGCACGAAACCTTTTCCAAACAATAAAGCAGCCTTCCAGTTATGCTCGAGTGTTTGTGTTTTTTCTTCTATTAAAAATGTTTAACAGTGTACCATATGAAATTTGGTGGAAGAGCATCTACTAACTCCACTGTGGGATATCCTGTTTTTATGTTTCAGTCTTTCAAATATATGTATTCAGGTTTAAAATTTTGATACTCTACAATCGTACACTCATTATTGTTCTTATTTGCGATGTTGATAACGATGACTGGTCGGCCACAGTTGGAACACAGACAAACCTCTTTAAAAACGGCTTGTCTAGCTCTTGCCAGTCAGTTGTTCTTTTTTTTCCTCACCAGAACAGAGATTTCGTAAAAAGGGTTAGTTCACCCAAAATGGAAAATTAGCTCATAAATTACTAACTCTCTAGTCATCCTAGGTGTAAACACTGCAGTGCTTCAGTCCAAAAGAAGTGAAATAAAAAGTGACCATCCATAAAAAAGAAGTGACTCACACAGCTCTGGGGGGTGAACTAAGTAAGAAACTTTGCTTCCTTTGTTCCTGTTAACAAACGTTGGTTTTCACGATACAAGAGGGGCGGGACCGAGAGCCATGGTAACCTGAGACCGGTGAGTGGTGCACATTCTCATTAACTCTCGGCCCCGCCCCTCTCATCAAAGTGATTATTACATTTTGAATATCAATATTTTCCTTACAAAAATGAGGACTTTGTTCAGCCCCCCATGCCTTTTGAGACACTTTTGTTTAGCATGGGCATTTTTTATATAACCTCTTTTGGACTGATGCATGCAACACCCGCTGACTTTCATGAAACGGCTTGAAAAATCAAAGAAATTATATATATATATATATATATATTTTAATTTTTGAGAGAACTAACCCTTTTAATTCGATAACTGTGAATATTCCATGTACCTTAGATAAGGAAAATTATAATCTACTCATCCTCAAGAAATGTATCATTTTACTCTGAAAATACCCACTGGATCCAGATGAAGTCTGTTGAGGAACACATCCTCTGTTTGGGAATCACTGTTCTGTGGTGTTGGTGGATCCACGCAACATTAACTTTGTAAGAAGTGCTGACATACACTTCCTAAGGTTTCTGTTTTAGGTGTCATTGAAAGGGTTGTGTATGTTCCCTTGCTGTGTTCTTACCATGATGAATTGAAGGCTATGTTGGCATTTGAACAGCATTCCTCCACCCCACCCCTTTCAACTGTGAGCCAAACAAAGAATCACTAAAGACAAGAGTCCAAATGTCCTTACATCCAACTGGCGGTTAAAAAAGAGAGGCATAGTCTGACTAAAAGAGCATATATCACATTTTGTGGTACTTTGACAAGAAATGACTACAATTAAATTCTGAATTACTGTCACCAAACCACAAAGACTAGTTTAGTTTAGATTTAAATGTGTTAGGAGAGCAGTTGTTGGTGAATATTATCTTCAAGATGCGAATAACCTGAAGACACAAATAAACAATAACATGTACAAAGCTTCTATTTTTACTAAATAATGTGTCATACTCTATATGTTATATCCAAATATCCACCTTCACATAAGTACCATCACTGTGTGTAGTGCCACAATCTACTACAGTGGATTATTTTTCATTGTGTTATTTGAAAGAGAGCATGTCAAGTGCTGGGAGAGATTTCGATGTTTTCAAAATAGAATTTTGTCAGTTATCGATACGGATAAATCGAAATCAGAATTTGTGTGAGAGACAAAAATAAATTATGGATTACTTCAATGGATAGACTAAGTAGAACCAGTCTAAAAATGGTCTCAGGCTTTACAAAGATGTTAAGACCTTACGATTAAAGACCTAATACATCAATCTGAGATTAAACGGCCCACACTGAGGCGAGGACAGTATTGGAACTTCTGAAAAACAAAGCGATGTGGGCTTTGTGTGCTGGGAGGTGGGGGTAGATAAAGAGAGAATAGAGCATCTGTCACACTCTGCTGCACATTGACTGCAGGGAGCTGTTTTGGGGGGGGGGGGGGGGGGGGGGTGTCACAATAAGGAAGAAGTGGAGAGTCAAAAGTCAGCATCTGTGTTAGAGTGGGAAGGACATCCAAAATTGTTGAAGGGTGTATAAAAATGTTGGGTTTAAGGTTTTGCCAATAGAGGGCAACACACAAATAATAACACTGTCTGATAACTGGCAGTATTATAAATGTGTGTAAAATTGTACTACCAATAAGGATAAGTATAGAAAATAAAAAAAGAGAAGAAAAGAACCCAAAGTCACTTTCACCTTTTTCTTGAAAGATCAAGTGATTAAAGAGCTTATACAGAGATACATCTGCACAGCCATAAGGTTGTGATTTCTGATGGGAGTTAAAGACCATGATATGTGAATGTCATCCTGGGCCAGGTACAAAGTGACCTGATGCACCAGCTTGTGCATCTGGCCCTTATAGTACTACAGTGTTAAAGCATAAATACTGTTTACTGTAAAGCCTGTAAAAGCCTTAAGATTGTGGAATACAGAAACCACTATTTTAATGGGACTGCAAACATTTCAATGTTTTTTTTATTTGTATAAAATACAAAATATGTTTATTTTTAAAGAAACGAATACTTTTATTTAGCAAAGATGCATTACACACACACACACACACACACACACACACACACACACACACACACACACACACACACACACACACACACACACACATATATATATATATATATATATATATATATATATATATATATATATATATAAAGACAATAAAGGCTTTTACATTGTTACACAACTTTCTTTTACAAACAAATGATGTTCTTTTGAAATTTCTATTCATTACAAAATTCTGAAAAATCATCATGGTTCCCACAAAAAGACTGGCATAATGGCTGCTGAAAATCCAGCTTTGACATCAAAGGATTACATTACATTTTAAGACACATTAAAATAAAGAAGTTATTTTAAATTGTAGTACTATAATTCATAATACCACTTACAATATTAGAATATATTATGGTAAATGAGGAGATACCCCCTGACAATGTAAAACGCTTTGAGTGCTTAGAAAAGCGTTATATAAATGTAGAGAATTATTATTATTATTATTATTATTATTACACAGCCTCAATGAGCTTGAGAGTTCTTTCAAAAAGGATTAAAAAAAAATAATAACTTCACATCATAGGTGATATCTAATTTTTTTTATACTAATTACACACACACACACACACTCAAAGAGAGAGAGAGAGAGAGAGAGCTGATTTTATTAGTACAATAGTTTTTATTTTTCATTGAGGTAGACATTTTGACATGTAATACACTAATGCTGACTCTGAACATACAGCATTGTAACAGTGAGGTAGATTGTACATGTATTAAGTCATATTATTTTGTCCAGCATATTGCAAGTGTTAAAAGTAACATAAAGTTTCCATTTAAATGTCACTTTCATTTCTGTTTGTACATTTCAGTGTATGTCCCACTTGTCTCCCCATAACAAAAGCTCTCTATTCTTTCACATGCCTCATTCAAAACAGAGAAGGGTCAGAGAAAAACACATCCAGTGATCAACTCAGGGGGCTGGGAGAGCTCTGTGGGTTTCCATAGTAAATGTCACAATAGGTGAAGAGTGTTAAAGACTGCAGAGAGCCTTTTAGCCTTTTTCCATTAGCCCTGTGAAAGCCAGATATATTATGTGTTCTGTAGAAATATGCATTTTTATGATTGAAATACTGTATGTAATGTAACAAATACTTTTTTTTTCTTTCTTTTTTTTGAAGGACATGGCAAATATACTACACTAATTAGACATTAAAAGACAAAAACATCTTTCAAACTCAAAAATTGTATAAGATAAACATTAAGTATGGCTACATTCACAATTCCTGAGGGAAATCAAGTTTACATTCAAAGTTTATAGAGGAACCTTACATAATATTCCTAAAATAAGAGTGATTTTATCTGATTTCAGTGTTGAAGA
This sequence comes from Carassius auratus, assembly GCF_003368295.1. Lineage (NCBI taxonomy): Eukaryota > Metazoa > Chordata > Actinopteri > Cypriniformes > Cyprinidae > Carassius > Carassius auratus. The sequence goes on along the minus strand of NC_039273.1, from coordinate 7,198,709 downwards.
ACATCCATGACCCTACCACAGACATGCTCACTAACAAATTGTATGACAACCTTACATTAGACATGACATATGAAACTTTCATATATGTGCTTTGACTTATAATACAAGCTTCATTGTTGTGTACTTTTCTTTTCCATTCCTCTCTTTCAGTCTTTCTTTGGCTTGGATTTCATTAACTGAGGCAGTGGATTAATACTTGACACCATAATGTGCTTCACTGCACAACATAATTATAGAGAGAGAGAGTAAAAGACGAAAGGAAGGGAATAAAAAAGTGTGATTTCAGGGATACAAAAGAGTGTCTGTGCTACAGGTCTCATTAAAGCTGCAGTCAGAAATAATGATCATGTGCATAAGAGAGACATCGATCTTCTCAGTCCGTAAATGGTTTCATACCATAATGCTATTTGCCCTCAAGGGTATGTGTACTGTCCCGGACCTCCATAAGACCGTGTCTCCGGAGGCTGTAGATGACTGGTCTTACCCACAGAATCTCCCTCAAGATCAGACTGAGTGGAAAGTCTATCAGGCCTGTAGCTCTGGAGGTCTGTCCCACAACTTCCGTTGACATTTCCACCACTGTCGCTGTTCTGCCGTTCGGTCTTGTCCCTGATTGTGTATGGTGAGACTCTGGCTGTTTTGGACTGGTCGAAGCTGAACTTCCTGTTACGTGGGAGTTCAGCAGCAGCGAGGCTGCTGTGAAGAGGTGTGGGGGTGTGTAAACCCGAGGGCAGCAGAGAAGGGGTGCTCTGAGGGTAACTAGCACTCAGACCGCATTGCTGTGAATAAACATAGCCTGGTGCGGGTGGCAGGTATGCAGACGGCAAGGCAAATGCTGGCGATGGAAGATAGGATGGTTTAGGCAGCAGGTGTTGGCTGCTGTAGGATGAAGGGTAATCCTGAGATGTGGGACCACCGCTGTACGGCTGTTCTGAAAGATCACTTCCCGTCCCCTTCAATGGGTCTAAACCAGGAGGCCCGTCTGCGCTGTACCCCCCAGGCCATGGATCCTGGTGCTGCTCACTTCTCAGGAAACTCCCATGTTCTGGTAAGGACGAATTGAAGGAATACCTCTCGGCATAGCGTTTTAGCAAGATAGAGGCACTGAGGGCACTGATGTCGTCAGTGTAGCCTGAGAATGCAGGACGACTGGGCTGTGGAAATGGGAGGGGCTTAGGATGTACTGGAGATGATGTGGTAGAAGAAACATCATATCGTTGCTCCACCCACTCAGAAGACCACTGCATCATTGCCACACCTGGAAAATCAAAATAATAAAGATATGTTTTTCTCATACTGTATGCTAAAATAATGATATCTGTTAAAGGGACAGTTCACACAAAAATTAACATTTACAAAAATCTAATTCTAATTCTAGTTCTAGAGGTATTTCTCATTGAGAAATAATGCAAAACAAAAAAAGATCTTAAAAGGGATAGTTCACCAAAAAAATTACATTTCAGAAAAATTCTTCATGATTGTACTATTATTTTTATTTATTATTAAAAATAATGCAAAAATTATGTATTTAAAGGGAAAGTTTAACCAAAAATGAAAATTCAGAAAATTCAGCATGATTTTACTTCTATATTATTTTTTAATGCATTGTTGAGGAATAATGCATAACCCCCCCTAACCAGTTTGGCTGGTCCTGCGACTTATAGTCAGGTGCGACTTATTTATCAGAGTCAGAGATGTATAGTAACGAAGTAAAACTACTTCACTACTGTACTTAAGTACTAAAAGGCGGTATCTGTACTTTACTAAAGTATTATTTTTTTCTCCTACTTCCACATTTACTTCAGTACATATTTTCGCTGAGTTTAATACTTTTACTTTTTTATGTGCTGCATCGTTACTCGTTACAATTATAAAAATGTTACGCAGGTTTGATGAAGCTGGCACATCATTGAGCGAATCAAGCGAGACTGCGCGTGCTGACTTGAACTGCTGTGAAGAGAGAGATGAACACCGAGCCGAGCCAGATAATGACTCGTTCACGAGTCAAGAACCGGTTGGATCGGTTTTCGGGATCACCAGTAGTTCTTTCTGACAGTTCGATTCAATGAATCGGTTGAAGAAAACCGTTCACCGATTCTTTTGCGCTCGAAGTAATGGCGTCATTGGCGTTGACTGTAAGCCTCCAAGCCTTCGGTTTACCTGGGCTCATAACATTAGCACAGAATTCGGTTCACGAATCGGATGCGTCTGACAGAAACGGTTCTTGACTCGTGAATGATTCAGTCTATTGTTCGTTATCTGGCTCGGCTCGGTGTTCATCTTCAGTTCTCTCTTCAGTTCAGTCAGTGTACTGTTTGAGTAAATTATTACTCCGGGATATTGGATTTATTTTAACTCAGAGGGAGTGTCAGACACATTAAACAAGTTAACAGCTTAAGTCATTTGTGGATTAATGCGTATTGGAGACGCGAACCGTTTAAAATGATTCAGTTAGATTTGGTGAACTGTTTCAAAAAGATCCGGTTACATCGAATGAATCGTTCGCGAACCGGATATCACAAACTGCTTTGTTTTCAACTGTTACAACAGAAACGGAAGAGAAGACAATGCTGAATAAAGTCGTAGTTTTTGCTATTTTTGGACCAAAATGTATTTTCGATGCTTCAAAAAATACCTCTGATGTCACATGGACTACTTTGATTATGTTTTTCTTACCTTTCTGGACATGGACAGTATATCGTACACACAGTTTCAATGGAGGGACTGAGAGCTCTCGGACTAAATCTAAAATATCTTAAACTGTGTTCCAAAAATAAACAGAGGTTTTACGGGTTTGAAACGACATGAGGGTAAGTTATTAATGACATAATTTTGCAAATTGGGCGAACTAACTATGTAATTGTTTTTTGTTTACAAAAAGTTAGTCAAAGGAATTGTGATTGTCCTTTAGGTTAATCATTTGAAATAGTAAAAACAATATGTTCAAACTTTTGACTACTTTCTTTAATAACTACATAACACAATACTTGTACTTTTACTTTCAGTACTTGAGTAGTAAATTTAAAATAGGCTACTTGCAATACTTAAGTACAAATTTTTTTGAATACTTTAGTACTTCTACTTAAGTGTGGTGCTTAAAGAGCACTTCAACTTCTACTCAAGTCACTTTTTTGATAGAGTACTTGTACTTTTACTCAAGTCTGGGTCGTATTTTTGGACTGATGCGACTTATACTCAGGTGCGACTTATGATGCTGCTATTAATTTTTATTGCTTTTTGAAAAATAATTCAATTCAAGGGATCATTCACTCAATAAATGATGACACAATTTTTACTTTTGAGTACTCTTTCCATTTAAATAGCTGTTTTTCAAACAAAAATAGAGAATAATAGCAAAAATCATAGCAACATCATGTGGTTTAAGGGTATTGGAGGCGAAACCCTTTCAACTTCACAAACGGACTGAAAGAAGAATTCACCATATGGAACTACTTAGTAATCTGGACAAGATGTGATCTATTCTTCACATCTTAATCTGTGCTTTAATGTAATCTCAGTAATGCTGCACTCATAATGCTGAGTGTAAGACAAATTAAATGAGCGAGTGAACGCTGGATTTACAACCAGTTGTATTTACATATGTCTGTGTGTGCATGTGTGTCTATTTATATGCACCTTCTGGAAAATAAAGGCAGATTAGAATCTACAGATTAGAACAAAGTTCTAGGGCAGGTAGGAGACTGACAGCACACCAAGAGTTTAAGAGCATTTTAAACAAATATAAATGAATATTAACATATCCACCAGGGTTGTAGAGAGTCAAGATTCCTCGCTAATCCCAACAAATCCTTGCTAAACACAAATCTTGTTTCTTTTAAAAATATCTCATACGGAAGAACAGTCAAATGCCAGTTTCTATGTATGAATCTGCCTTTTATTTGTATTTATATTTTTATGGTGCTTCCCTCAAATTCACACACTTACTAGAACTTCCATTGAAGAGACACGATCTCGTCCATAAATATGGCTGCACCCGGAATGCTAAGAATTCAGCCTGGGATTTATTTACAAAGCACATCCTCTACACACTCGTACACACATATATGCGTGCACACACACTTCAGGTTGGACATCATAAGAAGAATTGTTTTTAACACATGGCCAAAGGTCTGCAATGCTAAATCAATTAGTCATAATGTTGCATAATTCTTTGAACTACAAATGCTTAGATGCTGGCCACCACATAGCTCAACATTTAAATATAAACACTATCTAAAGATTTTTTATCAGTAAAAATAATAAAAAATAATCAGCAAAAATAATAATAATAATATTCAGGACTATTTGAATGTATTCTTTTTCTTCTTATGGTTGTGAAAAGGCTCATGATATGCGCAAAGAAACATCTGGTAAACTCATTACTCTCTCACAACTACTTTTCACCAGAATATTATTTAACATTTACACATATCTGCACTGACTCATAATAAATATGCGCGTTTTACTCTATGCATTAACTCACCATGCTGTTTTAACCAGAATTCTGTATCAGCTTGTTATTTTTGTGAGTTGATTGTATATGCTACTGGTGTACAAAAAATCTTTCAACCATAGCTCATAAACACAGATACCTGAAAGAAAGAGAGATTATTATTACTCCACCTTGTGCTTTCTTGAAATAAACATTTTGCCATTTTAAAATTTCACATACCAACCAACACTAACCACCCAAACCATTAGGTACAAGCAGTAAATGTGACATTATGATGTATAAACACACAACACACGTGCAACCAAAGGGATTTCTCTCTCATTCTCTTTAACTTAACATGCAAAAGCTATTAATGTAGATTTAAACAGATAATGAGAGGCATAAATGAAGTGATTTTAAAATATAAACAGATAAATGTTTTCATGGTATTTCACATGCATTAAGAAACATACCAGTCCCTCTCCTTCAATCTTCATTGCACTGTAGCAGTTATAAGTAAATTCCAAGCTTTACGCTGCCATGCCTCTGACACTCTTTTTTTTGTCTTTTGCCTCTTCTTTTTTTCCTTCTATCCAACTGTGCTCTACCTCCCTCTGCCCCTGTGACAACAGTCCACATGCACAGCACCTCCCCCACCAAAATCCACCCCTCCCCCAGCCCTCCCTTTTTGTTGAAAGTATTTAAAGGGATAGTTAACCCAAAAATGAAAATTTGATGTTTACCTGCTTACCCCCAGGGCATTCAAGATATAGGTGAATTTGTTTCTTCAGTAGAACTCAAACACTTCACATCTGACTGATTTTTTGTTTTACATTTATTGTAGCCTGTATAAATAATGCAATAAAACAATATTGCTAAATATGTGGTTTAGTTAAAAATCTTTCAGTCCCAAATAAATTCTTGATTTTATATTTTAAAATAGCTTACTTTGTGAAGCTAAAGTGTAATGTTTCTGTTTGAATTCCTTTCTACTCTTGTAAGTGCTATTTGCACAATCTGAATCTGGTTTAGAGAACTCAAAATCAATCCACGTAAGCTTTGCTGCTAATTGTAGTTGGAGGCTTAAAATGCCCAAGCAAAGGATCTCCAGCAAGCTAATTAGCTATCATGGCATTAGCTCATTGTGCAGAGGTCAAGTAAACAAATCCCAGTGACTTTTCCAGATTTATCTATGCTTCATTGTCTTAGCTAATTGTCTATCAAATTTCTTACTTTTGTGTCCTGTCTTGGTGTTAGTCCAAAAGCTGACTTACTGTATTTTGTATTTCATATTCAAGAAATTAAAACATAGACCACAAATACTAAATGGATCACTTCTATTAAACAAACAAACAAACGTGAAAGTCATGCCTTACAAGAGCTAATTGTATTTTTGATAAATAATTCAAAATGTGTTTAATTCTAAATGTGTGCACAATAATGTTGTCCTGCCTGAAAACGACACGAAGACAGAAAAATGAGCAGTAGACTAAAATGAAACTTTGGTTTTATTGACTTTTTGTATGAAATACACCATTCTATGACCCTCCATGCTCACTAAGAGTTAACTCCAATCGACAAATCATGCAACTTTAAAGAGGTAGGCATAGTATATAAAAGACTTTTGATGTGTGATAATGTTTGCTTGACTCCAAATTTCGCTTAGAAAGCATGTTTTTATTTAATTATTGCTTTGACTTGGTAGAGTACTTCACATTTCATTGTAATAGGTAAGTTAACTAATTTGTGCAATGACATGGAATTATGTATTGTAAATACTCATAATCCACAGCTGATGTCCTAAAAGCTGCCTTAGTTGTTCTGTGACATGCATGTGTGTTTAAAATCAGACTGTAGGGTGGAACATGTTTTATTGACAGACAGAAATTACCCTGCAAATGACATCATACTGAAATTGTTTTGTTGTGCCTGTTTTATAAATTGTAGTCAAGACAAAGTTGAAGGGGACTTTTAGATGAAAAAAGATTTGCCACATGTTTCCGTGTGAATGCTATCTAAGAAGGTTGTTTCATAGAATTGTTTAGCCAACATTTTGTGGTCTGGTCTTCAAGATTGCTGCTAGTAATATCACTCTCGGCCGTCTAGTGCATCCTGGAGCCTAAACAACACAGAGAAAGTAGAATCAGTAATGTATATTATACATTGTAAAATACAAAACTAAAGTTTTATTTGATCTCTTACTTGAAGTCTTCCCCATCTAGAAGTTTCTTGTAAGTGTTGATCTCTGCTTCCAGTTTCATCTTAATATTAAGCAGGGCTTCATATTCCTGACCCTGCTCTGTGATATTTGACTTCAGCTGTGACAGCTCAGCTTCAAGCTGCAGCGTGAGACCGTTGTACTTCTCCACCTCTGCGTTTGAACGTAGCTCCGTGTTCCGTAGCGTATCCTCAAGTGACCCTTTCTATAAAGTTTGGTAGTTTCATCAGACAGTTGCAACATAAACTACTAATTTTATTAAAATTGCAACGATGATATCTGAAACTTTCATAATATGGTATGCATGTGAACATTACCAGGCTTTGTTGGGATGAAAGCTCTATTTCTAGTGTTTGAATCTGTCGCCGTAGGTCATTCACTTCCATTTGTGCACCCTGTAATGCCTCTGTGTTCTGAGCCACCTGCCCCTGAACTTCTGATAGCTGATGAGAAAGAGTAGGTTAGATTTGCCTGGAGATGTCGGAGTTCAGTTAAAGCTAATTTAGTGACATGTGGTAATCAGCGATTCTGTACCTGGGATTCGTGCCACATTTTGAGTTCTTCTGCGTTTTTAAGAGCCATCTTTTCATAGTTACTCCTAATCTCATCCATCACTAGAGACAGATCCTGCCCCTTTGGTGCATCAACATCCACCTGAACACCCGACTGGGAGATCTGGTTTCGCAGCTCCCCAACTTCCTGTCAAAGTTGAGCAGAAAAGAAATCAGAGATATTTAGAGTATGAAATTATAATATGGTGGCGGTTCGTGCATTTCGACGTCGTCACCAATTTTTTTCCAATCAAATGCTCACTAGAATTAGCCATCAACCACAAATTGAGTGAGGAGCTAAGACAAATAAAAAGCTTATTATTATTTTTTTTTTAAAGATAATAAGATAATACATCAACAAAGGAAAGAAAGATGTGTTCATCTAACGTAATGAAGTCCATATTCAGCATATTCAGAGATGTGTCTCATCCTGTCTCATACTGTGTGTGAATCTAGTGCACCTAGTCTTAAGTGGTGCTTATGCAATGGTTGTTTACATTTTCATGGTTTTTCTTGAGGAAAGAAAGCTCATCTTTCAAGGACTCAATTTCACCCTCCACATTCAGGCGACCAATGTTGGTGTCATCGATGACCTTCTTCAGACCTGCAATATCTCCTTCCACAGACTGCCTGATGGCCATCTCATTCTCAAACCTATAACACACACATAATAGTCTTTCAAGTAATGCACTAAAATGTTTCTGTGAGCATGATAACAGTCCTCCATCACACATCTGTCAGGCTGAAGATTTCTGGTATGTCTATTTGTGACCCTTGACCACAAAACCAGTCATATGGGCACAATTTTTTAAATTGAGATTAAATAAGCTTTTCACTGATGTATGGCTTATATGGCTGACATATAACTATTTGAAAATATGGAATCTTAGGGAATATATATCTTTACTGTAGGGAATTTACAAAATATCTTAATGGAATATGATCTTTACTTAATATTCTAATGATTTTTGATTGAGCACAAAAGCATGTTCCTTTGATATCAAGCTACAAAGAGATATTTATTAAGATGCTTGTTGTGTGGTGCATTATTGAAAACTGACTTGACTCTGAAGTCATCTGCAGCCAGACGAGCATTGTCAATCTGCAGAACAAGACGAGCATTGTCCGAAGTGACATCAAACACCTACAGAGTGAAACAAAGCACATATTTCACCAAACAAAACCTGTTTTGACATCCATTCAACTTTTTGTCTTGTAGCAACTCTAGAAAAGATACGATTTCTAAGATGATTTAATTACAGCATTCTTGGAATGTGGTTCAGACGTATGAGTTCTTATAGACAACTAATAACCTGGAATCAGATTTTGATTTATACTTTGTAACTTTACTTTCTTTAGGAAACTGGTGCATGAAAAGGTCTGATTGAGTAGGACTGTTGTTTGTCAGTCAAACTTGATTTTGACAGTGTATTTTTGGGATTTATTTATTTATTATTACTATATTTAATGTACTGAATTCAAGATAATTTGTGCATATCTGTGTAATATCTATGTGCGCAGAGCAGAAGATTTGAATTTAAGGAATAATCAAACAATACTCATTCTAAATGTGTCTATGTGCCACATCCTGCAGGGGTAAAAGAGGAAGCTGGTACATATTATCATGTGTTTCACCGTATCTGACCTGGCAGTCTGAAATTTCATAATATTTGTTTTATTTTCTTCTAAATAAAAATATAATTTGCATTCTTTTTAGTTTAGAGCCTTTTTTATTAGCTTTTGCAGTTTTGTAACTGGAATTTGGTTGAATTTAATAAAAAAAAATCAAAGCAAAGATTTTGGAACTATAAATGTTATGCTATGACTCAGCCACATCTGTTATAAATTATGGAGTTGTTCTTTTGCATTCTTGTTTTGTGCGAGAGAGCGCCATTGTGGCTGTGTGGGTGCTTAAGTGTGTGTGCAATTGCTTATCCCACATCTGTTTTGCATTATGACTCTAGTCAGAGACTGTGGGAAGTTTCAGCTGGTTGTAGTCCATCAAACATTCTTCTAATGCTTTAGAAATTATTATGGATGTTAAATTTGTGTCGACCATTGTCATGGTTGCACATATTTTAAAACCAAATGTGCTTTTTGAGGAATTCCCTCAGTAGTAACCAGAATGCATATAGAGAAAAGCAGAACAGGCGAAAGAATGGAAAGAGAGTGAGAGAGAGAGAGAGAGAGAACAGGGCATGTGCCACACCCTCCATTCAGATGTACGGAAATCTGATCATGCATTTTTATTACACTGAAGGGTTCTCATGAATACTACAGAAACTTTTTTTTTAATATATATATTCTCAAGACATTCTTTAGACTTAAAAAGGCTTAGGTTTTGGTGACAAAGAAACCAAAAAAGTTTTTAGGAGTTTAACATCCAAACTGAAAAAACAAAAACAACAACTGTTAATCTAAAAGTGTGCTTTTTTATTGTTAATTGGTTTTATTCAAGTGTATGTATTATATTGAATATTATATTATACATTTTCCATACCATTTATTGGTATGTAAAATACCTTTGTATACTTTCCCTATAGTATAAGTATAAACCATTTTTTGTGTTCTGTTGAAATGAATACATAAAATGGCTCTTTTCAGCTTGTGCAAAACCTTTACTTTAATTCTAGGTTTTGCTACTTCATTTGAGCTTGATTGCTGTAATTCAGAACATCTGGTATCTCCTCCTCTTCCTAAGATAAATGACTGGCTGCTCTAACAAACTCTCAAATGCTTCCCTTTGCAGCTTGCTCAGACAAAGAATACAGTATTAACCCAACAGTGTCTCTCACCTCCCTCCTCAGGTCATCCAGGATTTCGTTGTACTTGCTGTAGTCGCGTGTTTCTGGTCCACCTTTCTCCAGGGCCTCTCTGATCTGCATCTCCAGTTTGCTGTTCTCCTCCTCCAGCCGGCGCACCGTTTCTAGGTATGTCGCCAGACGGTCGTTCAAATTCTGCATCTGGCCTTTCTCGTTGCCCATGACATGCCCTGTGGAGGCAGTGCTCGCCCTGAGGGACCCCGCAGAACCAGCACCCATGCCGGCTGAGCTCACCTTGTAGGCTGTGGAAGAAGAAATGCCCCCACTTCTAGGAGCAGAACGAAGAGACATGGAAGAGGCAGATGAGATCCTGGTGCCCTGTCCACCCGCCCCGCCATACGTACTAGCGGCACGGTGTACCGGCATAGATCGGGTGAAGGAGATGTGAGAGGCCTGAGGTGCGTAGAAGCTCATGGTGGTGGAGGAAGGAAGTACTGGCTGCACGAGAAAATGAGCGTATGATGAGGGACGTAAGCCTTTGAGAGCTACAGGAAGAGAACTGTGAGGCTTTTATACCCCCACCAAACTCTTTCTGTTCCTCCTTTTCTCTCTCTGACTCACAGACACATGCACACTGACCAGCTAAGACCCTGCCCACATGGCCTGTTTTTTTCCCTTACTTTTTTTCGGTGATCTCTAACGCCCTTTTCATATACTTTCTCCCTCCTTTTCTGTCTCAAATTCACCCCTCTGCCTCCCTCCATCCGAACCCAATCCCTGAGCTTATCTGACCACATTTATGTACTGCAACGAGATACAGCCCTGAACTCAGGCTCTTTATCTGCTTCGGTGAAGTCTAACTAAGAAAAACAGGAGCTGAGAAAGAATAAAATGGTTTATGATTTTCATCAAGCACCTTTGGGACAGCATTGTTTGCATTTTCCCAAGACAACATGTGAACTACATTTATTATTATTATTTTAAGTTTAGATCCTTAAAGGGATAGTCCACCACCAAATTCCATAATTGTTTTTGTTAAATATATATCATGTTTCACAAAAGAAAGGAACTCATACAGCTTTGGAACATGATCATTTTAATTTCTGGCTGAACTTTAAGGCATCTAAACTTATTCACTGGGATGTTTGTGCAAACTGCAGCGCTACAAATAGTCTCACTTGCTTTTGACCTTTTAAGGTCTTGCTCAAAATTATATAACTTTCCAAATATGTGTTTAAAAATACTTTGATAAAGGCTCAACACTAACACAGAATAAATTTGGGAGCTGTATAAAAAACAAGGTGGTAAATGCAAAAGCTTAAAAAATGTCTTAATGGTTGGAGTTCAGTAAAAGAGGAACAGTGTGAATCTCTACCTCTCTCAGGTTTAAAATGTATCACTTTTGGTAAAAATTTTGCTAAGACAAAATTATCTTGATGCTATCACTTGTTGCAACACAAAACCTGGAAAACCTATTAAAAACCATAGTCTTGGCTGTGATGTGTATTGTACAGTCTAACACAAAATGTGCAAGCTCTCACTGAGATCATATTGAACAAGCAACGATTATATCCCAGCTTTTATATCACAGATTTTGAAATCCACAAGAAAAAAACAAAAACAAAAAAACAATACCACGTAGCTAATTGCTGTAATAAAGATATTTCTTTGAAATACCTGTGATCCAAAAGAACAGGACACCAGAGCTCAACACACCCAGGAGGTAAAAGAAACCTGAGGAGTAAGCACAAAGGGTATTTGAAAGCTGATCTTTCTTTCTTTCTATCTTTCTTTCTTTTTTCCTTTCTTTTCTTAACATGTTTATCCAAACATCTGTTTTCTTGAAATGAATGTTCTCAGTTGTTGTTTTTTCTTTGTCCATTTTTTTAAATACTTGCAATGTTTGTAACTTGTTAAAAACTGTCAATGTGCATCAAGGAAAAATTCATGTTTCACTTTTTTTAAATAAATGCTTGTATTCACAATTTAAAATACCTGTGATGTAACAGGCAGCGGGTTACCTATTTAGAGGCTGAATTAATTTCTCGTGGAACATTTCTCTGACTTGGATGAGAATCTTTGCTAAATTGGTCTTGTCGGTGGTTACAGTGCTTTCTCTGTGTCAAGAGTGCAGTCTGCAGTGTCTTTGTTTGGATGGGGTATCCATAGATTCCAGAGAGCTTTGGTTTTCTACACGATGAGTCATCTGTCTCATGATTTCCGGGAGCTCTGAATACAAATCACAAACTGCCCTGCAGGAAAAAAGTGCATGGTTTGATCAAGACCATCTTTTTTCTACTCTATTCTTCATGCTTTAAACCTCCTGTATGCTCTGTAGATCTTTTCCTATAGATGCAGAGAAGTACATCCAGTATTCAAGACCTTGAATGAGTGTTTGTTTCAGTCATACACATGGCAACCTTATGTGTGTGTTTTGTTGCACCAGTTTGTTTCTAAGCAACATTTTCATTTCCTTTCCTGTGGTTAGTCAGAACTGTGCTGTGCACATCAACAACAGTCATACTGAGATGCATCACTTAAATCAGGAGGACAGAAAGCTGATCACAAGAAATCCTGTTTACAGTCTCTTCTCACTTTATTATGGAATTATTTCCAGTCAGTAGCTTAGTGGATGTCACATGTCTTGATAAAGATCTGCATAGCACAGACAAGCCATCAGATTAATGGATTACAAATGAAGAGTCCAGTGAAAAGTTGGCAGACACAGCTGGCAGTAAGCAGAGAGATAGAAAGGAAAAGAGTGCCAAAAAGCAGGAAAACGAAGGGACAGTGAGTCACACTCCAAAATGAAGGAATTTGCACCACCATGCCTCTTTTAGAACATGTGACTTCCCCCACTCATAAACTAGTTTTTCGTGTATTTCTCAGTTACATGAATGCAGTGAAAGTAGTTAAAGCGGTAACTCCTATTTAACTAATAGGCTCAGATTTACATTCATTATATTAATGAAAATCTGACAGCATTTTTTTAACACACTGAAAATAGGTCGGATTTTTATTGGACCCATTTCCAGATAAATCTGGATGAAACTGGATCGACGGGCTGTAGAGAGAGAACGAAATAAATGTCCTTGGCAAACAAATTCAGCTCAACGTTTTATTACTCTTTTGTGTTTGTCTGTTTTTTATTCATGTTTCCATCCAGTCACCCTCTGTATTACCTGCAACTCAAATATTCTCAGAAAAGCCAGAAAAAAAATTAATAATGGAAAGAACAAGCAAAGGAAAGCTCCAGCAATGCTTCAGCATTGTTTGTATGCTAGCATGTATTTTAACTGGGAGGAAAGAGGAGGGTGAACAGAACATGACTGTATTAACTTAAATTAATTGTGCAACATAAAAACATTTTGAGATTTGAGAGGTGTGCTGACATCTCCTGCGATGCATCAAGCCACTCACATAAATTCCACAGTTTAAATTAATGAACGACTTAGACAAGCTGTACATAATGTACAGAATGACTGCAATAATTGGATTACGCAATGTTTTAATTAATTTCTAAATAATTGTATATATATTTTTTTCTTCAACTTTCTCTTTGTAGTGTTACAAGCTCTGGGGGCATAAAGAAGATCTGTAAAGATGCAAAGACTACAGTAAAGTCTCAAATCCAAAGAGATATTCTTTATAAAAGTTAAGTCCATCACACCCTCCTAAAACTGCTTATTCTGACACGCCCCCATGTCTATGCCATGATGTGGGAAGATTTGCATAAAGCCGCCCAAATGTTCATGCAAAGAAAGAAGACATAACTTTTATTCTTGCTGTTGCCACCACCGCCATGTTGTGGAGACGCTGTGTGTTTTGTTGTGAAAGCGAAGCTACTTTGTTTGGCCTTCCAAAAGAGGACACGACTAGAAATCAGTGGTTAAGTTGTATTTACAACACTGAGCACATTTACATGCAAACCAGTAAGCTGATAACTCACAAATATCAGCTTATTAAAACAACCAGTTTTCCCCTTTTACATGCATAAGTAACCTGAAAACTCAAGTAAGTGGAGTTTACATGACTTTATTATTAATCGGGTTATTTCCCTATAGTGACGTCAAAATATAATCATTTGCTTATCTGACTCAGAGTATTCAATACATATGTCAGTTGTGATGTTAAATTAAGCTTGCAACATAACTTGCAACATGTCGGGAAACTTACAGCTCATATCCACTCATGCAGTTATAAACAAAGCATTGTGACTGAACCACTTCTACTTCTGCTGCACAAGAGGATATTCTTTATAAAAATTAAGTCCACCACACCCTCCTAAAACGGCTGGTTCTGACACGCCCCTTTAAATCTAGATTAAAGACCCATCTCTTTAACCTGGCATACACATAACATACTAATATGCTTTTAATATCCAAATCCGTTAAAGGATTTTTAGGCTGCATTAATAAGGTAAACCGGAACCGGAAACACTTCACATAACACCCTATGTACTTGCTACATCATTAGAATAATGGCATCTACGCTAATATTAGTCTGTTTCTCTCTTATTGCGAGGTCACCGTGGCCACCAGATCTAGTCTGTATCCAGATCAGAGGGTCACTGCAGTCACCCGGATCCAGTACGTATCCAGACCAGATGGTGGATCAGCACCTAGAAAGGACCTCTACTGCCCTGAAAGACAGCGGAGACCAGGACAACTAGAGCCCCAGATACAGATCCCCTGTAAAGACCTTGTCTCAGAGGACCACCAGGACAAGACCACAGGAAACAGATGATTCTTCTGCACAATCTGACTTTGCTGCAGCCTGGAATTGAACTACTTGTTTTGTCTGGTCAGAGGAGAACTGGCCCCTCAACTGAGCCTGGTTTCTCCCAAGGTTTTTTTCTCCATTCTGTCACCGATGGAGTTTCGGTTCCTTGCCGCTGTCGCCTCTGGCTTGCTTAGTTGGGGTCACTTCATCTACAGCGATATCATTGACTTGATTGCAAATGAATGCACATACACTATTTAAACTGAACAGAGATGACATAACTGAATTCAATGATGAACTGCCTTTAACTATCATTTTGCATTATTGAGAAACTGTTTTCCAAATGAATGTTGTTCAGTTGCTTTGATGCAATGTATTTTGTTTAAAGCGCTATATAAACAAAGGTGACTTTGACTTTGACTTTGAGGACACATTTTTATCATTTTCTGAGTCTTGAAAAAGTCTGCTTTTGTGTTATATTTCCTTATTTCTTTACTGCAAAATGTTTGCATGGTCTAGATTCGCTTAAATCTGCACTAATGATGAGTTCTTGTCACGTATCACACATGCGCATTTCAATAAGCCAACAGAAAGTGGTTTAATGCATTTAAATAACATGCAAAATCTTTGTAAGAGGCAAAAAAATACTTTTTGCGAACAATTTCTACTTACACCATTTATGCATACAATACATCAGACCTTTATAAGAAAACTGGTTACAGCGTTTACGTGACCAAGTGTGTTTTTGGCTTATTAAGCATAATCAGTTTAAGAGTGTGCATGTAAACGTGCTCACTGATCCGGAAAAGTTCAACTCAATTATTTGGATGTGTACTGTACAGCCCTTTTTATGGAGGAATGTTTCCTGAACCAGTACCCTACAATGTTTCTGTATACTGGGTCAATTCCAACTTTGCAAGGACAGTCTGGCACTTCTGAGTCAGAGCATGTAAGTATGTTTGCATATTCAAAGAATTTGCCACTGATGATTCAAATGTGAGTTTTTAGCAGTGTAGAGTAGCACTTGTTTGTCATTTCTCTGATCAGATATGGTTTAATGTTTACACAGCGTGATAAAAAGACAGTATAAGTCATTATAATCAGTAATTAAGTCCCCACTGGATGCAACAAAGGCCTAGTTTCTATTCTAATGGGTTTTATTATTTTTGACTTGTTGAGCTGTGATACGGCATCACAATGTCAACATTGCTTAACATTTCCATCACACGCTTGAGGTATTCGGCCAATCACAATGCACTGGATAGCTGGCCAATCAGAGCAGACCTCGCTTTTCAGAATGACGAGTCTTATAAAAAGCCTTGACACATTCCAGAAAGGCAGGACATAGAGATGCAACAATAATGTACAGTATGTGGAAAATATATATATATATTTTTACCTTAAACTGCTTAAACACATTGCATTACACCAAATACACCAAATAATGTTCTTTTTAGCAATGCCACATGACCCCTTTAAAATGACACAATCTAATCCTGTTTATATGAAATAAACCTGATCCTGAGCTGCTTGAGCTAAGGGAACTGTCCCTGTGACAGCAACTCAGGGATGAGCTTTGAAGAACTTAATCCTGATCACGTCAGATCATCAACAATTAAATTCAGCTGAGTAATCCATTTTCAATGATTAAATAATAATAAGATATGTTTTTTGAGTACCCAATTAGCATATTACTGTGATTTCTGAAGGATCATGTGAAACTGTTATGGCTAAAATGTTTTAAGTTTCACAATATTACTGTTTTTACTAGTAACAGTGTAATCATTGTCTCTTTAAGGAAACATGCTGTAGTATGACTCAATTGACAAATGTGCGCTAAGTGTTAACGCCCCGTCTAGGGGTAGAGTGTAACATGGAAAACACCATACATAATTAAAAGTGAATATTTAATTTAAAAATAAATAGAAGTTGATATAAAGTCTTTTATGTGTAATTATAATATGTCACTGATATGTTTAATTCATGAGTTATCATGTTTTGTGTGGCTGTAGACTAAGGCAAAGATAGGCTGTGAGAAGTGTGATTGGAAGGGGTAAGGTAAACTTTTGTGATAGATTAGTGCGACAGACACACCCTGCGACATGCCACAAAGATTTTCTCAGCAGATTATGGAATAATTTTTTTTATGAAACATTTAGTAAGAACATTTTAAAGTGGGTGAACCTACAGAAAAATGACGTCCTGACAAAACTGCACCATAATATCTGTCTACAAGAGTTACTTAGACCTTGCTAAACAGCCAAATATCTTGTTCTAGACGAGTCTTTCAACTGTCATTCTGCTGTTAGTGTTCTGTAGACATAATGCAATTCCAAACTGAGCCACTAGGGAGTGCTAAAAACCGCCAAAACGGTGGAAACACAAGACAGACTCGATCATAATATAATAAGCTTGTATTAGTATGTTTTTACTCAGCTTTTTTCCACTTCAATTCTCAGATGTTTTTTTCTTTCTTGATTCACTGGCTCAAAACATTTAGCATTTATATTCTTCTGCAGAGCCCACTGTCTATTCATTCTACCCTAGGCCACATTTCTCTCTGGTAATGCTGGTTGAAATTATGTTGCAGTCGCCCAACTTTACTTTTTTTTCAGATTTATTTGAAATTTCACAATTTCTCTTTATTACTGTAATTCACAGTTTTCCAAGGGTTCCCACTGAAGAGTGGTGATACTGATGTGCTAGGCTGAATTATTACAATACTGTTTAAGTTATAAGTAGGCCTACTGTTTATGTAAAACAACTCTGTCCTTCATTTCAGCACCTTGTACTTACAAAGAATGCTTTCTCATTCTTTGAAACATTTATCCAAAAGCAAACATATGTTATGCCTGTGTTCACATAGTGTCACTCATGAGCAAATTCTCCTGCTGAAAGATCTGTTTTACCGACAGTCATCTGTTTTTGCCTGCAGGGCACCACACCTTTTTTTTTTTTTTTTTTTTTTTTTTTTACAGGAATGCAGCAAGATATTATAGTTTTGCATTAAATGAATATTATTATAACATCTGGAACTGATGAAATTCAATAATAATGGCAGAGCCTAAATGTTTTTTGCAACCCATTTATTTTAAGAAAACTTCTTACAATAGATGAAATAGATGACATGATGTGCATGTCAGGTGGACTATGTAGACTGACGCTGATAGGAAGCTGACTTCAATGATGTAGCCTATTCTGATTGTCAAATATAATATGTGTAAATTAATAGTTTTGTCATTTAAAAAAAACTTAATGACCATATAAACTGATCTATGATGAAAGCAACACAGCTACAACAAATAAAATTGATAATGAGTGTGTTAGATTTAAAGTGTTCAAATAATCAAACATTGACAGTAATCAGTTGTATTGTTAGCACCAAGAGGCCCCCAAATAAAATTCTTCTTAGGGCCTCTGCTGCCTATAGCCATTCATGCTACAGCTGAAGTCAATGACAGCTTAGGGAGTGCTCTTTGCTCTCTTTATATATAGCCTTTTATATACTTTTATTTTATAAGTTTTATAATTTAATGCTCTTATGAGGGACCAATGACCACACTGCAGAGTTTAAGGAGAGACAACTGCATTTAACAGTTAAGGATCATATCTGAATATGTTCTTTTAATTGATGATGAAGAATTATAAGCGTGTGTATGAAACGGCGTATGCACAGTTGTTCAGAATAGCCTGGCATATTGTTCACAAGATGCAGGCAAATTTTTTTTTATTGCTTATAGAAAGGATGCACATTCTCTCTCACACACACACACACACACACATATAAAATATAATATATTATTACGGAGCACTGCATGTCTATTTTTCTTCAAAGCACCAACTTGAATGCCTAATGTTGGCTTGATTGCTTCTGTTACATGAGAAAATCAATAATTTTATCTATACCCGATAAAGTAGATTTACTAAGGGTGGGGTCCGGGTCGCGGTCTTTTTGTCAAATGGCCTGCTGTCTGATAACTGGTTGGGTGTTCTGTTAAGTATACTGTGTGTGCAGGTTTACCAAACAAGACCCATGCAGGACTCGGCTTTAAACTACTTTGCGTCTCTCCGTCAGATAACTTCATTCATCCATGATGCGCCATTTACAGATATTTCCCTAAACAGTCACAGCTCATATATTTTCCTGCCATGGGGTGAGAACGTAATTATTTATTTTTGATTATTATTATTTGATTTCAGTTAGTTTTTCAATAACTGTTCTTAGTTTTGTTTCGTGTTCGTTTTTTCATTTATTTTGACATTTTTATTTTATTTCATTTTACGAAAATGCTTTTAGGTCAATTGTTTTTGTCTTAGTTTTTGTTTACGAAACTAACCTTGCAATGCAGGCAGTGTGTACTCTGAATTCCTAGAACTATACTCTTCTAAATTATGCCTCAAGCCTTTTAACATCAGCTGGCATGGCTGCTGGCGTGGGCTTGTTTGTGGTCATGTTACACTAATCAAAGTGAGTGACACACACTCTAGGAGTCACTGATCAGAATGAGTATTAAAGAAAGCCTTAAAGCAAAAAAGCTAATTGTGGGTTTCTTCATTTTTCCCTTTTTATTTAATTTTACACCCTCCTTTAATTAATTCATATATTTATTTATTTATTAGTAGAATACACTTTTACAATTATTAATACAATCATTTTATTAATCAATAATTGATATGTTGATAAATCTTTGTACTTATCAATAATTAAGCTCTCTTTTGACTTCTCCCATTTTGTCACCTTTGAATTATAAGGTTATGTCTAAAATTTCTGTCAAAATTTTGTTATTAACATATTCTGTGACAATCTCTAATTATGTGAATTTTTTTTATTTTATTTTATTTTATTTTTTTTGTAAGTTGTACACATTTTGGGACTTTTTATTTAGAAAAAAAAGGTTCTATCCACAAAGTGTGGAATGCAAACAAGAACCTTATCATTCCAAGCTGGTGATTTGACCTTGTTATGATTTTAATCATTTATAAATTTAACTTGCTATGTGTCTATTTGTTGAGAGGTGACTTAGGGTCTGACACATTAGACATTTACTTCTTTAGTGTGGCACCTTCCAGAGAACATATGCAGTAATGTTGTACTTTTTTTATTGATTTTAGAGTAATCTTGTTTAATCCTTAATTCCAGGGAGATAATTTGTTTAAAACAGTTGTGTGGTGCTTAATATTTCAAAGATGATTTTGAACCTTATAGGAGACCACCCCAATGACAGCTTTGTACCTTTATTCTGAGAGAGCAGGCTTTCTTACAGATTGTTCTGGCCCTGCAGTTTTATTTATTTATTATAAAATACACAGCTACTTTTAAGTGGGCTTTAATGGACCAAGATGGTATGGGTATGGCATCTACTAGCAAGGACTAGGTCGGTCATGCTTTGTTCACTTGTTATGCTATATTAAGCAATAATCGCAATTTGAGGACTTTGGTACGTTAGGCATAACTTACGTAAGTTTGTAAGTTTAACTTACAAATAGTCCTTGCTGGAAGATTACAATCAGGACAAGCCGGATCCGGATCTGGCTCCTCTGTATTTAAATGCAAAATCTGTTTTAAATTCAGTCTTCCACCTCAAAAATATATGACATTTATGCAGTGATTTTTTTTTTCTTTCAGTAAAAAAAAAAAAAATGCTTTGTAATCTCAATACTGTCATTAACTTGCAATATTCCTGTTAAAATGCAATATTTCTTTCTCATTTTTTCATGTCTTGACTGTTATGTCCTATCACATATGTATAGATGAACACAGGATGTTTGTTAAGTTCAGCTTGAATTCTTCTTCAGAGTCTGTCTGACCAGAGGGGAGAATCCTCTAGATAAATAACTGAAGCAACAGTCATTGCTCTTTTATATCTAATCTTCACCACAAACGAGCACCATGTCTACTACTGTCTGTCTACAATGCAAGTGCCCAATTTGAATAGTTATCTTGTCATGAAAAGCCACTTGCAATCATTCTACCAAAGCTGTAAGTCTTACCTCTGCAAAAGAAAAGACAGTTAAAAAAAAAAAACACTCCAATCAACTGTCTGTAGTCTGCATTAACCTTTGTTAGCATAGGAGAACTGAAATTTGCAAACAGGGAAAAAGGGGAACAAAAGATGCCAGGATGTTTTTATGACAGAAGTACACACATTTCTCACCTATAAATCACTCTTAACATGAACATGATGCACCTAAATAATGAATATAAAAAACAAATGTTGCCTTAAATGTGTTTGCTTGTGATTCTTGTATTATTGCACCTCTTGGGTAAGCTGCCTAATTTAATTTACAGGTGCTGTTATCAAGGGGGCAAAGCTGAAAAAAAATCAAAATGGATTTTTCTGTAGGTTCAAGAGAACATATATTCATATAATGTTATTCTGAATTTAATAATAAAAAAAAATGTTTGTTTAACTATGATGTTAATAATTCAGATATTTTAATCACTGTAGTATATCTGTACACTTATTTTGTAGCACACTATGGCGTGGAGGTCACAGAAAGACTGGGCTGCAATAGGATGGCTGAAACTCAGCAAAACATAAGCAGTTACATCTTCTATTGTTATCTTTACAACAATGTTCAAGTTAGTCAGATCAGCCGACAATACTTTTAGCATCTAGAAAAGTACAATATATGACCAACCAAGGGACTGTTTTGCGTTTGTACTGTAGATATGGGGCCCAGCTCAAATCAGCGGCTATAGAACGATAAAAGTTGCAAAATAACACCCATACAGTGGTTATGTACACTCCTGAAATGTTAAGCAGACTTTTGTGGGATTATACTGATTCTTAATATTTTGACTGGTATTTAATTCGTTTTCTCTGATTTGCTGAGCCTGGATCTGCTAGATTTGCTTCATGATGTTCAGATTTGAGCATAAAAGCAATTATGGACTGTAAAAATTTCCCCTTTGCTCAGGGTTTGAAGTTAAGCTGTTAATGTATAACAAAATGATTGTCCTCTCAACATTTAATCCCCATAACTCTGCATACATTTCTTGAAAATTGTTTCTTGACCAATAAGCTGGCCTTGAATCTACTTTTAAGTTTCCGGCTCCTCAACTCTTGGTCCTTTCTCAAATCTGAAAGCTGTTTTTACAGAGATGCTGAACACCAAGAAAACCATGAAGTCTTTCAGCAGTTACTCCTCTTTAAGTGAGAGCAGCAACATACGGACTCCCCTCAACCATTCAGGGATGGTTTTGAGAGAAGGCTGGGGCTCCAGTCCAGTCATATTCCCCCTTCATTCACAGCTGTTAAGGTTAATGAAAGTCTTCTGGCACCTCTGAACTTGGAGATTGACACAAACATCCTGGCCATCAGGACTCAGGAATTCATACTCCGAATTGTTGCTCTGCATTTAACCCATCCAAAGTGAACACACACAACAGTGAACACACAACAGTGGGCAGCCATTTATGCTGTAGCGCCCGGGGAGCAGTTGGGGGTTCAGTGCCTTGCTTAAGGGCACCTCAGTCATGGTATATCCAGCCCTAGACTCAAACCCACAACCCTAGGGTTAGGAATCAAACTCTCTAACCACTAGGCCACGACTTCCCACAAACCTTTTGTGTAGACCCTTTATGTTTTCACATCTAATCAATTGTATTGTGTTTGGGCCTGTGAGTGTGGTTCGTATGCTGGTGTGAGTGATTGTGATTACAGTAGGCCCAGTTTTATCAGTGTCATATTTTATCAAGACCCCCACTTGACTGACTAACCCAAAGGGACAATGTCCACACTGTCATAAACACACCTTTGTTGCTTTTTGGGCAATACCACTTTACTATCATGCGCAACAGCCACTCCTTTAAACATACTTTTTTTTATTTATAGAAACACACCTATCCGAGCACACACACAGCTAACTTTGTACTCACATAATCTGTTCAATAAAGCACAGAGAGACTCTTGCACATTAATATGCATTTAAATATTAATTAGTAAAACTGCACTGGAAAAGTCAGAAATTGCAAGTAAATTTCACAAACAATTACAAAGAAACAACAAGTAACGCTGAATTAAAACTGAAAAAGTATTTTCTTATAAAATGAATCTGACAGCCATATATGTACTGCATGTATTATCATATATCATAAGAAAATATAGATTTATTTTATCACTTTCTTCTTGTCTTTCCCCAGATGCGCTTCCTGGAACAGCAGAACAAGAGACTAAGTGGTCTCTGCTGCAGGAACAGACTAGCCAGCCACTGATCCAGCACTGATATTATGTTTGAGACCTACATTGCTAACCTGCTCAGACAGTTAGATGACCTGGGTAATGAGAAAGTGCGCCTGGAGTCTGGCCTGCAGGACATGACCAGCCTGGTAGAAGACTTCAAGAGAAAGTAAGACGTTTGTACACTAAAGCGTTTAGGGACATTCCACACACGCACATTCCAACAAACTTTGTACATTCCTTCTCAGGTACAGTATGAAGATGAAATTGACAAACGGAATGACTTTGTGCTCCTTAAAAAGGTCAGCGCATAATGTAAAAGCACACACAGATCGAGCACTTTTAAAAACGTATTATGATTACATTATTATAAATATATTTTTCACTGTGCCTATGTTAGGATGCTGGTGGTTCGTATCTGAGTAAAGTGGAGCTGGAATCTAAATTGGACTGCATAAAAGATGAGAATAACTTCCTTTGGCAGATTTATGAGGCGGTACCATTTACTCCCTTCACATTGCTAGTAAATCTTTTAGCACAGTCATATAATACATGTTACAGATATAATTTATTGTATTAACTGATAGTAAAACTTAAGTCTTAAGAGATTATAACTCTTATGGCGTGTAAGCACGAAAAAAAAAAAAATCATTCAGAATGACTGTTCACTGTAATTTTTATTCCGTGTGTACAGGAAAAGACACACCAGTTGTTGTAGAGATGGACAACAGCAGAAATCTGGATGTGGACACCACTGTGGCTGAAGTTCGTGCTCAACCGCAGCCGTGCTGAAGCAGAGAGCTGGTACAAACAGAAGGTCACTTAACTTTCTTGCACTGTGTGTTTGTGTGTGCATGTCACAAATCATACATTTTTAAACATGATTGTTTTCTTCTTATTATTTTATTTTTTTGCTTTTCTAACGATGCACAAATGAACAGTAAATATGAGTTTATGTGTATGGGTCTGTATGTTCATGAGTGCTGTAAAATGTTAGTATGAAGAATGCAGATGACAGTCGGCAAACATGGGGATGACCTGAAAACACAATGTAATGCGATCTAAGGATTGCACGTATAAATTCTGAGATGGAACCTGTCAAGGGACATGGTAAGAACTCTATTTCACACTATTGTCTTCTGTGGAACTGCTTTATAGCTGAATTGAATTCATTTATCATAATTTATTAACTTAAATGAACAGTTATTGAACTGAACTGATCAACATTGAACTGACTTCAGCTGAATAATGACACGGTTGTCTTTTTTAAAGTTGCTTTACAGCAGAATTTGAATTTGTCTCATATTTCAAGCCTGCATCACTGATTCTGTTATTTTCCTTTTTATTACTGTAAAGCTGCTTTTAAATCTATTGTATACAGTGCTTTATAGATAAAGTTGACTCAATTTGACTATTCAGAGTCAAATGTCAAAAAACTAAAATAATAATTTGTCAAAATGTCAGTAAACAATGCACAGCATACTTACAGCTTGATTTGAATTTTTTTTTTTTTTTTGACATTTGACAAGAACAAAGCAAGCATTCTTTCAGTAAATCATTTCATTGGTGTATTAAATGTGTGTTGATCTGAGATGATCTCAGTTAATTCCAGTTGATCTTAAATTATATGTCAGAGTGTGGGAAGGGTGTAATCTTTTGTCTCCTCTCATTTTAGCATTTAAACCATGAAGCGCAGATCAAAGAGGCAGAAGAATGAGGTGAACTAGCTGTGAAATATGCAAAACTGCGTCTGCAGGAGCTGGAAGCAGCTCTTCTGAGAGCTAAACATGATATGGCTCGTCAGGTGCGTGAGTGCCAGTCATTGATGAACATCAAACTGGCTCCGGACATTGAGATCGCCACCTATAGGACTCTCCTGTGAGGAGAAGAGAGCAGGTTGGTGCAGTTTTAGCTCTTGTTGAAACTATTAACACTTTAACAAAAGGGAATCATAATGGATTCCTGTGGGTGTCATGTATTATTATGTGTTCTTTCATAGACTGTATGGTTCATTCCAGTGTTTTTAGTCCATCTTTAAAACACACTGTGAGTTACTTTATTCACATAAAGCATCTCTGTTTATATAAATATATGCTTTTTTGAAATATTTTACACCAGCTTCGTATATACAGTATTTAAGGTGCAGCTTTTGTGACTGTTCTCTGATATCATTTTTCTTAGCCTTGAACTACGACCTTGAAAGCTGCAACTTTACAAGTGTCTCATCACAGAGTCCTGGTAAAGATGTTCAGAAAACAGTCCTCGAGCAGAAAGCTGTGACTGCAAAAGATGTCAGCTCTGGCAGCAGCACTGCCACCATCACCAAACGCAAAAAGACCACCATCGTCACCAGTGAGAAGAAACTCGTGGCTACAGAGGGAAGTGTGCAAGGGATGGATAAGTCTGCAGACAAACAAGAGGAGGATGTGTTTTGAATGACAGAGGAGTAGATGGGTGTGTTATGCACAGGGTCCAGGATCAGATTTTTATAGGTTGGCCTCCACCCCCTCCCCTGGGTTCAGTGAACATCTATAGTTTAGTTTCTGTTGCTGAGGTGTGGCAGATTAAACTGAATTACAATTCATTGCATTAAATATTTAGTATATTTCTACAGCCCTACAACAAACTATATAATACATTATATATAATACTATATTGTATAATACTACTATATAATATACTATATAAAGTATAAACAAAATTTTTGTTCCTTATAGCTAAAAATGACTAAATTTCTGGCACTGTTATCACAGTCAGAATGTACATGAAACAACTTTTGTTCGCTTTTCAGATTTCTATTGAAAAAGTGAATGCAGCAACACTTCAGTTTTTGACAGTCAAATATTAAGACTTTAGGAGGTTAACACGGGTGCAACGGTAATAGACACTTTGTTCTAAATATCTAGAAAATATATCTGGATATAATGTTATTTTTGTTGATTGCAGCGAGTCTACGACGGATTTCTGTCAATTGGAAAAAGGAGGGGGAAAGAAACATGTATTGTTGTTGTTGTTCTGCCGGCAGACCAAAAATCATCCCCTCAACACAGTAATACTGCTTGCATTATACACAGTCGGGTTATTAGCAGAGAACACAGAGCAGAACTGGAATTTCGGCACTGGATTGTGACTATTAAAGGAAAACACCACCATTTTTCCATATTGCGCTATGTTCTTTGCGCTGCGCCACTATCTCATTCAATGAAAGTGCGTTTTTGAACGAATCTAGAGAGTCAGTGATTCATGATTTGTTTATTAAGGAGGAAAAGTGGTCCTAAAAAGAAAAGTAAGCATAGATCCATGTGTAACAGTATATTAGATCTGTGCACGAGATCTTAAAGAGACAGCAGCCTAAATAAACCTTCTGCTACCTTTCATTATACAGGGAAGATTACCAAAGCCCTTTTAAGACAAGTCATGTCATTTGGCGGCCCTCTTTGAAACGCCTCTCAGGCATGCATATGTAACTTCTACTGTATTTCTTTGGGGAAACATCAAATTCTCCAAAACTGTTCACCAAGCATGCAATTAAATTTCATATTTGAAATTTATTTGAAATTGACTGTTTCTATAGCAACGGGGATGCTTCTAAAGGCAGCTGCAGTGACTCGCTGACTTTACCAATTAGCAATTGGCTCTTTCATTCAGAAGGCGGGCTTCCTGTTACATTTTTCACCTTTCAAAACAATAGGAGTGACCTGTCCTGGGTATTCTATATTCTTTGAGACTATCCAGTGTTATTTAATAGTTGAATAGATTATAGTTAGACCTAACTGAAAGAAAAAATAAAGTTAGTAAAGGCTAATGTTAATTTTATTATTATCTTGTTAATGTTCTTGTGCTATTGATTGTCATTGATTTATTTGTTCCTATTTTATAATATATTATTTACTTGTGTTTTAAAATAAATTCAATTCTGAGTGCATGTAATTCTTGGTTGGGGAGGGCGCGTGGTCCATGGGAAATAGTCCTGTCATCACAGCTGGAAAAAAATCCTAGGAAACACTGCTTAAATTTAATAAAATTAGAAAAATGCCATCACAAAGCTAAAAAAAAAAATCCCCTGAAGTCACTTTGAGTCAAATGTCTCCTCATATTAGGAAAGCACATGTTTTATCAGAACTTTTGTATTATTGATCAGAAGGTGCTCCTAATTTTATTCTATGTTTAATTATTAGGAGGACAAGTGCTCCTTTCATTACAAGAAGAAAATACTGCTCTTAAACTGGGTGTGTGACAGGTATGGCTGTGGAATGGGGTTTGGCTGTGGAAAAATGTTCAGACAAAATATGTATACATATTATTATTATCATTATTATTATTATTATAATTTTTTTTATTTTATTATTTTTTTTTTGCTTCATTCCCTGCATTCAGTAAAAATGCAGAATAGAAATTATGATATCGGGATTGCACCCATCCCTCCGGCTTACTTATTTACAGAACAAAAAATTGATAAAAAAAAAAAGAAATATTGATGCATGTCAACAAAGCAACTTTTGTTTTGACATTTCTGCTGTTCTGCATTTTACTTCGAAGTTGCCGGTTTGAATGTGGTCCTTTATTGCATTTCCATTCTGAGACAACAAGAGAGGATTTGCACAGAAAATAAACGTTTAATTTGAAAAAATTCTTACTTTTTCAGTATATTTAGAAACTTTATTTTAGAGAGTCTTGGCTAATTCAGCGACACTTAGAGGGAATGTGAAATCTACAACTCCAGCATTTCCTATATAAATAAGCAAAAGATGCATATCGGATGACATTGCTAAGTATACAGGTCTAACATTGCCAAATTGAGAACAGTAAGTCTAATAGTAATAACCACATTTATGACATTGTCTCCTCCCCCTTCAGCAAACACTGCCCTACAAGGGAATTTAGATTCCACACCTACAGTATGAACTGGTGTAAACCTTAAACTACTTCCTTAAACTGATTGACCTAAAACTTTGCATCATTTTAACGCTATGGAGAAACTAAACGCTAAATAGAAAAATTATTTCTATTTTTTTTTTAGAAATAATCTATTACTTTCACAAATTAACTGAATTATCATATGTATTGAATGATTGTATGTATAAATGAAGACAAAAAAATACAAATTTGTCCATGCGTTGGTGACATGTAACAATAAGTTGCACTGGAATTTTCTTGAAAAAGTCTTGCCACAACATACACAAAGCTATTATGTTCAGTTTTATGTGCACTCATTGACCCCAGCTGTGCAGTTATTCAGTAGTTATTACTGAAGTAGTTAAAGCAGTTATGGCAGTTATTGTTTTCTTTAGTTTGTTGTACAAAAGGTAAAATGCTAAACAAATTGAGGTAAGAAGAATGAGTGAACCCTTGTAGGGAATACTACGCATAGTAGCAGCTCTAATTTTGGTGACAAACGTTGACACATGTTGGCCTCAGGTGTTTAACCCTACCACACCTTAAACACACCTGACTAACCAGTCCCCTCAGATTCAGATCTTCCCTCTCCCACCCCCTCTTGAAACACATACACCTTTATTCGCTCTGACTTTCTGCAATCAACAACTGCTCTGGTTTCTCTATGCTTGACCTTTTACTCCTCCCTGCTATTAATTTATCATAGTATTTTTTTTTTATATAATCTCCTGTCAAACCCCTCATTCTTTCTTTTACTCTCTCTGTGTCAGTCACTCACTTTCTTTGCAGGCCTCAACAGGCCGAAATTTTATTGCAGATACCAACAGAAACTCAAGGGATTACAGGGCTGATGCTCTGGTCAGGCCTCTTTATAAACCTACAAGAACTGCATTAAGTCGTTCACCTATAGCTTTGCACTCACAATGTGGAGATCTTGGGTATTGTATGATAATACTTGTGAAAAATTAGTCATGATAAAAGAGTTCAAAGACTTGGAGAAGCAGGCTAAAATGTATTCTCTTTATCTCTTTTGGTTACACTATCAGTTAGGTTTAGGAAAGAGTTTAGTGTAGGTTGCCGATGTTATTCTTAAACGTGATGAACTCGCTTGAACCATCTAACAACACTCACCGGGCATTCATTTCTAACTAAATTTAAAAAAGCAATGCCAGATTTTCATTCATCTGTTTTGGGTAATATTGAATGCTTTTAGAGCCATTCTCTAGACATTAAATTATTTATTTATTTATTTATTTTTATAATTTTGCAGAAATGTCATCAAAGGCCTGTTTTTCTAATGAGCCTAGCTTGCAAAACCCATACTTAGTAGTTACAGTGTTGCTGATAGTTTAACATGTTGACAGACATTTGCAAAATGCATTAACAATTTGAGGCCAAAAACCTGCAAAGTTTTACAGCAATGTCAAGACGTGTTGCATAAGCCAGACTATCTTCAGTGGTAAAATCAAAAGTGTGTTGTCATCTTTAATTTGTTAATCTTATCTATAATCAATTTCTTCAAAAAATATTGTAACCACATACCAAGTACATTTGACATCTGAATATATATATAAAATCTCGAAACAAGCTTATGTAACACCTTAAATTTAAAAGTGCATGCACACACCCACACCCACGCACACACACACACACACACACACACACACACACAAAACTACAACCAGAGTTTTGGCTTTTATCAAGACAGATCTGTTTTTGGTGAAACAGTTCTATAAAGAAAGATGTTTTGCAGAGTGATAATCAAATTTAATTTTAAAGGACTCATTCATACATTTTCGCAGCTTGCACCAACATGCGCATATTGAAAGTGTTACAGATATTTGTCACTTCATCTCAGCCAATCACAATGCAGAAATCCTTTGACAGTTCTTGTGGTATCCCTCCCTCTCCACAATGGCATCTCCACCTTTAATTTATAATATAGTTCTGGCTACTATTTGCCATACTTTCACAGCACTTTTAAAGTAGAAGATCCACAGTTTCTAAACAAGTGTGTTTGCATGTGCAATTGTAATTGTAACTCTAATTATAATTAAAGGTGAATTGTTGCTTTAGTTTGATTAAAACCTACCTATTAATGTGTTATGTTGTTACATAATATAGTGCACATTGTTGACAAGTTGACCATGTAAACAAGTTCCGTTATGGTCCCTGAGCTCTCTATTGAATGTACTGTGTATTTGTGTTTGAGAGAGAGAACAAGGAGTGTGTTCAACATGAGTGGCCCTTGTCAAAGTTCTGACAGAACCCTATGTGCAATTTACACATAAATCTGGTTTGCATCCACAACAAACCACTGTCTCCTTGGAAGACAAAATATGCATTTTCTAAGATTTTTTGTGCAATTTTTCAGAGACATTGCACGCAGAGCATGTGTACGGATGCAGGTTTGAATACAGCCAGGTGTCATGAGCAATTAGGGAAATGTGAAATGCTTCAAAACTTCTGGACATATTCATGAAAAACAGCTGAGGTTGTCTGTAAAACAGAATGCAATTTCTAACAAATGGAAAGCATTTCATGAACATTTAAAAATGCTATTGTTTCTATTATATATAATTTAGAGCTATCAGATTCAGTTTTTCCTTTCGTGCAATGTCTTTGTCATGTTAAAGGATCTTGAGTTACAGGTTTTCTGTACTTGCACTGCTTTTCCTTCGGCTGCAGGGACACATCCAACACACCTTTTCATTCTTTCACTTCATTTGAATAAATTACTGAAGGATATTTCTGAGAGGTGTGTCTCATTCTTAAGCTTTGGTAAACAACAAAAGTAGCTATTTCAGCTATTCTGCTTTAATTCTCAACATCAGTTGCACCAGAGGTGTTGAGGTCCACTCGATACTGCCTTCTCGAAAAAACTGGAGAAACCAACAAAACACAAGAGCTGAAATTACTGGTTTGGGATTTCATTTGTAGGACTGTTTCAACCGCATTCAAATTCCAAAAGTTTTAGTCAATAAACAAGCTTCAAATGTGGTTCTTTTTATTATTTAAATATTTAATTTAAACTTATTTAAGCCAGAGCAGTGGGTGGGTGTGTGTGTGTGTGTGTGTGTGCGTGTATGTGTGTGTGTGTGTGTGTGTGTGTGTGTGTACATACTGTACATACAGGTGTTTTGGCACCAGTGGAGATAAAGGTGCACAAAAAAAGAGCACTCACACAGAGACTCCCAGTCTTTTAAAATAACACTGTCACACTTTAAGATACATATGCTGTCAGATACTGAATGCACTTCATGCAGTATTTGAAGTGATGCGTTCAGACCTGTGTGCAGTACTTTAATTCACTTGTCAATGTTTCACAATGCTGAAACTGAAGGAGCTTATTTAGTGACATTTCCCTCTGCCAAAAGCGGTAAATCCTCACACTTGTCATTGAAGGCGAGTGTAACCTGTATGGGTGTAGATGTGTGTGAAGGGACTGTCCACTTGACCAAACGCATACCCTCACAGTGAGGATGATAGCATCTTTTGGGATTAAATCTTTGATATCTGAATAGCACACGTGTGTTTGATAAGTAGCATAAATTATATTGACTCTGAATAAAGTTATTGATAGAAAAGATTCATAAAATTAGAAGACTGCAAACTAGAAAAGTGAAATTAGAAACCCCCTCATCCCCACCCACGTTTTATGTGTTTGGATGACTGGACTGACAAAAAGATAAGCTTGAGGAACGCCTCAGCCTGGCATGATCCACACCCTCAAGGCCCTGTGGACTCACTAACCTGTCACTGTAGGAAAAGACCATCAATATGTCATACAAACTTAGCAAACTGCATGTCACATTTATATTTACTAAACACACACATAAACCCACTTCTATGATTTACTTCACCTGAAAAGTGTGCACACTCAAGGGAACACCTACTGTAAAAACAAACCCGAGATTTAAGTTCATTTGAAATTTGGGTTTGACCCATATGTGTGTGCCTGTTGAAAGGTTACAAAAGAAATGCATGCGATTGGTTGCTATATGAGTAATGCTACTACAAAGACTGACATTGTGTTTATGTAATTCTGTCATTTAAAAGGCATGCTTTCTGGATAAGAAATTAGTTATTTCATTAATATGGCCTCAAATTTATTGAATGAGTACTTTTCTCATCTTTTCATTCCGCAGTGTTCTCAGAATAAAGCATTACACTGCTATTAAATCATTTTACAACAAGGTTCAGTTCATCAATGTTTGTTTATTTATTAGAGTTACAGTGAACAACATAAAAATATTTATTTATTTATTTATTTATTTATTTATGTTGTTGTTTAATATACTAGTTACAATTTTACTATTATTTGGAAATTGTTAAAACACATTTTCATTTATGCCACTTGAAACGTACAGTATATGTAGTAATTAACATTCATTTAGATTGAATGCTATAAAAGATATTACGCAATAATATTTTTGTATGATAAAGGGTGTTTATGACAGATGTGATAGAAATGCTTAAATTAAATAAAAATGTCAGATTTAAAACATTTATCAAATATTTGTTATTAGATTTAATATGAAAATGATCAAAATAGGACATTTTCACAATTTTATATAATTTAGTCAACAATTAGTTAATGTTAATTTAATTTATTTTATTTTATTTTATTAATTTTATTGCCAACAGTTATGAAGTTTATTATAATTATTTCAAAGATTAAAATTTCAGGGGGTTATAATGCATTAATGTTGATTTATTCCATTTGAAATTTTGAAAATATATTAATATTATTATTAATAATATTAATTTAGATTACATGCTGTATTTATGTTCATTTTATGATACCTAATGCTATAGTAAAATGTTACCTTTTTTCACCCAATTATTTGTATTATTTTTAGTTGGAAATTAATGTAATATTATCACAGCTTTATATTATATTCCAGAGTAATGACTGAACATGAAATAAGTAAAGTAGATTTAAAAGTTCAAAGTCTCTCACAGCTTTATGGGCAATCATATTTAGTATTCTTATATTAGTTTTGATTGACAGGTCCTTCAGATTTCAGCCTTTATCATTGTTATGACAGAGTGGGAAACTAAAGACTAGAATAAAGGCTGAAGGATATCAGAAACTAATAAGAAAAATGTGCATGCACAAATACAAGTGCAACAGAATAGCCAGAGCATAACATAGCAAATAGCACATGGATCAGTGGCATTAAGCAAGAAAACCTCCAGTTTGTGTGCTTCGCTGTAAAGTTGCTATGATGAAAATGTATGGCATGTGTGTGAATTGTGCCTGTATGTTGCCATGGAAACCATTTATTCTAGAAAAGATGACTGGAATAAATGGTTTTAGATACAGCATACCACACAGTTCACCGCAAATTAATGCACCACTAACAGAAAAAGTGAGTTACAAGTGAGTCATTGTCTGTTTTTTTTTTTTCACAGTTCTTGAAGGAATTCCAACCCCTTTAACAGAAGAAGGTGGAGCTAAAAAGGCAGAAGTTACATTTTTTTTTTTAAACCAGCGGTTCTACTGTTACTTAACTTTTTCCATATTGCTTATGAAAACAATACTTAAAATACATTATATGGTTTAAAATGTGTTTATATTGCAAAGGAGGGTCAAAATGTTAAAAAAATACAGTTCACCACAGTTTTTAGATTTATGAATGGAATGCATGACGTGAAAGATGAACTGAAGATGAAGACTGAATTAGAGCTCACTGTATTAGTGTGGACAGGAAGTCTACATCATAAACTCAGCTGGGCCTAAAAGCTTCTTTCTCCATTGATGGCCATTGAAAAGTAACTGGAAAATTAATAAGAATAATATTTTTTGAAAGCAAAATCTATCCATCCATTTTTCTAACTGCTTAGATTTGCAGGAATGCTGGAACCAGTGTTGCATTCAATATACACTGTAAATATCTTGTATTATAGTGTTTGTTTCATGGATGTTTGTGATCGGCAGATTGTGATAGAAATGTTCAATATATATATTATTTGAATATTGCCAATATTTATTAAAAGGATATTGGTTTAAAATCTTGGTAGAGTTTTCCGTGAAAATGCATAGGTCAGAGAGAATATTACTGTACATCTGTCATTGATATCTTGCCCCACTGCATATGTTCTATTTATATTTGCTTCACATCAGCAGATCACAAAATGCCTTTTATTCACAGAAGCTTTAAGTATTATAATGTTTTATAACTTTTTTTAACTGCACCTATTTAGACTATTTACACTTGTCTTGTCTACCCATTACAATATGGACAGCTCAGAACCTGTTTTATTTGGAAAAAGAGCTGACTTTATGAATGAGTAATTGCTCAACATCATGTTGAACAAGTTGGTAATTGCTGTCTGTAATGATATTCGAATTAGTAAATGGCCATGAGCTACTGGCACTGAACTGATGTATCTCCCATATTAAAGTGAATCCTTTCATTCATAAAGTCTTAATGTTTTGCCGGGAGCTGCAGCAATATTCAAGCACCCATAAATCTCCATCTCGCTCTTTTTTATTCCAGTTCCTAGTGTCTATCTCTTGCATTTT
Organism: Carassius auratus; assembly: GCF_003368295.1. Taxonomy (NCBI): domain Eukaryota; kingdom Metazoa; phylum Chordata; class Actinopteri; order Cypriniformes; family Cyprinidae; genus Carassius; species Carassius auratus. The sequence goes on along the minus strand of NC_039273.1, from coordinate 7,164,413 downwards.
TATACAATCAATCACATATTGTGAAAAAAGTGATCCTTGTCATGTAATGACTTTTGGTAAGATTTCATTGCTTAACCATTTCAGCTTTTTTTAATTCATTGGTCTTTTGAAATTACGTATAAATGTCAGAAGCGCTCTTGAAATAAAGAAGAAAGTCGTACTTTTCTAAGGGTAGATGTTGATGGGACATGTTCATGAGGCAAGTTTGAAATGAAAAATGCTTTTTTGATAATTAGCTAGTTTTTCTATGTTTGTTTTTTGTTTGTTTGTTTTTAATACAGAATATGCAATTAAGTATAAAAGTCAATTTTCTGTTTTAATGGATTTGCATCAATACTTAAGCAGAACACACACAAAACTGCATTAAACAGTCAAATAAAATAAATGTAAAAGTAATATACAAAAATGTCAAACCAAGATTCTGATTAACATAAATTATAATTACAGTCTGAATTCCATAAAATAACAAAATATAAAAAAACAACTTGCCCCAACCTGAAAAAAATGCAGGTTCCTGACTTTTTAGTTAAAATCCATCTCTAAAATATAGCTGGACCCTGGCCTCTCCAGTCTGTATGTGTGTGAGTGATTTAATTTCTATTGAGTTCAGTAGTAAATCTATTGAAATTATGGGTGTGCCTGAAACACATAAAAAGCGGCTCTGTGAAATGGCACACCATGAGGTTATATGAGCACCCTTATTGTCACTGATTTCTATATATGTTCTCTATTATAGATCAGTGCTTATTGTATTAAAGTATTCTATGCTGGTTCACAGCATTTTCAGAAGTTACCTACTTTCTGACAGTAATTAATGAGATACTCCAGAGTGAGTTTTTCTAAGTTCTCTAGGCCAACACCCATACATGATAAAAAGGTATGCTCATGTTGAGAGGAAGGAGAAGGAGAAGAAAAGAGGCATGTAGAGACAAAGCTGTTTATTGCCTTCTTTCATGCCTTTGGTCTTTGAAACAAAAAAACTAATCAATTGAGCGAAAATGAACACTTAATAAACACTGAGAAGATACAAAAGTATCTGGCTCAGTTCTGCACAAATAATCATAACAAAAAAAGTTTTTATGCAATCTCTATTGTAGTTAAATAAATTAATGACCACTGATAAAATGGTTTAATATACTTCAATTAAGTTTTTTTTTCTGTATCCACCTATTACACATTGATGGTCATGATGAGTGTTGAAAGAAAAGTCCTATCTGTGTACATACATCTATGATGTACTTTTGTATAGGAGTTGCTTGTGTGTCTTGTGCATGGCATACCTGGTACATATCTTGATGGCCTTCAAGAGAAGAAGTTAGACAATAGCACTTTTGGGTGGATGGAATCTGTGTGATTCGTGACATTACATTTCTATTTGTTGCTTCTTAAGAAAAGGTGGGTTGGTGTAGCACTTCATGGGAGTGGGCTTCAGCACCCTGCATAGTCTGGAAATACAGACCTGACAAGTTTCATTCATCTGAACTCTTAGAATTTCATTGAAACCTGACAACTGAAACTCTACTTTATGCAGTAAATGTCAGTTGGGTCCTGTTTGTTGACGCAGGCCCTTTCTTTAGTAGTCCCAAACATGTCTTTACAAAACAAAGTTGTTTTGGCATGATACAAAATGTCAGAATTTCAACATTGCACATTTACATTCCCATTTGCTAAATACACGATTGATGAAAAAAAAAAGAAAAGAAAAAAACCTGCTGATTCTGGCCTGGTAGCTTTAAGGCAGTCTTAAATGCAAGATGCGCATACCAAAGCAAAGACCCTCAGGCAGGTGAACAAGTCTCTAAAGGACATGTACATCCAGGCGTGCAACATTTAGCAGCAGAAGGACTCATTGTTCAAATTATTTGTGTGATCAGTTCTAAAAATGTTAAAGACTGTAGTGTTTTAAAGTAATTATTTCTTGGTATTATTACAGCCCAGAAATGCTTAACGTGAAAGAAAACCTAAAATAATCCCTTCCAGATGGGTTCGAAATGGAATTATTGCATTTATCATCTATGAAAAGGACAATGAAAAAGTAATAAGAATCGCATCCCCCATGCATTATTAAAAGTTAAAGTGAATGAATGTGCTGTTCGGTTGTGTTTTTGCTCTGTTGACTTTTGTTTTGCATGCTTTGAAAATGCAAACAGGTGTTGTATGTTTCTCTTGTTAATCCCCTTCAGATATACAACTCTGACTCGACTAGATTAAAACATGTTCCTGCTTCATTTTATCAGATCTAGACTGTTGGGTGTCACTGAAATGCATATCAGTAGAAGTCCTGTTCTGTGCCACCACTGTTAGATTCGCAAATATGGTGCTCATCTAAAAACGGTTCCACCCACATGACTGATAGGTGGAGTGGCTGCATACCTTAGTATTTATGTAAAGAATGTAACAATGTACATCTGAACTGCTCTTATTAAAATAAAACTGCAAAGGAAAAAGTATTCAAACGTACATATATTTTATGTTAATCCATCTGTTAATTTTTATGCTTCAACTGTTTGTTTCAGTGCATGCTGTAAGTCAGCTGATGATCCTAATAAAGGGTGTGTCCATTCTTGTCATCAGTTCTTAAACCAAGAATGTTCTAGACGCAACAGATCTTTATCTCTCATCGTTAAACATGATGCTTTTATACACAAATAAATGCTAATGTATGTATACAGTCAAACCAAAAATTATTCAGACAGATATTATATAAAAAAAATAAAAAAAAATTCTAGTGTGTGCAGGACATTATAGTTCATTTATGTGAGTGTGGATAGCAAAATAAAGTAAACTATGACATATTATACCCAAAAGTTCTTCATAAAGTTAACTAACAGTTAAATGTATACAAATTTAGGACCTAAAATTATTTAGACACTTTGACCTGATCATGCTTTTCTTTAGTGTTGTCTGACATTATCAAGATTAATTTGTTCTGACACAGTTTAACACTGAGTTCTTGTAATAAATAAATATATTACCATTTCCTAAACCATAGCGAATAAACTTTGATAATGTGTGAGATGTTGAAGGTGTTTGAATACATTTTGGTTTGACTGTATATTTATAAATCTCTCTTTATATGTGTAAGTGTTTATGAGGAAATCATTTTTTTATAACATTAATATATTCTGCCCTCAAACTTGATGCAAACATATTTGCATATTCTTATTCACAATACACTAATATTTGAATATTCATACTCATAATACACTATTCCAATGCAAATGCAGGTTGCATTGCAATAAAGTCAAAGGTGACAAACCCTGTTATGTTATTAGGAGCAAATAATACACTTTGGAAAATATTGATAATACACTTTACATCAGGACAGTTAAACTCAAAAACAAAAACATGCATGCACACTGATATGTGCACATATATAATGCCCAAAAAGTAATGAACGAGTCTGCAGACACTCCAGAAAGCCCCTGACCAAACCCTTGTCTGATTACTATAATGGTTTGCTGCAGTAACCCACAATGTTCTGGAGATCCAGCCTGGACGTGCAGTTTCTTGCCTTTCCTTCCCTTGCATGTCTGACGTCTATGAAGGATCTTGTGCATGCCATTGCTAGAGACATAGCTGGAGATTATTACTCATCACTAATACTCATGCAAAGCCATGATTGCCGTACTGTGATCTCATACTTGGTTTATACATTCATAGTGTCATGATAGTTGTAGATGCTTGTGTAATACTATGAAATGTCCTTCACTGGTGATTGTGACACCAAACAGCTGGCTTATCATATTGACTTGAACCAGAAATGAGAAATAGTCTGATTATGCAGGGTGTTGGATCCTGAAGAAGTTTATAAGTAGAGCTAAATGTACTGGTTTTCTGGTAACTTTTCTCGTTGTTTTTCCAAAGCTCTATCATGCCACTTTGCACCACCTCAAGCACACACTTATATGTACACACATATGGTGGAGTATAGAGCAATAAAACACATCTACTGTGCAGAAGTGTGTGTGTGTGCATTTTCCAGTATCAGTACAGATGGAAATTGAGGGTTGGGGGGTGCCCTGTCGGATCCAAACACTGGCAAAAGTAGATGGAAAAAGCCATTCATAAATGTGGAAGTTGCTTCGCGGCCCACCCTGCTGAGAAGATCAGAGGTTACTCACTCACTATGGCTGCCCAACCAACCAGATACCGAGGCAGAAACACACCCGCTGGCAGACTCTGAGAGCTACACTGTCTTCTACTGTTCTACTGGAATGTCTGTCCAAGAGTCTCTGCCCCTCCTCATGTTTTCTCATTCCACCTGGGGCAAAGCCTGGGGCAGGGTGTGACACCAGTTATCGCCACTTTCTCTCTGTACCTGACTAACAGGTAGGGCTTGTGTGAGAGTGCATCATTATGCGAGTGTATGTGTGTGAGCAGGTGACTCCGCCTCCTGAGTGTGTGCATAAAAATCGGTCAGCCAGCTGCAGAGAGACACTCAGAGGGACTTTGACTCTCCTTTGTGAGCAACCTCCTCTACACCTCTCTCAGAGAGCACTCTCGTACCTCCTTCTCAGCAGCTCTAAGACACAGGCACCATGACAAGCACCAGGTCTATCCGCTTCGGCACCAGTGGCTCCATGAGGAAGTCTGGCTACTCCAGCCAGTCAGCCTACGCAGTCCCTGCCAGCTCTAGCAGGGTCAGCTCAGTGACCAGTGTCAGGAGATCTGGCGTGGGTGCCGGTGCAGGCTTTGGTGCAGGATTTGGTGCTGGAGGCAGCAGCTACAGCTTCAGCAGCAGCAGTATGAGTGGAGGCTACGGTGGTAGTCTCAGTGCTGGTTTTGGTGGAGGTCTCGGTGATGGCTTCGTTCCACCTCACATCACCGCTGTAACCGTCAACCAGAGCCTGCTGGCCCCCCTTAACCTAGAAATTGACCCCACAATTCAGGCTGTCCGCACTCAGGAAAAAGAGCAGATCAAGACCCTCAACAACCGTTTCGCCTCCTTCATTGACAAAGTGAGTATTCTTGGATACAGTCTCTCTTAAAATAACATTGACTTTTACATAATATGCAAATATATAATGATATTGCTGTGCACAGAGCCTGTGGTGCATTCAAATACAGAATTCTAATTTTATTACTAAGTATGACCTTTGAACCTGTGACTCTTAACACTGGGTGCTTTTAGTATTACTAAATAACATAATACCTTGCAGCTGTAAAAAAAAAAAAAAAAGAAAAAAAAGAAAGAAAGATAGAAAGAAAATGGAAAAGAAAGAAAGAAAAAGACTGACACAAATGTTTTCTCTTGCACAAGAGCTTTCTTTAAGCATAGCTGCAAGCTAAGTATTTTTCTTAGATGTAAAAGTTTCATCTGCTTACACCAGAGCCAGTGTGTATTTTTACTAACTGGGCAGAACAATCAATGTAGTAGCTATAATCTAATAATCTAATGTATATGTTGAACCATTTGTACTAGATCTCTCTCAGTGTGGCTTTAGCCTTGGAAAAAAAGTCCTCAAAAACCCATGACTGAGGCTTTCCAAAAAATGGGTGGAGTTTGGGTAATAACCTAGCAACCATGTGAGTTATAGATACACACATACTGTATATACAGAGCACTAGAATTAATCAGTGTGTCTGTAGTCTAAAGTCTAGACTACAATATGCCACTATGTTGTTTGTCTCGTGCATTTTTTTATTTCATCCTCTGTCTAAAAAAATAACAGTCAACTCCGTCATGCTCATATTTGGCTGACAACAAACACTTCACAACTTTCTGAGCAAATGTGGAAAGAAAACACAACCTAAAGGCCATGTAATCAGCATATACACACACACCTTTATTTTGTAGTGCCTGTGGGAGAATTTGCAGTAGGCAGTGTGTGTCCAGGATGAGTCATCTGGACCAAAGATACCAGATGCTCCAAACTTTTAGTCTGCTTTTTAATCTGTTTACAAGTCAAAGACTATGCCAATAAATGCCTTTGAACTTTTTCCGATGTTAAAGACAACAGGGAAATGTAAATCATTATTAATGCAAGATAGTTAAATAAAGATGTCTTGAAGAAAAGGGCACTAATATTTCCAAGGTACATCCAGGTTGCATACATATATATATATATATATATATATATATATATATATATATATATATATATATACACAAGTTTATAGATTACTATCTAGACAGGTGCTGTCGTATATGGCTAATTTCCAAAGACCATACACAAAACTCTGCCTAAGGGCGTGGCAGTCTTGTTTCTCTGATGTTTTATCTGATAAGTAATGCAGGTTTGGGGCAAGGCCATTGGTGTGTTTTTTTCAGTCTAGGAGTTTGTAGCTTGTGTGCAGCACTGCCACACCCAACCAGTCCACTTCCCCCCCCCCACACTCCACCCTGCAGAAAAATGCCTACTAAAATGACTCAATGCCATTTGTATTCCCCTAAACGATTCTTCCAGAGAACATACACAAAGAGACTTAAAGAGCCAGGACTACAAAGGAGTCATACAGACAAAACCATCAATAAATTTAATTTATTAATTCATGCACTATTTTATTTTCAGAATGCAATCTTTCTCCACTACATTTTTAACCTTCAAGGAACTTGAATGTGATCATTTTCAAATAAAAGCACTAATTTATTTATTTATTTCCCCAGGTGCGTTTCCTGGAACAGCAGAACAAGATGCTGGAGACCAAATGGAGTCTCCTCCAGGACCAGACCACCACCCGCTCCAACATCGATGCCATGTTTGAGGCCTTCATTTCTAACCTGCGCAGACAGCTCGATGGCCTGGGAAATGAGAAGATTAAGCTGGAAGGAGAGCTGAGGAACCTGCAGGGCCTGGTTGAGGACTTCAAGAACAAGTGAGTTGTAATTTTGAAATTGAATGAACTGATGTAAAAAAACACTGAAAAAAGAATAGATTTAATCACATTTTTCTTTCTCTTAAAAGGTACGAAGATGAGATCAACAAGCGTAGTTCAGTAGAGAATGAGTTTGTTCTGCTCAAGAAGGTAAAGACCATTCATCGTTTTCTTTTAAAGACTTTGCTTTTTTTACGCCATTACTTGAGTTTTGTTATTTTTTTCTCAATTTTCTCCTTTTTTCCTCATTTTCTCTTAGGATGTTGATGCAGCCTACATGAACAAGATTGAGCTTGAAGCCAAGGTTGATGCTCTTCAGGATGAGATTAACTTCCTCAGGGCAATCTATGACGCTGTAAGTTCAATTCTGTTGTGTTTGGCCAACCAAAACCTGTTATCATAGACAACTGCTGCTTTGTAAGGGCAGGTAATTTACTGATTGTTTGGGCTACGTTTGCAGGAACTGCGTGAGCTCCAGTCTCAGATCAAGGACACATCAGTCATTGTGGAGATGGACAACAGCAGAAATCTGGACATGGACTCCATTGTGGCTGAAGTTCGTGCTCAGTATGAGGACATTGCCAACCGCAGCCGTGCCGAAGCAGAGAGCTGGTACAAACAGAAGGTGATTCAAGCTCTTACAAATCTACTTACAAGATCACCTCAGATGTGGCTACAAGTGCTTATTTGTGTCAATAAATGTTTCAGTTTGAGGAGATGCAGTCCTCTGCTGGTCAGTACGGTGAGGACCTCCGCTCAACCAAGGCTGAGATTGCAGAACTCAATCGCATGATCGCCCGCCTGCAGAATGAGATTGATGCCATCAAAGGACAGGTAATGATGAGCAAGGGTTGATCTATAATTGTTTTGCATACTATTTACGTAAAGAAGATGACGTTATGTATGTTATTGTCATTTTAGCGTGCCAACTTGGAGGCTCAGATCGCTGAGGCTGAGGAGCGTGGAGAGCTGGCAGTGAAGGACGCCAAGCTCCGCATCAGGGATCTTGAAGATGCCCTCCAGAGGGCCAAGCAAGACATGGCCCGCCAGGTGCGCGAGTACCAGGAGCTCATGAACGTCAAACTGGCCCTGGATATTGAGATCGCCACCTACAGAAAGCTGTTGGAAGGAGAGGAAAGCAGGTAGGAGATTTTAAAAGGATATTTCTTTGACATTTACATTCTTTGAAAAAACATCACTAAACAAAACGGTTGTCTTCTTTACTCTAGACTGTCCAGCGGTGGAGCTTCAGCCACCATTCACGTGCAGCAGTCCTCTGGAGGTCTCTCCTCTGGTAAATAAGTCCCCCTCTCTCTCTCTGGATCACTCCACTTTTCTTATAATCTCATTCTCCAGGTCATGTTGTGATATGTTTCTAAACTTCCTTTCTCTTGTAGGTTTCTCTGGTAGCGGCTCTGGATTCGGCTATGGCGGTGGTTTCAGTAGCTCCTCAGGATTTGGTGGTGGATCAGGATACAGTAGTAGCTCCATCAGCAAAACCAGTGTCTCCAGTGTCAGCAGTAAACGCTATTAAGGAGAAGCGTCCCCAACCCGACCTATACCAGCATCCTATCTTCCTTACTTGCAACTCGATCACTTGAACCTTCTTACAACTCAAACCATATATGGTGCTATTTTCTAGCCAGACAGCTATCCCCTGTTAATGAGGAGATGAGGACAATGATTTCTTAAGCATAAAATAAGTTTTAGGTTGCTCTGTGAATTGACGATAGTTACCCATAACATACATGTCGTGACTGGTGGTGTCACTACCATTTTAAATCATCAATCCAACTACACTAAAATATCACCAGAAAGAATGTGCTCCCAGACACTGAATTTGTTTATTTCTGCACTGATACATATGAGGAAAGTGAGACTTGAATGAAATATATAAGCATGGAAACCACTGGAGCCAATTAGACATGTAACAACAATAGTATTTCAGTCTCATTAGCATAACCACGAGCAGTACCATGGTTTCACTGGATCAGAGATGTGCTGTACAGGTCCTGAATGTCCTGGTTGAATGTTTTGTGCTGTTACAAGCTCCCTGCTGTATTTCTGTTAACTAATATAACTTTTGTCATTCTGCATTGGCTGTCAGTATTAGTTTACCTATTTACTATTAATAGTACAATACTGTCAGCCTGTAACTGATGACAATGACTTGTGGGCTTCCAATGTGCAGTTACCTCACATTCAAGGGAGATAGGAGATCTGTTACAACAAACAAAAAAACATGCATAATGGCATTTCTGTTGGACATCCCTCCTAAACTTTGTGTACTTGCCAAGTTGGGAGCTTCATTCACTGTGGCGACTGTACTACCTGATACTTTCCCCTGTATTCAAACTGCTTCCAGAGCATATTTTTCAGTCCCTGTTATAAATGGAAAAATGCAACAAAACTGAAACCATGTTCAACCAGATTTATTTTGTATTGATTGACTTGACATCAACTGAATATCTGAATACAATAAATCTGAGACTACAAGTTTTGTTTGGATTTATCTTTCATTGCTTTTTGGTGTTAAAATGTCTTCCCCGTATATGGGCAGTTTTTACAGTACATCAAAGAGCTCCATATGACTAAAAATTAGAGAATGGAAACCCAAAACTATAGACGGAAAAAATATACAAGTATAACGTATTTTCCGGACTATAAGTCACACTTTTTTTCATGGTTTGGCTGGTCCTGCGACTTATAGTCAGGTGCGACTTATTTATCAAAATTAATTTAGACAAAAAAATAAATGCACATCAGTTAAGTTAAGTTAAGTTAAGTTTAAAAAAAAAAACTTTATGAAAACATTTAGGGCAGGGTTGCTAACTCTCCCTGCTTGCCACAGTACATTTTTAATACTAAATTCTTACCCAAAATACTGTTTTGGCACATGTAATGTGGCATTAATTGTAAAATGTAGCATTTCTGTTAAAGCCAGAGCATTGAAAAACATAGTTGCAACAGGCTTAGATCTCCCCGGCATCGCTGCGTGAGAAAAAAATACAAATAAAATCATTTGTGATGCCATTGTTTACCCACTAGTAATAATATACTTTATATAATAATATATATAATAGATTAAAGCAAGCACAATTGTTAGTTTATCTAAATGTATTTTTGCTTATTACATTATTGCAGGTTTGTATTGCACTTTTTTAAATTCATTTTGATGAATACTACATCTGTTTTTTTATTTGTTTTAGTTTTTTTATTCTTTTGGGAGTGGAATGAATCAATGCACATTCACAATCATGTTCATAGCGCACATAATGCCTCTGTACTTCCGATTTCTCCCAATATGGGGACAGGAGACTTGTCAGTCAATAAATGGGAAAGCAAAGTAAATTGCGTTACTGTACCTTTTTGAAAAAAATATCCTGATTACGTAACCTGTGTTACTTGTAATGCGCTATAATACATACACACACACACACACACCTTCTGCCTTCAGGGAGGCGTTTCAGGAGCCTCCAGCAGATTCAGGAACAGTTTTTTCCCTACATCTGTCTCCTTACAGAATTCTGCCCTCTGACACCCACGAATACTGAATGATCCATTTGCACACTGAAATATTTTCTATGGACTTTTTTTATGTCCATTGCACTAGTGTACATAATGTTCATATGTTCATAGTTTCTGCTTGTAGCTTACATAATTCATCTGTACTGTACAGTATGTTCGTGGTACACCTATCTGTATATCATGCTGATAGTACTTAAAATATGTAAATTATGTCCATAGTACTGCCTTATTTGTATATTTATTGTACATTTTTAACATACTCTAGACACTGTATATTCTGTACTTACTGCTTATTGCACTTCTGGTTAGATGCTAACTGCATTTCGTTGCCTTTTACCTTACATGGCAATGAAGTTGAATCTAATCTAATCTTATGTTTTAGTCAAATCAAAAAATAGTAGCTCAGCACTGCCCCCTAGTGTGATTTGTGAGAAACAGTTAACCAGTTGGTTCCAGCGAGGACAGGGAGGATGCAATAGTGTGAAGTTTGTGACAGGGTTGTAGTAATTTTCCCCCTCTAAAAAAGATTGGGGTGCACAGTCACTTTGGGAAGAGTGATGGCAGCTGGGATAGAAAGAGTGAAACAGAGTGACATTTCATTAGAAATTTCTGGTGCATAATACATTAAGACATAATCACATGCATAATCAAACTTCCATACGACTAAGGTTACAGGGTTACTTAATTCAGAATATGGATTTTTCAGTTCAGTCCGAGTAGATTTTTACCAGCACACAATTTACAGGGGGATAAGGAAATATTTTGTATCTGATCATCTGATGACCTTAGAGGTCACTCAGGCTTCTGTGGTTTCTGGGCTCTGTGAGGGGCTTTTCTACTTGCCCACAGACACAGTTATGGGATAAGGAGCACTCCAAAGGGTGGCACAAGCAACCTCTACTATTGTGTTTAATGCAACATTACTTTCATTTACTCTGAATTGATGGAGCATATGGTGGAGGTAAGAGACAGAATAAGAATGAAACAGAAAATGAAAAGGGAGGACAACAGTTATTAATGACAGCAATGTCAAGCTAACAATTTTCTCCTAACGTGTTCCCTGGGATATATTTAGCAAAGAATACTGAAAAAAATGCATCTTGGTTTCCACAAACAAAGGTGTGCAACATTGAAAATTATCAGAAACGTGTCTTGGGAACTAAATCAGCATTATTAGAATGATTTCTGGAGGATTATGTGACACTGAAGATTGAAATAATGGCTGTTGAATTAAAAATTCAGCTTGCAATCACAGGAATAAATAACATTTTAAAATATATAAAAATACAAACCACTTATTATAAATAACAATCTTTCAAAACATTTAAAAATTATACCAAACCCAATAACAATGCAGGGTAATAAAAGGTAAAATGAAGCTTAATCAACATGTTACTGCAGGCATGATGAGCTTATTGCATATTATTACACGTCTGATTCAATGATCATTCATGTTTTTACACTACAAAATAGGCTATATGTACTTTTCTAGAAGAATCACAACAACCTAGAGATCTTTAGTTCATATATTTTTAGGAACAGGACAGGTTAGTGAGAATACTTCTTTGAACGACATGATAAATGTAACTTTACAGGACCTGAATGAAAAAAAAAAAACTGCACTTCCTCCCTGTACTACTACCTCAAACTAATGGGTCTTACCCTGATATGCTGTGTTTCTCACACACATTATCCAGCACACCAAAGCTATTGCTATGAAGAAAGAGTGATATACCAGTGATATAAAAGTGATTGCGATATACCAGCTAGCTTTGAATATACATTACAGTATATGAAATGCACATGTTGCAATATTTTATAGATGGGGAAAAAAATATGTAAACTCAGATATGTGCTAAAACAATATAGCTATATTTACATTTCACAGAGTTAGTTTTTAGGCCTACTGTATGCAAATACATGTAACACGGCTAGATCTCTAATCCAGCATGGCTTTACTGCTACTCTTCACATGGCTGTGCTGCATAACTGTGAGAGAGCAGATTACTGACAATACAGAAGTTTTTTGCATATAATCCTAATTTCGACAGCTGTCTGCTGTGGGATACAATAGTCCTGCAAATAAACTGTGGTTAAATTATTATTATTATTACATTTATGTCAGTGATGGACTATAGGTAATTTGTTACAAATTAACTGTAATATTTTTGGTTAAGACCAATTCAGTTCTGATGATGTCTGTAATTATTTAGATGCACCATTCATTCAGGAATTATTCTACATGTAAATCATTCAATCAGAGACCTTACAGACTGACAGAAATGATCATAGACAAATTTCCCCAATAGGAAGCAGGACGTGATTTTCGTGAGACAGGAATGCATCAGTGAAGTTTCAAAATGCGCTTCCTATTTGTTCTTCTCTGCATTGCTTCACAGATTCTGTCATCAAGCATTTCCTCACACACAATTAACTGTGGGCATCTATACCTTGAATGTTTTAAAGAGCCTATCTTAGTCATTACACTTTTTCCTTTTTCTTTTATCCTTGTCTTTGCTTTTCAACTCTTTTTCCTTCGTTTCCTTTTCCTTCAGCGCTTTCTTCCCATTCTTCTTCTCGTCATTAGCCTCCTTATACTTCCACTTTGGAGGCCCCTGGTAATCTTTCTGCTTTTTATTCTTCTTCTCCTTTTTTGGGGTGGGGCTCAGAGGATTTGGTCACTTTGATCTGGGGGATACAACCAGACGAGAAGACACTGTTGTGCCTTGATGCTACACTATGAGGAATGAATGTGCGCATTCCAGACGGAGCAATAGACAGCAAACTGCCTCGTCTCACTGTATTGGCACAGCAGGAAAAAGAAACAGACTCAGCTGAGTGGACAGATGGAGAAATGGAGGAGATGGAGCTGTTTCGATGGCACAGTGAACTCTCCTCAAGCTTCTTCTGTGAGTGCTTCTGCATCAGTTCAGCCACAGCAAGTCGACGTTTACCCATCTGCAGAGGGCTGCTTGGGTACAGCGGTCGTGTGGCTGTGGCTATGAATGGGCTGTGTATGCAGGTAGCCATTCATACCATGTGATCCATGACACCATTGTCCTGTGGGTCACGTGGGAAACTGAATCTGAACCGATTCAGTGTGTCAAAGCGACCTGTTTTCAGTTCCAAGTCACGTGCACATTTACCACAGTTGGAGTCTACAGCATTTACATCAGCACCTAAGACAGAAAAATACAGAGAATATCAAAATATGTATATATTATGTATCAAAAGGATTCTGGAGGAGTAATCATTTAAAAAAGAATGCTGTGTCAGAAATCACTCTGCCTAGTCAGGTTGTTCCTTCCACTGATCTTTTGCTTGGCTTTACTTACACTTTTGCTTTAATTACTTAATTAATTAAACTTTGGATGCTAAACTAGCAAACTGGGTCAGTGCCAGCAACACCATTTGTGATTAGTTATGTGGGTCTTTAGGTAACTTCCTGTGTCTCTCTACTGATGGGATGAATACAAACATTCCAACATTCTGAAGGATCATTTTCAGCACATCAATATGTGTGTGTTCAACTACTAACCGTGCATTATTAGAGCTGCCGCAACATCATTCCTGCCCTGTATGGCAGCTTTAATGAGGGCAGAGAATCTTCTGTTGTCTCTGATCTCTGTCTCTGCACCAGGGAAGTAATTCATGATGTAGTTACACATAGAGACATAACCTGTGTACAGAAAGATAAAAAAAAAAAAAATTGTTACTTTGTATTTTGAAATATACACTACAGTACATTGAAAAATAATGGGTTAAATTCTTTAAACAGTAAATAGTAACTATTACAGTATCATATCACTATTTGGCTGGGGCACTATTATTGCCAGCAGAATCCAGGCAGTAGTTCATCTAATTTCCATCAAAACAGTGAATTGACATCACACATGCAGAAACTGACCAGCTTGAGCTGCGATCATTAGTGCAGTGTTGCCGTCATTGTCTCAGTGGTTAATATCCAGATGAGGACAGCCGTGCAGGTCATATACAATGGGAAGAAAAAAAAAGAGGTATTCATAAATGCTGCTGTACCTTTAAGTCATTATCAGAAACCTCATTCTGCAGATAATACAGCCATCAGTTTCACGTCTTCATAGTATGTTGTTGTATTTGATGTGATTACAGATGGGCGTATTCATACTCCCTAACACTTCAGGTCATTAGACTGACTAATGCCTTTCAGGATCAGAAAAGACCCAATACAGGCTTTCAGAGCATATCACCTTTCAAACACACATACACACACACTATCAAAATAGTTTGCTTTTCTTATGAGATCTCTGTCTCATACTGACAAACAAATGCATTCATACTCTAACTCGCTCACTAAGTATTAAAAGGATTATGCTTTGTTGACAAAAATATCCTTACATGACCAGTTTAAGTGTTTAATTTTGTTTAACTTTTTTCTTTTTTCTTAACTTCAGGCATCTCCATAAAGCAGTCCCACAGAAATGTACCAGTTTACTGTGGCACAAGTAAATAACAATAATCATTATGTAATTAACACCTGCATCAGTAGTACAACAACATATGCATATTTTGTGCATAATAAATTAACATAACATAACATACAGGCATACAGTATTTCCATATAACTGAACTAAAACTACTTTCTGGAGTGTATGATTAATGTTTTCTATCTATTTCTATTACTTCCACAGATTTTTATAAATATACTATTTAGTATGTTTATTTTTTCCATATGGGGACAAGGATATATAGATAAATGTCATGATGGACACCTTCCATTGACTTCTTGTTCTAATTATAAGTCAATTAGACGAACCCTAAGGAAAAACCCTAATGATAAAATCCTGTGCATATTTGTAGGATAACATGTCGAGCTCTTCCTCTTTTTTCTCTTGTTGCACTCTGTCTCTGCCCCAGGGAGGACAAGATGAAACAAAAGTGTGTTGGAGAGGTGGGAGTGAATGGGTGGTGGAAAGAAGAGGTAGAGAAGAGAAGAATGTGTGTCAGTGAGTCAGGAAGAGCTGAATGGAGATTACGCAGGACAGTACCAGTAGAGAAGACACAACAAAACAAGGAGCCAAACATTTCGTTCATTTATCCAGAGACAGAGACAGCGAAAGATGAAGAGTTTGGCCAAACTTCAGGGAAACACAGAGCAACCGCTGATGTCTTTATCAAACACTCTCCCATCCTTGGATGATCAGCACTCGGTGAGCACACACACACACACACACACACGCATACACACACACACACTCACACACACACGTAAAGAGTATGTAGACATTCTACAGATTTTTTTTAAAATAAAATTCTAATTCCTAAGTCCTTTTTGGGGACTATTTTCCCCCAAATTATAGTGTTAAGTATGTACATAGACATGTATAATGGACTACTGTCCATATCAGTAAAAGATGAAAGTTTTATATATATATATAGTTTTTTATATGTATGTGTATATATATTAGTATAGTAAATAATGTGTTTTTGATGAGTGTTCTTGTGAAATTTTACATTAATGTCTTTTAATTTAAATGTTCATAAAATTCTGATGTTTTTGTTTAAATACCTTGGATGCTTTAGCAATAATGTAATAATGTACAATCATGCCAACAACACTTTGTTAACTCAGACCCACACACACTTAAACCAGTCAAAACAAGAGTGATTGAAAGCAGGTCTGTGTCGCTTTTCTTATGCCTTAGGGATGCATGTTCTCTGTTTACCAGCAACACATCAGCAAAAATTACATTACCACATGAACATCTTTCTAAAGTATTTTTAGTGAGTCTTTTTAGTTGCAGTCTTTTTGAAATACTGTTTGGGCTTATTTGAAATTCTCTAAACAAAAAATGATTCATTTATAGTTAAGACTTAACGCCTTCAACAGAAATTTGGCCAACTTGTCACAACAAGTCATCGGTTCACTGCTAAGATTGCTCCAACTAGGCCAAACTGTCAAAGGTTTAGTTCAAATGAAGTAAGAAAGCAGAAAATATAAGGATTCTTCATGCACAGTATCATTTGGATCCATATAGTAGGCATGCATAATAATAATAATAATAATAAAATAATTCTAGCTTATATTTGGGTCCTCATAGAAAGGCAAATATCAAGACACTTGTATTGTTGGATTTTTAATAAACAGATTTTTATTAAAAATAAATAAAATGTGCCCATAATATTTTAACCTTTTTTTTTACTATGGTGGAAAAATATATATAATTGAATAACTGCAATGTTGAAATTAATGACATATTATTTAAGTTGTCATTGTTTTTATATGCCATGGTAAATGTTGTGTTGTCTTTAATTTATGCTGATTTACTGTAAATAAACATAAAACCAGTAAAGACAATTACCATTGGGAATTTAAACATTCAAATAAGTCAATGTTGGGATGTATATATGGTTTTTTTTCTTTGAATTTTGGGGTTAGTTTTCTTGAGACTCACAATGTGTTGTTGGTCTAGTTTGAGGAGGTATGTGTTTATTCAAGGGTCACATTAATTGCTCAGGTATGGACATGAATTTCATAGCTGCTGTGATAGTAAAACTAGTTACAACTCTGCCCTTTCAGAGCTGGAGGATAACACAAATTTTTATTACCCATTTCAGATGCAAGAACATACTGAAAGGAGTCTTTTGCTGGAAGACAAACAGGGTTGTTCAAAGAAGAGTACAGAATTGGAAAATGCAGAACAAAGCTGGAGCTTAAGACCCAAACACATACCTGAGGGCAAAGGTGAGGGGTCAAAGACACCCTTTCATAATGCTTATGTGAGATAGAAGAGGTCTCTTTTTTTACTGAACAGGAATTCTTTATTACACTCAAAACATTAGAAAAGGGGCTCATCTCCTGTTTCCAAAATGCATCACAAAGTGCTGGAAAAAGCTGTAAACTAATTCCACATTGCACAAGGTGCAAACAACCTTACGCCTGTTTCACACCAATGTTTACGTTTTTTCAAGTTTGTAGGTGTCAAGGTACAAAAACCAAATAATTAAATGTAAAATAGCACTGGATAGTCTTCAATGTAAAAATGAAATATACAATCAAACCTACATTTATTCAGACACCTTCAACATTTCTCACATTATTACAGTTTTTCTATATATATATATCAAAAATTATTTCTGGTGTCTGAATAATTTTTGGGTTGACTGTTAAAACTACAACTACAAAAAAAAAAAAAAACGATTTTTCTTTCATTTTCGTGGATTAACATTACAGCAGCCAGTGGCTAAATTAGGCGCGGTTCCTTTAAGAGACGATGAACGCATCCAATATAATATACATCCCATGTTCTTTCTCAACTGTTTACTTTCACTTTAGAAATAACTGACAGTTTTTTCGAGCATAATTTCCAAGGGGGATATTGACATATTTTGTATTTATTTGTCGGCACAAGAGTAAAAATAAGCAAATTCGATGTTCAAGTGTTTTGAGACGCCTTTCTCTTCGCAGAAGCTGTCAGTGATATGCGGCTCTCTCTCTCTTTCGTGCGCACCGAACACCAGTAACCAGCTATCCGTTCAGCTTTTCCGCCTCTTGTGTTTGGATGCTTTAATGTTTAAATCGACAAGCGGTAAGGCGTAAAAACATGTGAAAAATATAAGCTTTCCTGACGATGCGCAGCAGTGGCCTCAGCCAGTTGGTTACATAAAATATCAAGGTGAAAGTCATCATAGCTTGCTTAGTATAGACCCAGCTCCCAACCCAACTTTGAGAATAGATTAACGGCGATATTTTTTTTATCGCCCGATAAGAGTCTCCCGTTAACGCAGCACGTTAACGCCGATAACGGCCCACCACTACTTAAGACCAATACAAAGAAAGGTTTTTGAGAATCTTGGCCAGCTGAAAAGTATGAATATGAAAAGTATGAGCATGTAAAGCACTCAATACTTAGTTGCGGCTCCTTTTGCCTGATTTACTGCAGCGATGCGGTGTGGCATGGAGTCGATCAGTCTGTAGCACTGCTCAGGTGTTATGAGAGCCCAGGATGCTCTGATAGTGGCCTTCAGCTCTTCTGCTTTGTTGGGTCTGGTATAACGCATCTTCCTCTTCACAATACCCCATAGATTTTCTATGGGGTATTGTGGGACAATTTTTAATATGTCACATACACCTAGAATGCTTCGAGGGTAAGTAGAGGATGGAGGAATTTTCATTATTAGGTGAACTACCGCTTTTTTTTATGTTGTTTTAAAGGTCTACTACTACATTTCTTCTCTCTTTCTCTCTCTCTCTCTCTTTCCTTCTCACTCTAGAGTCATACACATTGACAGGGCTCAGCGATGTCTCTTTGCCTCCTGATCCACCTTCAGCCTCCGTCTCCACTGATGACCTCTCTCCAATCTCACCCTGCAACCATCAGCCTCTTTTCACTAGAAAAATATCTACCACACCACAGCGCTCCATCAAGGCCCTCAAGAGATGGTTGAGCAGCCCAGCTCGAAAGCTTAGTCTGGGCAGAGTTGGCAAGGGTCAGAGCTCAAAGGTCATTCAGAGCCCAGAAGGGTCATCCTCTATGTTTCTCACTCTCTCATCTACTCAAAGCCCACTGAGCCCAGCGGAATCCAAGAAACTGCCCCGCTCCTACAGATCTCTGGTATGGACATAATTTACAATCAGGGTTAGATGCTTCTACACCCTTGTTATTCACCTATAATTTAAATTATGGGTAGGGTTAGGTTTAGGTCTATATTTTTGGAAAGTAATGTTTATCCAAAAGATGTTGATCCAGGAACATGTCTTGGCAAAATCACTGCGACCATTATTTACATTATTCCATTCAAAAGTTAGAAGTCAGTAAGATTTTTTAAAGAAGAAATTAATACTTTTATTCAGCACGTATGATTAAATTGATCCAAAATTACAGCAGAGGCTTTTGAAATATTACAAAGTCCTCAATGGATCCTGAAAAAAGTATCAACGTTTCCACAAAAATATTAAACCGTTTTCAAATGTATCAAAATATTACAGTTTTAACAATGCAACCTTGGTGTTTTTTCTTTTAAAAACATGAAAAAAATCCAATCCCCAAACTTTTGAATGGTAATGTTTGTCACAAAGAATTATCTGTGTTATTTTTATATATTATTCTAAAACTGTACACACTTTCTCTGTCTGTGGCATTTAGGACTGTGCTGAACTTTCAGGGCCAGCATCTCCTGGCAGTCCCCATTACCCAAGATACCCAAGGCATCACTCTTGCAATGTGCATTCTGGGGAGAGAGATCCCGACTTGAGTGACGAGACACGTATATATTCGCAGAGCATAGAGGATGATGAGCAGGAGAGAAGAACTGCTTTAGAGAAAAGCATGTAAGTATTTGATTGATAGTACCCAAACCCATGGTTTCCGGAAAACTATATTATTTATAAACCTTTCTCCAAATCTGACATACCTTATGTCTCTCTCATAGATATGTGCTGTCAGAGCTGATAGAAACAGAGAAGCTGTATGTGGACGATCTGGGGCTTGTAGTGGAGGTAACATATAAATGCATTCAGTCAGTATAGATCTTACTCATTCATTCTCTTTAACTCTCATGTTCTCCCTTCTTCAGGGTTATATGGCTACAATGAGAAGTGCTGGGGTGCCAGAGTATTTGGTGGGAAAGGATAAAATTGTGTTTGGGAACATTCATCAGATCTATGACTGGCACAAAGAGTAGGTCACCTATTGATAGGATCTCTAATCATTGAGTTGTGTAAACCTGATCTTCTTACAGCTGCTGCTTTTATTCATCTTTTATCTCAGCTATTTTCTTGGGGAGTTGGAGAAATGTGTGTGTGAACCTGACCTGCTGGCACAACTGTTTATCAAACATGTAAGTCTATGTTTTATTTCCTTCTTGCAAGTTAAATTGCTAGTGATATAGTGAACATTAAATGCAGTAATCCATTTAAAGTAGGTTAAGAAATTAATATCTCTGTGTTTTTTCAAGGAGAGGAGGCTCAACATGTATGTGGTTTACTGTCAGAACAAGCCAAAGTCAGAGCACATCGTCTCAGAGTACATTGAAACCTATTTTGAGGTAATTTATGTTTCAATGAGGTAAAAATCAGAATATAATTATAAGGCAATGTTTACTCTTTGGTGTACGAGGTCAAGGTGTATGCCTGTCCTGTGCTCTTTCTGCATGTAGGAACTGAGACAACAGCTGGGTCACAGACTGCAGCTAAATGACCTGCTCATCAAACCAGTTCAGAGAATCATGAAATATCAGCTTCTGCTAAAGGTGTGTTTGTGTCAGCTTGTAGACAAGTACAGTGCATACTCATTCAAAAGTTACTTCTTTTAAAATTGCATGATTTAAAAAAAGAAGAAGAAAAAATGATGGGTCATAATTGGACTCTGAAGTGGGAGTTTCAATTACCTGAGTGTTACTTATTCAGATGTTACAGAAAAATAGCCTGTTCATCTAAAATTCTCTGTATATTCTGTGTTTGTGTATTTATTTACAGGACTTCTTGAAGTGCTACACTAAAGCAGGCAGACAAACTGAAGATCTTGAGGTAGGTGCAGTCTGTACTGGCTTATTAGATTGAGCAAAAGAGAGTAAACTCATTTTCAGTTTACATAGTGAATTATTATTCTGTCTTCTTCATCACTTATCTCAGAGGGCAGTAGAGGTGATGTGTTTTGTTCCAAAGCGATGTAATGACATGATGAATGTTGGAAGACTACAGGGTTTTGAGGTAAGACGAGACCAAAATAAACTGCAGAAATGTAAATGGTTTACTTCACCTTGGACTGCTCCAGTATCCAAAATTAGCACAGCATGAGTCCATTATTTTTTTAATAATTATCTATTTGGGCCATTTATGGTTAGATTTATTATCTATCTTTTACATATATTTGTGGGTAAAAATGCACTCGAATGACTCGTGATTGATTGGGTTCAAAGGGTCAACTTAGAGCACAAGGAAAACTCTTGCAACAGGACACCTTCACATTCACTGAGAATGAGAACAGCATCCTCTCCCGTCCCAAAGAGAGACGGGTGTTCCTCTTCGAGCAACTTGTCATCCTCAGTGAACCAATCGACCGCAAGAAAGGATTTTCCCTGCCAGGATACATCTACAAAAACAGCATCAAGGTGAGAAATAGACGAGAATGTAAACCAAACAAATATGGGGGCAAATGTTTATTTCTACATTTATATCTTTCACAGATTAGTTGTTTGGGAATTGAGGATCATTGCCCAGATGACCCATGTCGGATGGTGTTGACATCTCGTAATATTGATGGAAGCATGCAACGATTTATTCTTCGTGCATCATCTCCAGAAGTCATAATGACCTGGGCAAATGACATCATACAGATGCTGGAGACACAGCGCAACTTCTTAAACGGTATCATCATCGTCATGCGTTCCTTGACCTTTCTGTGACCTTGCCTTAGAGCAGAATTCTTAATGGATATGTTCTGTTTCATCTCCTCTATCTCACCTGTTATAGCCCTGCAGTCTCCTATTGAATTCCAGAGGAAAGGAATTACATTTCTCAGCCTGGGAGAGAACTTGACAACTTCACCCTCACTGAACTCTGGCCTGCAACCTTTTCGCTCTGCCTCCATAGACTGCCACGGTCAGCCCTGTCTGCACTCCTGGAGTCCTTCACAACCTTCTATGCCCCATTGAAAGGTTAGAGTTTGCTGAATTGTTGAGTTGACATCAGAATTTGTTCATTAAACATAGAGTCCACCTTTTGTAGAGAACTGATATTTCATTTAAAAACGTTTGATTTCATTCCATTCCTATAATTTTAGCTTTCTGACAGTCTGTGAAGGCAGTTTCTCATCTTCCTCTTCCCTCAACTCATACAATGCCCCATCTGTTACCCTCAAGAGAGCATTATAAGAAGATAAAGGAAGTCTTAGGCCATTTGTTAGTTCATTTCAATATAAGTCACACAAACAAACTGTAAACCTATCACAAGCTTCAATCTTTGACAATGTTAACAATTTGAGTATTTTATACCTACTAGATTACATTTTCTACCATAACAAAAATGTTATGTATTTGACTGTATATGCTAAACTTTTTGTCACTGACAGGATATAATTCATGAAGTCAAAATTATATTTGTAGCTACTGCTAATTTTATATTACTGAATGCAGAGGCTGAATTTCGGCATTTGACTTGGCAGATTCTGTAAATATCAGGTATGTGCACTTGAACCTTTTTGTAAATGGACACAATTTCAAGCTATCCAATGTGTTGCTATTTCTTATTTCAATGTAGATGTATTCATTAGCAGTTTATATTCAATGACCCTAAGGATTTTAATATTAAAAGCTGTCAGTTTAAAGATTCTAAAAGATTGTCTATAGATTTACACAGCTCTTCAGGAACACAGAAGACATGGCACGAAATGTTATCACCAAAGCCTTTATCTCATTCCATTCGACAACAAATTATTTTTTTTTTACATTTACAAAAAAGGAAAACTAAAATTTCCAGCTTTATATTTAAGGGACATTTGCAAACTACATTTTGTTCTTTTAAAATATGATCAATAGGCAGCCATAGTTTTTGGGAGACAGAAAATTAGCTACCTTCCTGTAGAGATACAAAACCCCAACAGAAATTAGAAGTCATGCAGACTCAGTGAGAATCCAGAGATGAAGAGACAGAATCATGATCAGTGAAGTGAGGAGGAAGCAGGGAGGTTTTTGAGAAAAATGCTTTAAATATCATCAAAAATTCAAACTCTCCATTTAATACACAGCCAAAAAAAAATCTGATATTCAGCTTCCCATATCTGTTTAAGCTCCTATCATCTTAAGCTCATCTGAAACTAATTGTAAGAATCAGCCTTACACCAATGCTTTTACATGCTCCTTCTGACCTTGCGAATATGCAGGGCAGATAACTGCAGTATAATGACTGGTAGAGTGTGATAAAGAGCCATTTAAAAGGATTTTTTAACCTTTTTTTTTTTGTTTTGTTTTGAGGAGCATCACATTCAAGATACAAAGCAAGAGCACAAGATTTAGTTTTCAATTCAATTTTACACCATTGCTTGTTATATTCAGCCTGTGTGCTCATTAAAATCCATTATGTACTGAATTATGTATTATATAAAATTCATTATGTATCTTTTTTTTTTTTACTTTGTTCTTTCACTTCCTTAACCTCTTTTAAGGCTTTCTAGAAAGTCTCCTGTTTGGCACTGTTTTTAGACAGGATGGGGAAAACTACCCCACACTCACACACACAGGTATAATCTTTGACAAGGCCATAATGTTGAACATTATTTAAAGAATCTGTTGTTCAATATATAATGCAGAAAACAGTCATTAGGGCCTCATGCTGTTCATGAGCGACAATGAAAAGCACACTTGATGTATTTTAAAAAACACTTATCTCTCTCCCACACACACACGCACACACACACAAACACACACACACACACACACACACATAAAACAAACAATATGCAAACAAATGTAATAAAAATTATGCACAAGGATGTTATATATTGAATTAGACAGCTATTACATTAGCTTCGTACATGCTTTTACTCTACAGTAGGTGGCTGCATACAGGTAATTTTTTTTAAACAATTATTTATTTCTATCAAATATAGAGTACAAATTAAGGTTTGGACACATTTATAATGACCTTTTGATCTTAAAGGTTAATTTTGGGTAAGAAATATACATAGTGTCTGTTCATGAATGTCTTTTAAAAACCTAGTTTAAAAAAAATGGATCATTGAGCAGAATTTGGCTACTTAAAAAAAGCTAGAGTATAACGTTTAATTATGATTTTTTTAGGTTCAACATTTTCATGACAAAATGTATGTGGAAAATAAGAATGAATAAAGAATCAGGTGTGTCCATATTTTGACTGCTAATGTAGATATAGCCTAACATTTGAATTACCATTTTATTCATTCATTTATATTTGCACATCTGTGCCATTTAAGTTTATTAATTCTGCTTTTTTATTTTAGTAAAGTTAGTTGTCTCAGCCATTCTGCACAGCAAAAGCAACTGACTTGACAATTTCCCCAACAAATCTGGCATTGGATGAAATCCCGCTCAAACAAACAAACAAATAAAAGCATTACAGTAAGCAACTTTGGAATATATGCTTATGATGGGCTTGCAAACTAAATTTATAAAAGGTGGCATTCTGGCTGCTATATTCATGCTTCAGTACTTTAGGATACAATCTTAAAAAGATCCCAGAATAAAGGAAGTAAAAAAAGTACAAACAAAAATCAAGTCATACAAGGACAGTAATTAAGCCTTTGGCACAGTCACTCTTAATAATAAATAATAATAATAAAATTCAGATTTTACTGATGTACAATGAATCACCCATCTATCTTTTGCTGATATATCTTTCAGAGTGTGTATGTGAGAGGGAGAGAGATAATGAAAGAGACGGGTTGGATAGTCTGTGGTTTTAGCTTGCTAATGATGTTCAGTCCATTCCTTCTTTTTAGTGACGCTGAGGGTCGAGTCTCTCCAATTGAAGTCCATTTGGTTTAGTGCAAACGTACAGAGAGATGACCCTCACACAGACATACATAAGAACACACGATCAATGTTCCAAAGAAATGGTCTCCCTTTAACTGGAATTAAAAAAATTCTAAAAGTCATTGTTCAAAATGTTTCCCTCGGCTGTCTTCTCTTTGTTCTTCAGTTTCAAAAGAAACCTCGTTTTCTCATCAATTGAGGGACTAGTTCTCTCAAAAATGAAAATTCTGTCAAAATTGACTTACTTTCATGTCGTGAATGCGCTTGGAAGTCTCTAATCAGATTGCAATACTGTAAACACTCTGAAGGCACTGCCCATAACTGCATGTACACATGGGCGGAGCTTTTCAGATGTTTGTTTGTGGAAACATCTGAATGCTGTGGTTTGAGAAATATGCCAGTAAAAAAAAAAGGAAACGAAAACGGGACATTTGGCCAGTGATGTCACTCTGTCACTGTAAACTTTCATTATACAAGCTACTTAAACTGAAAGTTTATTCCGTCTGTATTGTGATGTGGAGTTATTTTTGAAGTTTTGCAGTCTGTGTTTATATAAATAAGCATAATTGGATTGTTTTATTTCCAGTACATTTTGAATGCTGTTACCACTACAAACAAAAAGGAAAACTCTGTCTGTGACCCCCTCCAAAATACCTTTTTTCTATGCAGCTCGCTGGGTTATATGCATTTTAAACAACATCCACGAGCAGATGATGACAGAATACTTTTTTTTCCTTATTATCCCTTTAAATGTGATACTGAAACACAATTGGCTAAGGAGAAAAAGAAGGCTGTGCATAATTTACAGAATGGTTTGATCAGCATCTAAAGAATTCTTGTGAACAAAAATAAAGCTAAAGAAAGGAGACACAAAAATACGACATCTTCAGGTATCAAAAAAATCTTAACCAGCCATGACTGTGCATCTCATCCGTCAGTCATGTGTGATCACACTATGAGAGTTTCCAAAAGAACAGACTTATTTGAACTCCCCCATACTCACATTGGACCAAATACAGTACAGTACATACACAGCACACTTCCAGTGTCTTCAGAGGTTCCTTTAGCTACTCGGGGAGAGAGTATTCAATTAAGGGGGGATGAGAGAAAGAGAAGAAGGCATAGTCAGGGTGTTCAGTTGTGTGTTAGACACTGGAAGCGGTTTTTGAAGTACAGGAGGCCATTTTTGGTGTGTGTCGCATCAGATGAAGCAGGAGGGTAGCGGAACTTTGCGTAAGTTTTGTCGCTTTCCGACTGTCCCCATGGCAGCTTGATTTTTGTGGCATGGTTCACAATGACATCATCACATGACCCAACATGCAGGGAGCCGAGTCCATCTATAAAAAACTCTGTAAAACAAAATGTGGACATGAGGACATTTTTTGTCCCTTTTTGTGTCAGCGTGTTTGTAATTTCTTATAATGGCAATTGCTGCCGCTTTAAAGCAAAAAGGCATATATGCATATATGCAATATAAGTTTTTCTAAAAGTCTTTACTCTCTTTTGCAGATTTCAATAAAAATCTTTCAAAATGAAATCAGATCACAAAATGAAGATCATACGGTATAGCCAATTTTTGGTGCCTAAATTTGCATTATTTAAATTTTCCCACTGATTAGTTTTTAAATATTTTATTTTGAATGTATTTATATAAAGTAGTATAGTTTTATTACATCAGTCATAACATAATTAACAACAAAACACAAAATAATTATCTGCTTATCATTTTCTCGCCTCAGAATTTAATATTGGTGCATACCTAATTGAGGAGTTTTATTTTTGAGAAATTTTGCTGCAAAATACACCACAATCCTAGAAACACCTACTTTTGTGTTTGGACTCAAATGAAAACTCACCCAAATGCGCAACACGGGCTAGCCGGGGGTCAAAGCCCACCTGCTGCACTTTATCTGTCCTGGCAAGAAAGAAATTGATGACTCCATCAGTGACAACACAGTGAGGAAAGCCCTGGATGATGTGATGGAAGCCTCTCCGCATGTGCAGACAGTCCCCATCTTCCTCTCCAGCTTCAATTGAGATAGTCTGCCTGTAGGTGGCAGTGTAACCTGTAGCTTCACGCACTGCTCCTCCAACCTAAACACACACACAGCAGAACACTAAGAACAATGCAGGGATGATAAACTGAACTGGAGAAGACTTTTTAGTACAGAGTATCTCTTCCTATTAATAAAAACACCTTTAAGCAATTTTCTGTCTCTTTCCCTTTTTTTTTAAAGCAGATGTGCTTGTCTACTTATCGAAGGCATGACTCCAGCTGTATGACTGTGCACACAGAAGACCCGTTCACTGAAAAGGTCGCATAGCTAGCTGATCCATTCCAGAGCAATGATCTGCCCTAGATCTGCAGCTGCCTAAAGCAAAATGTAATTAAAACTGTATTTATAGTACTCTTTCCTTAGCCATATTTTGTGATTCAAATAGATTTAAACTGTATTAACCTTTTAGGCTATTTCCACCATAGCATTTTTAGCCAGGCCCTCTTCTGAAAACACCCAGTTTTGACCCCATTAGAGCACTTCTGCAACAAAGTATTATTTTTTTTTTTCAGTAAGAGAGGCTTTGGTTGCAAAGATATTGGATATCCTCGATATCTGCAGAAGTAATGTGGCAGACACATCATAAATGAAATACTGCAATCATTATTTTTCCTATCAATATATGTAGTAGTCTGGGAATCCTATCTGTTTAAGACATGAACATGATCCCATGATTTACTCACCCTCAAGCCATAGTAGGTGTATATAACATTCTTCTTTCAGACGAATAAAATCAGAGTTATATTAAATAATAATCCATGATTTATAATGGGAGTGGATGGTAGCCCAACATTTTAAGTCCAAAAAATTGCACCCATCCATTATAAAATTGGGGCTAATAAAGGCCTTCCGAAGAGACGCAATGCATTTGTGTGAGAAAAATATCCATATTTACAATGTTATAAACCTTAATCTCTAGTTTCCATTAACTGTCGTACACTCATTCATGAGAGAGTGGCATCCAGCGGATGATGTAGGCGTAGGCCAATGCTGTGATGAATGCGGAAGTGACGAACATGGAAGCACAAAAGAGGAGCAAAACAAGTTCAAATTTTGGGCAACCATTTACTCCTATTATAAAGCAAAGAGTAGCCTGGACATTATTTAATGTAACTCTGACTGTATCTGTCTGAAAGAAGAGTGTCATATACACCTAGGATGGCTTAAGGGGGGATGGGTCATGGGGTGATTTTAATTTTAGGGTGAACTATCCATTTAACGTCTCCTCCATTGTGGTTTAGCTGTAGTACAAACAAAATGTGTGACAGTTGGTCAGAATGATATTTGCCCCGCCCTTCCTCCACTGTGATTAGATGTCTGACTAAAATGTGAGTGATAAGCACTGTGTTTTACCCAAAGTTGAACATTCTTCAACTTTCTGTGCTGAGAAAAATATGCCCGAGTGCTCGGCATGAAAAAGATGCTCAGAGCTCGGCACACTCCTGGGCTTTTAAAAAAATGTGCCGTTCCCATTGAAAACAACTGAAAAAATACTTCAGCCTCGGGAACAAGACTGACTACTTGAAACTCTTCCTGTGTGAGCAGGGTCCTAAAAATGAAACAAACAATGTGTTCTAAAATTATGTTCCATTTTTGGACCATTTTGACCTTTACAGACTTGGACAATTGTATCCTCTGTTTCGATTCAACACCAATCAGTGCCAGAGACAGAGGCCGCATTTACACTGCATGCTTCCAGTGACCCAATTCTGATTGGGCACTGAAATGTGTTGCTTTTAAAACCACGCTAAATGCTCGTTGCCACTGTTATCAGTGATGGTGGCTCTTGCACAGATTAGCTCTTCAAACTAATGCTAACTTTTGTGGAGGCTCTCTATTCCTGCTCTTGATATAATTCCTGATGAAAACATTTGTTATTAATGAGAAAAAATATATATACTTGGGCAGATTAGAACCCAGGCCTGCTAACTTAGCACAAGTTTAGTACACAGAGGATCTGTGTATATAATCACTGTCATGAAGATTCTGTACTTATTAAGGATTTTGAAGTAAGGATGACTAGCCTATCACTTTAAAACATTTTCTATGATTTCTGTCATTAAGTTAAACTCTTTGCTTTTGGTAGTTCCTAAGATAGCAAAGTCCACTAAAAGAGGTAGAGCTTTTTCACATTTAGCTCCTAAACTCTGGAATAGCCTTCCTGATAATGTCTGGGGTTCAGACACTCTCTCTGTTTAAATCTAGATTAAAAACACATTGCTTTGTCCAAGCATTTAAATAATGCATCTCATTAATTGTGCCTGTAGTTGTATCTGATCAAATGCGCATTCTTATTCTTTAGCTTGGGTTAGAATAATTAATTTTTCTTTGTTGGAACAGCAGCTACACTAATTATATCTCTATTTGTTTCTTTGTTTTGCCTAGGATAATAATATCCTTTGCAATAGGATAAAAAAAAATACGGCAGCTGCTATTTACACTAAGTGGAATTAACATACTTTCTTAGCGATATATCCTATTTACAGTAGGCTAAGTGCAAATAGCTCTAGATGCTATTAACAGAAAAACGTTACAGTGAAAGTCATGATATATTCTATCAAGATGGAGGGCAGAGCTACAGTCGATTTGCACTTAGTAATCTTTTTTTCCATTTGCATAAAGATTATTTTTATTACCATCTAGCATATAATTTTACTTAAGTAAAATGCATTTAATTTAGATCCCCCAAGGAAACAAGACTAAGTATCTTATATAATTTTCTATATACAAAATCCATCTATATTTATTTATATTTTTTTATATTCATATTGAAATAAGAAAAAAAAACATAGCTTGTGCTTTAAAAAGGGGGAGGAGACCGAAATAAACTCTGGTTTTACCAAAGAAAACCTGCTCCCAACCAGGTTAGGTTCATAAGGTAACTGACTCTGAGTATAAGTTATCTCTCTTTCAGAAACAGGCTTGACTTACCATTCTTTTTTCAGGTTTGACAAACCTCCCATTCTGAAACAGAAAACCTAGAGTTTCCCTCAATCTAGGGTTAACATACTCAGAGTTTTCACTAAATGTCCTTTCAGAAACGGGCTCCTGGGATTATAATTAAAGGATATTTCATTCTACTCAGTCGCCCTGTAAGCAACATGCATTGAGTAAAAATGTATTTCATTATCATACATTTTATTGCAATATTATTATTTTTATTTCTAATCACACAAGCCCTATAACTAACTTTTTATTTTTAACCATCAAGTGGTTTTAGCAGTTGTTTGAAGTCAGTTTCCTTTATCAAGTGTCATA
The DNA here is from genome assembly GCF_003368295.1 of Carassius auratus. NCBI lineage: Eukaryota > Metazoa > Chordata > Actinopteri > Cypriniformes > Cyprinidae > Carassius > Carassius auratus. The sequence goes on along the minus strand of NC_039273.1, from coordinate 7,134,264 downwards.
GAAAAATAACCACTCATCCAGTTCACAACATTAATCATGAACATAACCCACAAACAACCAGAAAGCAGTCATTATTCTAAAAGCACTGTTAAAAAATAACATGATGCCTAACTATTCTACTGCTTGAGATTTTTTATTAAAATAAATTTAGCCTGTTGCTGTGGGTTTTGTGATGTAGGATGGTGCCTTCTTGATTAAAGGTTAAAGTGGGGACTGTGGTGGTTTAAAAGGTGTAAGTTCCTCACCAAAAAAACGCTTGTTTCCTGTGCAACAGAAAGAGTCCTCAGGGGACCTGATCCACTCAACATATGCTTCTGCAATGGCTCTTCACTAGATAAGACTGAATTATAATGTTTTGGTTGCTTTGTCTTTATTTGATGGCTAATATTCACTGGACTTAAGAAAACCCGTGAATGAGTGACAATTCTCATATACTGTGTATATCATACTACAAACCCGATTCCAGAAAAGTTGGGGCATTGTACAAATTGTGAGTAAAAAAGGAATGGTATAATTTACAAATCTCATAAACTTATATTTTATTCAAAATGAAATATAGATAGCATATAAAACATTGAAAGTGAGACATTTTGAAATGTCATTCCAAATATTGGCTCATTTTGGATTTCATTAAAGCTACACATTGCAAAAAGGTTGGAACAGGTAGCAATGAAGGGCTGAAAAAAGTAAAATGTACATATAAGGAACAGCTGGAGGACCAATTTGCAACTTATTAGGTCAATTGGCAACATGATTGGGTATAAAAAGAGCCTCTCAGACTGGCAGTGTCTCTCAGAAGTCAAGATGGGCAGAGGATCACCAATTCCCCCAATGCATGATGGCGAAAAAGAGTGGAGCAATGTCAGAAAGGATTTTATCAGAGAAAAATTGCAAAGAGTTTGAAGTTATCATTATCTACAGTGCATAATATCATCCAAAGATTCAGAGAATCTGGAACAATTTCTGTGCGTAAGGGTCAAGGCTGAAAAACCATACTGGATGCCCCTGATCTTCGGGACATTAGACGGCACTGAATCACATACAGGAATCCTACTGTAATGGAAATCGCAACATCGGCTCAGGAATACTTCCAGAAAACATTGTCTGTGAACACAATCCACAGTCCCATTCACCGTTGCCGGCTTAAACTCTATAGGTCAAAAAAGAAGCCATATCTAAACATGATCCAGAAGCGCAGGCATTTTCTCTGGACCAAGGCTCATTTGAAATGGACTGTGGCAAAGTGGAAAACTGTTCTGTGGTCAGAGGAATCAAAATTTGAAGTTCTTTTTGGGAAACTGGGACGCCAGGTCATCCGGATTAAAGAGGACAAGAACAACAGAAGTTGTTATCAGCGCTCAGCTCAGAAGCCTGCATCTCTGATCGTATGGGGTTGCATGAGTGCGTGTGGCATGGGCAGCTTACACATCTGGAAATGCTGAAAGGTATATCCAAGTTCTAGAATAACATATGCTCCCATCCAGATGTTGTCTCTTTCAGGGAAGACCTTGCATTTTCCAACATGACAATGCCAGACCACATACTGCATCAATTACAACATCACGGCTGCGTAGAAGAAGGATCTGGGTACTGAAATGGCCAGCCTGCAGACCAGGTCTTTCACCCATAGAAAAAATTGGGCGCATCATAAAGAGGAACTATAAGCCTGCATTAGACAAGAATGGGACAACATTCCTATTCCTAAACTTGGCAACTTGTCTCCTCAGTCCCCAGATGTTTGTAGACTGTTATAAAAAGAAGAGGTAAACATGGCCTTGTCCAAACTTTTTTGAGATGTGTTGATGCCATGAAATTTAAAATCAACTTATTTTTTCCTTAAAATGATATATTTTCTCAGTTTAAACATTTGAAATGTCATCTATGTTGTATTCTGAATAAAATATTGAAATTTGAAACTTCCACATCATTGCATTCTGTTTTTATTTACAGTTTGTACAGTGTCCCAACTTTTTTGGAATCGGGTTTGTACATTGACTTTCTCACCAGGTCAAGTGTGGTTTTCTCCAGCACATCCACCAGCTTCTCCAGCTTTGTGTTGGTAGTAAAAATAAAGTCATCATCCACCCATAGCACATATTTGGTGGTGACCTGTGACACGGCCAGATTACGACCAGCAAACCAGCCCTGAAACATAGACATACATATTCAGAACCCATCATAGTGCATGTAAACACATAAATAAATGTGCCATCAACTCAACAAAGTGACCCACCTTTCCGAAGGGCATGATGTAATGTTCAATATATGGGCCTGATACTGTTTTCGGGTGCTCACTGTCATCTGCTATCACTATTGTAACTGTTGGATAGTACTGGCGTATGCTGTCAATTAAATCTTGGAGCTTGTCATAGCGCAGGAAGGTTTTAGTTGCTATGGTCACAAGAGCACTGATGTTATACTCTGAAATCAAGCAAACAGAAAGTCAAATGTAAATGAAACATGTGGCTTTAATTTCCTTACATTATAAATAACAACTAACACTAAAATCACAGAGTGAAACATTATTTTGCCATGAGGAAGTGTAAATGTGCTGACACATCTAATATACAAAGAATAAATTGAATTGTAGCAGCATCTCACTAAAAAGGGTATTAAAGGGATAGTTCACCCAAAAATGTGATTAATAACTCACCCTCATGTCTTTCCAAACAAGTACGACCTCCGTTCATCTTCGGAACACAGTTTAAGATATTTTAGATTTAGTCCGAGAGCTTTCTGTCCCTCCATTGAAACTGTGTGTACGGTATACTGTCCATGTCCAGAAAGTTAATAAAAACATCTTAGATGTTAGTCCATGTGACATCAGAGGGTCAGTTAGAATTTGTTGAAAAATCAAAAATACATTTTGGTTCATGAAGATCCGGTTACATCGAGTAATTAGTTTGCAAACTGGATATCACTAAACTTCAGTGTTTTGAACTCGCTCACAATAGACACGGAACAGAAGACAATGCTGAATAAAATCTTGTTTTTTGCTATTTTTGGACCAAAATGTATTTTCGATGCTTCAACAAATTCTAACTGATCCTCTGATGTCACATGGACTACTTTGAAGATGTTTTTCTTATCTTTCTGGACATGGACAGTATACCGTACACACAGTTTCAATGGAGGGACAGAAATCTCTCGAACTAAATCTAAAATATCTTAAACTGTGTACTGAAGATGAACGGAGGTCTTACGTGTTTGGAAAAACATGAGGGTGAGTCATTACAGTTTTTCTCAGTCGCTTTGGTACATTTCTCGAATCAAACTCACAATTTGCAAAACATAAAGTGCATTTCTCAAAACAACTCGTACAAATAGCAAATCACCATGAATTACCTGCAAAAGCCAGTCTCCTGCTCAAAATCCTTAGTTCATCTCTCAAAAATAAATATCTGTGTCAATGAACATATCACTGCCATCAGAATGACAAGTCCTTGTGTCATAGTTTACGGATAAGACAGTCAAATTGCTTAGTCATGTTGTCAATATAACAGTTTACTCTGGAGGGATGATCTGATGTAAACTACTGTATTGAACAATATGCCATATGCTTATGTAAGCCATATCCATTTCAAACGTACACATTTACACATTACTGTATGTGGGATATTGACTGAAAGAGACTGGATAGAATTCCCAGTTACACTTTTACAAAGTCTGACCAAAAAAAAAAAACCTTTACAATGTCATTGTGATATAGAAAAGGAAAAACAAATATGGACACAAATATGAAAATAAGTCCATTTTCAGAATGTGTAACTCTTGTGTTGTCCTCTGTCTATACAGTATAAGCTTTTCAACTGAAGATTCATGAGATGAACCTTTGAGCTATTTCAGAGAAAGGGTTTATCATTGGTTTATCATCTACATTCTCTTCATAAGTCAAGATTCACTTGGACAATTCATGCCAAATGTACAAAAAGTCTAATAATAATGTGTAAAAATAAATATAAAAAGTGTGCTAGGCAGTTTTTGACAACTAGATTAACCATTTTGCATTTAATGACTTATATGATGAACTAAAAACTAGATGTTTTGAAGGGTAAGACTGTTGCACAGAAAACTATGCAATACGTTTTGAGCAACATGACATGAGCAACTGATAATGTAGGAAACTGCCGATAAACATGCATAATCAATTGCATGAATGTACAAAAGCAATCGCAACTTGTTCAAAAGAATGAGAAACTGGTTTTATGATGTGTATAAATGACTAGATGATGTGGAGGTTGTACAAGTAGTTTTGAGAATTTCATTTCTGTTTTGAAAAATGCACCAAAGTGACTGAGAAAAACTGTAATGACATAATTTTTTCGATGAACGAACCCTTTAAGTAATATTCTTTTTTAATTTATAACTGAAATGTTGATGTTATCTAATATACAGTCAGGGTTTCACAATAAGTAACTTACATTTTAATACAATATTGTCTATGTTGACAGTTTTTGCTTGATTTGCTTAACAGCAAAACAGTCACACATTTCTGGGCAACACACTGGTGTTTCATTACTGAATGATTCAGCGGTCCTTTCATAAAGACATGCACATGTTTCATTCTTGAATGAATCAACTGTCTGAATGAATCGTTTGAATGAATGCCTCAATGACTCACACATTAAGACAGTCACCTGATTCCACCTACTGGTGGTTTACTTTCATGTTTAAAAGTAGCTTATCTTTGCAGTTTTCCAAAATGCTACATTTCAGCTTCATTAAACTGTCTGTGTATATGCATCTAAATGCCACTTCAGCTGTTTCTGTTTCTTCTGCAAGGAAAAGATACTGATTATATTTTATTGGTAACAACCCTTAAGTATCTTATTAAAATACGTACAAATAAAAATGCCCTTTAAATAGGTGAAAAATGACCTGGAAATTGATTTAAATACATTTTAATATGCAGTACCTTTAGTCATATAAAATCGTAATTTTCCAACAAAATTGTGGCCAGTGAAAATCCTGAGTGGCTAGTTACTTTGGAAAACCACTTGCCACAGTGGCTAGTGAGCAGACAAGTTAATGTCAAGCCCTGTATACAGTGATTTTGCAGTTAAAATGTGGTGTTTAACTGGAGTAAGGTAGTGGAGGTGCTTGTACACGTGTCAAACACTATAAAGGGGTGCACTCTGCAAAAAGTTTGCGAACCACTGTGCTATAGGATTTATTAATGTTATGAATTCACTTTTATTGTTGTTGTGTTTTTTTTTTTCATGTATTTATTTATTTTTTCATTTTTGTATTTTATAATTGTATTCAATTTCTATTTCTATTTAGCTTTAACTTATTTTTATTTCACTTTTAGTTTAAAAAATGTCAGTACTTCAAAAAATTCAAATCCGGGGCAACGATTATCTTTTTCATTCTTTTTTTAAGGTTTTCATCTAATATTTATATTTTATTTTATTTTAATTTAAATGAACAAATAAATATTTTTGATAGCTATAGTTGTAATAAACAATGATAACACTGACGTACTTACCTTGATCTCCATCAGAGCCTGTGTTGTAGAGTTTGGGTGTAACTCCATGACGGATCTTGATGGAAAACAGAGCTTGATGTCCTTCTATATCTAACTGCACTGAATCACAAACACATAAAAACTACAGATCAACATAAAGATTATCCAGTCCTGAGTTTACTTGTACATTTGAGATAACTAAGTTTTTTTGTTTGTTTTTTTTACAGGAATTACCCAGAAGCTTACCTGTGTCAGCTGTGCTGGGGTGGAACAACGTGTTAGTATATGTGATAAACTGGAGCTGTCGATTCAGACTGGACAAAAGGCTGCTGCTCAGGGTCATGTGCATCTCGCCATCACCCTTGACCTTTACCCCCTCCACCTCTGCTGCCACATTAAATGTACCCAGAGATGCTGAAAAGTTCAGCTACAAAGAAAGAGGAAAAACATAGTGTCCAGGAAGCATCCATCACTCAAGGGCACAGAAAATCGAAAATAAATATTCATGACATCACTTACAGTATATTCATCTTGGGGCAGCTCTTTTAAGGCCAAACCTGAAACACATTACAGATATGTATTTAGGGACGGATTTATCTCTTATCATGACATAGGCAAAATAAATTCTGGGGCCCACCCTTCCCTATTAAAATATAATATTACCACCCAAAATAAAAATAAATTGTTATCCATGGAAACCATTAGTGTTCTCATTGTTCATGTTTTATTTGAAGACATTCGTCAGGTTCTAGTCATTACAGTTTTTTTCAATCGCTAACAAGCGCTTAACCATACTTCAGATACTTTTTCTAAACTCTTAACACAGACTAACACCTACAAAACACAATTGGCCAAATGGATAATTTTCTTCTCAAAAACACATTTTGTTAAATATATACTAAATCTTCATTTCAAAATAGAACACATCTTTCTCTGCACACACCAACTTTACCAAAACACTGGAAATCTGACTCAAAATTAAATTATTCTGTCAAAGAATAACACTTGTTTTCACCTCACAAGTTACATGCAGTCAATCAAAGTACACCAGGTTTCAAAATACTGGCTATTGTTGACATTACAAAAACTGCATAGACTTTTCAGTCTCAGTTTTGCAGGTATTTTCATGCAAAACATGCAATTCACTGTTTTACACTAAATTTCTTGGTTAGGAACTGTATGTCCAAATGTACAGTAATGTTCACATTCAAAAGCATTCCAGTAAAAAGCTATTTTTTTCCTTTACTGTTTACTGCAGGAGGTACAGTAGAAACACGGTATGATAGAACAGAAAAGGTTTGACAGTATTGCCTACAGTGAACAAAATATCCATGAAACACATAAGAGCATTCTGAACAAAAAAACAACAACAGCAAAAAGCCCAGATAAAAAAAGAGGGGGGGGGGGGGGTAAAATAAAAACAATCTCTCACTGCTCCTGCTCCTCTCACTGCATCTCTCACTGCTCCTGCTCCTCTCACTGCATCTCTCACTGCTCCTGCTCCTCTCACTGCATCTTTCACTGCTCCTGCACCTCTCACTGCTCCTGCTCTTCTCCCTGGGCCCCTTGCTCTTACTCTTCCTTGTCCATACATTGCAGTGTTTGTCTTTTTCTGTTCCCAAAAACATCACTCTTCAAAGTCCCCCTTTTATTGTATAAGTGTCAATGTAATAGAAAAAAATAACCCCTGCCATTGAGTCTAAGCCAGATAGGAATCAGCTGTGGTTGGCCCAATTTACACAACATAAATCAGCTAAGATATATTGTTTTTGAACTGATATCAATGCAGAAGCAGAGGTTTTTATACTGTATCTAAGGTTTGGAACATTGTTTTTGCTATTGTGGGATGTTGTGTGTTAACATTTGTAAATACTACAAAAACGATCCATAATTTTGTTGGGAGGTATAGCTTGTCTGTTCAGAAAATGTAAGCATTGTGGAAATGTGTTCAATGACTCCATATTGTGTGAAAACGACATGAAATGTGTGAATGGTATGGCCACAATAGACCGATGCTGTGTCAATTGTGTTTAGAGTTTTGAAAATGTGACAACTGCTTGGACAAATGCTTGTTAGCGACTGAAAAAAACTGTAAAATGCTATTGTGTGTAATACTAATTTATCTAATCTTAAGCTTCCTGTTGGTCACTATAAAATGTAATTTTACAGCCAATAACAGAGGCTTGAGCAATTGATGTGCAAATTATGCTAGTACAGTTATTAGAGAGAGATAGGTTAAGTGTGTGTGAAAATATGGAGTGAGAATCATGCTAAAACTTCACACACACACAAAATGTGTTTTACTCACACCCAACGATTCACAAACAAACTCAGTGTGGTTTGCAAATACAAAACATCACTCGCAAACTGATGCATTTTGTTCTGCAAATAAAAAAACGTAGCTATCAAACAAATACAGTACGTTTTACATGAACAAAGAAATGTATGTCTTCAATGACAAAAATATCTTCCAAGTACAAACTAAAATCCTTCAAGTACATAACAAAATCCTTCAAATACAAAACAAAATCCTTCAAGTACAAAACAAAATTCTACAAGTACAAAACAAAATCCTTCAAGTACAAAACAAAATTCTACAAGTACGAAAAACTGTCACGTGACTTTTGGCACAAATTTTCCGCCTTGCTGATCCACACGCAAATGCCTTCAGACCCACACACATGCTAGTAAACGGTCATGTAATTTGCCACAACAGCAGGTGGCGCTGTTGGCGACTTGCTTGGCGCCGCCACCGACATGGAAACAGGAGAGAAGAAGAAACGCTAGCGTGAGGGACGTTTTGAACACTGTGAGCGGCCAACAGGTGAGTTTCCAGTCATTGCTGGTGAAAAATCTGCCTGAAGGGGTTGTTATTCGCTATAACAACCGCCTCGCTATACACGATCCCACTTATTACATTGCTACCTACAAAATAAATAAATAATTTGACAAAATTTATTGATTTTAAAAACGATTGTATTGCTTCCGCTAAAGAAAATAGTCCGTTCCGCGTCCATATCAACGGTCTGTTTTTCATGGCAAGGGTGTTTTTAGACCTCCAAATCAACCCTGGTCTTCTCCTGCTAGTGTCTAATAGAATATAGAGGCTTTATTCCATGTCAAATCAGTCAGAATCCAGGAAAGTGGTTGCAGCAACATCTCAGGTGAAGAGCTTTTCTATATTATATTTGGGTCCCAAAACCAAGGCCTGTAAAAATATTCATATTTTTTGTCAGTCCTTGAGATTGTCATTTTTATAGCATCAAAAACACTATCAGAGAACCATGTTTGGGCATTAATATCTTAAAGTGTAATTCATAGCCTCACCAAACTTTGCAGGATGGAAGACAAACATGTTCTTAATATAACTGAACCAAAGTTTGTACTGCATGTCTATTGAGATTCTACAAGGCCCTAGATTTGGGTAAATGGCTAAACCCCTGATACTGAGGGTATTATAAACTCATTTTCTGCATCCATATCATACCAGCAGGCTGTCAGCATACATGGGTGCTGCATTTTTTTTAAAGCTGAAAATTAGGACATAACCTGCTTGTTAATTACACTTAACCCTTGCTAAAAAGAACTATACGTATGAAGTATGTGCGAAGATTTTATTTGAATTAAAGTATATTCAATCAGTAAGAATAAACTTGGCAATGGGTTTGGCACTGGTCCTTGAGGGAGGTTCAAGGGGGGGTATATATAAATACACACAACTTTTTAATTCTGACTTTTTCTAGAAATAGACTATTTGTCCATAAACTTCTTTATACATTTTACCAAAAAAATGCATCCCATTTACATTAATTTGAACATACATTGACAAAGAAAGTAATGTTATTCAGTCTCAGAATTAATATTGTGTATTTCTGGAGTTTGTTACAAAATGTTATCAAATGATGCAAAAATGTTTGAGAACCACTGCCCTACATAAACACTTTACATGTCTACTGGGAGGACAGTGGCCTGCCTGATGGGCCACACCATGGTGTCACTGTTCCTGAGATGGGCGATGTACTGAGTGATGAACAAATGGCAGCCATAAATCCCCTGGGACACTCCCAATCACATGGCTCAGACATCTACCTACTTACTGTGGAGTATGTCCAGCACTTACTAGGCTTACAGAAAAATGTACTCAGCAAAGGACCTGATTCAATGATAATGCAGCACAAATACAAAAAGAACACTTATTTACAGAACAGTGCCCCTGCTAATAACTGGTTTGTAAGATGTTACAGTAACACAAATAAATATTTCTAAATCAGTGAGGTGGTCTAATGTTTGATTTTTCTCTGTTTAATCAAATCAGACCAGCAGACATGCCCGGTGTTAGGACTGCCAGCGGCAGCAGGAAGAATAGCTTTCCTCAAGCAGTGCTAGCAACGGACTTTAAGACTTTCAGCTCTCTTAATGTCGTAATGAATGTTCAAACCAAACACATGTAGATTGTATTATTTTTTTATTGTAGTGTGAATACAGTCTTAAAACATCTGGTGGGTTGGAACAACCAAAAAAAAAAAAAAAAATCTTTCTTTTTTTTTACTATGGGGACCTGGTTTTCTCTTTCTTATGGGGCGGTCACACTGCACTTTTCTCTCCATTGACTTCCATTCATACGCATGCGAATGCGTCAGACCGGAAACGCAAGCTCATGGGAAAAATTTCACATTTCGCTGCGTTCCAAAGTTCAAGTTTGGTGAACTCTGACCTGCGAATTCGCATCACGTGAAGATGTGGGACCAGTAGAAGATCGATACGTCACTGCGTGACCTCTCTGTACAGAAATTCAAAAATGAAGGAAGCGCTACATAACTTTTGCTGTAGCGCAGCGTCCTATTTTATATAATACATATTTAAAAGATTATAAAAATAAAATAAAGCATCTGCATGGTTTGTAGTGTCAACCGGAACAGATGATACATTTGAATGTGGATGTTATATAACTTTTTATTGCTTAGGGTGTATATATTTATATAGAGAGAGATACAGAGAGTACAATATAATAAGATGCTTTCGACGCCGTCTCAAAAGACACAGTACAAGCACATATTAATCCATGTTGTGATAATTGAGGAAAGACCGTTTTATTGCTCCCGCCCATATTCGCAGCGGTGTCCAAAATAATTTAGCACGTTTAAAGTCTAGTGTGACCGCGCCTTTAACCAACTTGTGCAGCTCTGTGAGTGCATCTAAAATGCCTTTTTGGATGAGAACCTGGTTAGAGGCAGCCGCAGCACTAAAAAGAACAGCCTCCTGAAAACACACAAATTCGAGGTAATCCAGATCAAGGGGTTGCTGACAGACAATATGCTGGAGCCGTGTGTGGATTCTCTCTAACATTGTTTGTGCAAGCAGTTCCTAGAGAGAGGGGAAAAGAGGAAAAATCTATGAGGTCAAAAATACTGGTGTAACTGAACATGACCAGTAAAATGACCAAAAACTACACTTTGGTTCATTCTTAATATCTTCATGACCATTAAATTTAAATTAAATTAAAATTTAATTTAATTTAATTTAAATGTATGCATTTAGCAGACGCTTTTATCCAAAGCGACTTACAGTGCAATCAGGCTATCAATTATTACATATCATTAGTGATAGAGACCTCAAATAATGACACATGATTATGATTAAGATTAAGAAAATGTAATGATTCATATCATACAGATGCAGAAAAAATGAGTTTATAATACCCTCAGTATCAGGGGTTTAGCCATTTACCCAAATCTAGGGCCTTGTAGAATCTCAATAGACATGCAGTACAAACTTTGGTTCAGTTATATTAAGAACATGTTTGTCTTCCATCCTGGAAAGTTTGGTGAGGCTATGAATAACACTTTAAGATATTAATGCCCAAACATGGTTCTCTGATAGTGTTTTTAATGCTACAAAAATGACAATCTCAAGGACTGACAAAAAATATGAATATTTTTACAGGCCTTGGTTTTGGGACCCAAATATAATATAGAAAAACTCTTCATCTGAGATGTTGCTGCAACCACTTTCCTGGATTCTGACTGATTTGACATGGAATAAAGCCTCTATATTCTATTAGACACTAGCAGGAGAAGACCAGGGTTGATTTGGAGGTCTAAAAACACCCTTGCCATGAAAAACAGACCGTTGATATGGACGCGGAACGGACTATTTTCTTTAGCGGAAGCAATACAATCGTTTTTAAAATCAATACATTTTGTCAAATTATTTATTTATTTTGTAGGTAGCAATGCAATAAGTGGGATCGTGTATAGCGAGGCGGTTGTTATAGCGAATAACAACCCCTTCAGGCTGATTTTTCACCAGCAATGACTGGAAACTCACCTGTTGGCCGCTCACAGTGTTCAAAACGTCCCTCACGCTAGCGTTTCTTCTTCTCTCCTGTTTCCATGTCGGTGGCGGCGCCAAGCACCTGCTGTTGTGGAGTGCGAATTACATGACCGTTTACTAGCATGTGTGTGGATCTGAAGGCATTTGCGTGTGGATCAGCAAGGCGGAAAATTTGTGCCAAAAGTCACGTGACAGTTTTTCGTACTTGTAGAATTTTGTTTCCATTTCATTGGTCACTTCGATGCTGCGGTGACGTCACCACGTATGGGAACACCTTCGGTGTGACGAATGTCTGAAGCCCTATACCATCCCGCCAATCCTATTGGCCAAATGGCGCATGGCACCACCCTACGCATGCGCACGCATGATATACCTGGGTGCAGCGCGCCATTTCGCTCAGATTTCATTCCTTCAGGAATAGCGAATCATCTGTGCCCTATCATCTCGCGTTCTCCAGCGATTTTCTTCGAGCAGTGTTTAACTCCTCTTTCGCGGACGCGATGAGTCAACGAAAGGTAAGAGCCGTATAATGGGTTTATCACAGGGAGGCACTCATGAGAGATTCGTTTGCAGCCTCTCTACATGTTCTCTCTGTGATAGCCTACGGCTATGGTAAAATAAAGAAAAGTATCCGCGCTCTGGAGTCTATTTCTTCAGTCGCCTCGCGTCTAACCCCCACCGTTCGCTTCTGCGGTCGCCGAGGCCCCGCACGAGGTGTTGGTTAGGGGCGATATGTGCGGCTTGACTATGAATACAGTGATGCACTGGAGTTTTTCCACTTGCTTGCTCTTCCCTACTCGAGCGCGTTAATCAGAGCAGTTTTGCTTTTATACTATGTTGTCTAACCGCAGCTTCGAACACAGAGTAGGCTCTGGCTGGCATAAGCGGTTCTCTCCCTCCGAGCGGACAGGAGAAACGCGCTTCCCCTTCCTCAGTGTGCTATTATGTGTCTATCCGCGCGGTGGATAAACAACCCTTCTCACGGACCTCCACCAAGAGGTTTTGAGGTCCTGGAAGCAGCCTTTATCAGCGCATATCACGAACGGCGCGGGTTTTTGCCACGATTAAGTGACATGGCGGACTGCTATTAAATAGCGATGCCGTTTGACTACCTCTCTAGCCGAACGGATCGCGCCAACTCCGCCGCGACCTAGTCTCGTCGAAGACGTATCGAGTCGTGTCTATTTCGGCAAATTTTATTCTCTTATTACGGTTCTTACGAGAAGCCTCTTGTTCTTAACCCCCACACTCTAACATTGACTGTCTCGCAGCACAAGCACTTCGAGCGTCACTGAACTGAGCTGTTATTTGAGCGCCCCCTCAGACACTGCACAATTCAGTCTTCAGAGTTTGAGGAACGGCATAGAGACTGACGAATATGGCCAGTTTATGACGGCTCACACAGCTGCTGCGTTCTCGCTAGCGGCGTGGCCCTATGTTTTTCTTGTTGGATTAAATCCTGCCGTGGACACGATTCAGGATTATACACAACGAAACGCAGCGAGTTTACGCATGCGCTTTCCTTCATGTTTGCCAGGGACTGTGCCCTCCACTATAGAGTGCTGTTGGACCGCTAATGCGCATCCAACACTCTCACTGCCGTCCCTACGCTCTAACATTGACTGTCTCGCAGCAAACAGCGCTTCAAGCAGCATTGGATCGGGCTGTAACGCCAGGCGTAAATAAATAAATAAATAATAATCCCTCAGACACTCTGCGCAATCCAGCTTTCAGATTTCGAGGGGCGATTCGAGGGTCTTACACAGACGACCCGTTTATGACGGCTCGCACAGCCGCCGTTTTAGTTAGTGGCAGAGCCTGATGTTCAATTCGTTGGTCTAATTCCTGCCGTGGACACGTTTCAGGATTATACACAACGGGACGCAATAGCTCTTATGCATACACTTCCCCTGTGCACGAATGCCGCAGGCTTTTCCGTGCACAGACATTTATGTGTATGACAGCGTTGCAGAAAGTGGAAATTTGAGACTGCTAGTATTGTTTTGGGTCGCGTGGAACGCTTGCCCGGCATTTCTCAATGGGTGTTACGCACAATTGTCACGGATACACCAATTAGTTTTTTAGAGGCCCGCCTCTTTTCCGCTGAATTCTTTCCACGGTGGTAAACTGATGGTAATAGCAGTGTTGTGACAGGAGATGTCAACTCTGCCGAGCAAAGGGGCTATAGAAGACGTACACCCCTCTCAGATGGAGGCAGGGTCTTACAGCTGTTGTTTGAAAAAAAAAAAGAGACGGCGGATTGTGACCCCGTACTTCTCAAAATGCATGGATGTAGCTCTGGCCCCGTTGCGGCTCCAGGGCGTCCGTCTGTGAACCACTTAGATGACTGGCAGCGGCATTCCCCGTAATTTGTCTGGGGTTACTTCACATGCGCCCTTTTCAGTGGAAAAATGGGCGGAAAGACGAAATATTTCACCCCGTTGTCTTCCGCATCGGACGATTTCGGTGACACGGAGTTGTGTGATGTCGTTAAAACTGTGGATGCCAACCGAATTTCTCCTACCGGGGTTCTGCTGGGGATTTGAGCTTTCCCAGAGACCGTCACGACGGATGCGTCTTTGACCGGTTGGGGAGCTGTTTGTCAAGAGCTACCAGCCCATGGAGTGTGGACAGCTGCACAACGCAGTTGGTATATAAACCGGTTAGAATTACTGGCAGTTTTCTGACTCTCCAGTAATTCGCGAATCTGCTGATCGGCCGTCTTGTGCTGCTCAGATCAGACAACACAGCGTTTGTCTCATACCTGAATCATTAGGAAGGATTACGCTCTCGCCCCCTGTGCAGGCTGGCGAGACATGTTCTTCTTTGGTCTCAGAACAAATTTTCTGTCGATCCGAGTTGTTCATGTCCTCGGACGTTTGAACTTCGGAGCGGATATGCTATCCAGACAGGCTCTGGAACAGGGAGAATGGAGATTACACCCCCAGACGGTGAATCTTTTATGGCGGATATTCGGCAAAGCGAAAGTGGATTTATTCGCGTCGAACATGACTACGCATTGCCCGCTATGGTTCTCCCTATGCCCCCCATCGCCCCTGGGCGTGGATGCATTAGCTCACAGCTGGCCCAGGACCAGTCTGTATGCTTTTCCTCCGATTCGTTTGATCCCAGCGGTATTATGCAGAATACGGCGGGACAGGGTGGAACAGCTGCTGCTGGTGGCTCCGCGATGGCACACGCAGCCGTGGTTTGCGGATTTGATCAGTCTGCTAGCGGGCTCTCCGTGGGAGATTCCCCTCAGACAGGATTTATTATCACAAGCACAGGGGCTGATTTGGCACCCGAGGCCAGATCTGTGGAAACTGTGGGCGTGGCCACTGAGCGGAGTGCATTAGTATGTCCCGGTCTTTCTGTTGAAACCACTGAGACTATATTGAATTCTAGAGCAGCTTCTACGAGACGCTTATATGCTTTCAAGTGGA
Source organism: Carassius auratus (assembly GCF_003368295.1). NCBI lineage: Eukaryota > Metazoa > Chordata > Actinopteri > Cypriniformes > Cyprinidae > Carassius > Carassius auratus. The sequence goes on along the minus strand of NC_039273.1, from coordinate 7,119,021 downwards.
GACTGTTTACAGCCTGGTGTGGCAATCGTAATGTGGATCCAGTTTACTGCCCAGTGGCTTCAGTGCTGGAGTTCCTCCAGGATCGTTTTTCGGATGGCGGAACACCAGCCACTTTAAAGGTTTACGTGGCAGCCATTTCAGCTTACCACGAATACATAGGCGGTGCCTCTGTGGGGCGTCATCCACTAGTTTCTCGTTTCATACAGGGTGCGCGACGGCTGAGGCCTTTCCGCCCTGTGCGAGTTCCTTCATGGGATTTATCCATTGTGTTGCTAGGTTTATCAGGGCATCCGTTTGAGCCCTTGGAGACTGTATCGGATAAATTCCTGACACTGAAGACACTTCTTCTCATGGCTTTATCCTCCCTCAAGAGAGTTGGGGATTTACAGGCTCTTTCTGTTTCACCCTCATGCATGGAATTTGCACCGGGCTCTGTAAAGGTGCTGCTGCGGCCCAGGCCTAACTATGTTCCTAAGGTCGCATCTAACCCCTTTCGCTTTCAGCAAGTGGTCCTGGAAGCTTTTTCACCTGCTGAGGCTGGGTCAGGAGATCTAAGTCTTTGCCCTGTGAGAGCTTTAAAGACTTATGTGGATCGTACAGCCCCTTGGCGTGAATCTGACCAGCTGTTTGTCTGTTTTGGACATAAAAGTAAGGGCCATGCGGTTACAAAGCAGCGCATGTCCCATTGGCTGGTGGAGGCAATTTCTTTGGCCTATGGGGCGCGCGGACTCGCTTCGCCCTTGGAAGTTAAAGCTCATTCCACTCGAGCTGTGGCTTCTTCTCAAGCTTTTCTCAGTGGATCTTCTATGGATGATATCTGTGCTGCGGCAGGATGGTCTTCACCGAGCACTTTTATCAAGTCCTACAGTCTAGGTGTGAGGATGGCTCCTGGCTCCCGGGTTCTCTCCGCTTGAGCAGATGCTTCCTCGGATCTCAGTTTTCAGGTACGTCAGGCGTTTTGGTATATCGTTCCCATACGTGGTGACGTCACCGCAGCATCGAAGTGACCTATGAAAGGGAACATCTCGGTTACGTATGTAACCATGGTTCCCTGAATAAGGAACGAGATGCTGCGGTTCTGGCCGTTCCGTACCTTGATAATGTTCTTCATCTTCAGTCATGAAATCTGAGCGAAATGGCGTGCTGCACCCAGTTATATCATGCGTGCGCATGCGTAGGGTGGTGCCATGCGCCATTTGGCCAATAGGATTGGCGGGATGGTATAGGGCTTCAGACATTCGTCACACCGAAGGTGTTCCCATACGTGGTGACGTCACCGCAGCATCTCGTTCCCTATTCAGGGAACCATGGTTACATACGTAACCGAGATGTTTGTACTTGAAGGATTTTGTTTTGTATTTGAAGGATTTTGTTTTGTATTTGAAGGATTTTGTTTTGTACTTGGAGGATATTTTTGTCATTGAAGACATACATTTCTTTGTATATGTAAAACGTACTGTATCTGTTTGATAGCTACGTTTTTTATTTGCAGAACAAAATGCATTAGTTTGTGAGTGATGTTTTGTATTTGCAAACCACACTGAGTTTGTTTGTGAATCGTTGGGTGTGAGTAAAACACATTTTGTGTGTGTGTGAGGTTTTGGCATGAATCTCACTCGATAGTGAAACCTCTGTGAGTCTGTGTGTCTCTAAACAGTATTTGGCAGCTGCATTTCCACTGATAGCAAAACTAGATGTTTAACTGATCGAAAAAACCACAACAATGCCACTTCCACGCTGAGAAATGGCATGTTGCTTTTCAGCTGCGAAAATATTTTGATAAAGCCACAAGGGGAAGTACTAACAAGAAGTTTCTGCGCTTAATTTCATTGGAAGAAGTTAGTCATTTTTATTATTTAGTTTTTTTATATTTCTTAGTCAATTTCTTTTTTCATTTGCCTGGCTATGCATATATCTGGCCCTGCATGTATTGTACTCTCCACACGGCCGCATTAACAATAGGGCTAGGTGGGGCTTAAGCCCCAGAGCCTGAGCAAGGAGGGGGCCCGTGATTGGCTGTGGAGCAGATTGACCACTAGCCATCTGATTGCCAAAGCCTTACCACGCCCCCCAAAAATTAGCTCTGTTATTTAGTGGCACTTTGCCGTATATTCAATGCATTATCATTGAATCATTAAGCTGCTGTCGCCATTTGTGTCAATGTTAATCAAACATCAGAAAAAAAGGAATTTAATGCCCTTGACTGAATCACTTTTGTAAAAAAAATAAGAATGAATGTTGAATTTATAATGAAAATTATGTATTGTATATTTGATTACTATATACAATATAATATTATTCAGTGCTTTAAGTTTTTCAAGTAGCTATTTTCTTAATTGTATATTGTAAAGGATTTGGCAACTGTTATTCTGAATGATTCTAGATTATATTTATGTAAAACAACTACAGCAGTGTTTTAGAAAAATGCAGGCGTTTTTTTCTCCCTCTATAGTTGGTGACCTAAAGTGGTGGGGGGGCCCTGCAGTAGCTCATAGCCTCGGGGCCCAGTGACCTCTTAATGCAGCCCTGACTGTCCAGCCTCAATAACGAAAATGAAAATGCACTCAACTGCCTCCTATTACAGTCACAGTCCATTCAGCAACTTAACAATGTGCTCTTTTCAGATCTCAGTCGTAAGCTTTTTATTATTATGATGCACATTGTTACTGCAATTCTGAAAAAAAGCAACCCAGGATCTTTGGAAGTACAATACAGTGGCTACATTTCTGCAGAAATGTACACACATTCCACTGCAGTTTCTAGGAGAAATGAACACTACTGGCAGTTAAAACACCAATAACTTCTGTTCCTTTTGATTCAAATAATTATTACGGGGGCAGATTATCTTATGAATAAAAATGATATATGAATAAAGCCTTTTTTTTGTCCAGTTCCTTGCCCAGTACTGCATTACTATTACGTTAACATTTTTACTGTAATGCATGATTTATAAACAGGTTTTGTCTGGCAAGAGGAGAACTGGCCACCCGACAAAGCCTGGTTTCTCCCAGGTTTTTTTTTTTCCATTTCTGTCACCGGTGAAGTTTTGGTTCCTTGCCGCTGTCGCCTCTGGCTTGCTTAGTTGGGGGCTCAATTTCTGGCAACATTGTTGCCTTGACTGCACACTGTTGCCTTGGAGCTGCTTTGACACTATCTGTATGTGTAAAGCATTATATAAATAAAGGCCGCTTAACTATAAACAAATACATTTTAACAGTTGCATCACAATACTGTATGTGCTGTTGAATAAGCCTGCAATTGAGATAACTGATATAGCTTTTAGTGCCTCTTGTGGATCATCTAAAAAAAGTGCAGCAAAATGGACCTTAAGCAATGTTTTTTTCTGTAAGGTTTAGTAGAAATGTAGCCACAGTGACATATTTCCATTGAGCATGGGCTGCAGAAAAGTCAAGTATTATCAATTATACTCATTACATTAGCTTAAAGATTTATTATTATAATACTAAGTCTCATCACTGTTCTTCAGTAATATGGTAATACATTAATCTTACTAGAAACAGAAAGTGTAATACCTGGTATAAGGATAGTTTTAAGTGGCCGAACCTCCACACCCTGGGTTGGATACTGCAGAGGATTGTTAGCTTCAGCTACAATCAGCAGATCAGAAGGGGTCTGTGACCTATACACACAAGGGTTACAATCGTTAACTAAAACTAAAACCATAAAAAAGAACTATTTGCAAGATCAGACATAGTCTGTCATATACACAGTTTTTTTTTTTATAACATATATATGATTTATAAACCAAACAACTGAACATTTGCACTGGCATACTGTATAATTATTAAATGCACCTCATCTGAAAGCTCTGATACTCTTTGGCACGCCGTTTCTTCATCTCATGGAGCTGGGAGGCCTGGAAGGCAGTGTGCAGCGGATGGGCAGACACTCTGGGGAACAAGAGCTGAGCAAATGGCAGGTTGACCCCTCTGCTGTCTCCTTCACAAACACAGCCATTGCGAGCCAAAAGCCTTGAGGTAGAGGAGGAGAGTTATCACATGAACAACCTGTCAATCTCTAAACAGAAGGAAACCTTTTGCATCCCCCTGAGGTGACAATAGACAATGTAGGTCTTTGTGTTTTATGTATACTGTATATAAATACATAAACCATTTACAGAGTTAACAAAATAGATTCATGTACAGAATTTAAAATGATGTTTAGAGATAAGTTTTAGATTTCAGAACAACTTTAATTTGGAGCACATACACTACAGTTCAAAGGTTTGTGGTCATTAAGATAACTAAGGTTAATTAACTATTGTATACAGAAAGGACAATTTAAATAAATCAAAAATCACAGTAAAGACATTTACAATATTATAAACGATATTTCTATTTAAAAAAAAATGTTTTTCTTTCGAACTTTCTATTTATCAGAGAATCCTGAAAAAAATGTATTCAGTTTCCACAAAAACATGATATTATAAGAATGTTAATATTTCTGAAGGATCAAGTGACACTGAAGACAGAAGTAGTGACTGCTGAAAAATCTACTTTGCTATCACAATAAGTACATTTTAAAAAATTATAATAAAATAATAAATTGTAATTAAATTTCACAATGTTACTGTTTTCCTTTATTTTTCATCAAATGAATTAAAAAGAAAAATTATAAAATCTTACCTACCACAAGCTTTTGAAGGGTTGAAATAAGTAGTTGTTAAACGGATACTCCACCCCAAAATTACAATTTTGTAAATAATTACTAACCCCCATGTAGTTCCAAACCCATAGCTTTGTTCGTCTTGGGAACATAATTTTAAGATATTTTGGATGAAAAATGGGAGGCATTGTGACTGTCCCATACACTGCCAAGTAAATTACACTGACAAAGTCCAGAAAAGTATGAAAGGAGTCGTCAGAATAGTCCATCTGCCATCAATAGTTCAACTGTAATGTTAAGAAGCAACGAGAATACTGTTTGTAAGCGAAGAAAACAAAAATAATGACTTTATTCAACTATTCCTTTGTCAACACTCTCCTCTGTGTCTTTCCACATCACTCAAACTGCCTACGCTCTTCTGTATCAGCCACGTCACAAGGATGCGCCGTTTTCTTTCAAATCAAAGCAAAAATACACTTAGAAACAGTGCATCCTTGTGGCTCAAAGACAAACAAAGGTTTTATGGGTTTGGAAGGACATGGGGGTAAGTGGTTAATGACAAACTTTTCATTTTGGGGCGGAGTATCCCTTTGAGAGTTGCAGGTGTTAAAGCCTCTACTTGAGCTGATGTTTCATAGAAAAACATAAATCAGCTTGTGAAGACTAACTGACCTGGCCACACTCTCCCTCACTCGGTAAGGGATGGTGCTAGTGCTGGGATCTAGTTCGGGAAGTCTCTCCTCCAGCATCCGCTCAGCTCCAGGACCTGGTCTGTACCGGACATCCACAGTGCTGTAGACCCGAGTGGGCCAAGAATGTAGCACTGCCAAAACCAGCACCACTGATGCTACCAGAGCTAACAGCAAAGTCTTACGTAGGGAACGCATGCTACAAGCTAAAACAGAAACACAACAGTGTTGAAACTTCATTCAGTGTAATTAAATGAAGTTGTATAAAAATGGTTGGGGTTCTTAATGTAAAACTTCACAAATTAGCAATCTCTAAAGTCAAATAAGGAAGCATTAACTTCAATAAAATTTTCTAATTAGGCTTCATTTAATTTCCCTTCACTTAATAACAATGTGGGGGAAAGCACTTTAGTAATTCCAAAAAAAGTTTTTCACATACTCTATCCAATCAGAGCGAGAAGTACAGCAAGTAGCCATTACTGCTCCTATAGGTCCATGGTACTGACTGGCTCAATCTTGATGTGCCTTACAGTAGCTGATGAAGCTGACCGAAGGCTCTCTCCGTCTGCTAAGGTAGAAAAGAAGAATTGCATTAATTTACTGCATTTATCACATGAATCCAATGTACATAAATTCAATTACATAAAAGAGTCCAATATTTATTACATGAATCCAATGTACATAAATTCAATTACATAAAATCGTCCAATGTACACTCTTTAAAAAAGGTTCTTTATGGGATTTGTGGTTTCAGGACTAACTTTTAATATCAATTAAATATTTCCACCACACAGAAGTTTCTTTATAGTGGAAAAAAAAGATATATATATACTTTAAAAATGTCTTTCTCACAAAGGAAAATGGTTTGTTTAAGAACTATTCTCTCAAAGTTTTTTGGTTTACCCAAAATAATGCTCCTATGGCAACGCTACGAAAAATCACTTTTGGAATCTGTATTTCTCCCTTTCACACAGAGCATTGATCCTTTAAAATTGCCTTTTGTGTGAATGCAAACACATCCTGGGAACCTTGTAACATTGTAGAAATCAGTCCCAGAACGTTCGTGTGCACAAAAGGCTGGACCAATGTGATAAGGGGTGTGCCATGGTGATAACACACATTGTTGGTGGTTTTAGCTTTAAATGTCTCCTTCACTCCACCAACTGAAACAGAAGAATGAATCGTAAATGATGACTAAAGCTGAGGATGTGCTGTGGGGTTTGTGGCAGGGCGGTCTGAGGTTGGAGCGATATGTTGATGATGAAACAATCTGCTGCGATCTTCCAACAGGTGATTTTCCTTTGATCGAGTTCATTAATCTCATGCTATTCTTAAATCGTTTTGTTTGCTTTGTTAATTTGGAAGTTGAGGAAGTAAGGAAACTTCCCAAGCCTCGTCACCCAACTCTCCGCGTTGCGTCTACCCAGCTCAAACCACGCCGAGATACTCCATATACCTGTCACAGTGTCTGGTTTGTGTTCCCTGGGTAACCACTAGATGTCTTCTGTTCTTGTGTGGGTATCGTGACAATACCACTATAACGGCCTAAGTCTCCTGATCCGCCGTGGCCACCTGAGTATCTTGATCTGCCCTGAGAGAGAAATATGCTACACCACCTGCCAAATTTTTTGATTGATGACTTTGACCTTTTAGACCCTGCCCCTCCCCCACCCCAACCACCCATGTGGCTTTGACCTTTTGATGTTTACCCCTCCCCCACCCATGTGGATATGACATTTTGATTGTTTTTGATGTTAAAGGATGCAGCTGTTGTGACAACATGTGACATTGAAAACTTGCTTTCAAATTTGCAGATGATTCTGTGGTTCTGGGCATAATTTCCAACAACAATGATACTTGGATGAGGTAGAAAAATTCACATCATGGTGCCAGGACAATTTTCTCTCTATGAATGTGAGTAAAACTAAAGAGCTGATTGTGGCATTCAGAAAGAGACAGCAGCGGCCTTATCAGGGACATCGTTAGGCCTATTTTAGGGGGGCTGAAGCCACCCCAAAATGTTCCTAAGCCTCCTAAATGATAATAAGAATCAATAGCAATTCGATTTATAAATAACCGTATCTTCATTAATATTTAGGCGCAACAAATGATATATAACCAGCAACAAGAAATCAGTCGGAAGATGTACGGAAGAACAAAGAGTTGTGGTGCAAGAGACCGTCTCGTTGCATTGTTGTGAACTGGCAGCCTTCAGAGCGCTGCAAGTAACTGGAGAATTCATCTCGTCTTTTACCGACTTTGTCGCTAGATTTAGTGACTTTTCAGACCCCCTTAGCGACTTTTTTCCAAAAAAACGACTAGCGACAAATCTAGCGACTTTCTTGGACAAACATTATTTAGTCTCTGAGACTCTTCAGTACACCGCACAAGCGCACGCTCAAAGATATTTTAGCAGAGAAAAAAAGAAGCAACCGCAGGAGATTGGCAGGCCAGTTGATTCTGAGGGAGCCGGTGCGATTGAGGTCAGTAATAGTCTAAGGATTGTTTTGTTTTCTTCTAACAATAGACATCTGTTGGCAGGTCGAGGACCTCACTTGGACTACCCACATTCAAATACAGGTTAATAAATCCAGACAAAGGCTGTACCATCTGTGACAGCTGAGGAAATTCAGGGTATCACCAGCAATCCTGAAAACTTTCAAGAAGATCCGGTTAAATCGAGTGATTCGTTCGCGAACCCTAAACTGCTGTGTTTTGAACTTGCTCACAACGGACCCAGAAGAGAAAACAATGCTGAATAAAGTCATAGTTTTTGCTATTTTTGGACCAAAATTTATTTTCGATGCTTCAGAAAATTCTAACTGACCCTCTGATGTAGAGGTCTTCACAGTGCACCCGAGACCCGTCGACCCAGGACCCATACGGGTTCGGGTCTATATTTTAAATATATATTTTAAACACAATCTGAGGTGAACTGTCACATGAATGTTTTCTATGACGCTCAAATTGCATTAAAGCATATTTTAGGTTGATCCAGCTAGCACGAATGTGCGCTCTCGAGCGCGTTTCATGTTTCTATGGCAACCAGTGAGGGAATAATGAGTGGATTAAGCTTGGACTTGGAATAACGAGAGGAATAACGTGGATAACTTTCTTGTCATAGGATTGTAATGCATCACAGGCAGTCAGGTAAAATGAAGAGAGATTACGGCTCCTTAAATTAGGTAAGATAAAAAAAAAACGTATTTTTCGCAACAGGTTTATTTACTTGTAATAGCAATTTAAGGTGGAATATGTGACAATCTGGTCCAGTCGGGTCTGTGTCTTCCCGGCGGTTTCGGGTCCAGCTTTCAAATAATAGACGGGTTGGTTCGGTATAGTACATTACAGGTCTCTTTCGGGTTCTGGCATGAATTTTTGGACTCGTGAAGACCTTTACTCTGATGTCACGTGGACTACTTTGAAGATGTTTTTTCTTTCCTTTCTGGACATGGACAGTATACCATGCACACAGTTTCAATGGAGGGACAGAAAGCTCTCAGACTGAATCTAAAATATCTTAAACTGTGTTCCGAAGATGAACGGAGGTCTCACGGGTTTGGAACGACATTTCATTTTTCTGTGAACTAACCCCTTTAAAGAAGTGATGTGACATACAGCCAAGTATGGTGACTAATGGGCTAGGTGCACAAGATGGCGCCGGTGAGCTTCAGCGATGCGAGTGTGTACATACTTACTTTAATTACCACATACCACATTCAACCCACCATTTAGAAACGAACGGTTTGTTACCAGTACAAAGATTATTATTATTCTTCAGCAGCAAAACTATTAAAGCTGTGTTTTGGTCCCTGTGTAAAGCACCTGTTTCTAAAGCAAAGTTAAGAGAGTTCAGAATCAAGGGTGCTACTATATCCCATAATATCTTCAGTAACTCTGGGGGAATCCCATCTAACCCAGGGGCCTTATTAGTGCTCATGGAATCCAGGGCCAATTTTAATTCCCTGACTGTCAATGGGCTATCTAATATACTGCGTTGAGAGTCATTTAATTTAGGAAGATTTAGATGTTTAAGGAATAAATAAAAATTAGTTAGGTCAGTGCTGGATTCGGAGGTATACAAATGTTTGTAATAGGCTTCAAATGTCCTATTTACATCCTTAGGTTGATTATATACTGTACCCTCATGCCTTATAGCTGTTATACTGGCCTTAGGTTCAACATCTTTCAACCTCAAAGCCAACAGCTTAGAAGAGCGCTCTCCATGGAAATAATAAGAATGTCTTGTATGATGAATGATGAATTCTGCTCGATGTAAATATATAGATTTTAATTCTGATTTAAAAACTTTAATTTTTTAGCTTTAGATTCGCTAAATTTACCTTTTAGTTCTTTCTCTAGTAAACTGATTTGATTTTCTAATTAAATTTTACGACTGTCTCTACGCTTTTTATTAAAGGATGAAAAGCTTATACATTTACCCATAATAAAACATTTAGTGGTTTCCCACAATACCTGGGGGGTTAGAGTCTGAATCTTTGTTGATCTGCAAAAACTCTTTCAAGGAGTTGAGTAGTTCATCCACAAATGTACAGTCTTGTAATAAGGAGGTGTTGAGTCTCCAGCGATTGTGTCTGGAGCCCAACGATACTGCGGTTAAAGATGTAATTACTGGATAATGATCCGATAAAAGAAGTGGCAGAATATTAACTTTACTAATAAAGGGAATAAGAGAAGGGGACATAAGTAAATAATCAATTCTTGAATAGCTCTTATGACGAACTGAAAAAAAATTATAATCCTTAACACTGTCATTTTGTAAATGCCAGATGTCACATATGTTAGTGTGCAGCAAAAATGAATTAAAACACCCAGAAATTATTGAATCAGCCTTAGAGGCATGAGATCTATCAACACAGTATTAAAATCGCCCCCTTGCACCACAAGACAGTCCTTATAATTGAGAAATCAAAATTACACTTAAACACAATCAGCACTCCTTTAGTTTTGTTGGTGGCGAAGAGGAGCATATCACTTTAAAGTATCTATTTTGAAAGCGATGCACGTCAACTGCTTTCAAATGAGCCTCCTGTATAAGGGCGTGATGGACATTTTTGCATCTTAGGTAATCTAAACATTTAGTTCGTTTAACAGGGCTATTTAACCCATTGACGTTCCACGACAATATATTTTTTAGCCATATATTACTGAGGAAGAGTAGACCAGCCAGAACTGAGGCGGGAAGAGAAGATAGTGGTGATCCCCTGGAAAGGTAACGGTGATCAAAACAAATGCATACACGTACATGTTTATAAACATACAATCATTACATATAAAAAAAACATGCATAATACAGGTTAAACTTACTTGGACGGTCTTGGGCATAAAACAAAAGGCAAATCAAGAACAGTAATAAAATGGGCAGTATGCAAAGAGTTGGAACGCACTCTTCTACCTGCCCTGAAGTAACATTATTTTAATACTCGGCCAATTTAGCAGTGCGGCTCGTCCGTCATCACCCAACCCGGTCATTTTCCGGACGAAAAAACACTAACATTTTCTCAGTAAGGTCCTCCATAGGAACTGCAGATTCGTCTTCATTCACCTAAGATTCTCGTGACGCCGCCGATACAGCTCCCTTCAAAGAAGATTTTACGGTGGGATCCAGATTGAGAGCGAACTTTTCAACCTCCGCTGGTGTCTCAAAAAGTGAAATCTTCCCTCGATGAGTAACTTTCACAACGCGAGGTAAAGCAAAAAGGACGTTATTCCCAGCTGAGTTAGCTTTTTTCTCGCCGATGACACCGCTCTCCTCTCCGAAGTATGGGTGCTGTAGTCTGGGAAGAAAAGCAGCGGCGTTCCCATATGAAGAATTATTGACTCATAATTATTGAACCTAAAGCAAAAGGTTTCTTGTCCATATCAAGGCTGTAACTTTCAGAGCAATGTTTATTCAACTACTAAGGCACATAAAAGTGAAGAACATCAAGACCACAATAAGATGGCATTCAAACCTGAAATTGTGTCACATAATGAACGTGAGGAACCTTCACCTCATATAAATATTCAACCCGAGGATAGTGCCCCTGAAACTGATGAGGTTGAGTTTGAGGTTACTGAGCTCAGTGAAGATGTGGAGAACTTGGAGAGTCAGTTGAAACATAATGTAGCTGCTCTTTTTCTGAGAATGTCATCAATTCCTAACATCTCTGAAAATGCCCTGCAAGAGCAGATCAACCAAATGTATGTGCTTTCACAGCCATTGTTACATACATCTGTTGGAAAAATACTAAATCAACATTGTGGAGATGTTGAGGACTCTTTAATGAGTGAGATAGCTAAAGTATTTACTGAGAATAATTTATTCCTGAAATTCACTTCTACTGGGGGGTCATTGTCAACCACTAGCAAGCGAACATCATACAGTACATTTCAAAAGAATTCTCAGTGGTAACGCCTGTTGAGTTTGTCCTAAAAAATGACAGGCAGACAGTTGTGTATATCCCCATACTAAAAATGCTGCAGACATTACTAAACAATGGAGACATTTTAGATAAGGCCATGTCACCTGAGACAAATTTGTCACAAGGATACAGATCTCAGAGGGATGGTTCCTGGTTTAAAGACAATTCTCTCTTGACAGAGGAAGAATTCAGGATTGCTCTTTACTTGTACATATATGATGAAGCAGTCTCAAAAACCATGGTTATGGTGAAATTCTCCGCCCACTCATTCAGGACCTTGTTTTTCTTGTTTTCAGTTAGGAGCCAGCATAAAACCCACAGTATTATTTGTTGCATCAGATAATTTAGCTGCCCATTCTTTGGAAGGGTTCTTTGAAAGCTTCACAGTAAGTCAGATGTGCCAATTGTGTATGGCCACACGGGAGGAAATACAACACAAGGAAGTGCGGACAGGCTCATTTCATCCAAGAACAAAAGAAAATCATGATAGACAGGTGCAAGATGTATTGTAGGATCCTACCATGGCTCAACAATATGGCTTGAAAAGAAGCTGCCCAGCTTGGAACATTTTCATGTTGTCAATGGTTATCCTCCAGATCTTGTTCCGGCTGAACTGGCCTTGTGCTTGGAGGCACTAATATCAAAGGGAAACTTCTCACCCCCAGCTCATCCCAAAGAACATTGCTTCCAAAGAAACAATTGGAGGAAATGGTCATGAAAATTGGACACTCATTCGCCTTCTGCCACTACTGATAGGTCATCACATTCCTGAGGGGGATGAAACCTGGGAGGTTTTAATGAACTTGTAGTGGAATTGTCAGTGTCTGCAAGCTTCTCAGAGGAGTCAGTGTGTTTTTTTTGACTGCAAGATTGCAGAACATAGAGATATATTTCAGAAGGTTTTCCCGAACAAGATGATACAACAGAAGCTCCACTACATTGAGCACTACCCTCAACTAATTCAAACTTTTGGTCCATTGTGTGATGTGTGGACAATGCGATTTGAAGGCAAACACAAGTTCTTCAAGAAAGTTGTGGGTCACATTCACAACTTCAAGAACATACCCCTTACTTTAGCTGTCATACACCAAAATATGATACCCTTCCATTTAGCTGCTACCTCCTTTTTCAAGCCATCTGTTGAAATTAACAAAGTGAAGTCTGTAATTGTTGCAAGAACTGAAGAACTGTCTCTATTTCATGAATAACTACCAGAACACAGTCCTTGTAGCAGCTTCTGTTTGCATGGATGGCATTAAGTACAGTGCTAATATGGTTATTTCCATTAGATCGTGCTCAGGGCTCCCATATTTCAGACAAATAGCAAAGATTGTGGTGATCAATACAGACATAATATTTGCCAGCAGACTCATGACATCATGGTACAATGAGCATTTTAGAGCATACGAGCTCTGTAGTAGCCATTTGTCCATGTTCTGTGTAACTCAGTTGTATGAACTAAATGATGTTTTGCCGATTTCACTTTACAGAGTTGGAGACAAGCAGCTTGTCACACTTGTCTGGCACATATGGCACATATGATGCTGAGTGAGTCAGTTATCAAAATGGACCAGGGGTTGTTGCTGAGAGTCATCATCGCTAAAGATGATATAAGGAAGGAAAGAGCTACAGTCAAAATCATCCCTCTTGTGACTCTCCATTTAACAGCATTTCCATCACCCACCACAACATTAGACACTGAGTGCAGCACAGCAAACACTGAGATCCTGTCGACTGTTGGAGCATCACCATCGCTAAGACAACAGTGACCAGACTTATTTGACATACCTAATTTCTCAGTAGATGTTGAGTATAGGCTCAGACAAGCAGATCTTGCCTTTAAGAAAGATGAAACACGTATGACTCTACCACGAGATATGAAGCATGACATCCTAAAAAAGATTGCTGAGACAATGTACCATTTCAAGGCTTACCCGGAAGATGATGACTTCAGCAGTGTTGCAAAAGCACCGATTAGCAAATACCCCTGCCTCACTGAGCCTGGACCACACAGATGGTATGGCTGGATAAACAGCCTTAAATTTAAGATGGCCAATTATCGCACAAAGCTTTGAAAAGCTGGATGTGAGGATGTATCAATCAATGGATGCAAAAGAAGTAAATGCAACCCAGAGGGAGAATCCTCAAACGGCCAAAAAGAGGTGACGCAAACTACCTGCCTAACTTACCTGAAGGACATGATGAAACAAGCCTTGAAAATGCCAGAATGGTTCTAGTGGAAGAAATGAAGAAAAACAACCAAATGGCACTCTCATTTCACAAATGATTGACCAATCATTCCCACTACGCAGACAAGAAATTGTAAAAAGGGAGCCTGCTGTACTATAGACCATGGTTGAACGATAGCCAGCATTCTTCACAGAGAGACAGGTAAGTTATTTTGATTCTCAACCAATAAAATAATACCAATCAAAAATAAACTCAAGGTGTGTGGCTAGAAATCCAAACACTTGTTGGAATGTTAATATCTCTGCCAGCTCTCCATCTCTACCAACCCCTTCCCCCAGACTTCTTTGAGGCTCTGAACCAGAACTTTTCAAAACAAAGAAAAGGGATCTGTTGGCCAGAAACTCAGGGAGCTGATGCAGTACATGAGCTGGATGGTAAGTAGGTTCATTTTGCTTTTGATCTGTATGATAGTTCATCAATGAAGTTCTAAATGAGCTGATCCAGACCAACCTATTTTATTTCCTGTCTGCTTGTGCCTATCAAATTACTCTGTTAACTGGTCTTTTCTCTCTCTGTGTATCATTAGACACCAGACGTGACAGTACTTCGCTCTGTTGTTCTCAAAGACATTCCGATTTTACTCGGTGACGACTCCATTGAATTCTACAAGACCTGCTCTGTAAGTACTAGCACATAAGAAAAAGTTTGGTCTGCATGAAAATAAAACTATACCTGTGTTGACATAGAAGATGTAATTCTATCTGCTCGAAATACAATATACATTTTATACAGTGACTGGTGTATTTTGTATAGCAATACCTCCACAACTAATCTGAGAGTTATGTAAACAACCACTAAATAAAAATAAAATGTTCCACATAAACGTTATACACATTCATTAATTTCAAATCTAAGGAGTAGAAGTCTAGGTTGAAAAGTCAGTGTCACTGTTCAAGAATGTATAGACCTTGACGTATCTCCATAGCTTTAGTTTAACCATACCAAATATATTTTGTTTGCTTTATTGTAAAATCCAGTGTGAAAACATATTTAAAGCCATATTCTCTGATAACATTACAACACTAAAAATAAATGTTTTAGAATAGCATAAATTGCAATGCTGAAGAATGTGTGTTTTTGTAGGATACAGAGAGAGACGAGGCCCTAGAATGCATCACTGGTGTGCTGACAGTTGTCAGTGAAGATAGTCCTCACAAGGGTCAAAGCTCAGTGGACCTCCAGCTCATCTCCACTGCCATCATTCTGGAGGGAGGTATTGTCATGGATCATACGCTGTAAAAAATCCAACTTACAGTTCGTATTACAAACTCAGTTTTTAAAGTTAATTCAACAATTTAACATTAAAAAAGTTGAGATAATACAGAAATGTAAGTTAAATAGAAATTTAGATAAATTTTTCAAGTTAATATTTCAAGTTAGAACAACTAACAACTTTAAGTTGGTTATTAAATTGCCCACAAAGGCTGATGAGCATGCACAGTTCGATTGCTTTTTTATAAACAACACCATTTTAATTTCTCCTGTTTCATTTTCGAGTCACCTTAAGCGGTGTCCATTTATTCCCTCATTGTGATCGCTCTGGTAAGTGTAGTTCTATGTGTATCAATTCACAATATGATTTAAATGAAGTTTATTCACAATATGCGCTTTTGTACAACATAGGTGGCAGCAAGTAGTCAGTTAAATTTTCCCGCCTGGTCTTATTGTTTCCTCAGGTCAGACGTCGCCTAGTTTTCCTGCTTTGTCTTCGAGTTGCCTAAGAAGGGTCAGACGAGCGCAAGGGTTTTTTTTTCCGACAGTGCAATCGCTCTGGTAATGTTCTATGCAGGCTATGAGAATAATTAACAATAAGATCTGAATGGTATTTGTTTTTTTTAAGTAAGGTCAACTAATTAAATTTTACAGCCACAGATTTGCCGTTCTTGTCTTTTTGTATGTTATAGTAATAAATTAGGTTTAATCGTTTAATCACCACCACAGCATCTTGTCTCCATTAGCAACACGCACGATTTGTGTTGTTTGCAAGTGACGTCACAGGTAGCAGAGAGTGCAAGTAGCGATTGCAAGTGACATTGTTATTTAGTTTCTTTTTTCTTGTCTTCACAACCTGGCTTATGTTATAAAATGTTTAGAGATTCAAACAAAAAGTAATAAAAAATATTGAACAAAATAAAAAATAAAGACTGCAAGGGATGTCACTAGTGGAAGTGCAAGTCTGAGAATGCAAGTCTGTGAGTGCAAGTGCAAGTCTGCAGCCAGACCCTCTTGAAAATATCTGCTTGATAACTTATTATAGAGCTGAGAACGAGCCCAAATAAGCAACTACACTTTAGAAACAAGCCCAAAAAAACGTGACCTGCGACTACCAATATTTGTAAGCAACTTTGCGATGACATCACTTCCAGGGAGGCATGTTGTACACGCCCCTGTCCCTTGACTCCACCCCCACGTCAAAACAGTGCCAGAAAGTGAGAGGCGCAGGTAAATGAAGTGCAAAGGAAAAACGGCAGCGCAAGTTCAAACTAGACTGGCACACAAAATAAAAGCAGCGTTACAAATAAATTAATAGATATGACCATGGAAAATATGTATTGTAAAATCATTGCTTTCGCACTGTTTTCATTTTTGCAAAAAGCACATTTATTTTTCTCAATACTTAAATTTTAGTTTGCAAAACTTTATTTTCTTTTAGAAAACTGTATTTATTTTTTTTTTTATTATTTATTTTGATAAAAATAAAAAGCGTCATATGGGACAGTCACAATGACCCCCAGTTTTCATCCAAAATATCTTAAAATTGTGTTCCGAAGAGGAACAAAGCTTTAACGGGTTTGGAATGACATGGGTTATGTGATTAATGACAAAATGTTCATTTTAGGGTGGAGTATCCCTTTAATTGCACCCACTAATAATTATTAATTAATAGCACTTTATCCAAGGTTATGAAGATAAAAACCATGCATAGCCCCGTAGAGTGTATAAGCCCAATGGATGCGACTTCCCTCCTAATACTGATGTGGTATAGTATATACAGAGGGCCAATCAATGTGCGGTGATTCCCAGCCCCCTGTAAACCATAGCCTACCTCACACAGGCCGCACAGCTGACAGCATGCACCATTGGCCTTCGAGACAGAAGCCATTCAAATCCATGGCAAATAGTGATTAGCCATTAAGGGACTTGATAATTGGCGATCATTGCCACTGTTTAATGCCCATTCTGCCGCCTGTACACCAATACAGAGAGAGATACCGAAGCCCCTTGGCCTGTTGTCGCCATATGTCTCATCATGCACAGAACATTCCATTAGGCAATGCAGAGCTATAACACCATTAGAAATGTTGCCTATCTCAGAAACCGAAACCCTTCTATTCTATTCAAATACCATAGAGTGAGTGGCGATCAATTTATTTTGCGGTGCATATTTAATCATATTCACTCAATCGTGCAGCGAAAACAAACAAATATGCCGTAAATGACTGATGAAAAAATGATATCAGTGCCAATAACAGGGTAGATGGACAACCAGACACGTTCAAATAAATCTTACCTGTAATGTCGCCACCAAGAGGGATCTCGTACCCTTAAAACACCCCCTACGCGATGGCCATGTGAATGAATATAGCCGATTAATGAAGAAAATCCGATTGCATGGCATCCACCTCTGAGACAGAATGGAGGAGAGAGGAGAGGAGTCGGGCTACCCCCTCTGTGAATAGAGATGTAGGGCTGCGGCGCGCTGAAAGGCGAGAGGAGAGAGGAGGAGAGAGTGATGCGGCTGCACAACACGCGCTCACGCCTGCTGCGCATCTATAGTGTTTAGAAATGCTTAATTATCTGAATGGAGATTCATTTTGTTCGAAAATTAACTAGATTTCTCGTACATGTATTTACTCACTGGATATAACTCAATTAAATAAAAAAGTTAGGCCTATTTTGCACACCTTAGAACGTTGGTCAACCAATCAGATTCAAACATTCAGCGGCCCCGTAGTAAAAAGCAACATCATTTATATGATTATGAACATTAATAATAGATAATGCACGCTTTATGGACAGACATCATTTTAAGAGAGGCCAGGTGAAATTTCATGATAGCAATAATAATAATACTAATTATAAAAAAAAAATCTTGTCGTGTGACATGTGACCAGTGGCGTAGCAAGCTTTTCAAAAGTGTGGGGGATGGATGTGGTTTGTTTAAAAACAATAAAAATGATGAATACATTGACAGAGGGGTACAAAATGCAGGGCTTGAAGTTCTTGCAGCGTTGGCTGGGAAAAAATAACCCTACATTAAAAAAAATATATATAACATAAAAGGGGAGAAAAAAAACGCCCACACAAAGCTATTTCTCTGGTGGTATAAATAATGTAACAATTTACTGTTTTTAAACATTAAAATAATATACACTTTTCTTTCATAGTTCTTCAACAGGAATGCAAACAAGCTGCTGAACAATATCCCAATAATAGCAATTAGTATTAGTCTAAAAAAAGAAATATAATACCGAAAACACTTGACATGTCAACAAAACGATAACAGAACATCTTCTCAAACACATATCAAGCTTATTTTAAAAAACTCGAAAGCATAAACACTCATTCAAAGTACCTGGAAAAGGGAGACGTAAATAACCATAACCATAAGTTCCCGCCTCCTCAGCACGAGCTGACCGATAACACGCCAAGAGAGGCGGGACTTAAGGCAGAACAGCCAATCATCAGCCGGTCACACTCAAAGCCGGTGTCAAGTTTGAGAGGGAGGGGGGAGGAGGCAGCCGCGGCGACTGTAGTAAGGCGTTTGTGCAAAACTGCTGAAAAACTGCAAAAAACGTGCGGGTGTCGAACGCTCTCGCCGGGAAAAGTGTGGGTGTTAAAACCCCCACATCCCCCACGGGTGCGACGCCCTGCTTGTGATGCCTCTTTAATGAGAAGAGCTATATGTTCTCATCCGAAATACCATGTTTGTTTCAGATGAAATCGAAGTGTTTTAGCTACTCAGCTAATGATTTTGAAACTTCTTTCTGCATGAAAATACTTCTTGCATTCCTCATAGTAAAATTTATGATTTATTTAAACATTCTATAAATAAAATTAAACAGTTAATACAGTCATCAAAAATACAAATAAAAAACAAGCCAGTAAAACAAAGGAACAGACAAAATGAAAATAGATGCACCATGTTTAAATTTGTGCGAGATAATTTGTGTATGTCAAATGATTTAGCAAACAAGATATCTGCATATGATGCAGTTGTCTTGCATCTAATGAGGAAGCATCAACTAGTTTTGATTCAGTTCAATTTAATTCACATTATTTGTATAGTGCTTCCCCATGTAGAGCTCAAAGTGTATGTCCCGTCTCACACTTGTTGCCTGGGATGTTTTCAGCTCAAGGTAACCCACCGCTGCATCAGAGCTGTGGCACCCTTGGAAAACTCCTCCTTGCCTGTTTCAATCTTGCATCCCATTGCCTCTGACCTCCAGAAGGTAGGTAGTCACAAAAGATGCCTTCATCTCGAGTTAGAGAGCAGAGCTCTGTACGAGGGCAGCCTGGCTTTAGGCTCCTGGTCAAACTTGGAGCAACACTTAAGGCTCCAGGAGAATAAAGATTACATCCAAGACAGTTCAAATATTCTGGTCTGTCTTCGGCTGCGCAGAGGTGGACCTCTTCTTCTCAGAAGGCAACTTACACTGCCAAATGTATTTTTCAAAACAGCGAGATGCCCCTTCTTGGGTCATCAGACGAATCAGGGAAGTCAGATGCTCTGTTCTCCTGGTGGCTCCACCCTGGAGGAATCAGACGTGGTTCCCCGAGTTGATTCAGCTGCTATCGACAGCACGCTGGCCGATACCACTGAGGAAAGGCATTCTCTCGCAAGCGAAGAGCATGATTTGGCATCTCCAGCCAGAGCTGTGGAGCCTTCAAGTTGATCCAAAATAGACTTTTTATCTAAAATGCACTTTTTGAACAAGAAAGTTTGAAAACACTGAAGAATTGAAATTTCAAGCAAAATGATGATTGGTGAAATCTCAAAGTTGCGTGAATGTCATCTTGCTTTCTGGTTTGTTTACTTTTGCAGAGATTTACATTCATTATTTTTCTCTATTGACCACAATGAAAATCGAGCAAATAAGGAGTTTATTGAGACATTAAGTCATAGTTAATGGTTTGTTAATAGCAAACAATAGTAAAAGATTTAGACCTTAAAATAAAGTGTGACACTAATATATTGTCAGTTTATTTCTCTCATAGATTCTTTTGGTTCCTTTAACCAGAAAATGTTGCGAACACAATGTAGGTATTTTCAAATTAACCACAGCGACCCCATGAGTCCGATGCATTACATTACTATGCAAATACTCGCAAAAACAGGTCCAATAGAAGTCTTTTTCGTGGATGATGGGTGGCTATTACCGCACGTGAACCAATCAATACACGCTCTAAACTTGACTGACGTTGAAAATGTCCAATCACGTGTCGGCTTTGTACAACGTTGTCCAATCCACGTTCTTTGGCGCACTTTGACATGCACAAATAGCAAATCATTTGCCAAGGCTAGTTTGCGATATGAGAGAACTATGGCTTCCTCCTTGATTAAGTGGTTAAGAGGATTATATGTTTTTTTCTTAACATGTCTCCTATCCGTCTTTGCTTTTTTGAATTTAGAAGAATTAAATGAAATGAAATATGGGATACAGATTCTGCCCGATCCAGTTATTATGGGACAGGTAAGGTTGTTTTGGCCAGGGATACAGTTAGCTAGGCATGTTTATTTGCTACAGACAGCTGTTAGCTTTACCAAGAGCTTGACTTATCAGACATTAAAACAGTTTGACTAGATGACATCGTTTCATACTACGTTAAGTGTCTGCTTGTGCAATGCAGAATAACTCGTGAAGTAACGAGTGGGGAAATAGCTATGTGTCAAAAAAAAAAAAAAAAAAAAATAGACTGTGCCTCCACAGGTAACTTACTGTGATTTTGCATGTTTATAACGATATGAAGTTCGGTAAAAAAATAAAAACAGCACAGTGGTGGTATCGACTCACTTTCCTGGTTCTCTTTTTCTAATTCATTTTCTCTGTTTCCGTCACCTTCTTTCTGTTCCTGTTTTTAGATGGAAGATGTGATGGTGGTCTCTAACAAATATAAGCAGCTGTATGAGTGTCGTTTGCCAGCTCAGGCAGTGCGTTTCCATCAGGACCCGGTGTCAGAACCTGAAGTTCAAGGCTACAGTGGGCCGGGGGTCCCTGATCTCCTCAAGCCCATGCAAACTGAACCATGCCTTGTTAAGGTTGACATCACTTGTTCTATGTCACAGTGGCTTACACACATAGGAATATACACATACTGAATAAACACAACCACTTGTACTGGCAAAATTACATTTGGAGTAGCCATGATTGTGTGGATTATAAAATTATTGCCATTTGACATACGACATGTTTATTTTGTTCTGCTTTTAGACCAAAGACTGGTGGACTTATGAGTTCTGCTATGGCCAGCACATCAGGCAATACCACTTAGAAGGTGTGTTAATTCATCAATGTCATGTGTCATTATTAAAAGTGATGTCTAAAGTATGTTTTTCCATGTCTAATGGGGTTGTAGTATATTGGTGTTGAGCCTGGTATATCTTTGGTATTTTAATGGGGGAAAAAAGGACATTTTGGAGTTAAGGTTTTTCAGGATTATGTATAGTCTTTAATGTGTATTTGCACTAATCATGTTTTTTTTTTTGTTTTTTTGTTTTTTACATATGTATATATTCCATGTCTTGAAAGATTCTGAGATCAAGGGAGTTGTGCTCTTTTTGGGATATTATGATTCAGAGTTTGACTGGACCAATGAAACTGCCAAGGTAAGGACAAAAGTTAATGTGTTTAAGTTTAATGTATTTATGTGTGTATGTATGTATTGCAATTTGAGTTATTTATTTAACCATTTAATAGTTTGGGAAATTGGAGGAATTAGACATTCTGATATTACCAACAATTTTTCATTTATACCTGATTGCCAATATTAGTAATACAGGGGGCAATATTATGAATATTATGAACACTGTACCACATCTCCAGACGTATAGCATACTATTTGTAGTTACTTTCTTTATATTTCTGTATTTGATAACATATACAGATAGACTACCGGTCAAAAGTTTGGGATCAGAACGATATTTAATGTTTATTACAGGAGTTTCTTATACTCAAGGCTGCATTTACTTAATCAAGAAAATAGAAAATACAAAAAAATAATATTGTGAAATATTACTATTGTGTAAAATATTGTTTTTCTGTTTTAATATATATTCAAATCTAATGTATCCCTGTGATTCAAAGCTGAATTATCAGTCTTCAGTGTCCCATGATCCAGAAATCATTTTTATATGCTGATTTAATATCAGGGCTAGAAACTAGTGTTACATAATATTTTTTGGAATCTGTAAAAAATAATTTCAGGATTCTTTGATTAAAAAGTTAATCAGAAGAGCAATTTTTTAAAATAGAAATTTCTAACTTTTCTAACAATATGCAATACAGTTCAAAATTCGGGGTCAATACATTTTAATTTTTATTTCTTTTAAGAAATTAAAATTTGCATTCATCAAATGATGTGTTAAATTTTTAGGAAGTGATGGCAAAGACATATATTGTTAGAAAAGATTTATATTTTGAATAAATGCTGTTCTTTTTTAACTTTTTATTCATCAAAGAATCCTGAAAAAAGTATCGCAGTTTCCGAAAAAATATTTTGCAGCACAGCTGTTGCCATCTTTGATCATTCTAATAATAAATCAGCATATAATAATGATTTCTGGAGGATCATATGACACTTTATACTGGAATAATGGCTGATGGAAATTCAGGGTTGCATCGCAGAAATAAATTATTCTTTAAAGGATATTAATATAGAAACCTTTTATTTAATTTTATAATAACATTTTGCAACATTACTGTTTTTGTTTTGTATTTTTGATCAAATAAATGCAACCTTGATGGTCATCAGAGACTTCATTTTAAAAAAAAACATGACAAGTCTTACTGATCCCAAACTTCTGAATGGCAGTGTGTATGTATGTGTGTGTATATATTTATGTGTGTGTGTATGTATGTGTGTTTGTGTATATATAAAATATGTATTTTATATTTTTTAGGCATCTAAGCAGCATAAGCTGAAGAGATATCATAGTCAGTCATATGTCAATGGCTCTAAATGTGACTTGAACGGGAATCCCAGACAGACAGAAGTCAGAGTAAGATTGCACACACTCACAGATGTTCACCAGTGTTATAAAGTTATAAAGTGTTATAAAGAAAATGTACTATTAAAGTCAAACTGACAGCACAGTACATAACTAAATGTATGTGGGCACGTGTGGGGATGATAAAAAAGTAATAGTAATTTTACATTGTTATGAAAAAAATATCAATTTCAAAGAATCAGAATGTATCACAGTTTCACATGTATCAACTGTTTTCAACATGAATGATAACTGGAAAAGTTTCTTGAGTGCTAAATCTTATTAGAATGATTTCTGAAGGATCATGTGACACTGAAGACTATTGGCTGCTGAAAATTCAGCTTTGCGATCTCTGGAATAATTTACGTTTTAAAATAGCAAAAGAGTTGTATTAAAATGTAATAATATTTCACAATATTTGTAAAATATTGCATTCTTGGTGAGCATATCAGACCTCTTTCAAAAACATTTAAAAAATCTTACCAACCCCAAACTTTTGATCTGTAGTTTACAAGAACATACTTTACATTGTGAGCATGAATTAGAGCAAACCACTGCAGTCATTTTCCAACATCTAGGGACCTTTTTCACATTTAACAGGTTTGTCAGCAGCAGGAAGTCATCATAGTTGGGTAAACTTTTATAGTGGGGAATGGGAGACTAAATGAATATTTGTTCCCATTCCCACTCACGTAGCAAAAGAACAACTTCACGATATGTTTTCACAACTTTCAAAAAGAGGAGGAAAAAATAGAGAGAGACTAATAACAGCATTAAGAAGAGAAATGTCAATGTCAAATTTACCTTCACTAACCTAGATTCTGTGAACCTCGTAGCAGCAGGAACTAGATTTTTCTTGTAATTTGATGCAATGGCAATTATATAAAAAAATAAAGTGATATAAATGTACATACAATTGAATTTTTTTAAACAAAATTTTAAAATTAAACTTTAAGTATATAAACTTTATACATATTTAGTTTTTATTTATTTATTTCATTTAGTCATTCAGCAGACGTTTTTATCCAGTGACTTTCAAATGATGACAACGAAAGCGATCAAAATCAACAAAACAGCAAAGATACACAAGCGCTATAACAAGTCTTAGTAATCTTAACGCAGTACACATAGCAAGTTTTTTTTTTATCGTATAATAAAAAGAAAATCGATAAAATAGAAAAAGAATAGAGCAATCTAGTTTTAGAGGCCTTTTTTTTTGCTTTTGTTAATTGTCTAATAAATAAAGAGAAAACCAATAGAATACAAAAAGATAGTAGTTTTTGTATGAAAACAAGCAGTTAGTAAATGAATAGTGCAAATCTAATGTTTTTATTTTATTTTACTTTTTTTAATTATTATTATTATTATTATTATAATAATAATAATTATTATTATTATAATTATTAGTGATGCACCGATCATGATTTTTCATGGCCGATACCAATATTTTTACAAGCAAACTTAAATTTTCTTTAATAAACAAACAAGAAAGAAGGAAAGTATACATAAACAAGATGTTTATTTGGTATTTAATAGGACAAACTGGCTTTTGGCTATTGAAAACAACAACCATAACCATCTGAAATTAACCGCAGTAACTGCGCAGTAAGTAGCCTACATTCAATACAAAAATTGATGCTATAGACATCAGCATTTAGCTTTTGTTTTTGAATTGGGTTGAAACTATATAAAACTGGCCTTAAATGAAAAGTTTAACTGTAACCATGTGAAATTAAAGGCAATAACTGCATAGTTCTACAATCCTAACAACACAATCAACACACATTCAATAAGATATTTCTTAATCAGCATTCAGTATTCGTTTTAGTTTTTACATTTGGTAAAAAAAAAAAAAAAGTTCTTCACCAGTGAAACTAAATAAAAGTATGCTATATAGACAGTTTCAACAGCAACAACATAAACAAACGTTACTGCGCGTGTGGCCCTACCTTAACTTCCGGTAGACTTCCAAATAGAATCAATAACAACAGCCAAGTCCCTCTAGAGTAGTTTATTTATTTATGTATTTATTTATTTATTGATAACAAACAATATGTTTGCTGTGTAAATCAGGCGACCTTAATGAAAATGCAAATTTTGGGGGGAATGAGTTATTTTTCATGAGTTAGTGATATTGATAATCTAAATGTGTTTTTTCTTGCTTTTTTTTTTTTTCTTTCCCTTCAACAGTTTGTGTGCGAAGAGGGCTCTAGTGACTATATCACAAGGGTAGATGAACCTCAGTCCTGTCGCTATGTCTTAACAGTACACACCTCTCGCACATGCCAGCATCCCCTCCTGCGCCCACCTTCCACTGCCAAACCACAAGGCATTGTGTGCCAACCTGCTCTCAGTGCCCAGCAGTATATGGACTATGTCAAGGCTCAAGTTTGTAAGTACGAGAGGTTCTGTTTTTTCCCTCCATCAGGGCCTTGTCATTTAATTGAACATATTGGGCAATATATTAAATGCATCTAATATGTTTCCAGTGACTTTGTGATAAATTAAGCAGCACTGTCAATGTTGCAATAAGTTTAATTTGCTTTTATGTGGTCATCAAGAGCATGCCTTTCGACTGCTTTCACAATCCTTCATTGTTGTGTTATGCAATTGTTACATTAAGACTTGGTGGAAAATGGTATTAAGATTCATTTGTGTGATTCAGTTGAAACCCTCTATTTCATTTAAATTGACTTTTTCATATTTGGGCATATGTGTGTGTAGGTAAATCTTTTTTAAATGAACAGTAAATCATATTTATGTATTTCATGAAAAAATATTTATTGATTTTACCACATTTTGACTGTTGTGCTTTTTGCATTAAACATCTTTGACTACTTTTAGTTGAAGTAATGGAAAGAACACCCTTTAAATATTAACATTTATTGAATATATTAGAAGGATAAAAGGAGACCTTCAGAAGCTTAATCAGACTTCTGGAGTCGTCAGATTTTGAGGCATGATTTTTTTTCTTTCGACTCATTACACTATTCATTCATAATGTCCCCACTGCGCAAGTCTAGTCCTGTTAGATGATCTCTCCAGAAATGCAATCAACCTACATTTAATCTAACTCTAATTGAAGCATTATTTTAGGCTCCTTGGCATCTCTCTTTGTAGCAATCATTCCCTCTTTCTCTGTACTCAGCTGACACTAAACGTAAAGTGGAGCAGATCTCGGAGGAGCTCAAGAACCTGGATGAAATTCTGTCCAAGGATGACAAGAACAAGGGATTGCAGGACGACAAAACGGATGAGGACCCTGCGGTCCATTCAGATGATCCTCCACTTTCAGAGTCAGAAACAAAAGGTTAGCAAGCATGCAACGATTTTATTTGTTTATACTTTTTTGATAAGGCTAATTTGATTTAGACCATCCACAACACCTTTTCAACTACAGTCTCTCTGAATCCCTCACCTAAATCATGCAGTTGCAAATGAATACATTGGGTGGTGCTGTGTAAATGGGACATTGATGTGGTGAAAGGTGACCCCGGCCAAACGTAGAACAGGCACACAAAATGCAAATATGTTACACATCACGGAAGTGGGATTCAAATTACTAACAACTTGTTCAGGTTGTACAGAGTCGATTGTTTATTTTGTGAGACAATAACTTTATCGGAGTGTCTTGGCAGTTTCTATTTACACACACTCCTTCTATCAACGTGAGTTTCGGCTAGTCAAAATTACAAAAAAACAGCTGAAAAACGATAGCTTCAGTGGCGCAGATGGTAAAACGTGCGTCATACTCATTTTTAAATGATTGACCCAGTCTCAAATCCTTTTCAAATTTCAAATCACATCAGAAAAGCATTTATTTTCAATGAAAACTAAGGAAATAATCAAAAAGTTGAAAATAAAGTATCGGTTAGGGTAGGTTTAGGGAGGGGTTTATTGTCCCAGTAAGGTGGCATCCATTTAATAATTTTAATTAAAATTCACACACCGAGTTATTATTGCATATTGTTTTATAATGTACTACAATATTGAGGTGCAGATAGTTACCACTATTTGCAATAAGTAGTATAAATAGCAGAAAATCCTGCTATTTTATCATAGTGTAAATAGAATCTATATTTACACATAGTGTAAATACCATCTAATTGCTATTTGCACTTAGTGTAAATAGCCTCTATCGCAAATGCCTTACTTCATTTATAGCGCACTTTCAGCTTTACAACTGCAATTACGCTCTGTATGAAAGGCAATAGTGGAAATGGTATAATAGGGGCACTTTTACAAACATTACTGTTCATTTATATTACACAGATTTTCTCCCGGTTAGTCCTTTTGTTTTTGTTTTTTTATTCTTCTCTCTCTCTCTCTCACTCTCTCTCTCTCTCTCTCTCTCTCTTTTTTAGCTTTCTCTTTTTTGTTTTGTTAGCAGCTTCTGTACAGCATTCAAACAGTACAGTGTTTATGTGTGCATTTTTATGTGTTAACAGAGGATGAAGTAGCTGAGGGGAACCTAGTGAAGGAAGAACCAGAGGACAAGGACTTCTGGGAGGGAGTTACCAAACCAGCAAGCACAGAGTCAAGCACGCCTGACTCCGAGGTACAGCGGTGTTTAAAGCAAATCTTCAGTCTATAATATAAACCATATACTCTTTCTATTACCTTTACGCTTGTTTTATGAACCTTTTGAGGGGGCACTGATCATTAATGTGAACTACAACTGTCTTACAGAACCCTCAGGAGCCTCAGGATAACCAATTAGATGAAAATGACAGTAAGACAGTTATTCAAAGTTTAAATGCACTTTGTGTAAATGATTTGCAGCAAACCAAAAATGCTGCATCAATCAAGTTTTTCTTAAATAAAAGCAGTGCACCTTCATATTTCTTTTTCTCTTTAGTAATTGGAGAGGAAAATTTTAATTTTAAAATCATCACAGACCCTGCAGACCTCATGAAATTTGTACAACATCTCAGAGAGAGCAACCAAAAAGTAAGTATTTTTGAATTCTGGATACAGGCTTTGACAGAGGCTGATTTATCAGTCAACGTGTATCCTTCTGGAAAATATTGGCCAGTAACTGTGGAAAATAACTAGGCAAAAATCACCTATGACTATTGCATGACCGGTGTCTTGCAGTTTTTCCAAATTTACTTCCATAAAGTAAAAAGCCACTCACCCATAAAAACCATGTATTGATCAACCATTAATTTCTGTGCTCTATGTTCAGAACAGGAAAGCTGAGCTGGAAAAAGAGCTCCAGCAGTCATCTCAGAAGAGAGAGGAAGAGGAAGAGGAGCAGGACGAAGAGAAAAGAGAGGAGAGTGCAGCAGAAAGGGAGGTAGAGGAAGGGGACGAGGATGAAAAATTGCTGCAGGAGTTTGAGGATGAGATGGCAGATCTGTCCCTTCCCTCCTCCAAGATAGATGAGATAAAAGAAGAGATGCAGAAAGAGTTTGACAACATCATAGAGGAAGTATGAGTTACTACTGTTAAAGCCTGTTATACCAATCAGCCAAAAGCTTTGGCATTGAATATACTCTATCTGTTTTTATCTCCCAGGCTAAGCAGGAGTTAGAGAATGAAGGTCTTAAGGGCGAGTTTGATCGCTCTCAGGCTACGCAAACTTTAGAGAACACACTGGGCAAACTTCTGGACCGTCTTGAAGACAAGACTGGACATGAGAGTCAACCAGAAACCGAAAAAAATACAGAAATGCATAAAAGCACACACACAGAGCATAAGGCAGAGGGAGGGCCTTCTGCTGGCAGCCCGAACCTGGTTCCCAAAACTCCAGGTAAATATACAGAATGGATCCTGAGTGAACAGGTGCATGAACGATCTGATGGTAGAATAGATGGCCACCCAGGAATTCATAGAACCTGCTTTTGGGCATATTGTACTATACACACACACATATATGTATTGTATATTGTCTGTAAATTTGTATTATTTCTAAAATGGATATGGATGTAGATGCATTATACAGTGGCCTCAAAACAATAATCTGCAAACAAATGAAGCTAGTCCTTTTCTTCCTCCTGTGATGAAAAAGCTATTACTCCAATCATGGAGTCACATGATCCTTCAGAAATTATTCTAATATGCTGATTTGGTTCTCAAGAAATATTCCTTATTCTCAATGTTTAAAAAAAATCTGGATTATAGATTTAATAGAAAGTTCAATACAACAGCATATATTTGAAATAGAAATATTTGTTAAATTAATTTAATGCCAAAAAAAAATTACTGACCCCAACCTTTTGAATGCTTGCAACTTATAATCAACAAACTATGGTCCAAATACTTTGTGGGGCCACTGTATACTTTATCAGTAAACTAAATCATTGTCACCACTAATACTACACAGTATCATTCTGTTGTGCAATTGATGTTTTTGGAGAGAGACTATATTACATAAAATAGGGAGGGGGGGGGGGATTTTCCACCATACCCGGGGTAACCTCCCCTTCCCTCTGTCTCTCATCACCCAAGCCCAAGCGGGCAGCAGTGGCGATCAGGTAAAAGTCAGGGTGACTAAGTATAAGTTGGGCGGAGGTGTGGCTGCAGGAGCTGTTACCGGGGGCAACGATGATGATGGTGATGGTGAGGGGGGTGTGAAGGTGAAGGAACTGGGCGAGGGCGACCCCCAGTGGCAGCAGATTCAGGAAGTGGTCAAAGAGCAGCTAGAGAGAGCCGGCATCAAGGCCGAAGGTAGGCCGGAACACCCGAACGCACACACCTAAAATATTCTTATTTCCCTGTGTGTGTCTTTGTGAGTGGAGCAAAGACTTTATCCATCATCCTGAAATCTGAAATTATTCTTCTGACTGGGGCTGGGCTTTGCTCTCAGTAACTTATTTCCTCAAATAAGCACAACTTTTCTTCTCTTTGACACTTCCACTAAGGCACATCTAAACTTCATGATCCTCTTAGATTCCAGTAGTTTTGTTTTTCCCCTTGATGCTGGCTTATGCATGGCTACAGAGAAAGGAGGAGGATGTCCTTTTCTGTCTTAAGAATGGCTTTGAAAGAAGAAAACATTATAGGTTTCGTGTACGCTCACATTTGTCAGTAGAGGGTGGTTGCTGTTGCTCCTGTTTTTCTGGTTTTGGAGTAGAGTTGATGTTTAGGCTGATAGAATGAGAAAAATTTGGAGTATGACAATACTTCATGTGTCTTTCCTATATTCCATAGCCTTCATTACCATCTCTGCATGCATCATTTCTGTCTCTACTTATTTCTTTTATCAACTGTGCGTATAGGAATGATAAATAATAATTTTGTTATTCGTTAAACTATAACCGTATAATTGTTTACGTTAACATAGATGATGACTAATGAATTTTGGGCCTGTTTTTCAGGAAAGATTGAGGTGAAGATTTTAACCCGTAAAACAGCAGAGGAAGAAGGAGACCAGTGGCTTACTGAGGAGGATACAAAATCATTTAGAGAACTCCTCATCAACCTTCTGGTATGACTCTATACACACAATTATACAAGTGATCACCTGAGATGTATAAAAGGCAACACGTACCTGCAAGTTCACTAAAGGGGTCATACAAAATCAAAAGGTCTCATTGCACAATAAAAAGTGTAACATGCGCACATTTACCCATCAATGAGACCTGTTCAGTATTCCGGTGAACTGAAACCCACCTAGTCACAGTGAGGTACTAAAAAAGAAAGCATCATTTATATATTATTTATCATTTGGTCACATTTGTGACATTTTGGTCAAATTTCAAGGGAATAAGGTCCATTGTAAAAGTGTGGCAATGCATGAAGCTCACACAGAAGTCACTTTCAAACAGAGCAGCTTTCTATTTGCTGATGTGGCAAATTCATGGAATTGTTTTCACCTTTACGCACAACACCCATTTTTGCAGGAATGTGGCCTGTAAAATTTTACCAAACAATGGTAGATGAGACCACACCTTAACAGCAAATAATAAGCGTAAAATGTGGGAAAGTTGGTCGAACATTGTGTTGCTAGACAAGTGTAGCACCTGAAACTTCTTTTAATTTATTTTTTTTTTCTTATGAGGAATCCCAATATTACAAACTGCAGATTTCAGCGTGGATTGTTGTGTGAACAATGTAATGCTTGCCTTGTACAGAATGTTATACTGGACTAAACTGAAATCCCATTGTCCACAAGCAAATATTAGCAGAAGGCCTTTTAAAAGCAAATATTAAAGGCAAAGAAGGAAACATTTTCTAGGCAGAGAAAGACCGGGAAAGAGAGAACTATTTTAGCTGCACAATTTTGAGTTTAATTAATAAATGTAAAAAAAAAAAAAAAAAAAAAGCATGATGTGAATCCTTTAATATAAATGCACCTTACACATTTCAGTGTCGGTTAAGGAAAAAGGTATTTTTCATGCTTTGTTTCTTACATTCTGCAGGAAAATAAATTGGTGTTTACTCTTTTTGTGTGTAGACGGGAGGTACAGAAGAAGTATATAAAGAGCAGAAGAGACAGCAAGAGTTGGAGAATAACTACAAATTTGTCTGGGGAGAAAAACCGGAAGAGAGCCAGTCCACAGGAAACGGTGATTCTGATGAAACGGACTTTTGAGCCTCTCTTCTCTTCTCTCAAGCACTGTTAACCTGAAGAAGGGCATCCAGCGTTCTCTGAACTATAAACTGCCTGGTCATCACATGCATCAAAACCAAACTTCTCTCTTAGACCGTTTAAGTTCACATGACTGAATGAGCATCTGTGAGTGGTTTATATTCTTGCCTGATTTCAATCCTGGATGGGCTTGTGTTTTTCTTTTTTGTTGTGCTTTTTGTCTGTGTGAGACACAGACCATTCTCCTCTCTCACCTCCAGACAAAACATCAGTTAGTATGCATGTTAAAGTCTTCTTTGCAAGACAGTCTAAACCAACATCTCATCCTTGGACAAACAGTGATTTTGTTTGTCTTGGTTGCTCTTGAAAGTCAGAAAATCTGGATTCAGTACAGTATGGCGGTGGAGCTTGATGCAGATTGACTGAATGACGAGTCACTGTATTGCAAATTGAAGCAGTGTCCTCCCAGTGTTTTCTTCTGGCACTTAATTCATATGTTTTGTTTTCAATAATGTTGGGCACAGGTTCACAACATCTCCTTTCTTCAACAAATCCTGAGCCTGGCCCTGCCCTAAGCAAATAATTCAGTGTATTGCTTCAGTTTTGTCTTAATTTATGTTTTTCATTCAAGGTGCAATTTAGTTTAGAACTTGGGACAAAAACTGTTGCCAAACATTGGGAATCTACTGCATTGAGCCACTGCTTCCATGTTGCCAGCTGACAAGGGCTCAATTTTTTGTAAGTGTTTGGAATGATCATCATACTTTTGTGGATTGTAAATAATGTTGCTACTGCATTTGATTTGTTTGTTGATATTTAAGGCCTAGTTTCGGTTTATAATTTCTAGTGTACACTTGCCCTTTTTGAGAGGAATAGAGTGGATAAAGCTTATGTATGCAATTAAGTAAAGAAAAAAACACCACTGAATACGTCTTTAGGCATCACGTTGTCTCTGTGAGAGCCCATGTGGTTGTTTAAAATTAAAGCAGAAGAAAAAGTCTGACGGAGTCCCACGCGTGTTAGCCAATCAGAGAGCTTGGTGGCGAATCACTGCCAGTTTAGTGCAGAACTACTTGTTTGTCCACATGATGATACGCTGGGGTATTGTCAAGTTTTCATTGCCTCAGACAGATCGCTTACATTAGCTTTAGGTTTTTTGTTTCACCCCAGCAAACACAGAACTTTCCCTTAACATTCGTTTTTGGTTCCCATTTGTTTTTGTTTTGGAACCAGATACTTACGTTCTGGGAACCAAAAATTGTGAGCTGGGCCATGAGATGCACAACTGTAAATTTTTGTACTGATGAAGAAAAGTTTAATCTCAGAAACCTGTTGAAAATGCATTGCAAGTTCTTGTGTGAAAGATTATTGAACAATAAAATGTACAATATGCTGTGGTCTACTATATATATTAGTTAGTTAATAGAGTTTTGCCCTGAAGAGATTACAAATTACAAACTCACATAGTGTCTTCTGAGCATTGCCAAGTTAATATACAATGTGAATAAATCGGGCATAATATAAAATGGCGTATACCATGATATTAACATAACTTACAAAATATACCACTGTTGCTGACAGCTTTAGAAATAATGTTTTTATACAGTTTGATTTAATAAAATAATAATACATTCGTTTACTAAAATTACTTAAGTAAATTATGCTCATTTTATTATAAGGTTGTGGTCATACGCATTTGAGGAAACAGACACGACACGACTTAAACTGTTCCCTTTATTACAAAAGTCGAACAAAATCTTTACAACTCTTGACATGATACTTCTGGCTCCCTTCGCATGTGTTCCACGGTTGGATACATGTGGTCCAATCATAATCCGACGTTCAAATGACAATCTCGTTTAGCCCGAAGATTGACAGTCGATCCATCCAATCAAAATGCCCCTCCGCGAACAGTTGACAGTTGCTCAATCGTTTCGAGAACGGTGTGGTCGAAAAGATTTCATTTTCTTTTCTGATATTAAGTGTCTCAACTTAGTTGGATGAGTGTATGCCACTGTCCAAGAAAAAAAGACTGACAGGGAGGAGCTCTGAATAGGGTCGGCTAATTATAATACTGAACTGAACCGCCCCCATAACTCTCAGCTTGATACTTTTTTTCTGAACACCATTCAGTTAACATAGGCATAGATAGGAAGCACGTTGCAAGTTAGCTTTAAGTGAAACCTAAAATTATCCACCAGCCCAAATTTGCGTGAGGCAGAAAATAGGCCAGACATGATTTAGAAGCAGAATTGACTGATTAGGCTGTCAGATTTCGGATTTAAGTTGGAAACCACAGCTTAACTGTTATGTTCTCCGAGTTGGGCTGAAACGGCCTCAGAGCCGAACCATGCAGTTTTTCTCACTTCAGTTCTGGAGGAAATAAGCTGTATGGTAAGTTTGTGACACCTTGTTACATAAAATAGGCTAAAATATTTCCTGAGGTACTTCTGCTGTAATCATGAAAAAAGTTGCTTATTTTGAAACTTTCTTGTTATCAGAAACAGAAGATATTATTTATAGGTTGAAAATAACCTGCCATTCATTTTTACGTTATGTTCTGTTTTTACGTTATGTTCTTTAATAATAATAAAGAAACGGACGGTGTCGATGATGTATGACGTCTTAACATTTTAGTTTAATATAATTTACTTAGTGTGTTATTTTAAACTGTGTTTTATTTACTTAAATTGTGTTATCTTGCAACCTCGTTAGAAGTTTATTTTATTTATTGATTTATTGAATACACGCTAGTTACCTGACGCCTAATAGTGTTATGTAAACTTAATTTATTTTCCTAAGCAAATATTGTAATTAACCATAAATTTCCAGTGTAGACGTTTGCTGTCATAAGTTGTATCCTGGTGTGATGACGCATGCTGCTCTATCTTAACGTTGTCATTATCCTTCATAAAGACCACACAGCTGATGTCACGCAGACTGTATGCGCCTAACATCGGGCTCATTATCCATTTTCTTTTTTCTTTTATTGTGATCTGAATCTTGAATATGATATGCCTGATGTACACTAATCCTTCTTCTGCTTGATGTAGCCAGGTATTCTTTTTGTCTTTCTGTCTGTGATCTAAATAGTCCCTCTCAGGTGATTGTCTCTACCCATAGAGCTCGTGATGAAAGCTCTCGGTGCACGCTCCGCGTTTTACGTGGGCTTTGTGGTAGGCACGTGCACCCTGTACGTGCTCCTGCGTCAGATTGGATTCACACAGGACTTGGGATCTCCTCAGTCCGAGGTCTACGAGAAAAGCCTAATGGAGATGGTTGAAGAAGAAAACAAGAACTGGAAGAAGGAGAGGTTGGCTCTCTTCAACCTTAATCATCCTCACCATACAGGTAAATACAGTGAAGGAACTAATAAACCTTCACGACTTCTGTGTCTTATGTGGAACCTGAAAGAAGATAGTTAAAATGGCAAAACAGATTCAGTGAATAGTTTGAAATCAAGTCTAACAGGTTTGGAACAACACAAATGAGTAAATGATGGCTGAATCTGATTTCTTCTTCTTCTTTTGTCTTTCATATTCTTTAAGCATATTTGTGTCTATCTGGTTGGGAAAACTTAAATGGCATTGAAATAATAATAAAAAAAACATTACGTGTGCTCTCTTATTTCACCTGTACAAGTTGCTCAACTTGTTTTGCATTGTTTTGTTGGATACCATAATGTGATAATGATAGCCTATTTAATTGCCTGTTACAGACAGTCATGCTCAATTGTTTAGAAATAAGTTGTTTGTCAGGTCTTTTGATCCACAAAGAACAAGTGAATCTGAAATTACTGTAAAAATTACTGTATTTTTGGTCTTTACCAAAAATAAAGACAGTTAGGTGTTAGATGCACAAAGGTGTTAGACAGAAAGTGTCAGATGATGTATAAGGTACTTCGGCTTATTACAACTGAAAAAACTTTTAACTTCTGAATGTGACGTTTTGAATGTGAACCGAGTCATTTGTGTAGTCTTTGAGAAACTCTTTATGAGTATGTGTCTGTCTGTGATTACTCCCTGGAGAAATGGACTTTGCTCTGGAGTTTGGGCTTGCATCTAATGTGTTGACCTTGTTAAAGTTTACAGAAAGATTTTATCTGAAGCTGGTTATCAATAAACTACCCCAGTAGTAATAAACTCTGGACTACCATATGCTGGCTCTAAATTCTCTGAAAAAGTATTAGTCATTTACTCTTTCCTCATCTTCGAAACACAAATGAAGATATTTTTTATGAAACCTAATGGATTTTTGTTACTCCACTGAAAGACAGTACAAAATGTCTTAATGTGTAAATAATATTTTTTTTTACATTTGTGTTCCAAAAGAAGAATTAGTCTTATAGCTTTGCAATGACATTAGGTTGACAAAACGATGAGGAAATGTTTATGTTTGAGTGAACTATCACTTTAAAAGTTTTGTAGTTTGAAAAAGACATTTTAATCTCATAAAAAAAGACCACTATGATTATGCTAATTCCAAATATTCTTGTCTAAATGGTAGCATGTGATTTTTATAAAAAAATTTTTTTGGTCTATATCATTAATTTTTCAGAATAATCACAGTTTGTCTTTTGTAGGTGAGGATAGCACACTGGCTGACACTCTCTTTAAGCATGTACGCATTTTGTGTTGGGTCATGACCAGCCCTAATAACCTTGAGAAGAAAGCACAGCATGTGAAAGCCACATGGAGTCGCCACTGCAACATTGTGGTCTTCATAAGCTCTGTGGACAACCCTGATTTTCCCACTGTCGGCCTAAAGACCAAGGAAGGTCGGGATCAGCTCTACTGGAAAACCATTCGTGCTTTCCACTACGTCATGGAGAAGTACGGGGACGAGGCAGACTGGTTCCTCAAAGCGGATGACGACACTTACGTGATCGTCGACAACCTGCGCTGGATTCTGGCCAGCCACTCTCCAGAGGATCCAGTGTATTTTGGCCGGCGGTTTAAGCCATTCGCAAAACAGGGTTACATGAGTGGTGGCGCAGGTTACGTGCTGAGCAAAGAGGCTCTGAGGAGATTTGTGGAAGGATTTCACACCAAAGTGTGCACTCACTCTAGCTCAGTGGAGGATCTAGCTCTGGGTCAGTGTATGGAGAAGGTTGGAGTTGTGGCAGGAGACTCCAGAGACACCTTACAAAGAGAGACATTCCATCCTTTCGGACCAGAGTCCCATCTCACTGCCACATTTTCTAAGACCTTCTGGTATTGGAAATACTGTTTTTATCCCATTGTGGAGGTGAGTCCGAATTCAGATAGCATCAAAGGCTACAAAACCTCCATTATCAATATCTTAGTTTTTTTGCTTTGAGTATGGTGTATCTTAGTTTATCCATGCATATGGTTTTTGCCTCATTTATATATTTTTAATTAAATTATCAGAATTTGATCTTCCAGTGAAACGACTTCTCCAAGCATTTTGCCAGTTTAAACCCCACCCCTTTTTACAATCAGCTGGAATTTTGTATTCTGATCTGCCTTTGTCCATTCACCAACTGATGTATTGAAGTCCCCGCCCTACATTTTTTTCTTTTCAATAATCTGTTTGGAATGCTACAGTATTTCCCATAGACTTACACTCTATGTGTGGCAGCATTTCCCCTGGGTGAATTATATATGTGTATAATGTAAATCTAAAACATCAAAGAGGCTTATTGAAAGTTCAAATTCATTCTCTGCCAGCAGGAAGCACTTAAGGAGTAGAAAAAATGGTGGTTTCTCCTGTAATGAATGGGTGTATTCAAAGCAGGGCTGTTCTCATAAAGGCTATCTTATCAGGCATTATAGGAAAGATTCAATGAAAATGAAATCGAAATTTTACTGAAGACAATTGGTTACCTTAAAATACATTTAGATACATTTATATTAAAACACCTGTGCCACATTTTGATCTTGAAACTTCAGTGCTCATGTTTTATCAACCAAGTCAAAGCCATTTGGAAAATATATTTGTGGCTGGTCACCACAAATAAATAAATGTATGGAAAACACTGATGCGACATTTAGGCAGTTAAGATATTTGCAAAGGTGAAAAACAGTCTTTACTGTCTGTGTTTGCACTTAGTGCACCATGAACGTGTCAATCTAGCCCTTTACATCCTTTTCAAATAAATGACACACAACATATGCTAAACGCGCTTCAAGTCAAAAGCCATTCATCCCTGTGTCACCAGCCCAAGTCAGCATGAGTTTTTGTTGCAGATCAAAGTCTGCTCAATGCACCCATTACTTTAAGCACTGTTGCCTGGTTGTATTAAAAACAAAACTAATTCATAGCTAAGAGTTTTATAAATGAGAGAAACTTCTGTCATTTGTTATAATAATCGTTGTTTTGATTCAAACCTGTGTGGATTTTTTTTTTTTTTCATTGTTTACTCATACTTAAAGGGTTAGTTCACCCAATAATCAAAATTATGTAATTAATAAAAGGAAAAAGGATGTCATTAATGACTCAGCCTTATGTCGTTCCAAACCAGTAAGACCTCTGTTTATCTTTGGAACACAGTTTAAGATATTTTAGATTTAGTCAGAGAGCTCTGTCCCTCCATTTAAACTGTGTGTACAGTATACTGTCCATGTCCAGAAAGGTAAGAAAAACATCTTCAAAGTAGTCCATGTGACATCAGAGGGTCAGTTAGAATTTTTTGAAGTTAGAACCTTTCTGGACATGGACAGTATACCGTACACACGGTTTCAATGGAGGGACTGAGAGCTCTCAGACTAAATCTAAAATATCTTAAACTGTGTTCCGAATATAAATGGAGGTCTCACTGGTTTGGAACGACATGAGGGTGAGTTATTAATGACATAATTTTGATTATTGGGTGAACTAACCCTTTAATGTCACCAAAATCAAAATATGTTTCTAATTGTCGTTTTCTATTGAACACAAACATGTTTGCATAATATGGGCTCTTTTCCATTCTGTTACACTGAATGGGGACCAATAATTTATTGTTTCAGCAAGGATCTAAAAGCACCATAAAATTAGTTGAATTGAATGGTGATTATATTCCAAGTCTTTTGAGTTGGAGTCTGGAATTGACTTAAATCTAAGTCATTTTTCACTAAATCTTCCAGTTAGTTGTCAACTGTTGCAACTGTATCTTTGAGCCAAAACCAAATCAGTGTGATTTGATGTATTATAATCAGTCTATACGATATATTGTAATTTTATGGAGCTTTTAATTCCTCTTAAAAGATGCAGTCCACTTTCATTGGTAGAGTAAGACGTGGGTTTGGAACCACAGGATGAATACTCAATTACAGGATCTTTCTTCATTCTTATTTATAGAAGAATAAAAAAAATTCTCTCTGTTTCTCTCAGGGCCCACAGTGTTGCTCGGACCTGGCTGTTTCTTTCCACTATGTGAATCCATCAAACATGTACCTGCTGGAATATTACACTTACCACCTGCGTGCCTTTGGTTACAAATACCGCTATCAGCCCGCTGAACCCAATGTCATACAAGACTTCAATGCCCCAGTCCCAGGCAAAGTGGAAATCGGAGACATAGAGGAAAGGCTGGGGGCAAGAGCAAAGGAAGGAGAAAAGAAATCCCCTGAACTCAATGAAAAGCTATAGCAGCTTTTTGCATGGGAATTTAAAATCTTTCAAAATAACTGTTTTTGGAATGGCTTTACATTTTTTGGATAATTTCTTTTTATATTGTGCCACAGAAATGTGTGCATGACACGTTTGTGTGATTTAATGAACTGCTACAACTTGGGAGTGCTCTTTGTTATAAGAGCCAGAGTATGTGGTTCTTGGGGTATGAGTGTAGTAGCCTGCCTTAACAGTATAATAACATTGGATAAAATTTTGGGGCAATAAAGGAAGGCTGCATCTGCATACATTATACTTAGCATTCAGTTTATATATATATATATATATATATATATATATATATATATAGCAATTCTGTGTTTGCTCTGCACTGTGAAATCATGAACACAACGCCATGTATGATTTAACAGCAGTGTCATGAGTAAAAGGGGCCTTGATTCTTCTTTAATTTATTTATTCCATTGAATTTGTGCTGCTGCTCTGATCCTGAAAAATCATCCACTTCCATATGTCCCTGGACCACATTTGTATTGAGCTAAGCCAATAACTGAACAGAGCTGCTTATATCAAAGATCATAGATGAGCAAACATTCAAACTCCAGCAGTGTTTCCTCTACACTGTATACCAAAGTTGAATGTGTACAATTTACTTTGACTAAGATTACTTCCATAGAAAATTAACCAGGATTTAGTCCTTCAAATGACACCAGAACAGCATATTACCCTACTCTGAAAGGGATTAAAGGGATAGTTCAACCAAAAATGAAAGTTTTCATCATTCACTTATCCTCAAGTTGTTCCAAACTTGTATTATTTTCTTTCTACTGTTGAAAAAAATATATATTTTGAAGAATGTGGGTAACCAAACAATTGCAGGTAGCCATTAACTTACACAATATTGAAAAATACTATTGAAGTCAATGGCTACTAGTAATTGTTTGGTTGCACACATTCTTCAAAATATATTTTGTGTTCAACAGAAGAAAGAAATTCATACAGGATTGAAACAACATTAGAAGAGGATGATAAAATTTAAATTTTTGGCTGAACTACCCTATCAAGAAAGTTGAAGGGATAGTGTTGGCTGGCCCAATAGAGAGCCTGGGAAAGAAGTAAAGGTAGATAAGCCTGGAAGGTTTTTTTTAATGTTATTTTTTTTATTCTAATGGGAGTTTGTAGATGAGTGGAATAGTGTAAAATACTGTAATGAAAAGCAGTTTGAGAGTTATTGGGTTTTTCAGTCCACACAATGCTTTATTTAATTGACTGGAGTGCATCTGTGAAGGTTTTTGTTCAAGTGCAGGCATTGTTCAAACGGTCCATTAGAGAATCTTCTGGCACTTGCAAGCATTTTTTCTGTGCACTATATAGTGTGACACTTGGCACAGTTATGAAGGATTTCAAATAAAGTTTATTTGAATGAATGAACTTACTTGAAATGAAAATGTTTGGTTTAATACAAACCTCTACTTTCCTTTGACCACTCCAAGCACAATGGCACTTTAGCATTTATTGTAGAACTGAATGGTTTTGAAGTGATTCAATCTAATAAGCAAATACAAATGGCAAAATACAGATTATTGTCATTATTAGCAAAAATATCTTTATTTTAGTACCTTAATCAAATTGTCTACATCTTGAAATTGTTAATGGAATGATTATGGGTTTTGAGTCTTTAGTAACACATAGATGTTGTGAATTATGTACAACGGGAATTTTGTGTAGTACTTCTACAGCAATCTTTTATTTATAAAAGTTTGTGGGAAGCAAATGTGTGACCAAGAATAATTGAATGAGGAATAATAAATTAAGACTTATTTTACAGTAAACTGTTTTCATGTTGTCTATTCTATGAATAAATACAATTATATTTTTTCCATCTCTTTAAAAAAAAGCATATGTTCAAATTAAGGTACTGTATGAGCACGAAAACTTACAACGTGGCTTACATATTCTACATTTGTCATTTCATCCCAGGATTGTTTTCATTCCTGAAATCTAAGTAAATCTGTCAAAACATCCTTTATCTGATTTTAGTCTGGTGCTTTCTATACTCAGAAATCTTAATGGCTTAAATTAATTCTTATCCAACATTAATTACTACAATGTTAGTACTGCAATAAACACTGACAATAAATTAAAACTCATACAGCTCGGTTATCTTAAAAAGACTTGACTTTTTCTTCGGGATGAGTTCTGGACAGAAGAGATCAGGCTTCATACACCACAGCAAAACCATCATGGATAAAAATATAGTCTATTAAATTGTGCAGAAACCTCCTAAAAAGAAAGACCATTCATTTTAACATTCTAGCTAAAGTGAACTTCATTTGAACTAGATAAACTCTTACCTCAGCCTTTCTGTCTTTTAAGAAACTGTTGCCTCTTCCCTCTCCTCTCCAAGCAGGAATGACTGATAGTCAAAACAAACTCATACTGTAGGGCTAGTTTTTTAAGGATACTAATTTATTAGAATTCTCCACAGTGCCCGCTAGAGGTCAGTGTATTCGCTGCAATATTCTGTCTGTCCCTCATTCTGCACTCTGCAAAATTCAGCTGTTACAAACGAGGTAGATCGGTTTGCTTGACTGTAGTGACATACTCTAAATATAGACAATTATTTATAAATTAACCTCAATTTAATGCAATTTTTATACCCCGTTTGCTATTTACATCTCCTATCACAGACTTACTAGACACAGTGTTTCTAACAGCCCAACAAATATATCCTTCATATTCACTACAACGGACCAAAGAGAAAAATCACATCAAGCCCTGGTGTTACTTTAATTAATAATAGATGTATCATAATCGCCTAGCATAGAAATGATTAGAGGAATCGAGGGGGTCCTGAGATGAGGGTAAATAAACAAAACACCCAGAACACATTGTAATTTAGTATTTCTTTTTTTTTTTTTTACTGACAGACTGCATGTTTTAAAATTATATGATGGAACCTTATTATAGAACATTTAAAAACAAAATATAAAATATAAATAACTGAACGAACAAGACAAAGATAATACATTTGCAAAACAAAGCAAAGTTAACATTATTTTATTTCAAAACTTGAAAATTTGCTAAATATATGCCCGAAAGTGTAGAGTATGTAGAATAGCATGGAAAGACTTTTAGAGGCAGGAGTCTAAAAAAAGATGTGCTCATCTATTTTCTTTTCTTCTTACCTTCCTTACTTCTTTTTGTCCAGTTTCATTTTGAAAACAACAAGCACACAAATACACAAATATCTCATGTTATCTCTCCTGCAGATATTTGTGCAGATACAGCATTTACACAAACAGCTTCATGGACAGTACATACACAATTAAAAGGGACAGTTTACCTAAAAATGAAAATGAAACCTCATTTACTCACCCTCATGCTGTTCCAAACCTGCATGACTAACTTTCTTCTGGAACACCAAATATATTTAGAAGAATGTTATTATCTAAACAGTTTCATGTGCCATTGATTTCCATTGTATGGACAAAATCTAAGTCAGTGGGACCTGACACTGTTTAGTTACCAACATAAAATATAATACCATCAAAATATCACATTTTGTGTTCCACAGAAGAAAAAAAATACATACATGAGAATGACATGGAGATATAAAAATGATGACAAAACTTTCAATTTGGGGTGGACGGTTCCTTCAACACATTCAGCTTCTCCTTTTTTAAATTCAGAAACCATGATTTGCTTCATGTTGCAGGTCTCCATAGTTCAACATGGCTAAAAGGAACTCAAAACTCAAATGGTTACTTCTCATCCAGCTCTTGCTTTCCGATATGATATTTGGCAGAGCTCCACTCCCTCAAAGCAAACTGAGGCCTTCAGTCACTTCAGAAATATTTCAAGAAGATAAAAAAATCACAAGTGGTTGGAGATCTTTCTGCTGCCCATCAATTGGTCTTGTAACTCTCAGCCTCTCAGCAGGGTTTCTCTCAAGAGCTATTAGGGTTGGCAATGGTGCCAGTGCAGGTGTCAGCAGTATGTCTGTTTGAAGCCCAAGTGTTGGTAATGCAACTATATGTGGTGTTGGGGCAAAATGATACACATACATTTTTATAGGACATACTGGTACTGATTAAGAGGGGTAAAGAGAGGGATTCATCACACATGGTTCATCACAGCTTTACCAATGGATTCAAAACTCCACAGCGCCATTTACAGGCTGTTATATTTAACATTCATCAGCTAGCTGAGGTGGGTGAGAAAGATGAGAGTAAAGTTAGGAATAGGGGGCAATGCAATGGCTGGGTGAGGGTGAAAGGTACTCGGTTTCTCGGGCAGGCTGCAGAACAGAGCAAGCAATTGTGTCTTGAGGAAGCACGGCAGGCTTGTGGAAGCTTGGGATTCCAGTGTACAGGTGTGACCCAGGATGGTGATTCTGGATATTAGCGTGTTATCTCGAGGCCTGGAAGCCGCATAGTGCCTTCATCTAACTCTGAGAGCTGGATTCAAACTTGCAAGGTGAGATCTGTACGTTGGCACAAATATGAAGACCCTCAGCATAAATGTGTAGTTAAAAAAGAGGAGCAAGTGTATACAGTAGTGGAGTGGATTCTGGCAGTCTCCACACTGTATAATCTGGGAACAGCCGTTTACTATGCTTCGGTTAGCTGCTATGACACTGCAAAAGAGAGAGCATCTTCAGCACTGTGGATCTGGGCACAGACGCACTCATGGCTGTAACGGGTGGAACCGCAGGAGTTGCCGGTTAAGCGTTGGGGGCTGGAGTTAAAAACAGGTGTGAAGGCAGGGATTAAATATCTGCTGAACAGCATGAAAGAGGAAGCTGACCTTGTAATGAACCAGAACAGCTGGGAGGACAGAACTATCGCTGTCCAATAAAAGACCAAGGAGAAACCGATGAAGAGAGTCAAGAACAACAGTTGCATTGCTCCAGGGCCTCAAGGATTTTTCCAACTGTATTAAATAATGTTTAGATCACTCTATTGGTCTATATGTTCAGTCATAATAAATATGTTCCCATTCAGTTATAAATACCTTAATATCCAAAAGGTATTTAATGACATTAGAACGAAGTGACCTAATTTCTGGTGGGGAAAAAAATAACAACACAAACTTGAGCTAATTTTAGCATTTTTCCATTCAACATTCTACTTTTTTAGAAATTGATATAGAAAGTTAAAGAACTCTGTATGATTTATATATATTATACTATTGTAATACAATACATAATACAATCAATATTTCAAAAGACTTCCTTTTTATGAAATATGTTCAATGTATTTGTCATAATAGTCCCTGAGCTTGCGCACAGAAAGTAAGGACATTGTTAAAATAGTCCATGTGATGTGGTTTAACCTTAATTTTATGAAGCTACGAGAATAATTTTCTGGGTCTAGAACGTTGTAGTTCCATTGCTGTTTGGTTCAGAAAGCTCTCAGATTTCATCAAAAATATCTTAATTTGTGTTCTGAAGAAGAATGAAGGTCTTATGGGTTTGGAACGACATGCGGGTGAATTAAAGACAAAAAATATTTTGTTGGGTGAATGACATGAGGGTGAATTAATGACGACATATATATATTTTTGGGTGAACTATCCCTTGAATTAGTTACAGACTTCAAAAGGTAGTACATAACAGGAATGACCAGTAGCCGCTTATAACCTCAATATAGCAGTTCTCCAGCTTCAGC
This sequence comes from Carassius auratus, assembly GCF_003368295.1. NCBI lineage: Eukaryota > Metazoa > Chordata > Actinopteri > Cypriniformes > Cyprinidae > Carassius > Carassius auratus. Next base: position 7,074,043 of record NC_039273.1, on the reverse strand, counting down.
TGAGACTTTGACTTGCGTCAATCATGGAAAATATTTAAGTTATTATATCGTTGGGAGGAACAGAGCACTACTAGTAGAATACAAGATAAACAGAAATGATAGAGCATAAAACCAGAATTACATGTCATGAGAGTTATTTGAATATGAATATGTAGTTAATGTATAACAGTTGCACGTAAAATCAAAAAGAAATGTTTCTACTCAGTTTGTAAACTCCTTTTTTTTAAATGTATAATCGTATTTTATATATGGATAGTGTAAAATAAATAAAATGCTTTGAGATCGTATGGCATTTCTGTACATCCATCCATTGACTTTCACTTCCTCATTTCTTGGAACGTGAGAGCTTGAGGGTTTCATTTCTACCGACGTTCTATCAACACCCCTCCGCTCTGAGTCTGATTGACGGAAGCTTCTACCAAATATGGTTGTCAAGTGTGCCCTTCTGCGCCAATGAACTGATGCGAAGGTTCTCTACGTAACAAGATGGGTGGGATTTAATAATTAATTAGGTGAGGAAAAGAACAATGCGCTAGAAGAAAAGCACAGCAGAGGGGGGTTTAGTGAAGAGCCGACGGTTTCCTGAGAAGTGCTAGTCATGTGTTTCTAGTCAGCTGATGTTCAGTTCAGGACTGTTGTTGTCTTTCTTGTATGTCTGGAGAAAACACTTTTCAAACTGAGGTTTGACGATAAGTTCTTCAAACGGCAGACGGCTGTTTCAGGTAAGTTATTGATATTTTACTATACGCTAAGGCGCTAAGATGACAGTTATTCATCATGGAATGGCTATTTAGTCGTCATCATCAGTCATATGCTGTCAAATGCATTGGATTAGTGTACGATTACTGTATATTAGTAGTCTATAACTTATCTTTATTATGACCGTGGTGTAACGTTTTGTCCTCATGGTTGGTTATAAACGCGGTTCTTGAGTCAGTATTTCCGTTTGTTGTTTGAGGGCAGTGTGAAGGAACTGTGTCACGTGAGGACAGAGAGCGTGTAACATAAGCATGTGTTTCAGTCCTGGGCACATTTGGCCCTGTGGAAATTTAAACGGTCTTCAAAAACACGTTTTTTACTCCCATTAGTTAGTTTAATTTGTTAATACTTTAATATGTCTTCTGTCATTTTTAGCATGGACATTTTGACACAATTTCAAACAGATCTCAAATTACGTGTTTTGTCTGATAACATCATATGATGGAAATGATGACTGTGGAAATGGACTACTGTGGAAGTACAGTAAAACTGTAATATTGTAAAAAAAAAAATAGTAAAGTTTTTTTCAGTATATATATATATATATATATATATATATATATATATATATATATATATATAATTTTTTTTTGAATTGTGAGTCTTTTGAAACATTATAAATGATTTAAGTGTCTAAATATATATATTTTTTAAGAATCTCTATTGTGCTTTTCATACAAGAAAATGTCTTGCTGACTCAATATGCCAGTCCATTTGCACAAAAATGTCAGGTTGAAGAGTCATGCCATACGTTATTATTCTGCTCTTCAACTCCAAACAAATCTGGTTTAATTGTTTTCTCTCCATGGCTTGTTTTTAAAAATAACCACTGGAACAGCGATTCCTTTCTGACATTTGACTTGCAAAGTAGTGGCAGGACTGGTCCAGTGCTGACTAGTCCTTGATCTTTCGGCAAACATGAAATGTTTATTATTGTAATTATTTTGTAGAATGACACAGTGGGAGCGATTGCAGCAGCTGGATACAGTGTATTCACAGAGGGCTTTTGATCTGTACAATGGAGATGAATTCCCAATGGATGTGAGACATTACTTGGCACACTGGATCGAGGGCCAGGACTGGTGAGTGCGTTCCCTATGTGAGCAAGAGCTAAAACCTGTAGATTGATTCTTATAATTCAGTATCCTAGAAGGTATTAATAACCATGGATAAGGAGAAGCACACAGCTGCAGCAAGGAGTATCAACCAGGCGAAACAAGTTAAGTTTCTGTCCTTGTGTGTTGCAGGGAACGTGCTTCTCGGGACTCTTCCCAAGCTGCATTCCTGTTTCAGGTGCTTTTAGAGAATCTGGACAACCAGTTCAGTCGTTTTGCGCACGAGAGAGAGAGTTTTCTACTGCAGCGTAATTTCAGACGCTACAAACAAAACTTTCAGGTAAGTGTACATCTGTTGCCAAAACCATCATGCCTGATGCCCTCTTTGGATTTGTGAGGCTCTAAAATTGCCAAATAAAAACTATACTGGTAGACTAAAGGCCTGTTCACACCAAGAACATTAAATATAGCCTCAAATATGTTGCCATCCAAACCAACTGACAGTATTGTTCTTTTTATTTCCAAGTGCACTGTGAACATGATTATGCTTTATATGTCAACTATTATTTTATTCATCAGCTGGAAAAATATATTTTTGGTAATAGTTTTTGATTGTAGAGCATTCATTTTTGACAGCTATGGGCTGATGGGTTACATTTGCTTGTATGCAGAAATACCAAGAGGAACCCTATACTCTTGCTACTATTATCAACTGGTTCCTGGTGAAGGAGAAAGGGATCTTGAATGATGCAGAGCTTGCACAGCAAGTTAGTGACTTAAAGTATCATTATTATTATTATTCTCATTATCAGCATCATCATCAGTCACTTCTGATTCTCTCTCTCAATGTTTCAGGTGCAGATGTTGCAGGTTCAGCCAGCTGCAATGGAGTTGGAGAGCCAGAGACAAGTAGAAAATAGGTTAAAAGACCTTAAGACCAAAGTAGAGGTGTGTGTCTGTGAGTATACACTTATACAGGTATGTGTGTGTGGGTGTGCGTGTTTGTTCAAGAGCATGATTCATTGTTTCTTTTAACAGGTGATGGAGCACAGCGTAAGGTGTCTGGAGGAGCAGCAGGATGAGTTTGATTTTAAATATCAGACGCACCTAATGGACTGTGAGGCTGCACACTAAACACACTGTCTTTGATTTCTCTATATATGGTGGTGTTAATATGTGTGTATGTTTAATGTGTCTTTAGTTTGTACTGAAGAAGAGAAGAAAAAGCAATTAGAAGGGCTTCAGAAGATGCTCAATACACTTGATAACTGCAGAAGGGTAGGCAAATTGTGTGTGCATGTCTATTCTATTCCGGATTATTATTGTTAACTAAACTTTTGAAATTAGGTTGCCAGAGAAACTAACTCAAAAGAAACCTAAAACATAATATATATATGTATATATATATATATATATTTATAAACCATGCCGTTCTTGTGTCATTGTCTCAGAACTTCCTGTCTGATATCTCGGCTATGTTGGACGCTGCTGATGTTCTACGCTCAGCAATCATAGATGAGGAACTGGTGGAGTGGAAGCGGAGACAACAGAAGTCCTGCATTGGTGCTCCTGAAAATACAAGTCTGGAACACTTAGAGAAATGGTAACCGCTCATGAATTTCTCTTAGTGATGATCTGCACAAACACCATTCAGAACTACTTTTAAGATGTTTATGGTCTTCGGCAGGTTCACTCAAATTATAGAGTGCATGTTCCAGCTGCAGATGTTCTTACAGAAGCTTGATGAGCTGGTAGGGAAGATGACCTACGAAAATGACCCCATACCGGTCCGAAAACCCCCTTTAAAGAGTAGATTGGAGACACTATTGACCCAACTAATAAAGAGGTACACTCAAACATGTACACAACAAAACATGCACGTCTCTGTCTTCATGCTTATGTGCTTCATTATTTGTTTGTGTGTTTTTAGCTCATTTGTTGTAGAGAATCAGCCATCCATGCCGCAAGGTCGAGGCCTCCTGTTGCTGCGCACAAATGTTCAGTTCTCAGTCAAAGTCAGGTCAGGCTCTAACATTATACTGCACATTACTTGCCACCTGTGATACAGTGAAAATCAGTATTGCTCCTAATAACAATAGTAATGATCATTATAGATTCTTTGTTTACATATATTGCTTGTGACTAGGGTATATACTTTCAAACATTGAGAATATGTAAATTCATTTTAGTGTATTGTCCTGTACTTGGAAATATTTGTGAAAGTTTAGTTCGAGTTGAGATGGAGAAAAAAAAAAGTTTTCCCTCAGACCTAAAAGGACAATAACTCTCCTCTATGCAGATTGTTATATAAAGTTCCTGAACTCAACCATGTTATGAAGGTGTCTGTTTCTGTTAACAAGTAAGATCACCGTCTTTCTTTCCTCAAATGGTATGATTTGTCTTTCTTAGACTACAGAATCTGGGAGTCATTCTTGTTAGATATATGTGGTTTGATTTTTGATATGGTTTTAAAAAAGATTAGAACTATGAATTCTAATGGTCTTCTCTTCCTTTTGTTTTTATTTTTAGTGCAACTTCACAACTGAAAGGGTGAGTGTTTCCATACACACTTTCCCATCGCTCCACTCTGCAAATCCTTGACTTTGATTTTAAATAACATGTTAAATCTGTTTATATGGTAGGTTTCGGAAATTTAATGTGCTGGGTACCTTGAGTAAAGCCCTTAACATGGCTGAGAGTATGAATGGGGGCATGGTTGCTGATTTCAGACATTTGGTGAGTTCTTCCAGTGTGCATTTGAATGAATAAAAAGTAACATGTCATTACTACATACTAAAACCTTTTTCATGTTTTGTTCATTTGACATTAAGCATTGGCACAATAACATCTGATTATTTGGTATTGGATTGTTTTACATTTTTAACCAGATTTTGGTCATTATGATAAAACGATAATAAAAAGCTTAAGCATTGTCTATGTGTGCTTTTTCACAGAGTTTAAAAGACCAGAAAGTTGGTGGTGGAGGAAAAGGAATCAATGATGTGAGTTTTCTAAAGGTTCTAAGGATGAACTATAAATGCTAGTAATTACATTGCTGCATGTAACATGTATAAACCCAGTACCAGAGGCAATACAGATTAAGAGTGTTTCCACATGTGTAGATTATTTGGTTTGTTCCAGGACAGACTTCAATTGTTACAATGCACTGAATTCTCCTTGGGTTGGTTTGCCCTCACAAGTAAACGTTTCAAAACCTACCCAAAATGTTCTTATGAAAATCACAAACCACACCAGGTTTATGAAACAAGCACTCCAAAAGAGCCAAGTGTGAAAGTGCAAAAGAGTCACAAAACTGAAAGAGTTGTGCAAAACTGTATTTAAAATGATCAGAATAGGAGACAAAGCGATAAGTAGAGTTCTGTTTGTAAATCCTGTTGTGTGTTTTATGCAGCTCTCATTGAGTGTTACTGAAGAGCTGCACAGAATAACTTTTCAGACCCAGTTTGATTATCAAGGCCTGTCTGTCCCTTTGGAGGTGAGACATCTTTTCCTCATTGAAAACATTCTTCTCAGTAAACTTCCATAGATTTCCCAGTCCAGCTTTTATGAGCATGCTTCCTTTTTCCATCTCAGATCTCTTCTCTTCCTGTTGTTGTGATTTCAAACTCCAGTCAGCAGCAGAGCGCTTGGGCGTCTGTTCTGTGGTTCAACATGCTCTGCCCAGATCCCGAGGTCAGGAGCAGGAGTTACTTTTGGCTCATGAAAAGCTGTTTTTATTCATATTTGCATCACTAAAATAACTGTTAATAACTTTTGTGTGGGTGCATCTAGAACGTCAAGTTCTTTGAAAGCTCTCCTGCAGCCACTTGGCCACAGTTTGGGGAAATGCTAAATTGGCAGTTTCTCTCCTGTGGGAAACGTGGTCTAGACAATGACCAGTTGGAGACCCTTGCCATCAAGCTCTTTGGTATGTACATGCCACACCTTTCATTTATTAATAGATCATAAAATATAAAGGTCATAAAGTTATCTTGAATATGTTAATAATGTAATATTTCTTATAAACAGGTAAACAACAAAGCTATGAAAACTGTACGATATCCTGGACCAAGTTCAGTAAGGTATAAACAATTAAACACAGTTTATAGGTCTTTGTAAAATGCCTGATGCTAATGTATGAGGGTTTTGTTTTCTCATGGTTGTCTGTGTGTGATTTTTAAGGAGAACCTCCCTGATACAAACTTCACCCTGTGGGTGTGGCTGGATGGCATTCTAAACCTGGTTAAACTCTACCTGTCAGACCTGTGGAGTGATGGGTATGGATGCCATCGATAGATAGATCGATATATGGATAGATCTTCATTTCCAACCTAAGTTTGTTTGTTTTATAGGTCTATAATGGGTTTTGTCAGCAAGGGGAAGGAAAGACTTTTATTAAAGAAGAAGCAGAACGGCACTTTCCTGTTGCGTTTTAGCGAAAGCATCAAAGACGGAGGAATCACGTTCAGCTGGGTGCAGTACGCTAATGATGGTAAACCATGTCATTAAAGATACATGAAAAAAAATATATATATACATAGTTAAATATTTGGTCACTTAGGGTCCTGCAAAATGTCTGAATATACGATGCTTTTTTTTTAGGCTCTTCGAGTGTGCAAACAGTGAAACCATTCACCAGTACTGACCTAAAGCAGATTGCTCTACCTGATATCCTCTGCAACTTTCGAATCATGGAAGCAGAAAATATTCCAGTTAACCCACTGTGTTACCTTTACCCGAACACTCCCAAAGACCAGGCTTTCGGCAAATACTACAGTGAAAAGACTGAAGGTGAGTCTAGAATTTGGTCAATTTCAGGCTTTACTACTTAAAATTTTACAATTTCAACATTTATAATTGTTTTTTTTACAACATTTGACAAATCTGTGTATAAATATTACACTTTGACCATTTTTTGACAACCCTAATCAACATATTAGAGCTTTGATTTCTTTCTTTTTTTAAATTTAGTGTGTGTGTGTGTGTATATATATATATATATATATATATATATATATATATATATATATATATATATATATATATAAATTAGTTTGAGCTAGGTACTAAATCGTTTCTGCTGTATTTAGTTCAACACAAAATCATTTTCTTTGTCTTGTGATGTTTTTGTTTCAGAGGAGAATCCTTACCTGAAGTATCTCAAAACCAAACTGGTTTTTGTCACTAATGAGTAAGTCTGTATTTGTTTATTAGTTTATATTTGTGTGTTGAGTGTTTGCATGATTATGTAACATTTATGACAGCGCTATCTCTGGTCTGGTTTTGACTATTTGGTATTTTAACCTTTCTTTAAATGCACAACTTTTGTTTCAATCAGACTGAATTCATCCTGATTAATGAATCTGAATGTAGTGTTAACAGTAAATAAAAAACAAACAAACGCTAAATAAAGTGATTGGGTTGATGTGTGTTTTAATCCATAGGCATTATTATTATGCTCTCATATTTGAATACTTGTGAAGAAATAGTGACCTTATTTACAAAAACAAAATAAGCGCTTTACTAAACTATTCATGATATTGTTTTGTTTTATCACCATCTAATTTATTGTGAGCTGAATGTATCTCCCAGACCTATTTCAGTGCTTCATTACAGCAAATTTAGTCTTGCATACATGCAAGCATAATTTTCATCCTCAGCACAGCCTGCTGATGTTTGTTAAGGAGTGGAAACAGATAAATGAATTATATCTTGGCCTTAGAAACGAGATGTACTTTGCCATACTTTTTATTGCTGCCTGTGTATAAGTTCTACAGGTTATTGCTAGAAGTTACCATTTAATGATGTGAGGTTCACATTGTAAGATTACAGCATTCAAGATGTTACCACAATATTATTTGAAGATAAGTACACCATCCCTGTGTTGTTGTGAGTTCAGGAGCGAACAGACTGTAAGGGCCCTATCATACACCCAAGTCTGTTTGCTAGTTTCAGTCCGGCGCCGTTCACATTTTCCCGTCCAGTGCCACGTCATTTAATTAGCAAATGCATTTGCGCTCATTTTTGCGCCCATGGGCGTGATGGTCTAAAAAAGAGGTTTGTTCAGGCGCATTGCTGGCATATTGCTATTTTAAGGAGCTGAAAATAGACTGCGCCATAGACCAACTCAAACCTGGTCTAAAGTCTGGCGCAATGTTTTTTCTTTGTTATTTAAAGAGCGTACACGCAGCTTATTATACACAGGGACGCACAGCAGCACACAAACATGCCAAATATTAACAAATTAAAGGATTGCATTGCATAAGATTTTTTTTTTTTTGTAGGCTAATTTAAATTTTACACACATATACACACACGTGTGTGTGTGTGTGTGTGTGTGTGTGTGTGTGTGTGTGTATATATATATATATATATATATATATATACACACACACACACACACACACACACACACACACACACACACACACACACATACTCATACATGTGTATATACATACACATACTCATACATACTCATACTCATACTTTCCTTCTCAAAAAATTTGCATATTGTGATAAAAGTTCATTATTTTCCATAATGTAATGATAAAAATTAAACTTTCATATATTTTTGATTCATTGCACACCAACTGCAATATTTCAGGTCTTTTATTGCTTTAATACTGATGATTTTAGCATACAGCTCATGAAAACCCCAAATTCCTATCTCAAAAAATTAGCATATCATGAAAAGGTTCTCTAAACGAGCTATTAACCTAATCATCTGAATCAACTAATTAACTCTATAAACACCTGCAAAAGATTCCTGAGGCTTTTAAAAACTCCCAGCCTGGTCCATTACTCAAAACCGCAATCATGGGTAAGACTGCCGACCTGACTGCTGTCCAGAAGGCCATCATTGACACCCTCAAGCGAGAGGGTAAGACACAGAAATAAATTTCTGAACGAAGGCTGTTCCCAGAGTGCTGTATCAAGGCACCTGCACTGGGGTGCCATGTCAGCTGCTGGTGTTGGTCCACTGTGTTTTATCAAGGGCAGGGTCAATGCAGCTAGCTATCAGGAGATTTTGGAGCACTTCATGCTTCCATCTGCTGAAAAGCTTTATGGAGATGAAGATTTCGTTTTTCAGCACGACCTGGCACCTGCTCACAGTGCCAAAACCACTGGTAAATGGTCTACTGACCATGGTATTACTGTGCTCAATTGGCCTGCCAACTCTCCTGACCTGAACCCCATAGAGAATCTGTGGGATATTGTGAAGAGAAAGTTGAGAGATGCAAGACCGAACACTCTGGATGAGCTTAAGGCCGCTATCGAAGCATCCTGGGCCTCCATAACACCTCAGAGGTGCCACAGGCTGATTGCCTCCATGTCACGCCACATTGAAGCAGTCATTTCTGCAAAAGGATTCCCGACCAATTTTTAAGTGCATAACTGAACATAATTATTTGAAGGTTGACTTTGATGTATTAACACTTTTCTTTTATTGGTCGGATGAAATATGCTAATTTTTTGAGATAGGAATTTTGGGTTTTCATGAGCTGTATGCCAAAATCTTCAGTATTAAAACAATAAAAGACCTGAAATATTTCAGTTGGTGTGCAATGAATCTAAAATATATGAATGTTTAATTTTTATCATTAAATTATGGAAAATAATGAACTTTTATCACAATATGCTAATTTTTTGAGAAGGACCTGTACAATGCCTACATGTCATAATGGATAGTCATCGCATGTATCAGAATTAGGCTATTTGCTCGCACATGAGCAGCTCGGTTTCATCTCGGAGACGTGTCCTGTCTTTGCGCTTGCCAAATTCTGCCGTGTAAATAGCAAATCCGTCATGGCACGAGCGCAACTGGCTCTTAAAGGGAATGGAAGATGAGACTCTGATTGGTTTATTACACGTTACGCCCAAAAAACACCCATTACTCATTAAGAGAATAGGGACAACCCATTTAGACCATGCGCCCGGGCACGCCAACTGTTTTTCTGTCATTTAAAATAGCAAAAGTGTATTTGGACACGCCCTGAGTGCACCTGCGCTTTACACTTTGCGTTTAGATAGTTAAAATAGGGCCCTAAGACTCTGGAATGAGTAGACACTGAGAGGGCTGTTCTGCTGTTTACTGGAGTGATCTGGGCTTTGTTGCTGCAGGAATGGCTGTTCTGGCATCAGAGAGGGACCAGAGTCTGACCTGTGCACACAGGACAGAGGTGAGACTCGTCTTCACGGCCCTTCCAAATCCAATCAGCTCAACCCTAACCCTCTTCTCGTTCGCTGGATAATCACCAAATGTGTCTTGGTTGCAAAAGGCTTTCTGATGAATACAGATGTTACCTTTATGGATGCTTCTCTTTCATTCAGATGCTCAGTCAACTTCATCTTGTTTAGACTCTTCCTTTCTTTCCCTACCCTAGTGCATTTGATTCACTGTGTGCAAAGTCACCTTCTGTTTGTGTGAAAGTGACCTTCTGTTTGTGTGGTGGGTGGTGACTGTAGTGTTTCTGTATTTCAATAACACAAACCTAACCATTCTGGTAACACTGACTGAAAAATGTTTATGGAAGCTTGAGCTTGCATGCCACATGCACATGGAAAATTTGGGATGCTCCAGTATAGATAAAATGATGATATAGCCGATATTAAAATCCTGTGCCCTTTTGTTTAAAAGAAATTACATAAAAAAACTACACTGAGTTGTTTTAAATGATTGTATTATAATGTACAGTATGAAAAATGAATATTTTGACATTTACATTTGTTTTTGTTTTTTTTTGGCATGTTGCATGCCACAATTTAGGGATGCACCAATATCAATTACCTAATATTTTTGCAACTGATTTTATTTTTATCTGCTAAATAGCTGAAATAGCTTTTTTTTTACATAAATGAATAACTATGATTTATGATATGTTATATTATGATGTACAGTATGATAAATGGATATCCATTTTGAGGTTTGCTAAAGATAACATTTACAAAATATCCATCTCAAAAATGCAAAAAAAAAAAAAAAATAATGCAAAAAAGTAATAAAATTCTAAAATTGACTAATTACCTGGTACCGATATATTGTGCATCTCTAAACTGACCCAACAGTAATAAGAAAAAAGATTTTTTTTTTTTTTTTTTTTTTTTTGGCATTTATGGTTCCATAAAGAACCTTTTACATCCATTGGACCTTTCCATCACACAAAAGGTTTTTATAGTAAAAAAATAAATATATGAAGATTTTCTTCACTCTATGAAGAAGAAGAAAAAAAAAAAGGTTCTTTATTGAAAGGCACTTTCGGGATCTAAAATTTGTTCTTCTATGGCAGAGCTGTGAAAACCTCCTTTAGGAAACTTTATTTTAAAAAATGATGCTAATCAGCATCAGAAATACATGAAGTCATTATTATTGTAATGCAGCTATTGAGTTAATAACTTCTCTCTTTTGCTTTCTCATCTCCTTCATGTTTAAAAGACCCTCCTTCCTCTTCTGATGCGGGTGATGATGATGTGTTGCTCAAAGGGTCCGAGAAGTCTCCAATGATCTCCAGCTCTACCACTGATGCTGATTTTCTTAACAGTATTTTGGACATCGATGGCGAGAGCTCTTTTCCAAATACATTTCCTGTAACCTCTCCCCACATTTCACCATCATGCCTCCAACAAAACTTTCCAGAGAGTGTCGAGGATGACCTTGGTGAAGCACCCTCTACAGACACTGATGTTAATAACACATTGCAAGAGATTTTAAATGACATAAACCTTAATTTACTTCATCCTTGGTCCTAGTTTTTAAGATCTTGGCAATCCCAACATACCATTGACCCCCTGAATTTGATCCATTTTACACAAAACCATAATCCTACTGAAGCCGTATAATGCTTTCCGTTGCTCTGATTTGTTGTAATTAAGTATCAAGTAGAGAGGCATAATACAGGTCATTACTTCATTTTCAGTACTGATTTTTTTAGTATTACTTTTATCAATTTAGTGTTTATATCTGAATGTCTACTCAGCCAGTCATCTGTTACTTACAGTATGTCTATTCAATTTTAAGGGAGAGGTCTTGTGAACTCACTATTCATAAGCTGCTAGTAAATATTTGTCCCTATAAAAATAAGCTGGAAAGAAAAAGTTGCATTGAAATTGATTCTGAAAATATTAGAGCTCCTTAGCAATGAAATTGGATGACTAATTTTATATATATATATAAAATATAAAAACACTTCTGCCATTTAACCTAAGTTAAGCTCATGCTTTTGTGGTCCAAGTACATGATCAGCAGAACAGTTTGTATTCTTCTATTCTAATTAAATGGGCCTTATTGAAGAGATAATTTGATAGTGAAACCGATAGACTTTATTAATGTGTCAAACACCTTTAGTAATGTGAATTAGGCATTAGCTTTGAGCTAATGGTTTTAAAAGCATCTTAACAACAAAGCCATTTCTGCGCATACATTTATGACTATATAACAAATTCTCCATATGGTGCAATTTTAAAGTTCTAAAAATTGAAAAATGTATGGCTTAATTTGACTTTTAAAGTCACCAATGTTGATGATGCTTTTATAGTAGTCTTTAACTTTCACTTTTATGATAAATGTTTGTTTATTTTGTATAACCACTGTTGGAAAGTTCCTGAATGCTTTGCTTTTGAGTCAACTGGATTTTTTTCCTTGTAGTTTTTTTATCATTTTAAAAGTGATTTGGTGGCTTTCACTAAACCCAACTTCAAGACTATAGCAATACTTATTATTTTCCTGTTTTTGGTGCTGGATAGTTGAGTTATCAACTACAGATTTAATGAGGCAGATACTGGGATTAATTTATATATAAAAAAGGAAATGATCATTTTGACGCTTACATTTTCTAGAATTTCAAAAGCAGAATTTAGTTCAGATGTTCTGTTACCCGGCTGTTGAAAATACTTAATATTTGTTTTAGATGTTTTTATCTTTTATACAAACTGAATTTGAATCCGACTGATTGTATGATTACTCTGAGAGTAACACTGAGATTTCTGATGACAGAAAAATGCACTTAAGTTAGTTGTTGTGTAACAATGTTTACAGATCAATTAAAAGAGGAGATTGAACGGTCTCTGAACTCTTTTAGAGAGAAAAAAAAATTCCTCTCTGAAATGAAATAAGATATCATAGTTATTTAATCAATTTATCTTTTAGATCTAAAGACCCCATTAGCACTTCTGTTTGAATTTGTAGAATTTGCTTCAAATGCATGTAACCAAGATTGGCATTGTGTCCACTGTCAGCCTTATTGTAATATGTTTTTTATCTGTTAACAAGACTTTGTAGAGTTGAAATATCAGAGTGTTAACAATGGTACAATATTGGTCCAATAAAACATCTAATGAGAGATAAATCTGTGATTAATGTCATTCTAAATGAAAACCAAGACACCTAAAACTGATCTGGCTAAATGTTTTATACAGTCCCTTAATAGAGTGGTGAGATGTTGTGTTAACAAGTTAAAACCAGTTAGGTTTCCAAGACTGTATCTGTTCCCCTACTAGGGGACAAAATTGCTTTGTCCCATGTTCCATTGTGCAAATGCCTTTTAAACAGACAAACAGAATTTAGAATGGGTGTGACATATATTGTAATAGCTCTTGTGGCCATTCTGAAATCCATGAGTATGATACCCAGAATTATTTGCCTCATGATCTTAAATTTCTAAATACAATATAACCTTAGCTTTGACGTCATTTTTGACATCCTTTGTTAAGGAATGTCATGAATTTGGACCTGCGATATGCTTGGTTTCAGTAACTCTGCTCCCTGTATCCAGAGTACACAGTTTGCTTAGAGCACCAAGTCCCAGGGGGGCACCACCATCCCAGTTGTAAACATAAATAAATAAATAAACGAGGCGCCATTCTTCCATCCGCGCTTGCAACCGCTCGCATCTCATGCGGCTGAATGCAATTAATTGATGGATGGATGGACATCTATGCCCGTGAAAAGACATCAGCAATACTCCGCAGAGAAAGGAAAACGAAACTAAAAAATATGGCATAAAGTTGACTTAACGTTGGACGTTTGATATTCGCACATTTAGGGACTGTCTCTACATGCAATATTTGTTTAGCCTGCACTTTTCTAACGTCAATAGCATTTGAGGAGAATGATTTACAGTCATAAAAACAACTGTAGACTGTTAATCTAGATGTCAAATGCACACATTATATATAATAAAATATATATTATAAACTGTAAATCATATCTTAATTATGCAACTTTTTCATAACTGAATGGGCTCAAATGCTATATATCAAATAAGCTCAACAGCATTTGAGGAGAATGACTTAGTCATAACAAACTTTAAGTGTTAATTTATGTGTCAACTATAATGCACCTTACACATTTTTAACATTTATTAAAATAAATTGTAAATAATTTGTTAAAGGTAAAAACGAAGGCCGTGCATCACTTTCAGGCACATTCCTAATCCTGTGAAATTTTTTTGGGCTGTTGACGCTAATAAAATTTTTTAAATAATTTCACCACCACCAAAGCATCTACTATTCTCTTTGACTTTCCATGTTCCCTCACGAAAATTAGCCATGGTTTTAACACAAATGACACCTAAACCATCAATAGCCTTTAAAATGAATTACAATGCATTAGATAAAAAAACAATGATGCAATAATGATTAGTTAATAACACTGTTAAAATACATAATGTAGGCTAATACAAAATAAACAATTTATTTAAATAACATGTAATAACAAATACCTGCAAAGGGAGCCAAAGGCCTGGTAATTGCTGCTGCTACACATACAGGACAATCAAATCCTTTTTTAGGCTGTTGGCCAAACATTTAATTCAAATATTGACTTTAACTTCAATTTTTGGACAGCTTTTTGCTATAGATGACACAGCCTCTATAATTTCTTCAAGAAAAAAAATAAAACATGAGGACATCACAATGCTTATAAAAACAAACCACGATTTTATTGTAGTAAAACAGTTTAATTTTTATTAATTTTTTTTTAATATGATTTAGAATGCTTGAAACTATAAAATCAATTAGACAACTGTAGGCCTAATGAAGACATAGCCATAAGTAACTGTTGAGAGCTGCTATTGTAATTTGTAAATGATACAATAATACAGGCTCTAAAAAAATCTACAAGCTGACTTGAGGTGGTAATATAAAAACACATAATAAAATTAAAATAAATAATAAAAATGGGGATCTGGATTCCAACCTTAATCTCAATTAGAACCAACAACTCATATGCCAGAAGCAAGTGCATATAGTTTAAACATAGTATTTTTGCTTACTACATATTTTAAGTTACTTTCTTTCAAAAGAAGCAATTATGAAAGAAATCATAATACATGTTATCATTTAAAATTCTATTTTAATTGTAGAAAACTGATATGATGGGCAATATACACGTTACAGGTCCACCTGAATTTCAAAGAATTGTGCAAATAATCCTTAATATAAATAACTTATTTCATATTGTGGAGGTCAATCTTAAACCGTAAATATATCATAATGAAAACAATACAGCAAGCAAAAGATAATTAAATAAACTCTTGTGGTTTCTAGTGTGAGGTAATAAACAAGTTTACAAATTAATTTTCTTAATGCCATTATGAATCATTCCTTTGGTGGCATGCATAATTACTGCCTATGTGCAATCAGAAAAATTTGGAAATGAAACTGAGAAAGTTTTTGCATTTTGCAGTGAAAAGCATGACACGTTTTCTTTCTGAACTGGAAAATCCCACTGCTTAAAAAGAAATGCCTTCAGACCATGAGAGTCAAAGATGAGCTAAATAAAGAAGTACACGCTATTTGACAATCTAGAAAGTGAATGGAACATATAACTGTACATAATTCATAAAATGTAAATATGTATGCAGTTTTCAGTTAAATTCGGTTATATTGCTTTAATTGTGATTTATATGCAGCTGATGGAGATGAATAAAAACAAACCTGATAACTGTGATGTTCTCCACAGAATTAATGGAGTGCAGCTCGATATTTCTTTATACATGATATGTGAGGTCACTGAACATCAATAGGGCAAGACCACCAAAAAAGCAGAAGCCTTCAGTCATATTCAGATTGAATTGACTCGGATAACTTATGTAATTATCACTTAAATTGTTCTGAACCCATGGGTTCTCCATATCCAGGTTAATGGATGGAGAGCTTTGACCATTAGGTCTTTGTAGGCCTGTTTAAACTGCCGGTTCATGACTGCATACAGCAAAGGGTTAATGCAACTATTTAACCAAGCAAGGTTTGAACAGAACATATGAATGACCTGTGGTGCACGGTTTGCATTATCAGCAACATTCAGCAACAAAAATGGTGCAAAGCAAACTACAAAACACAAGAAAACTGTAAAGCACATTCGAGTTACACGCTTAAATTCACTGTCCTCTCTTGAGCCGGCAGCTGGAGTGGTCTTGATTGTTACCATAGATGGTTTAGAAGACATTTCTATGTCTTTTGGGGCATCTTGAATGGAGTTTTTTGGTTCTTTTGTAGTTGTTTGGCCCTCAGATTTCTCCTCTGCTTTGTTCCTATTCTGCTCCACTCCTGCTTCATCATTACTGATCTCACAGCTTAGAGTTGTTGAAGCTCCATCACTTATTCCGCTGTCATCAATCGCCACTTCAGCTTCGGCCCACTTGCGTTTTGATGAGCGATGACTGAGCCTGTACTTCAGAAAAGCCTTGGCAGCTAAACACACCTTATGGTAGATGAGTAAGTAGAAAAGGCCCACACAACCCAAGCCCAAGAAGAAGTACAGGTAAAGCAGCACGGTGGTGTAAGGCCGCCCTTTACTGCGGTGAAAACTGCAGGTGCACACTTGCGGGGCAAACACATAGATGGGCCAAAGTGGGGCGAAACTGGCTATACCCAGTAGCCAGGATGAGATGAGGAGCACTGCCACTCCACGGCGGGACAGGATCAAACGGGCACAGTGAGAAGTGCGATGCGCAACAATCAAGTAACGGCTCATAGCGATGAGGCATAATGTTATAATGGACACGCTGTAGGACAGGAACAGAAGAAATCCAAACATCCGACACCACGTGGCTCCGCCTCTCCAGTGCAAGTGCAGGTATGAGTCAACAATGACCGGTTGGAGCATCATGCAGTAAAGAAGGTCAGCGAGGGCAAGGTTAACTATGAGAACATTGAAACGTGTCCTCAGGCTGGCATCAGTGGCAAAGGCGAGGACCGTCATAATATTCCCTATGGTTCCTACTAATGTCACACCCGATCCCAAGAGGACGCCAAAATAACGGTAGCCCTCTACAGTTGGGGATGCACAAGAAAAGCTATCATTTTTCAAAGGATCAGTGCTGTTCCACATCCTGAGGAGACACGAAACAGTAAATTAATCAAAAATCAATGCAATGTGACACATTTTTTGATGTATTATTGTAAGCATTATGTTTTATGTCTACATGTCACTTTAAGAGCCGCTGGTTAAATTTTTTTTCTGAAACTGAATGCCACAGTCTAAGGTCACTAGATACCACATCCTGTTTCCTAAAGCAAATAACTGAATAGCAACCCCCCCCCCCCCATAATAGAGTGAGGTATATGGGCAGTAAGCAATAAGGACATTTTGAAAGAGTGCGCTTTTTTCTTAATATAAAACCAAGACTACACATAATTACATTTTAACCTTATTTTAATAAATAAATAATTATAGTAATAACAAGTAATAATTAGTATTTTTTAAATAATTGACAAAATGTTGTACTTTATTACTAATTAATATATATATTTTACTGAAAATGGGAGTGTATTTTGTAAGGTCGATTAAGAATTAAAAAGTTATAGTCCTGGAAATATAGCGAGGTGTTGTTTAAAAACATCATGGTCTAAATATCACCATGGCTGTGATTACCTGCAGCCTCATGAAAAAAAAAAAAATTAGCTTGCTTAATTCTTAAGGAATTAAATGTATATTTTTACACCAAAATGAAAATCATGTTGTTCCAAACCTGTATGACTATACAACCTTTATAACACAAAAGATGATATTATGATGAACCCTAACAGTTTTGGTTACCATTTTCTTCCATTGAATGGACAAAACACCTAGACATTTTTCAAAATATATTCTTTTATGTTTTACAGAAGAAAGAAAGTCATTTATAATTACTTTATTTTCCCCACTATCCCTTTAAACCGTCTATCAGCACATTGGCTAAATATAAGCATATGAACACAAGGCCATTTTATCCTGCATTTGGGGGTAATATTTCCACCAGCAATTATTAATGACATGAAGTATAATATAGGCCAATAGAAAACCAACAATACAAAACTAACAACAGTTCATTAGTAAAAGAAGAAAAAAAAATTCCGTCAGTGGCTTACCTTACAACAGCTGTGGCATCCATCCACTATGGCTTCCTCCTTAAGTTTTTATAAATATCCCTAATTTGTTCTTTTTTTAACACAATTTGTTCATATGTCTCAGTTTTCTGTTTTGTCAAATAGACCCTACAGCCTCGACTCCATCCTTTCCTTTAGTCTCATAACTGGTACTGATGGTTTAACACAACACGTTATGTGCTTGAGACATCTGGTGAAATGTGAGGTCTCTGTGAGGAGGGCCGGTTTTGTGCCCAATTCTGACCCCCGCCAGTTTTTTTTTACCCCCCTAGTAGGTAGGTTTAGGAGTAGGTGTGGAGAGGGGGTTAGGATTAAGCAAAAACGGACACAACACCGGTGTTTTCGGTTTCCGAGATTTTCGGTGTCAGCAGGCAGAGAATCCGTGAATATCTGTTTTTAGACAGTGATGAATATTCATGAGTTTCCCGGACAAGCGAGTGAAACCAAGTGGAACTGATGATTTCAATTCACGCTCCTTGCATATCAACAGCGACACAGTGTGTAGTAGCCTTGCTTTGAAAACTGAATCGGAGCTTTGGTATCAATCGCGTCCCATCACTAGATCGCCACACGGGTGGCTGCGATTTCTTCTTTGAGGTAAATAAAAGTTTTACTGGTTATAATAGGCCTACTGCAGAATTAATTAATGTAATACTTTTTAAAAGTGTGATATTTTGTATAAGCGGGTGTATTAAAATATTTCGTGCAGATGGCAATGATGCAGAACCCTTCCAGTATCAATTTGCTTCCAAGTAAGCCTATTTATGTGATAATAAATTATGATTACAAGGATGATTGGGATGGAGAAATTTATTGCCATAATTAAAATTTATTGGTCATAGATATACTTTAAATATACATTTACACAACTAAAAATTATATCAACCAAAAAAAGTAACTGTGTATCTTTCTCTTGGGTCCTCATAAATGAGTAAGCAGCAGCATTTAAAACAATAAACAGAGAATATGCACTGTTGCTCAATATTTAATTACTGCTTCAGATTCATGATATTTTTATTTGCTACAAGCAGGATACAAAAGAACCAAAGAATTTTTACAAAAGAATAGCAGGATACAAAAGAAGCACATTCAACGCTGTCATGTCGTGCATTTGTCTTGATAATAATAATCATATACAGTAACTGTTAGCATGTCTGCAATTAATGTGCACCTGGTTTATGAAAAACATTTCAGGGGGCCCAAGGCAGTCGTCGGCCTTTGACTAATGGTTAAGTCCGCCCCTGATGTGGACCTTAGAGAACACTAAGAAACAATAAAAAAGGCAGTTCATGACCACTTTGAAGAAGTAACCACTCATTTATCAGCAGAAATAATAAATGATCAGATCAATTTTAAACATTAGGTAATTAGATGACAATTTTTTTTTTATATACAAGAAAAGTCAAATGCTTAAATGAAGGAAAGTTGCCCATGGCTACAATTGACACTAAATAATGACATGCTAGAAATTGAAAAAGAGAAATAAAAGAGACAAGGATTCTACTAATGGAGTGAGGAAAGTACTGTTAGACATATAAGTATGTTGAACATAAACAATATGCATTTACAGCTCTGAGTGATGTCAGTGCAGCAATTTCTTTGACTGCTGCTCATTCCTGACTGTGCAACTCATCCAAAGTGGTACTGATTTAAAATCTCCTCGCAGAACAATCAGATAAAGTTAATCTGATTTATGTGCAAGTGACATGATTATAAGTGTGTGATTAAATAATCCATGGAATTATGGGACACCTCACACTGCAGAGACACAAAAACAAAAATATAAGTCATGAGAATGAGCAAGAAAGAGTTAATTTTGGTCTATAATTTTTGGAAATTTAAAGTATATGTTTAATATATTTTATGGTGTGCAATAATTAAAAATTACGTATTTAGGTATGTAAAATGTATGCATATTTTATATCATAAGCATGTGCCATTGATTTTAAAGAAACACATTTTGTGAAGAGAACTGGTAACACTTTAAAAACATTGATTTTATACATCCATTCACAATGAGACTAGCCAATTAAACATAATTGTAAAAAATGCTAAAAGCAAAAAAAGTGGAGGAAGCTAAGAAAAACGACTAGCATCATTTGTTTGCAAACGCCAAATTATGTGATATTTTGTTTCTAATGCAACAGCATTTTTAAAATTTTTAAACATCTGTAAGTATTACTGAAATGAGTGTGTTTGGACTTACAGGTACAAAGCTGTCTATAATCTTTGCAGCAGTTTAAAATGCAGTTAGTATTGCAGTTGCAGCGGAAGTTACTGTTGTACTTCTCGTTACATCTCCCGCTACAGGAGGTTGAGGCTGCACACACAAACCAGCATTAGTCAAACAAGTATCCTCTGTTAATTGTGTATAAGCTGTGTAGGTCTCTGAAAGAAAGTTTTACTTAGGGTGCCAGAGCATGAGTTTGAGGCACTGAAGGTGACAAATCCCGGCAGGTTTTGTCCCAGGTTGTTTGTGATCCAACTCTGATATCGAGACACACTGGTGTAAACTCCAGGAGAGTTGGGCCTGGCACAGCCGTAACCCCAGCTGGTGATCCCAGACTGAACCCACACTGTACACTGCTTACTCACCATCGGACCACCAGAATCCCCCTATAGAGAGGGACAGAAATAGAGAGATAGGAGGTTTTTATTATTATTATTAGGGTAGTAATTTTAACAGTAGAAGACAAAAACATGCTCTTGTAAAAACCTGTTAATTGGTTAATGGTAAGCTTTATATGTTGAAAACTGTAAACTGATGCAGGTGTCTTAACCGGATGGCCATGGCCCACCAGGGGATCAGGTAATTAATTTCAACATATTCTATAATTTACTAATTTTATGATTTATAGGTTAACTAAAAAAATAAAAAAAACAACAACACCACCACCTCTCTTGTGCGTATTCTGTGATTGTTTAGCTGTTTCTCATTGCTTTGTGTGAAATACAGTCTTGACAGCAGCTCATATGCAGAAGCATTTGAAAGCAAACTTCAGCTCTCAGTTGGATGAAGCAAGCAATGTTGCACTAGTAAAGTTTTGATGGATGATGATTGTAATTAAGGTAAAGACTATTATAGAAGTAATCCTGACATACAGGAATCATACTTTAGGTGTGCGTTTGTTATTATTGATGAGGAAACAAACAATATTTGCTCTGTCAATGCACAGATCACTATAACATTGTATTTCTTCATTAACACATGTCAAAATGAATGTATTGTGAATGTTTTTATCATGGATGCTGGCAGGTGAAGTGTGCTTTGGAGGAGTTGGTGAAGATCTGTGATGTTTGTATGGGTACAAGTCACTCCAAACACAGACACGATTGCTTGTAACAGAGGAACTGTTCACTGATCGATGTCAACTCGCATTTAGACAGTATTTATCCTCAATAGATAATGTGAATGCAAATAAATTACAACGGGTCTTGTAGTGTGTTATACTGTACATACTTCGATGTGTGCCAATATTCTGTTTGTTCATTGTACCTGGCAGGTGTCTTTGCCTCCCTGTATTAAACCAGCACACATCATGTTGCTAGTAACAGATCCAGAACCCATCAGATTATTACATTGAACATTGTCCACCACTGGAATCATAGTCTCCTGCAGAATCCCAGGAGAAGGTAGGTTCACTGAACACCAAACACACAATAATCAATGAATGATTTTAGGAGTAAATGCATTATGAATTAATAGGTTTGCATGTGTTTGTACCTCCAGATTGAGTATCTCCCCAGCCTGTGATCCAGCTGCTGGTGCCAGAAGGGAAGACGCTGTTCTGGGCCGCCAGACACACGGGTCTAATGTAGTTATTAAAGGTGACTGTGGAGGACAGCCGGAGCAGAGCGATGTCATTGTCGTTTGTGTTGCTGTTATAAGAGGGGTGAACGATTATCGTTCTCACGGTTCTGCTGATCTCATTGGCATTGACTCCCTGCTGTGTCCTCCTTCCCAAATACACAAGCAGACTGGATGTGCTGACACTAAATACAGTCAGAGAATGTGAACAATTTTGCAGTGTCATTTGACATAATTTGGTATTTTGTCATTTGGTAAAATTGAAACTTAAATGTCTTTGAATGCCAAAGGTTTTACATTGCATTTGAATGTCAAGCATGACAAATATCTTTAGAAATCAGTACATCTTTTTTTTTCATTAATACAAAACTGTTGCATATGTGTGTTTAGGTGAATCTTACCCAGGTAAACAGTGAGCTGCTGTCAGCACCCATTCGTTGTTGATGAGAGAGCCTCCGCAAAAGTGATATCCAGAATGCTGCAGACTGACCTGCCACGGCCAAGACCCTTCAGGTGCGTTCACACCACCAACAATACGGGTGTTTAGAGGAGCTTGTCCACAAACTATGAGAAAGAGATCAAAGATTATTCAGTATTTTAGTATTTCTACTATATGACTTGATGATGACATATGAATGAGAGGAGCTCTTACCAATAAACTGAGAAAGTGAACCTGCAAGGGAAGAAATAAAGTTTCTTTATAATGACCCTGCACACATTATTGCATTACTGCACTTATAGTGGTAGATTCAGTTAACAGTTTAGTTGGTGGGCATAACCTTTTGGTAAGTTTGGAATATATTTAGTAATCGTTGCTGAATATTCATCTTTTCCATGATATAATTTTAAACTATTTTTCAATTATTTAATTATATTTAAATTAAAAAAGTTATTTTAAATTATTTTATTTCAAAATATTTCACTTTTCACATTTTTTACTTTTTGTAAAATCCATAAATCCAGCACTCAACTTTTTCCAAACACATTAAAAATCTTAATTATTCCAAACTTTTGACTGGTAGTGTATTTTTTGACATGACATCACAAGAGTGTTTCTTGCACCAGCGCTCTTCACATGCTTCATTGATGCTTGTATATAGAACAGCCACAGACTCGGCACACCTCTACTTCCACTCACTATTACAAATCTACTAGCTAGTGAGCAACGCCTCATGGTACCTTCACAGAGAGGCTCAAAATCACTTTCCAGAACATTCTCATTCACCATTCCTGGCTGGTGGAATGATCTTCCCACCCCTATCCAGAATGCTGAATCCCTGACAATTTTTAATCGACAGCTGAAAACTCATCTCTTTCTAAACTACTTGGTTTCATCGTAAATAAATAAATAATAATAATAATAATTCTCTTTATTCCTTCTTTTTCTAGATTGTACTTATTTGAACAATGTATGAAACTTGGTATTACAAGCACTTTCTGTGTCTGTTTGCCTCTTTAAGAATAATCACTTTATGTGTCTCCTGATTGTAAGTCGCTTTGGATAATAGCGTGTGCAAAATGACAAAATGTAAATGCAAATACAAGAACCGACTCCTAAGAGTAATTTATTTGTGAATATGATTACACAGAAACATGTTTAGTCTGATTGATGAACAAATTATTCTTACAAGTCGGCTTATTTTATAAAAACATTCAAAATGAGTCACTGTGAATCAACATATGATACTGAACTGCAAGTTTCATGTCATATTATTTTAACAAAGCATTTGTTCCCTTTGTATAATGTCTTTGTTCATGGTTATCCTTACCCTAATAGATGTATCATGAGACCTTACCTTTGGCACATATGAGCAGGATCATTGTGATGCATGTTAATCTCCACATCTTCACACAGTTCCTCTGTTTGCTAGCAGAATGAATGCATAAGGTTATTTTGTTCTCTGAGACTCGTCTAGTCCCCTTTATATAGTTGTGCTTCTCGGTTTACTCTTTTCATCCGTCACTCACCTGCCCACTTCTTTTCTCTTTATGCTCCTCCTCCATTTTTGTCATTCTCTTTCAATCTTCATATTCTTTTTTGTATGCAAAGTTGTCAAGCACATATCCAATCACTTCACTGAGAACATTTTTCAGAGTTTGTACTTATTGTTAATTAATTGCAGGTATATTTGAGCAGTATTGACAAATACAAACTCCTATGAGGTCATTGAAGTCACAGAGATAGTAAATAGTGAATGATTTGATATCATGTGGTATTTGAACTTTCAGCTGAATTTCAAACTGGCCCAACAAGTTAATTTACATTGAAAAACATAAAAAAAAATGGAATGGCAGAAGGAATCGAATCTTAAATGTTTCACATTGCATTTTAATGTCAAGCATGACATGTCCTTGTTCAGTCCTTTTTTCTTTTAGTCTGACTTTCTTTCCTGCTTGCTTCATTTCTTTTAGAAAAACACTTTAGAAACTAAGACACACACAGTGTGTTACTTATGACAACTTATTGTCAGATGGCAGCAACAATTACTCATAATAAAAGACATACATAGGTGTATCAGTCTGTGTGTTTAGATTTTTTTTTTTTTTTACATTTTAGGAGATTTACTTGAAGGAAGTATTATTTATAATAAGATAATTGGAGTTAGCCAAAGATTAAACTTGAGCTTTAAAGCTTGCAATGTTTCTTTAACATAGGGACATCAATTGTGTGCTTAAGAATATTTGTGTTAGATTTATATTGCTCTTTTATATTTGGCCATTACAATGTCTAGGATCTCTTTGATGTTTTTTTTTTTTTTTTGATTGTTTAGTGGCTGTGTAGACATGATCAGTCTGGTTCTCAGGTTCTGCCCCACTTTTCCCACCTCTAACATAACTGTGATGTTGCAACATCACAGCATCTCCACAATACAACAATACTGCAGCGGGAATAAAAGTTACACCTTCTTTCTTTGCGTAAAAATTTAGACAGTGTTATGCAAATCTTCCCACACAGTGACGTAGACGTAGGGGCGTGTTTAAACAAGTAATTTAGGGGGGCTTGGACTAGCCTTAACTTTTATAAAAGAATATTTCTTTGGGTTTAAGATTTTAGTTTTTGCAACTTTAGGGATCCTATCTATTCACAAACAGCTTGTAACACTCCAAAGAGAAAGGAAAACTTAAAATTGCATCAAATCACCCCTTTAAGTTCTTTGTTCAAGGGCACAAGGACTAAACAGGATTTTGAAAATGTGCCAAGTTCTTAGTGTTACTTTAATAGGGTTTAAAAACCATTCTATTTTAAGAAATGTTTCAGTTTATTTTTTAATGAAATATGTCAAGTACAAATTCAAATTATTATTATTTCAAACATGACATTAATTCATAAAATTCATTGTTTTCGAAGAAAAAAATATTTATTTGATTTGGTGGACAATTGTCTAGAAATTGTCTAAGCAGTGTAGCAGCAATATTGTTCAAATGTTTCAACAATTTCATTTTAAAGAGGCTTTTTATATTATGATAAAGAAGTCATTATGAATGTCATTTTTATTTATTTTGATTAATACATAATTTTATTCACTTCAGTATTATTTTGACCAGAAAGGTGTTCATTTTCAAATTTGTTAGGACTAAAATCAAAACTGTTCACACTTGTATTACATCTCATTCTTTCTAAAGCTGATTACATACTTTCATTACAGCCACACATATTTTCTTCCTTCAATTTCTTTCCTCATACCTTAGACAAACTTCTATTACTGTTTTTTTAACTGAATTGAACTGAATCGAATAATATTTTTTTAAAAAGACAGATAATTGTACTACGTAATCATAACATTTGGTTTACTCACCAGAACACAATCGTATGAATCTTTTGGTTTAACAGTCAGTTATTTAACTAGCAAATAATGCAAGACCCTTTTCAAATCACCCTTTAGCAGGCCATGGTTAAATTGAATTAAATTTCCTGGTATTACTATGTTTGTGGGGACATTTGGTCCCCATGATGTAAGGAGATGACACACACACACTCACACTTTGTGAAAATTTTGGTTATAAAGTGAAACAAATCACTTTATAAAATTATACTGTAATTATCTTATTATATTTAATCATTCGTTTTGGAAATTGCAAAAAATCTATAGACATACTGAACCGAATGATACATACACAGATTAACAATTAAGATCAGATTAATTAAATTATATATAGATTTGACGGATGTTTACAAATATTCAACTGAACAAGGAGATATGCGAATGAATAGACTAATAGTATTAGCATTATGAAAGGCAGTCATTGAAAAACAATCATGTAAAAAAGAATGTAATTTGTGTTTTCTTTAACATAATTAAAAATATGCTGAAATAGTTGGGTGAAAAGTGCATTTTTATGATCTGTTGTGAGATGGTTTATAAAACGTTCTTGTGAAAATCACTCCAGAGCAATGAAAAAAAAAACTGTAAATACAAAAACATTGTGATTTACCTGCATATAGTAGCACAATAGTATGATAAAGCACCCGTAATGCAGTTTTGATTCAAACCTGGAATTTTAAATCTTTCTTCCAAAATGCATCAAAACGTAACAGTAAAAAACGTAGCATATCTCAAAACTAGCTTATTTCATGTATATCAAAAACACTTTGTCACTCATAAAACAGTGACTTTAAGGATAGCATTGCAAGGTGCATTTTCTTTCTTTTAAGTGTTTTGATTATGTGCCAAACCCTAAATCTTTTACTACATACTAGGACAGGTTTTAAATATTGGCCAAGGGCTGATGATCAGAAGGCTGCTGGGTAAAGGACCTATAGCTCAGGTTGCTGCAGAGGGTTTTCTATCAATAATACTGTTAATTGCTTTGGATAAGAGCATCTTCTATATACAGTATTGTTCAAAATAATAGCAGTACAATGTGACTAACCAGAATAATCAAGGTTTTTAGTATATTTTTTATTGCTACGTGGCAAACAAGTTACCAGTAGGTTCAGTAGATTGTCAGAAAACAAACAAGACCCAGCATTCATGATATGCACGCTCTTAAGGCTGTGCAATTGGGCAATTAGTTGAAAGGGGTGTGTTCAAAAAAATAGCAGTGTCTACCTTTGACTGTACAAACTCAAAACTATTTTGTACAAAAAAATTTTTTTCTGGGATTTAGCAATCCTGTGAATCACTAAGCTAATATTTAGTTGTATGACCACAGTTTTTTAAAACTGCTTGACATCTGTGTGGCATGGAGTCAACCAACTTGTGGCACCTCTCATGATTCTTTAACAACATTCCACAATTCATTCACATTTCTTGGTTTTGCTTCAGAAACAGCATTTTTGATATCACCCCACAAGTTCTCAATTGGATTAAGGTCTGGAGATTGGGCTGGCCACTACATAACATTAATTTTGTTGGTTTGGAACCAAGACTTTGCCCATTTACTAGTGTGTTTTGGGTCATTGTCTTGTTGAAACAACCATTTCAAGCGCATGTCCTCTTCAGCATAGGGCAACATGACCTCTTCAAGTATTTTAACATATGCAAACTGATCCATGATCCCTGGTATGCAATAAATAGGCCCAACACCATAGTAGGAGAAACATGCCCATATCATGATGCTTGCACCTCCATGCTTCACTGTCTTCACTGTGTACTGTGGCTTGAATTCAGAGTTTGGGGGTCGTCTCACAAACTGCCTGTGGCCCTTGGACCCAAAAAGAACAATTTTACTCTCATCAGTCCACAAAATGTTCCTCCATTTCTCTTTAGGCCAGTTGATGTGTTCTTTGGCAAATTGTAACCTCTTCTGCACATGCCTTTTTTTTTAACAGAGGAACTTTGCGGGGGATTCTTGAAAATAGATTAGCTTCACACAGACGTCTTCTAACTGTCACAGTACTTACAGGTAACTCCAGACTGTCTTTGATCATCCTGGAGGTGATCATTGGCTGAGCCTTTGCCATTCTGGTTATTCTTCTATCCATTTTGATGGTTGTCTTCCGTTTTCTTCCACGTCTCTCTGGTTTTGCTCTCCATTTTAAGGCATTGGAGATCATTTTAGCTGAACAGCCTATCATTTTTTGCACCTCTTTATAGGTTTTCCCCTCTCTAATCAACTTTTTAATCAAAGTACGCTGTTCTTCTGAACAATGTCTTGAACGACCCATTTTCCTCAGCTTTCAAATGCATGTTCAACAAGTGTTGGCTTCATCCTTAAATAGGGGCCACCTGATTCACACCTGTTTCTTCACAAAATAGATGACCTCAGTGATTGAATGCCACACTGCTATTTTTTTGAACACACCCCTTTCAACTAATTCAACTAATTGCACAGCCTTAAGAGCGTGCATATCATGAATGCTGGGTCTCATTTGTTTTCTGAGAATCTACTGAACCTACTGGTAACTTGTTTGCCACGTAGCAATAAAAAAATATACGAAAAACCTTGATTATTCTGGTTAGTCACATTGTACTGCTATTATTTTGAACAATACTGTAACTACTTGCTTAGTAACAAGAGCATGAATGGCATAATTTTTTTGTGTAGGATCCACTGCAGGACGTTACAAGAATAATTCAGTTTAATGTAGAAGTAAATACACACCAGATCCAGAGAAGAATGTCTTGACTATATAAAGCAGGCTAAAGTATATAACTACACAACTTCGAATGGTAATCAATGTAACAACAGGTACCAACAAAATACTGGTAACTGAACTTTTCTCCATAATTTGCAGTTCTTATAAAAATAAATCAATGTTGTATTGTATATTTACAGAGTAATTTCAGGATATTAAGGCTGAGAACCTACAAAACTCCTTAATCCAGTTCATGTCAATGTGGTACGCAATGACTCAGTTACAGTCATAGAAAGGAATTTCACAGGAATTTCAAAATAGCAAGTCATTATGTGGAAAAGGTCCCCTAAACAAGTACCTCAGGACCCTCAAGATTATATACTGTATTGAACAAGAATGTAAACTACACAGTAAGACAAACTTTAAGTCTTTATGTAACATCACACGTGTACCAGGTAACTATAATTGAGTGTACATCTATTTGAGGAAAGGATTGAGATTTATTAAGCAATGTTTATTCTCTGGGATCTAGCGATAGAAATGTCATATTGTGTTTTGTACTGTTAAAAATGTCACTTTCTGATGTCAGATAAATGAACACTCTCCTGACAGGACACTTCATGACAAACTGGTTTTGATGCTGTTAGTCATGAATCCCTTTCACTGGAACTGACTAAAATATTACCCTTTCAGCCTTTTCAGAAGACATACATACAGTACATACATATATAAAGATATACTTAATATAAAGATATTATAAAATCAATATAGGAATAACAAATATAGAAATGATGCTTCAATGTTTCAATCCACATTGAAACCAATCCACATTTGGGAAGTCGTGGCCTAATGGTTAGAGGGTTGGACTCCCAATCGAAGGGTTGTGAGTTCTAGTCTCGGGCCAGACGGAATTGTGGGTGGGGGGAGTGCATGAACAGCTCTCTCTCCACCTTCAATACCACGACTTAGGTGCCCTTGAGCAAGGCATCGAACCCCCAACTGCTCCCCGGGCGCCACAGCATAAATGGCTGCCCACTGCTCTGGGTGTGTGCTCACAGTGTGTTTGTTCACTGCTCTGTGTGTGTGCATTTCGGATGGGTTAAATGCAGAGCACAAATTCTGAGTATGGGTCACCAAACTTGGCTGAATGTCACTTCACTTTAAAAAATTGAAGTCCTGATCATCCCGGTTTGCAATAAAGACTCACCAAATAAATAAACATAAAATACAGATTTAATCTACCTGTATATATCTTAAACCCTAAATTCATGCTTCATCCCGAATCGTTTCTATTGTAAGTGCTACTGTATGTATTGGGACCACTCCAGCTTTGGGAGGTTAAAATCAGGGCCGTAGCTGGGGTATGCAGGTCCCTATTTAAAATTGTATAAATAGTACAAGTAAATAAATTAAACAAAGATACAAATTAAACAGTGCTTTAGGTTTTTCTTTTTCTTTTAAGTTTTCTATGTGTTCAAGCACAGAAACTAGATAATAAAAAAGCATTGCATAGCCTTCACTGTATAAATATCAATTAATCCATGTTAAGGTCCAGTCCTACAACTGTCCCGAGCATCTTTCACCACCTATCTTCCCTGCTAGCAATGGCCCTGGTTAAAATATTCACATGTTGAAATAAATGATATAGTATTATATTCACAATAAAAAAGTTGTGTAACTTCCTATACTGAGTTAATAGTTTTGTCAACTGAGTCGATTTCTATAGCTTACTACTTCCTTATTAAAGACCATGATCTCATCCTGAATCATAACTTTCTGAAAAGCTCCTCCTCTACTAACCATTAACCCTCTTTTCAAAACTTTAACAGCTATTGTAGTGAAAAATCTGGGTGGCAGCGGTCCTTTGTGGCTTGTGGCCTGTTGGTTTATTGTTAGTGAGATGTTACGTGCAGGAACTGCACTGATGATTTATTATCTCCTCGTTCCTTGAAATTTAATACAGTATAATGTATAGCCTATTGAAGGTAAACTGAAGTTTAATTTTATGACATTTTTAATAATGGTGGGACACTACACAACATCATTTCCTGAACCTTTTTATTGTATTAACTGTGGATATTATTATTATAAGATGTTGCATGTAAAAAAATTGAAATGTGAATTTTTTATAGCCTCATATTTGTCATATATTTTTCATATATTTTTTTAAGTTCGCCATTGACTTTTAGATGTGTTTAACATTGTAATACAACAGGATTTTTTTTTCTACTTAAAAATTATGATCTTTTTTATTAATACTAGTTAATCAGTGCTGTTCATCATAGGCAAGTCTGAATTTATCATACATTGAAAAACAAACTTTCTTTTCATTTGTTTGTGTGTGGATGTGTAGTATAAAGAGTAAATGTTTTATTGGAAACATGACATCTATGCTCATTTTGAACAAGTCAGTCAATTTCATCAAAGCAGTCCCTCTATGGAATTATATTTGGTTCAATATAAAACTGAACGTAACTTTTTCAGAAACCATCAAAAATATGCCATTACAAAAGAAGAACAACACAATGAAAATTAAAAAAGTGAACTCAGTCGCACAAATTTAATGTTATGCTTCATTCTTTGTTAATGTTTTTTAAGATTCGTTTTTGCTAATCATGGATTCTGAATGCATTGCCACAGATTTTGCTTACGATGCGCAGTTTTTTGATTGGTGTTTTGACACAAACCTCTCGTGGGGCCGGGGTTAACAGTAATCTACTCTGATTGGATAGTGAGCTTTTGATGGACAGGTGCTCTCTGACCGGGAAATACAGACCCCACCCAGTCGCACGCATACTGAAAGCTCTCGCGGTGATTAAATCTGGTCTCTACCGCAAAAATTATCTTTCACAGACAAGTGAAAGAAATTTCTTTTAAGTTCATACACAGGTTCTACCCTGTAAAAAAGTTAATACAAAGATTTAACTCTGACATCAAGCTCTTTTTGTTCGAGTTCTGAAGAAACTGTACACTTATTTGCGTCATGTCATACACTCAGAAACTTTGAGATGATATTGGTGTGTTTGTCAACTGTAAGATTTTGCCAGGCTTCTCAGTACATATGAAAAACATTATATTTGGGTATTATGACTCTGACCCTGTTTTTCTAAAAGAAAACTATTTGAATGTACTATCAGTAACTACTAATAAGAAAACTAATAAGGACTGTTAGAATTTGCTCTGCTTTTCATCTCCTTGTGTAATTTTGTTTAGATTTTGGCCCTCTTTTCTTTAGTTCTATTTTATTTTTTATTCTTTTTTTGTGTGGTTGATATTATGTGATGTATGTTTATACTTTTGTATGTTTTTGTTCTCTGCATTAATAAAAAAAAGAAAAAAAAACTCTCACATTGATTTGTATGCAATACGTCGTGCCTTGTATTAGTAAATATGTAAACAATATTTGACCTTCGATCGACTCAGTCTGTAAAGATCAGGGGGGCAGGGTTTCATATTTTTTTGAAGCACCCCTGTGCGCCGCCATTGGCTAGCGGACCCCCACCTGCTGTTAGCATTCCATTGACTCCCATTCATTTTGCCGTCACTTTGACAGCGAATAACTTTACATCTGAGGTGTTTAAAGAGGTTATGGTCCCGTAGAAGCAGTTTTTGTAAAAAATAGGCAACTGATTGCGTCATGACCAACGAGACTCTGTCGCACAGTAGAGAAATTACCGTATGGACAGGAGGAGAAGCTCGCAGGCAATCTTTTACTGTCTATGAGGCAATCGAGGGGACGTGGAGGCATAAAGTCAAGGGAGATAATTAATCAGAATACTTACCACAATTTGCTCCTGTTTACGCTCGCCTTCTCTGCAAGATTCGGTGGGTGATTCAGATTTCTCTTGGCACAGCGATTAGAAGACTTACAGGTTGCTCATGTGACATATACGTCATCTGCGCAGTACATTTTTATCCGTTGAATCCAATGGGGTCACTGTGTCCATTTCTTTAACTGTCTATGATAAAGATGAGCTTTCAGGAGACAGAGACACAGAGCGGCGTCATCTTCCTCCTCCACTTGTCCTTCAGGCAGCTTGAACTAAGCTTGTGTTACTGAAGTAACCAATAACGTCTATGCAAGTTTTTCGTGTTACAGTGTGCTACAGTTTGTTGCAGGTTATTATTGTCATTCAGTAACACAAGCTTACTTCAAGCTACCTTGAAGGAAAGAGCTCATCTTTACAGACTGAGATTATCGAAGGTCAAATATTATTTACATATATATACAAATCACCATGAGAGCTTTCCAATATGCGTGTGACTGGGTGGCGTCTGTACTTCCCAATCAGAGAGCACCTGTCCATCAAAAGCTCACAATCTAATCAGAGTAGATCACTGTTAACCCCACCCCCACGAGAAGTTTGTGTCAAAACACCAAACGGAAAAAACTGCGAATGATAAGCGAAATCTGTGGCAATGCATTAAGAATCCACGATTAGCGAAAACGAATCTTTGAAAATCATTAACAAAGAATGAAGCATATTTGAAGAGCCTATTACATTTGTGCAACTGAGTTAATTTTTTTCACTTTCATTGTGTTTTTCTTCTTTTGTAATGGCATATTTTTGATAGTTTCTGAAAACGTTACGTTCAGTTTTTATAAAGTTTCATTCATTTTTATTGAAGCAAATGTAATTCCATATCCCTCAACATCTTAACCACTTTCACTGTCCAAAGGTTATCAGTAATAAATGAGTTGGAAGATTGTGTAATGATACCTTTCAGATGTAAAACAAGGTCCCCTGTTGGTGTCATTTATTACAGCAAGAGACTTCACAAGCCAAATGATGCCATGTATTTATTTAATCATTTATACAGATACATATTACAGACATGTATTCAAATGATATTATCACTTACCGCTGATATTTCAAATACAAATATATTGTTTCTTTGTATATTAGATTAATATTAAAATCAAGTTAAAATGTTTGACACATTTTATTTGAAATCTTTAGTCTCAATAGAGAAATTAATTCAAATGTTTGTCATTTTCTGCTGATTTAAAAATATATTTATACATTCATTCGATTAGGTGTACTTGCACAGCTTATAGAATGTTTGAAGAAACTGGAAACATCGGTGAGCTGTGTAGGAGTTTATGCCAACCAAGAGTTAGTATCCATGATCCACTGACAGCAGAGACAGAGAAACAAGCAGAGCTGAAGGACTTCTGGTCTTTTAGGATACTATTTGACTTCTGTTCTTTTATTATTTGCTGTTTCAGTGATTTGAGTATTATTTAAAAACTAAAAACATCATAAACAATTGCAAGTGTGCAAATGTCAAATCTCTTAACACATCTTTTGTGGCAAGAGATTGAGGCTACAACAAAAAAAACATTTGAACAAGCATCATGGAGAGAAGTGAGAGTTGTTAAGGAGGCATGAATGTGTGCAGGTGTGTGTGAGAGGGTTACACTGATACGGAGGAGGTCTTGCGGTAGTAGCAGAAAATCGTGTGAAAGTAGAAGTTGTTGAGGTATCAGAAATCAGTGATGTGCATGTGCAGTGCAGATTGACATGTACTTGATGGGTTGTAAATGACAAATACCAGCAGGTTCTGGCCAATCTTGTTTGTCATCCAGCTCTTATACTGTGACACGCGGTATAAACACCAGGTGCGTTGGGTTCAGCACAGCCATAACCCTAGCTGGTGATACCAGACTGAGCCCACGTTGAACACTGCTTGCTCACTATTGGACCACCAGTATCCCTCAACAGAAAGACAGGAGTTTTTCTTTAAAAAAGTATATGAAGAACCTAATGGCCTTTTTAAACATGTAGCATGTTTAGCACACTTGCTCTCACAAACCCTTTCTCCTCTTCATGCTCTGCTTGCCTTTTGTCTAATCATTCCAATGTCGCAATAATCAGTTATTATAATTTTTTGCACCTCGCCCTGTTTTCATAATGCGGATCTGTTAAACATGTATTCTAGAACTAAATTCACTAAATACAGATCTGAAATGCAAGTTTGTTTTCAGAGATAAAGAGTTTTGTTAATCCCAGTCTTAATTCCACAGGGTGTTCTTTGATCACCCAAAACTGCATCATTTACTCACCCACATGTTGTTGCAAACCGGTTTGACTTTCAACAGTGGAACACAAAAGATGACGCTGAATGACACAGCAGACACCATTAACTGCATGGAAGAAAAGACAGGTGAACTATAGATTTCAAGACAGTGGAAAGTTTTTGTGTACACTTTATTTTACAGTAGGTGTATTTACAGAAGAAATGAATGGTAGTATAAGGTAACTACATGGGTTGAGATTAGGTATCATTGTAGGTTCATGGTTAGTACCTAGTTAATACCCAGTCTTTGTAATTGCTGTAAATAAAGTGTTACCAACTTTTTTTTTTTACGATTTAAAGAAAATTAAAGAATAAAAGATTATACTATTAGTAGATGCAAATGGATAAGTTGCTCCTGATGTCACACAAAGAACAGAAACATTTATCTTCTATTTAAATAAGTTATTTTTAAAATGTTTTATTCAGCTGTACCTTGTTACAAAAATAATAGAAATTACATTTGAAATCCAGTGTAAGTATTCTAATATTCAGTTATTGTTTTTTTTAATTCTTGAATTATTAAATGTTCCAAAATATACATTTGCTATTTAGATGGTTTATTTTCTGATATTAAAATGCATAGCAACATGTGAGAGAATGTGAGCTGATTATTTAGAGGAGCCATCCATAGCCATCCATAATCAAACAGTATTCATTGACAAACAGGTACAAAAAAAGGTGTTGGCGAAACACACAAGTACATAAATGCCAGTATTTGTTAGTCTGAAATGTGAATTATGACCTAAATGCAGCATGTGGCAATCAGATCAACAGAATCAACACATAATAAATGATCTTTTTTTTCAACACCATGACATTAATTTGAATCTCTCTCTCTCCCTACATATATAGAATTCAATAAAATGCTGTTAAAATATTATGTAAGATTTTTTTACAGACTAATTATTAATTAAGACTAATTAATTTATAAAATAAAAAAATAAAAACTTGCATTAAAGATTAGTTAAAAGATTTAGTAATTTGCGTTTAACAGATCTGCATTTCGAAAATAGGGCGAGGGGCTAAAATAATAATAAAAACGGATTTGTGCGATTTTAAAGTGGTTAGATAAATGGCGAGCAGAGACTGCAGAAGTGAATATATAAAGGGTTTGTGAGGGCAAAAAGAACCAAATCCACCATCTCCATCCATTCCGCAAGAGAAGAGATGGTTTGTGGAAATGTGGAGGTTTGGCCCTGCTCTTATGTGTTCAAGGACTTTTACTTGTTTAAGGTAGAAACTTCATCAGCACTAAATGTTTCTGCCACGGCCCTGGTTCATGTGGGATAATTTCATTAAGTTAATTAGTTAGAGGATGTCACCCATGAAATCCTTCCTGTTTAATGTGTGCTGTTATGTCTCTTTCACTGCAGGTTCACTTTATCAGCTGAATGGTAAGAGCTTGTCTCATTCTTCATATGTTCATATGAATCACAGTTTAACAGAATTGCACATGTGAAGAATTTCTCTATAGTTTGTGGACAAGCCCCTCTAAACACCCGTATTGTGGGTGGTGTGGATGCCTCTGAGGGTTCATGGCCGTAGCAGGTCAGTCTGCACAGCTCCAAATTTGGAGGTCATTTTTGCGGAGGCTCCCTCATCAACAGTGAATGGTTACTGACAGCAGCTCACTGTTTAACTGGGTAAAATTCACCTGAATACATAAGCACTTGTTTTGTTTTGTTTGGTAGAATGTACCTTTTTCTTTTCTGTGTATTTGGGAAGGAGGACACAGCAGGGAGTCAATGCCAATGAGATCAGCAGAAACATCACTACAGTCATCGTCCACACCTCCTACGATAGGAACACAAACGACAATGACATCGCTCTGCTCCGGCTGTCCTCCACAGTCACCTTTAATAACTACATTAGACCCGTGTGTCTGGCAGCCCAGAACAGCGTCTTCCCTTCTGGCACCAGCAGCTGGATCACAGGCTGGGGAGATATTCAATCTGGAGGTACAGACACATGCAAACCCATTAATTCCTAATGCATCTACCCCTAAAATCATTCATTGATTATTTTGTGTTTGGTGTTCAGTGAACCTACCTTCTCCTGGGATTCTGCAGGAGACTATGATTCCAGTGGTGGACAATGTTCAAAGTAATAATCTGATGGGCTGGTTTAATACAGGGAGGCAAAGACACCTGCCAGGTATAACCACCAACCAGATTAAGCATGTGTATAAAAACATCCTGCATATCTTAAAGTCCACAGAGTTTCTCTAATACTGTATATATTTACACACAAACATCTATGCTGCATTTATATATTTGTACATGATTCTCCATTTGCTTTCTGGCCATCTTACATTCTGGCCCAAAAAAAACAAAAACTTATCCTCTTTTTCATTCTGTAGGGGGATTTTTGTGGTCCAATGGTGAGCCAGCAGTGTTCAGTGTGGGTTCAGTCTGGTATCACCGGCTGGGGTTATGGCTGTGCTGATCCCAATGCACCCGGTGTTTACACCCGCGTGTCACAGTATAAGAGCTGGATGACAAACAAGATTGGACAGAAACTGCCAGGTTTTGTCACCTTCAGCCCTACAAGCACATGCCAGTCTGTTTCTACT
Source organism: Carassius auratus (assembly GCF_003368295.1). Taxonomy (NCBI): domain Eukaryota; kingdom Metazoa; phylum Chordata; class Actinopteri; order Cypriniformes; family Cyprinidae; genus Carassius; species Carassius auratus. The sequence goes on along the minus strand of NC_039273.1, from coordinate 7,036,880 downwards.
ATATCACCCACTTCTACAACCTTCCTAACTACTACTAAAACTACTACATCACCAAGTACTACCACCCCAAAAAGAGAAAAATGCTCTATTCTAAATATTTTTCGGTTACCATTGACTTCCATTGAATTTTTTTTGTCCATACACTGAAAGTCAGAGGCAACTGATATTTCAAAATATCTTCTTCTTTCATGATTTTTTTTTCACTTCATACATATCTGCATAATGCTTTATAATGACTTTTTTTTATTGTAGCCTCAAACTCTTGTCAAAGGACATGTGGTGAGAGATCCGACTTCCACAACCGCTGCAACTGTAATCCTCGCTGCCTCTTAAACTGCTGCAGGGATTATGAAAAGATATGCAGTAATTCCAAATACACACACAAACAAGTGTTCATTGTTCTGAAACACAACCAGACATGATTCAAATTTGGATTTATTTTTTTTTGTCTCTGTGTGTTTTTGTGTCTCTGCAGGGTTTCAGTGGATAATTCCTGGTTGGCAGTCTTCTAAATGACTCACCTGCACTTTATGTTTTTAATTTGTTTAAACAGTCTGTGCAACAACTTCATGCATCAAGTACAGGTTATACAACAACATATTTCTTTAAATCAGCAAAGAATAAATTTTAAATAAATTTTCTTCAAAATATATGTGTAATGAAAGTCTTATTTTTTCCTTTTTTTTAGACTAATGATTTATTTGTGTCAGAATTGTACCTAAATAATTCAAAATTCATTTTATAGAACATACAAATTCATACAAGTGGATTATATAATATTAGCATGACTTGCTAATATAATTTGGCTCTTGTTTGTAATCTGTATTATATAAATGACTAAATAAATACTGCATCATCTGGCTTGCAAATCACACCGGAGTGGGTGGATGAAAAGTGTTTGTAGTGTCATGACACAAACCAAATGCCTTTGTTTCACCTCGACAAGGATGTACAAATAATAAAGTGATACAACACATTGCTCATTATCCATCTAAAAAAATATAATAATACCAGACTTATGGATTTTTTTTTTAAGCTTGGTTGTTGCATTCTGTTTCCTGAAATGATTAATAACAGGTTTCACGTCCTCACAAGTGCAACTTGTTAAACATGTTGTCGTGTGCTTGTGATGCCTGCCAGCCCCCGTGACAAATCCCTGACGCCTTCATCCGGGACTCGACCATCAGAACACTCTCCAACATGGCGGCGTCAGGTGAGAATAATGCGCTCCGCGCTCGGCCTACATTTAAGGCTTTCTTTGCGAAATATCACTAAACAAGTTTGTAAAACCCTCTTGGTTTAAAACGTAATGGTTATAGCATTCACTGTGCTGCACTGCTAAATATACTGAGAAAATATTCTTAAAGCATGAAGGATTAGTTGTATTGGGGAAGCCTTCTGCGCAAATGAATTAGCCTGTGTGCTAGCTGCAAAATGACGTGCATCGCCTGTTTTGTTATCCTCTTGCGTTTTAGAACGGAAAGATTTCGCAGATGGATGTTCGGGCGTTTTAATGTACGCGTAAATGTATAAGGTTAATGCACGGAAAGTAAATTATAGCGCGTGAAGTTTAGAACGGTGCTAATAACCCGTGCTTGGCGCGCATGCGCAGTACGATCCAGAGGAGGGACCGGAGAGGTGACCACGTGCGTGGAGCAAATAGACGTTCTCTCGTCTTTTTTGACAGAACGGCGGTTGGATTGGTGATTTAGATTTATTTGTGTTACTTTTTTATATGTATATGTGATCACCGAAAAGATTTGTTAACGGACTCATTCGCTGCAGTTAAGTCGTTACGCCTGTAGGTGGCGATTGACTTTTTGTGTCGAGTCATTGAATAAATATTTTTTTGAATAACTAATTGATTAGATTAAATTTGAGCAATCCATTACCAAACATCTCCTACTATCTCATACTAAAATGTATGTGTCAAGAGTTCTTTAAAGACAATTCAGAAAGAGTGTTTAAGTGTCCCCAAAAAATGCATCAGTAGTGTTTCAAAGGCTTGTACAACCAGCCTAAATGTCCAGAACTTATGCAAATACAGCTCTTATCTTCTTGAGCTGGGAAAGACTGAATTATCTGAAACCGTTTCTTAATGATACATCTGAATGACATTTAAAATCAGTAATAATATTTGACACCAGTGGTATTATAAATTGAGATTCTGATCTTTTTCAGGCTTGTCCTGTTAATGCATATACGAATTGCGGAGTAAAACAAACATAATGTGAATGTGCCTTATGTTACCCTTTTCCACATTGCAGAGTGTCAGCAACACATCTTTTGCACAAGGTGTGACATTGCTCACTGGTGTGAAAGCTATTAGTGTATATTCTGGGTTTCGTGCAATTAAATGAAGGGTGTGAAGTGGTTTTTACATGGAAATCCTCTACACGTGTAGTGACATTTCACTTCTAAAGCAGGCAGATATTAGTGAATAAACAAATAATGTGATAATGTTCTTTAAATAAGCCTAACTTTTTTTATTATTTTTTTATTTGCGCATAGTCATGCTTTGTCTGTTATCTGTGACACTACGTGTCCCAGCTAGGGTGGGGATGTTAAAATGTTCTTCTTCTTCTGAATGTTAATGGTGGCATGAAACAAAAATTCTGTTTTCCAAATGCATCTTACTGTAAACATTTAATTTGTGCATATGTTTCTTTGTTTTGACCTTTTAAAAAGCCATTACATCTTTTGGTGTAATGAGTTTGCCAGATTTTCCAGTAGTTCTGTTCGTCCTTTTACTCACCCTAAAGTTGTTTTAAACATTTATGAGTTTCTTTGTTCTGTTGAACACAAAAGAAAATGTTTCGAATCGATGAATATTGGTAACCAAGCACTTGATGGTAGCCATCCACTTGTATAGAGTGACTTATATAAAGTCAATGGCTACCATCACCTGTTTGGTTCAACATATTTCTCAAATAAGTTATGGCATTCTCATAGCATCAGTTTTTCATTCTTTAGCTAAGAAGAATAAGAAGAAGGGGAAGACCCTGACCCTGAATGACTTCCTTGCGAATGATGGCAGTGGCAGTGCGCCCCCCAGTTACCCCAGCGCAAAGACCACCAGCTGGGCAGACGAGACCGATGACTTGGAAAGTGATGGTGAGTGAAGGCTGTAACACATTATGGATGTCTTAATTTCTTAATTTTCAAACATTAAATCATCAGACTTAAGTAAGGAAAGATTGTTGGTGCATGTTGTATTCCCAAATGCTTACTAAAGTCCCTCAAATTCAGATGCAGTGATAGAGCAGCACTTGCTGTAATAAATTATTCAGCCCTAACATGGAGCTAAAAAATGTAGTGTGTACCAGTCACATACTACGCAGTTTACTGGCTAAAAATGGCAGGCTCTGACTTTTGGCAATTTGTGTTGACTCTTCCAGACTGTAGAGCGGGGCAAAAATATTGTCAAGTCTTAAGAAGGCAAAATACTACCGTTGGTCTGATGTATTTTACGATCCAGGCATTGAAATCATATTCTGTGATAGTCAAGTTCTGTATTCCTTCTCTTTAGTCTCAACTTCTTGGCATGGTGCAGAGGATACATATCGAGCTCCTCCCATCGATCGCTCCATCCTGCCAACTGCGCCTCGTGCAGCGCGGGGACCAAACATTGACCGCTCTCGGCTGCCACGCGGTCCACCCTACACCGCCTTTCTTGGTAACCTTCCTTACGACGTCAGCGAGGAATCCATCAAAGACTTCTTCAGGGGTCTTGGGGTCAGTGGGGATCTGCATGTTTAGAAACAGGATGTCTAGATAATACACTTACATTCAGAGTCTTTCGTAGCGGCTTTGACAAATGCAGGTTGCGTATAACTGGATGTGTTTTGTGTGTATTCTCAGATCAGTGCAGTACGTTTGCCACGGGAGCCTAGTAACCCAGAGAGGCTTAAGGGTTTTGGTTATGCAGAGTTTGAAGATGTTGAATCATTCTTGAGTGCTCTCAGTCTAAATGAAGAGGTGGGTCGTCTGTAAAACACTGACCTCAGTGCATTACCTTTGTTTTCTGTTTTGAGTTAACATTGCATTACATTTGTGTAGAATCTTGGGAACAGACGGATCCGGGTGGATATTGCGGATTCATCCAATGACAAAGGTGAAAGATGATATACATGATGTCTTTGCCTCTCGACTAAATTAATATTTCATTTAATTACTAAAATTAACATTTATTTATATTTCTTCCAGAGAGGGATAGTGGATCAATGATGGGGCGAGACAGGGATAGAGGTCGTGGGATGGACAGTGGCCCTGATAAGACAGATTCTGATTGGAGGGCACGGCCAAGCGGGGACAAGGATGATGGTCCACGCAGAGATGACGGATTCGGGGACAGTACGTTAAACAGATGCACACTCTGTATCATGCTTAAACTAGTGTTAATTTTGACAGAAAATGTGGATTTGTCTTTTTTAAAGGGATATTTCACCAAAAAAATCAAATTACACCATGATTTACTCACCCTCAAGCCATCCTTGGTGTATATATATATACATCCTTGGTGTATATAGTGGGGAAGTCGTGGCCTAATGGTTAGAGGGTTGGACTCCCAATCGAAGGGTTGTGAGTTCTAGTCTCGGGCCGGACGGAATTGTGGGTGGGGGGAGTGCATGAACAGCTCTCTCTCCACCTTCAATACCTCGACTTAGGTGCCCTTGAGCAAGGCATCGAACCCCAACTGCTCCCCGGGCGCCGCAGCATAAATGGCTGCCCACTGCTCCGGGTGTGTGCTCACAGTGTGTGTGTGTGTGTTCACTGCTCTGTGTGTGTGCATTTCGGATGGGTTAAATGCAGAGCACAAATTCTGAGTATGGGTCACCATACTTGGCTGAATGTCACTTCACTTCACTCATATGTCTTCTTTCGGACAAATTAAAACATGTCCCGTCTCTTCCGAGCTTTATAATTGCAATGAAAGGGGGATCAAGAGTTTGAAGCCCAAAAAAGTGTGTCCATCCATCATAAAAAGTACTTCACATAGCTTCAGGGGGTTAATAAAGTCCTTCCGAAGCAAAGCGATGTATTTGTTTGACAAATATCCATATTTATCAAAACTTCTTAAAACCGCAATCTCTAGCTTCCACTAAATTTTGTGCACATGTTCACAGAAGAGTGGCATTTCAGATGATGACGTGGCTGTAGTGTAAGCTTTAGTGAGATGCCTTGTGGTATTTTTTTGCAGGGTCACGTGACCGCTTTGAGTCGGACCGATTCAGAGATGCTCCGAGGCGTGATGATCGTTATGACAGCGGTCGCGATCGCTTCAGTGGAAGAGATCGCTTTGACGACCGAGACCGAAGGGATCGCTATGATGACAAAGGTAGCACAGACTATGATTTTGGAAGTTTGTAGCATTTCGTCTATTTTTTTCTGCTTATTCACACAAAAGATTGCTTAATTTCTCATGTGATACCCAAATTGAATGTAAGTGCTAGTTAAGTTCTCTATGAGGTTCTGTGTTTTTGGTGTGTTATGAGTTAATGTTTGCTTTGTAAGTAATGCTATGGTTGTGATTGTCTAAGGTTATGACTCACGTGGTGGACGACGAGGATTCAGCAGTGGCTTCAAGCGAGACAATGATGACTGGCGTGATGGAGATCGAGAAGAGCGTTCAGAAAGGAGGGATGATGGACAAGATGAGAGGGGTACATCAGACAGTGTTAAGGCAGAAATTAAATGTTTCAGGTTTAAAGATACAAGTTTAATATCAGGAACGTTGTCACTAATCATATGAGATTTCTCATTCCAGCCCCTACACAGAGGCCCAAGTTGAACCTGAAGCCACGGAGCATCCCAAAAGAGGAGGAACAGAGTGGAAGCTTGTCCCCGCAGAGTGATATAAGGGTGGCTAATTCCAGCAGGACTTCCTCTATATTTGGGGCAGCCAAACCTGTGGACACGGCTGCTAAGGAAAGAGAGATGGAGGAGAGGCTGAAGAAAGAACAAGAACGACTCCAGAAACATTTGGAGGAGGACAAGAACAGGGCATCGGAGAGACGACCACGAGATCGGTGAGAAAGGATGAATAGATGGGTTGATGGAAAAGTGCTTGGGTCTAACTTGGTGTAAAAATAGACTAAAATGAAGTGAATCTCATAGGGATCTTGGGGAGGGTTGAAATTGAATACAGCTCGGGAACTGGAGTCTCTGAAAACGTAACTGTAAAAATTGTGATCAAAGAGTATTTTGAGAATTTGTGTTTGAATTTCTCTTTTTTTTTTTTTTTTTTCTTCAGAGACTTGAGTTGGAGGAATGAACAACCACCTGAAGAGCGTCGACGCACGGGAAGTGAATCCTCACAACCTAAAGGTAATAAATACATTTATGCATGTTTTACTCTTTACTTTTTGGTTGATTCTTATGATTTTTATAGTAATCAGGCCAGATTCAGTTTATTTTATATTATTTTTTATCAAAGATCATTTATTTATATAAAGTGTGTGCTGTGTATTTATATACTGTTTTATTTACTTTGTTTCTTCTAATGAATATAGCCATGTTAGCTGGCATGGCACTAAATTATAAACCATTATCAGAGCATGTATATTAGGTATGCGCTAATATTAAATGGCGAATTCTTGTATAAGGGCTATATTAGCTTTATGCTACGGGGTTGTTGAATCCTTGAATCTTATTGGCTGATGAACGTTCTAAGTCATGCAGTTATTTTCAGGGAAACGCACAGCTAAAGTAGTTACAGAAAGGTCTAAACCGCATTACATGTCAAGATCACTTCTCCAAATAATTTCAGTTATTTCAAAGTTCCTTACAAAATACCACAGCAAAATAATCACAGGAAGCACTTTCTTTGAGAATGACAGATAATGTTTAAAGCTGTGTCATTAAGTAAAATATAAATATTAGATGAAAAAATGAACTTAAATGATCATTATAAATGTTTAAGTTGAGGTACTTCAATTACTTTAATACTAAAATTAATATACATTAAAGCTAAATATAAAAATTTGAAAGAACGAATATGTATGAAATTAATGAAAATTTGTAAGGTACATAAAATTGCTGAACCTTTAAATAAAATTTCAATGAATTCAAAACCTACAAATAGAAGCTAATTCAAAATATTAAATACTGTATTTGTCTGTAAATATTACTAAAATAACAATCATTTTGTACAATGAAAGTAGACTTTTTTTCATAGTTTGACTGGTCCTGCGACTTATAGTCATGTGCGACTTATTTATCAAAATTAATTTGACATGAACCAAGAGAAATGAACCAAGAGAAAACATTAGCGTCTACAGTCGCGAGAGGGCGCTCCATGCTGCTCAGTGCTCCTGTAGACTACCACTGAAAACATAGACCACTCTCTGGCGGCTGTAGACGGTAATGCTTACTCTTTGTTCTAAATAAATGCGACTTATAGTCCAGTGTGACTTATAGTCCGAAAAAAAATATGGTATATATTTATTATTATTATTATTTAATTTTTTTCAAGCAAATATGCCTAAAAAAGAAGATCCTGCCAGTAGTTAACATGGTGTTAAATACTTCTGTATCTGTGATGTTCAGGATCTAGGAGTCAAGACGGTGAACATTCAGAGAATGAAGTCCTCAGTGGACAGGAGGATGAGCCGACCTCTCCTGCATGTCCATCACCCTCTTCCAGTCAGGGTGCGCTCCCGCTGAAAGTTATGCCAGCTCCACCACCTAAAGAAAATGTCTGGGCCAAACGCAGCACAGGGGGTGGTGCTAATGAGAAGGAAGGACCACCCTCAGCTGCCCCTAGCAACAAAAGCGCTCTTAAACCCAACAGGTGTGATTTCTCCCACAAATAATGGAAATACAAATATAAAATACACAATGATGAAGCACAAGTAACACTCATGCGCTTTTTGTTTTTCTCTGTCACTGTTTCTCTAGGTCAGAAGAAGAGAGAGTATCAGGCAAAGGTTAAAAGTCTCCACATTAAAACTTCAGAAGATTGGAAAAAAAACATATGAATATATACAGTTTTCTCACTTGTCTGTTTTTCTGTTTGTTAGATGAAAACCGGGTTGATGGCATTCGAAAGGATAAAGTTGTGTCTCAGGGAAGAGGAGGAGAAGGAGGATGGGGTCGGGGACGAGAAGTTGACTGCCCAAATAAAGAGAAACCGAGAGAACCTGCAGACAGGTGACATCCTTCATTAATGTGAATTTGTCTTGTACTTTATAGACTCCATAGACATCACATTGACTGAAGGGCAGTACCTGAATCTAATATATTGTTAGAGGAAAAGAATGCTAGACTTTTCTGTGTGTTGAAGCAAATGGGAAATACTACGCTCTAAAACTGACTTTTAAATAGTCCATACATCTAGCTAATAAGCTAGTTGTCACGTTTTTTTTCTGCTGCGTGATCGGCTGTTAGATTGATCCATATCAAGTACGTATGTGTAGAGCTTATCATCGCTAATGTAACACATACATTTGATCATGATCTCGATATAATTTTATCTATTCTTAAACCCTGTCATGTATTTTAATTAAAAGGAAGGAGGTCAGACGGGAACAAGATCCCAGAATAGCCTCAGAACCAAAGAAATATGAAGAGGGCACTCCTCCTGTGAGTACTTTATCTGGTCCTGACCCCTCAGTGAGCAGACATAGTCTACATTACAAGAAGAATTAGACCCCAAATATGATTTGTAGAAACCTTCAAATTAGTGCAGTTGTTCAGCCCTCTGTGTTGTAAGACTTGTGGGGGAACTACTAATTCAGTGAGAAATACTGAAGATTATTTTCTTGCTCCTCACAAACATTAAGGTTATAAACTTTCTTTTTGTCACTACAGCAATTCAGCTCTGCAAGTAAGTACGCTGCCCTACTAATGGATGGAGACCAGGGAGAAGATGAAGAGGAATGAACAGTTAGGAAGGATCAATTAATGACAGAAACGGAGTACAGATGAAAAAAGCAACTGAACGATCAAATGAAGGGTTCATTAGAGCTCATAGTGAGGGAATGGGATGGTTTAAGGGGTACCCACAATGCTGTTCTCTGTCACGTTTATGGGAATTTAAACCGGTATTCCTAAAACTGGCTCATTTTAATTAAAACGAAAACAAAATCATTGCAGTACGTAGATTAATGCATTCTTACATATAGACATATGAAAATCATTGTTCATTTGACCGTCATTGTAACAATAAAAAATATAAGATACTGTAACTTGTCTCTGAATTCCTTTTTTGGTTAATTCAGTCAGCAATTGCAATATGATGCATAGTAACTTTTTTATGGATCTTATTTAACTGTTCAATCATAATGTTGTGTTAAAGCATTATGTTGTGTTGGAATGCCATAAAACATGGCACATTTTTGTTGAAACGGGCCTTGTTTTCCCACTGAAGACTTCAATATCAGAGACAGCAGAAACACCCTCAAAACTGAGGCGTATGCCGTAGGATAGGCTTTCCACTTAAAGCTTTTAAATGCTTTAGATTGAAACTCAAGGTTTCTGCTTGTTTTGTTCATCCTTTCATCTCAAACCTGTGTAGCATTATGTTCTCAAAGGGCATGATATGTAATGTAATTGTAACTGTCCAACACACTGATGCTGTGCTGATCCTCCCAGTCCCTTGGTGATTGAGCATTGAAAAGCTGTCCAAGACCCTTAATGCTTTTCCTTCCCAAGGATTTTATTATTAATTTAAACCCTAAAATCTGACTGCATGTAAATTCACAGTTGATCTACTTTGACTGATTTTGAGCTTTGTGTTTCTCAAGGTATTTTTCACTACTGATTTATTGGAAGGATTTTGCAGGCCAATCTCGGGTGGGGGAATTATTATTATTTTTTGCATTTTTGTAGCATTTTTTGTGCTCTTATTCTCTTTCATGTAGCGCGATTTGAGGGCTGATATTTCCTTACAGAACCACAGCAGTGCAAATATAAGCTAATATAGCTAATATATATAATTTTGAAATAAAGTTGCATGATCTCGCATTTTCGCTTAATATGCTTTGTACTCGGCTGAACTCTGTTGCATTCCCTTTAATTACGGTAGTGCATTGTCAATGTGTCCACGTGGAAATACTGCAGCTCAGTAGGTGCGTTTACATGGACACTTTTTGCTTCCAACGGATTGAATTCATTCTGACAATTAAAAACAGTCTCTGGTGTAGTGATTAATCAGATTTGATGATCGTAATGTTTTTATGTTTTCCTTGATGACTTTTATAAACAACCATGGCTCTGTGGTTTGCCATTATTGTGTCTTTTAGGTCAGAAAAAATTATATTTACATATCTTCTAGTTAATGTCTAATGAAAAACAAAAGTTAACTGTAATGATAAAAATGATTACAACGTTCACCGAGTATAACCTATTTCTACACCAACACACAGCCGGCGCCACTTTATCTAGGATAGATTCTGATTGGCTGTGTTTGTGTCATCTGGAAAAAAAGATCGTTCTGAAAGTTATTCTAACGATATCGTTTTTCTGTTCTAGTTATCATTCCATATCATGGGATATGGAACTAAAACGGTGTTATTGTTCTTACAGTGAACATGACTTAATTTACAATTTTAAGGTATGGTAACAGTGCAATTTATGAAAATTGCAACACATTTACACCAAAAACAATAATTCATTAACGCTTACTATTTCAGCGTTTACTCCAAAGACGACGCCACTTAAATCCGCAACGGCAGATCCATGATTGGCTGTCAAAATGTTTGAATAATTCAAGTGTAAAAAAAAAAAAAAAAAAATATATATATATATATATATAGTCGTGGCCAAAAATATTTGCTCACTTGGTAAATATGATCAAAGAAGGCTGTGAAATGTGATTTGTATATTGTTAATCGTTTTGATCTTTTATTTAAAAAATCACAAAAACGTATCCTTTCATTAGATAATAAGATTTTAAAATGGGGAGGTCATTATTAGATAAAGTTTTTTCTCAAATACAAATTAGCCACAATTATTGGCACCCTTTTATTCAATACTTTTTGAAACCTTCATTTGCCAGTTTAACAGGTCTAAATTTTCTTCTAAATAATGCTTGATGAGGTTAAAGAACACCGGACAAGAGATCAGAGACCATTCCTTCATCCAGAATCACTCCAGACCCTTTAGATTCCCAGCTCCATGTTGGTGCTTCTCCTCTTCAGTTCACTCCTCTCATTTTCTATAGGGTTCAGGTCAGAGGGCTGGAATGGCCATAGCAGAAACTTGGTTTTGAGCTCAGTGACCCATTTTTGTGTTGTTTTTGAGGACTGTGTTTCGATTATTGTATGGTTGGAAGATCTAAACATGGCCCAGTCAGTCAATTACTGATTTTTTTTCTCTGTTGGTATTTGATAGAATCAAAGATGCCATGTGTCTAAACAAGATGTCCAGGACCTCCAGCAGAAATATAGGCCCACAACATTAAAAATACAGCTGTATTCATTGTACACATTGTACACTGTATTCAGGGTACTTTTTATCTCTGTGTTCATCAAACCCATCATAAGTGTTTGCTGCTAAAAAGCTCATTTTTAGTTTCATCTGACCATAGAAGCCAGTCCATTTGAAGTTCCAGTCATGTGTGGTAACTGAATATGCTGGAGCTTGATTTTTGATGAGCTAGGATAATTTTTCTTGTAACCCTCCCAAACAACGTGTTGATGTAGGTGCTGTTTGACAATTTTTTTTTTTTTTTTTAAGATTTCTGAACCCGAGACAACTATTTTCTGCAATTCTCCAGCTGTGATCCTTGGAGAGTCTTTATCCACTCAAACTCTCCTTCTCACCGTGCATTAGGATGATATAGGTACATCCTCTTCCAGGCAGATTCATAACATTTTATGTTGATTGGAAATTCTTAATTATTGCCCCGATGGTAGAAATGTGAATTTTCACTGCTCTAGGTCTTTTCTTAAAGCCACTTCACTAATTTGTGACGCTCAATTATCTTTTGCTGCACATCAGATACATTTTCTTTGTTTTTTTCTCATTTTGATGGATGATTAAGGGAATTTGGGTTTTGTTTTCCCTCCTCTTTATATTTCTGTAAAACAGGAAGCCATGACTGGATAATTTCATGTTTATAATCACGCTGGAGTGCTCAAAATTGTGAATGTGAATATACTTCAGAGATATTCTACTCATAAGCATTTCTGAGTAGGCATGGGTGCCAATAATTATGTCCAGCGAGTATTTGAGTATTTTGAGTATTATATTAAAAATAAAAGATCACACGAATTAACAATGCAGATCAATTTTCACAGCCATCCATGATCATATGTACCAAGGGTGCCAATATTTTTGGCCATGATTGTATATATATATATATATATATATATATATATATATATATATGTGTGTGTGTGTGTGTGTGTGTGTGTGTGTGTGTGTGTGTGTGTGTGTGTTTTAATCATTCAGCTGTAAAAAAAATAACCAAAAAACCTTTATGAATTGGTGGATCTTGTTAACTATTTTGTTTGGTATTTTGAATCTCTTGGCTTTGTTATTTCACTCAAATAGTTTTGTGTGTGCAAACGTGTAAAAACAGTCCTTGTAGTCATAAGATGAGGTCATAAAGTTCCTCATCTAATGAATATATGGACTGTTTCTAAATTCTGCATTATATGTGTATGATAATTATGCAGTAATCAGAAAAACTTGAATTGATTTGAAATGCAGTATCACTTCAGAATATTAAATGCTATACTGTGATGACATCATGATTATTTAGACCTAAACAATGCAATCTACTTTAAATTGTAGTTTGTTTTTTTGACACAAACACTTATGTATATATATTTTGAGAAATGTAGCTATGAAATAAATGGGAGAGTGGGGAGGGTTAGGCAAACATTTATTTAAATGAATATCTTCAACAAGATGATTCTGAAGATGCTAGATCTGTCTTGTAACCTTCATTAACATAATTTCTGACAAATGACAACTCTTCTACCTCAAATTATTTTTGTGCTACAAACCTTTTATATTTTTGACAGTCTTACTACAACTGCTGTTGCCTCAGGAAGATGGTCCTTCTCCCCCGTAGTCCATTAATTCATTTAAATGGGGGGGGGGGGTGAAATGCTATTTCAGTTTGAGTTTTTTACACTGTTAAAGAGTTGGATTCCCATGCTAAACATGGACAAAGTTTAAAAAAGTAAGCACTGAGAGCACCACAGACGTTCACTGATCAGAGCGAGAGCGAAATATCACAAAAGATGTGTGTTTTTGGTTGCCAGGGCAAGACAACCCTGCACAGATTACCAAAAAAAAAAAAAAAAAAACAGCATTAAGGGACCAGTGGATGGAGTTTATTTTTACAGAGCATCAACGGAGTTGTGCAAGTGTTTGTGTTTGTTCCCTGCATTTCGAAGATGCTTGTTTTACAAACAAGGCCCAGTTTGACGACAGATTTGCACATTGTATATTTCTTAAGGATAATGCAGTCCCAACTAAAAAGGGTCACGATCCTGTGTTGGAACCGCAGGCGGTGAGTGAAACGGCTTCAAATATCTCTGTGTTGTTAACTTAGCTATCAGCGCGTAAGCACATCAAGTAAACAACAAGCGATGTTGTCATCAAACTGCACTTTCCACATGTACAGCTTAAAAAAAAAAAAAAAAAAAACGACATATAGTGGAACTTAGTCATTTTCCAAAACCGCTAAGCAAATATATACAGTTTCAGTACATACCACATAGAGACGTTGCTGATGCTGCTCTTGTTAAATTTCAGCCTCTGGATCTGATTCTGGATCATAAATATACGCTGAATCTGACTGTTAGCCATGGTTTGTTTTGGATGTTTTTTTCCTCACGGTAATGTCACAGCTTCCAAACGCTCTCAACGCAAAAGCCTACTGGCGCTCGTGATTCTTTAGCTCCGCCCACACGTCACACCTCCAGCCGGTCGTGTTTTTCTGGGAAAAATCGGTACAGACTATCTTTCTCTTATGAATATAATAAAACTAAAGACTTTTTGGAGTTATGAAGGATGCAGTACTACTCTATAGGTACTCAAGATTAACAGGATATTGAGTGAAAACGAGCATTTCACCCCCCCTTTAAATGATGTTACAACTCACCCTGTTTTACAGAAACTTTATTATGAATGGAGTTTTATTCATAGAAGAGTTTTTGTGGTTTCATGTGCTTCACAGTAACTTATTCAGTATCACACCCACACATGCAGATGCAAGGCCAGTGCTTCTTGGATGAAACGGATGTGGAGGAAGGAGAACAGATGCTTTGTTGTCTCATTCTACCAATGAAAGATGGAGATGAGGAGGAACAGAAGACCTAAAGCTCTCTTTGTGTGGACGTAGGGAATGGATGGTGGAGAGATGTTGGAATACAACCTTTAGGGGTTGTGTGTCTGTTTGTGAGGATCTGCCACAATGTTTATGTTTATGTCTTCTGTAAATCATTCAGTATTTGGAATCATTATAGTCAATAGTTTCAGAAAGGGGTCTGTTGAATTGGGGGTCCATGGAGAACATGTAAAACATACAAGTTGTTATTTTTAATCGGTTGGTAATGTTTTAACTAATAATCTGTTTAGTGTAATGTAGTAATGTTAATGTGCTTTATAAAAGTTATAAGAGTAATACTTTACAATACAGTTACACTCATTAACATTAGATAAAGCATTATCGTGAACTAAAAAAAAACAGCAAAAACAAAGCATTTATTGATCAAGTTTCATTTTAAGAATATTGTTAATTCAAGTTCATTCATAATGCATTCATATTCATTTTACGCAGCTTGAAATGCTAAAATGCATGTTGCCACAACAAATCACATTCTGCTGTATATTTAAATTGACTACAATTATATATTTATATTAACAGCTATATAATTATTATATAGTGCTTGGAGTGGTTTGCCTGACATTCCATAAGAGTGTTTATTTTATTTTCCCCAACATCAACATTTGTATTTTAGGGGATGTCAGCATCCAGTACTCTTTATTAACTGGTTCTGTTATGAATGTCCTCACTGTCACTGCTTGATTGCAAGTGAAAAAGAAATATGAAGTGTAAAGCTGTGTTTTCTTTTTTTTTTCTTTTTTCTTTTTTTGCTGTGGAGAAGAATATTTTCTGAAAGGATATTCCTGTCAATGAACCCCTCCCCCCAACACACACACAAACACACGCTCCCTCACAGTAACACATCCATGTCCACGTTCCATGTCCGTCATTAGGTGGCAAGTTGACTCTTTGGGGTCAGGCAGCTTTAGTATGTTTATGTGCTCTTAGAAAACTAGCTTATAGGATTGAGAATGTATGTAAATAGAATATTTCCACATAACACATTGTAAGCAGTGACAAAACACTTACATGACATGTGCGATGCTCTTGAAATAAAAAAGGAATTTACTGGTATATTCCATAACCACAGACAAATGGCAGGATTAACACCCATGCAAGCATACAAACAAGCTCATGGCTTTCCTAGGGATTCTGTGGTCATAAAGACTGCTTAACAATAGATGGTGGAATTCTGGGATGGTGGAAGAATACCTCGAACCTCCCACCTGCTCCTGTCTACTCCTGCCTGGAATGTGAGTGTTTATGTGAATGTAAGAGAATCCCTATTAGCAAAACTCTAGTTTCAAAATGTCGGCAACAAAAGTCACAGTGAGAAAACTCTTTTAGTCTCTCTCTCACTCTCCGTCATATAGCACGCTCAGATGACATTGGTAGAATTCTAGTAACCTAGAATTGCACTCCTCGGTGAAGAAGAACTGTGAAGGCATGAGGAGAAATTTTGGTCTGTGTTGGATATGTGGAGGGAAAGGCTTTATCTATGAGCCAAAGATTGGATCTGGAGACAGTGAGAGAAAGAGAGAGAAGGGTGGAGAGCTGAAAAAGACCTTTATCTAAAACCATGTTCCAACACAGTGTTCCTGTGGCTCAAGTGGTAGAGCATTGTGTTAGCAGTGCAAGGTTGTGGGTTCAATTCCCAGGGAAAACATGTTAGTTAAAAACTGTTAGCCTGAATGCACTGTAAGTCGCTTTGGAAAACAGTGTCTGCTAAATGGATTAATTTAAAACAAAATATTTATGTTATAACTGTGTTTTATATCTGGTGGTCACTTGTGCAGATTATGCATACATAACCTCTATGACTTTGAATGAACTGCTGTATATGTGTTTTTAAAAACATACTCTTGTTATTGTAGAACAGATATATTTTCTATAAAGTCTTTAGATTGTTTGAGGTGGTATACAATGCTTGTATATAGCATGGCGATTGTTTACTTCCCATTTACAGTCTGTAGATGGCAGCATCGTCAAGGGATAAACCTAACAATGTGCTTTGAAGGCCTACATTACCTTTCAAAGAATTGGGGTCAGTCATGTTTTAAAGAAATTAATACTCTTATTCAGCAAGGACACATTTGATTGATAGAGAGTGACAGTAATTATTATTATTTTTTACCTTACTACAAAATATTGCTATTTCAAATTAATTTAAAATACATTCTATTCGTCATGACCTTCTTATTCATCATGAAAAAAACTATCATGGTATTAAGCAGCACAACTGCTTCCTAACATTGATAATTATAAGAAATGTTACTAGAGCACTAAATTAATATATTAGAATGATTTCTGAAGGATCCTGTGACTGAAGACGGGGATGTAACGGCTACTAAAAATATATATTAACACAATATTACTGTTTTTACTGTATTTTTTTATTAAATAAATGCAGCCCTAGTGAACATAAGATACTTTAAACATTAAAAATCTTACCAACCCAAAGAGTATAAATGTCTTACAAAATATGATTTGATGTTTTATAAATTTTTTTTTTTATAAATGCAGTTCACAGAGTGAGTTAAAGAGTGTGTGTGTGTGTGTGTGTGTGTGTGTGTGCATGTACAGTATATATATATATATATATATATATATATATATATATATATATATATATATATCATCAATGGTATAAACACACACACACATATATATATATATATATATATATATATATATATATATATATATATATATATATATATATATATATATATATATATATATATATATATATATGTGTGTGTGTGTGTGTGTGTGTGTGTTTATACCATTGATGATTTTGTTGGTGGCAGTATACCATGGACAGTTGAATTTGAAAGAACATCTAGTTAAATAGAATAAAATAGAGCAGAGTATGATCATCCAGCTGTTTTATGCAATATCTGTTCATTGTTCCCAAAACATTTTTATCATCACACACTATTCCCCAAAACAAACATGATTTTCATTCATTGCTTTCATACTGGTGAGTGATTTATGCTCTTCATATCACCACAACTGTGGGCGTGTGGACATGTGCGATCAGTGCTCTTCTGTTTCGTGTTTGTATTTAGGTTTAGTTCTTGCCAAATGTACATACATATAGATCCCTCAATATCTGCTACTGTATAATTTTGAGGTCTTTGTGTGTGTGTGCTTACATGTGTAGTTGGGGAAAATGGGTTCACACTCCTTTAAAGAGAGGAACTTCAAGAAGAAACACCACTGTGTTGTCTGCAGACAAGCCCTCGACAGCCATGGCATGCACTGCAGAGGTAAAACACATAAGTTTTTACTATCATGACTTTACATTGACTTCTGTTGTTTTTATACTTAGCTAATATTTGCTGATGTTTCTGTCCCCAACTAGGGTGAATCTCCATCACCTGTGTCCTTTCACATGGAGCAGCATTTACTACACAGAGTCGTTGTTCACTGACAAGCTGCGCAAAACCACATATTTCATATCATATTTTGCATGTTTCGTGCAGCTTGTAAGTGGACAACGGCTCTGTGTAGTAAAGGCTGCTCCATGCGAAAGCGCACAGGTGATGGAGATTAACCACTGATTACAGAATCAGCTTTACTGACAAGATGTGCATTAAATATTGCATGCGGTTTATCGTGCAGCCCTATCTCCAACCCATTTTTAGATTTGATTTAATAAATTTTTATTATGTTTATTAAGCCCTTTCTTCAGGGGTATCATTAACTGCTTAACGAAATGTAGGGACTATCCATGTGGGACTTTCTGCCCTCCTCCCAAACACGCATAATGTACTTCAATATTTATTAATGTAATCGATATTTTTGTCCTTACAGAGTGTAAAACTGCAGTGCATCAGAAATGTGAGGAAAAGGTAAGATTCTTTCTCTAACAGCTTACATACTGTTACTTTTCTATGCTTTATTGAGAAGTAAAGTGGATATGGCTAAACTTTGTTTAAACAGTGATTAGCTCCTGATTTGGCTTTAACCATTCAGAAAATGAAAAATGAAAAAAAAAAAATTGTGTAATAATTCTCATCATCAGTGATAATGTGTCTTTGTACATCAGTGTTTCCACACGCTACACACCTGTTCCTCTCTTTCTCTCCTTCTATTTCTTATAATTTCTCCTACTCCTGTTCTTTTTTTTCTCTGCACAGCAATAAAACAAACAAACAAATAAACAAACAAACAATGTTAATCAAATCCAAAAAACGAAGGCAACCGTTTTAATCAATTAACTCCTTATTTTAAGTAAATGGCTTGCCTGAACGTAAAATGTCAAGCGTCAAAGCAATGCAGCCATAATTATTCATTCCCCAGTGCATGGTCAAAGAAAGATGAATGGCATTAGAATACAAAAAACATTGTTATTGATTAAGAAAAGTGCATTATGCAGTTCACTATACTAGCTATACTATAGTTGGTTTGACTTAAAACAAATATGATACTGGCTAGTTAAAATGCATGATGAAAATTACTTCTAAATCATTTATTAACTTAAGTTAATTTACACATTTACTAATACATTATTAAAATTAAATGTTGCATATGTTAATATTTAATTAACTTGAGCTAACATGAACTATGACAATGTTAACAAAATAATACATACAGAAACAAATGCATTGCTCATTGTTAGGTAATGCATTAACTATGGAACTTTATTGTTAAGTGTTATCCAATTCAAGTAGTTTATGCATAACTAACACCTACAATAATAAAACTACAATAATCAAGTACATATTTACAGTTTTATAAGCATCATTTAGTTGAATACTTTTTACAGTGCATGCCCTTGTTTGAGAGAGAGGGGGAGAGAGAGGAAGAGTTCTGTGGTTGCCAGAGAATGAGAGGATTAGAAAGAGAGAGAGAAAGAGAGGTGAGCACTTGTGTGTGTGTGTGTGTGTGTGTGTGTGTGTGTGTGTGTGTGTGTGTGTGTGTGTGTGTGTGTGCAAGGAACTCTAGAAAACTGGACTCATCTGAGAAAGGTATAGAAACTTTCAAAAGTACATCAAAGAGGGCAGGGGCAGATTTAGTGAATTGGGGGCCCCAGGCAGATATAGGACACACATTTACACACATTTACCTAGACCAACCTTGCGGTTGCTTTTTTTGTTGTGATGCTTGCTGCTGCACAATGGTTTCTACATTTTTTATGTACATGTTATAATGGGATTCTTTCATTTACATTTATTCATTTAGCGGACACTTTTATTATTTCTTGGTGTAAACCACCTAATAGCAATTGATTTAACGTTGAGATACAAGTAAAAAAAAAAAAAAAATCAATTATAAAATGATAAACCTCACAATTGAACCTTTAAACCATTTTAAAAAGAAATAGGATGAGTTGGAAGTATAAATTATTATGTTATTTAAAAACAGATTTATGTGGGTGAATTTTCACATTGGTCTGAACAAAAACTGCAGACTGGATTACTGAAAATGCACATTCATTCTCTGCCAGTAGGAGGTGCTTTTGGAACTCAGAGTAACCCGGTAACGGCTGTAAACAAAGACAGCTCAGCTCATAAATTATACTTTAACAGGTAAAATTAAAATGAGATCCAAACTTTTCTGAAGACAATCAGTTCCCTTCAGAGGTTCAATCATATAAAAACTTGAATTAATGACAACGACAAAAGTGTAAAAAAAAAAAAAAAATATAGCCTATACTGATGAGGAAAGTCCAGTGATGAGTTCCCAGAATAAGCCTAAGGTTTAATTTAGGGCTGTCAATCAATTAAAATATATAATTGAGATTTATCGCATGATTGTCATGAGTTAACTCGTGAATTATCGCAATTTAATCTTTTCTAAATGTACCTTAAATTAATACTTTTCCCCATGTTTTCACAGACAAGGCTTAAACTAGTCCCAGACTAAAATACATGTTATAGCTCAAGGGAGCTCAAGTCTCAAATGAAAATATCTTGCTCTGACATATCCTAAAATATGTCAGTGGCATTGTTCCGTGTCAAGATGCACACCTGTAACACTTTCTGCTAAGGCATTTTTTTTTTTTGTAAAAGTTGCTTAGATATCTTAATTTAAACAAGGCCTAGTCCTGGCTTAAACTAAACCCCGTTTGTGAAACTGGGCCTTCAAGTTTTTTATCTAATCAACGTGGGCATGGAAAAATATGGATGCTTTATGTAATATATGTTTATTATTAGTGAAACCGTTGTAAACGGAGCATGAAGAGAATGTTTTTCAAAGAACCTGTTAATGTCTATTAGACACATGAAAAAAAATCATAGAAATACTAGGTTCTTATTACTTCTCTTTCAATTTACTTACACAAACCTGATTGCATTTTCGCAAGACAGGGCAGCTCACTTCTGAACATGCAAAATGTACATTTATTATCTCATTTGTTTGCCTCTCTGTGCCATATACTGTATTTTGATGCAGCTAAAAACTGTTTTCATTAATATAATTGATGGTTTCTGTTGTCAAACAATGGGATGAATGTGTAGTGACTGAAATGAAACCCATCAAGACTAACCAGCTCTCCCTTACAAGATTTCTGATCAAATCAAACAGGCTTCACACAAGATAAAGACAATAGCTGTGCTGTGATTTCGGCTATGCATGTAAAATTAGAGAAGTATCATATCTGTGTTTTAACTGAAAGTGCAACTCCTTTCACCTGCTCGCTGAATATTTTCATTTGCTATGAGCAGGATACACAAGAAGCACGTTCAACTGGGACACGCAGATGGTTGTCATGGTAATAAACAGCGTAAACAGCAACCGTTCGCATGTCCGCGATTAATGCGCATCTCGTATAAAAGGCATTTTAGAGGGCCATTGGCTTTTGGGGGCCCAAGTCAGTCGCCTACCTTTGCCTAATGGGTGAGTCCGCCCCTGAAAGAGGGATTTATTTTTGCTTTTGTCAAATGCAAAATATACTAAGTTCATTTCAGATAGAATAAATTTGTGGTTGTAGTGAGATGATCTGTTTGGCACAAAGAGAAATACTGAAATACTGACTCTCTTCTGAAAAGAAAGAATGAACAATGAGAGTAACTGACACATGAGATATACAGTCAGGTAAGGTTTATATAATATATTAATATTTATCTTTATGTTTGTTTAGTGATTGTGTGTAAGGGTTTGATTGTGTCTGCATCACTTGCAATTACTTGTTACCTGCTAAAACAGTTAATGAACCCAATGTTTCCTCATCCCTTATAAAGGATTTGTTTTGTCTGAATTATAATATAATTTTATCATTATGTTATAGCAACATGTTAGCTTCAACTTCCAACAGTTGGATCCTCCAGCAGTGCAAGCCAGCTCCAGTGAGAAATGCTTATAATATGTCTTGTGACTATAGGATCAGTATTTAATGCAGCATTTAACTGTGAGACCTCAAGTTGCTTTTTTAATGAACATCTTAAAAAAACAGACTTACCATGGCATCTACATTACATTTTATATTAATTAATTTAGCTGACTTGACATTGAGGGAACTGTGGACTTAGACTTTATTAAACTGTTTATCAACTAAATTTCACTGCGCTGTAAAAATCAGAAGCAACTAGTTTTAGGACATTTTTAAGTTTACTCTAATGACAATTGTATTACATTTTTTTTATGTAATGTCATCTTTTATTACATTCAGTAGTTTAGCTTTTAAATAAAGTTTGTTTGACAAAATGCAAGTTGAATTATTTTCCAGTGTATGAGAAATGTAACATAACCAATGTTTGTGGTCTCAGAGACCCCATGTATTAAATATAAATAGATGCAATCCATAATATACACACTGTAGACATCCTCTCCTATCCTGGGGCAAAATATACTTCAAGAAAAAAAACAATGTAATTATGTTAGATGATAGTGATATTTTTGTGCATGTCAGAAAAGGAAGGTTAAAGGACTAACTAAATATGTTTGAATTGCAGTTTAAAAGCAATGTCTATAAAGTAGTACGCCTGCTTTTTATTCACGTTTTTTAATTCTGATCCTTCCAGCCCCCATTTCAAAATCAGATGAACATTCCTCCCAGGTAAGAGCAGATTTCATGAAGCTAACTCTGAATGACAGAGAAAAGAGCAACATTATTATGTATTCTAGAAAAAGCTCACAAAAGTAACAATCTGTCATCACTCACGTTCAGGTTGTTTAAAAATCATCCCGGTTAGGGTGACATTTTTTATTTGTGACCCTGGACCACGTCTTAGTGGCACAGGTATATTTGTAAAAATCCAAAATCCAAGTTCCATTAAGATATTTTGTAAATTTCCTAGCATAAATATATCAAAACTTAAATTTTGATTAGTAATATGCATTGCTAAGAACTTCATTTGGACATTTAAAAAAAGGTGATTTTCTCAGTATTTAGATTTTTATTTTTTTTGGCACCCTCAGATTCCGGAATTTCTAATAGTCCTATCCTAACAAACAATACATCAATGGAAAGCTTGTTTATTCAGCTTTCAGGTGCTGTATCAGTCTCAATAAAAAAAAAACTTGGGTACTGCTCCTTAAATTTAGTAAATAAATAAAGTGTTTGTCGTGTGTTTCACAGTAGAAACAAAATGGACAGTGTTCATGGGCAGTCATTATGACTTTGACCTGACATACATAACTGAGCATATCATCTCTGTCCTCTACCTGTCTGACCTGGAAGACCAGCGTTACAGTGCTAACCTCAAAGATGGTATATTTCTGTTTAAAATCATTGCTGAGATCCAAAGCCATGTGAATTAGCACGTTTATGTCTCTTTTACTTCTCCTAAGCTTATAAATCTGTCAGTGAAACGTCATGACATCTGCAGACTAATCCAAAGGTCTCTTCTTGCTGTTTTATTAAAAATAGCTTTATATGTATTATTTCATTAGCTAGATTTGCAAGCAAATGAATGTAAAAGCCATCAATCTATGGCTTTGCTTGTTTTGATGTATTCTTCTGTTTCTGTATTTCTGGGATGACCCATTCCCTTGCATCAGGTTGAGGAGTTTGGGTGGCCTGATCTACATGCTCGTCCCTTAATAAAATATGTGCTGTGTGCAAAACCAGGGAGAACTGGCTTAACTCTGACCCCAAGAACATGGTTGTACTGCATTGCAAAGTTGAGATCAGAAGTTATTTGATATTTAATATATAAGAGCTTAAAGTGTCTAAATGTCATCAGTCTTATTAAAGGAATAGATCATCCAAAAATTATATTCTGTCACCATTTACTTACTCTAAAGTCATTCCAAACTCATATGACTGCCTTTCTAATGGAAAAGTTTAGACTAATGTACTGTCTTTTCCATGCAGTTACAATCAATTGGTACTAAAGCTACAGAAAGTACTTATAAAAGTGTCATAAAAGTAGTAACTCTCAATGCTTCCCTCTGGTTGGCTGTTAAACTCTGTGACCAGCTAAGAGTCAGCGAGTTAGACTTAACCAAATCAGTCTGATCCAACATTTAGACTTGTAAATCATGACAGAAGTTACATTTGATTTAAATTTTTGTCATAGAAAGCAAACCCCAAAAATAGTATTACTTTGTATTAATTTGTATATATTTTTTCTTCTGTCTGTCTTCCTTTTTCTTTACCTGTCACTTTAAAAAGAAAAGGAGTGATTGTGGCAGCTTACATGTACCATTTACACACACACACACACATTCACATTCACATTCACATACATTAATTCGTTTTTCAATGGGTACACGATACTTTTTTTTTTTCTTTAGAAATTAAGTTTTAGTCAGCAAGGAATCATTAAATTAATCAAAAGTGACAACAGAATGAGGACATGTAACATGTTCATTCCTGACCAGTCCTTATTTTGTATTTTGGGACAACAGAAATCTGTATGAATGTTTTAATTTTACAATGTGTTGAAGTGATAGTTGAAGTAAAAATGAAATCATAATTTATTCACCCTAATGGCGTTCCGAATCTGTACGACATGGTTCATTCATACAGGTTTGGAACGACATGGGAGTTAGAAAAGAATGACAGAATTTTTGGGTTTACTATTCCTTTCACTGTGTTTCCTCATATTATCCATTGCATGTTGCAGGTTACTCTCCCTTTCTGAAGATCTCTCAGTCGTTACAGCTGGTCTATTCTTCAGGCAAATAGAAACTGGGGCTGTTTTATCAGTCTCATTTAGTTTGAGATGTTTTTCCGAGCTGTGACATGATCACTGCGAGTGGTCTGATATATTGACCTGTGGTGCATGCTCAACCCTGCAAAAATAAACATTTTGTTGGTTTAATCTGCTCAAAGCTGATTTAAGATGATAAGTTCTGGCTAAAATGGTGTAGTTAGTCTCTCAGCCATGACATGTTGGTTTAGCTGGTCAACAAGCTGGTCTTCCAGAACGTCCGGCTGAAACGTGTCCAAAGTCTATCTAAATCAAGCTAAAAGACCTGCCTGACCAGCTCTGGCTTGCAGTGTATCCAAATTACATTTCCCCTCTCTTCTTTTCATCATGTCTTGTCCTTTCTTGACTGTGCTATAAAAAAACTGAGGTGTCATACTTTGCCAACTTGTTTTTGTTTGTGTTACAGTGATATTCAGGGCCCTAACAGTAAGACGCTGTGTGTGAATACTGAACCAGCTTTACTGCTGAAGAGTGACATCCTGGTAAGAACACTCATACATTTCACAAGAATACATTCGTGTTATATTAGACTCTCCTATAACCTCTTCACTAGCCATTCCTTTGAAGGGAGAAAATATTTTAGAAATACAATTTGAAATAAACATCATCACATGGTTGGTGATGGTTCACCCCAAAATTCTGTCATAATATGCTCACCCTCTTGTCATTACAAACCCATAAGCCTTTGGTTAATCTGTGAAACACATTTTTAAAGAAACCCAGGTGAAACCCAGGTTTCTGTCCCTCCTAAAATTTTAAAGACACAAAAGATCTTAAAGGTGCCATATTTTCTTCCAAGCCTCGTGTAGAGATATGATCACTTTACATGATGAACAGATTGAATTTAGTCTGTTATTCTAATGTAAACAAACACACATAGAGCGAATCACAAATGGTAGACAGCTCAGATGTACTCATTGGTTCTCTTGCATGCAGCACACACATTTTGCTCTTTGTATGTATGTTGATCATTGTTTAGATGTGAATAAAAGCCCACATTAAATCTGGTCATCATATAAAATGACTCTCTTCACAAGGCTTGGATTAAATCACTTGATTCATATGGATTTGTCTTATGATGCTATATAACCTTTTTGGATATTTTATGTTTTGGTAACTTGGACTTTCAATGGAGAAACAGAAATGTAAATTAATTCAAAATATGTTTGTGTTTCAAGGATTAACTGAAGACTTATGGGTGGAATGATATAAAGGTGATTAAATGATGACAGAATTTTCATTTAGGGGTGAATCTCTTAATAAAAAGGGTGAAAAGCTCAAGCCGTATGTCTGGATAAGAATATCATAGACACTTGGGCCATTAACCGCCACCAACTAAAACTCTAAAACCCTCTCATCTGCATAGCAACACTTTTATAACTTTACTTTTTTTTTACCACAAAAGCACCACATTTTCTTCAGTAAAATATTATTCTTACTGTCTGTCTTTAGGTGAAGTGTTAACACCATGTCTAAGAGAGAATGTGTGTTCAGAGTCCAGTTTCACACCAGTAGTGTTCATCGGTCTCAGCTTGATTTTGGCAAAGGAGAACTTGGCCATGCTTACACGGGAAAACCTTCCAGCACTGCTTGTTTGACTGCCTTCTCCATTGCCTCTGCTTATTACAAAGCAGAGGAATAAAGTATGTTTTCTGTGTTATGACTCGTTTTTTTCCGTGTTTGTATATAGATGACGGTTTCCCTGCAGACGCCACAGTGGAGTTGCTGTTTTCTTCTGGGCCACAAAAGAGAGGTACACATCTATCAAATGCACTTTTTCAAGCCTTCATTTGTTAGCTCAGTCTTAATTTATATGTGTGTTTTGTGTGTCTTTTGAGGTTGAGAAGTGCAGGGAAATGAGCCGGGAGTATCTGTGTATTATGACACCGCAGATCCTATTGTGTGCTTGGACTCGTATGAGAACTTTAACAATCAACCTGAGGATATTGTGAAGGGTATGTGCTCCCAGTCTAGCCCAGAATTGAATGTATCCTTTCTGAATAATTAATTAAACTTGATTTCCTTTAAAATATATATATATATATATATATATGTATATATATATATTTTTTTTTAATGATAAATTAACTAAAACAAAATCTAGAGTCAAAATCTATTGATGCACAAACATATTATATTGGGTTAAAATTTATCAATGAATCTTTTTTTGATAACCAGAGAATCATTTATTTGAGGAGATCATCCTTTGTCAAGATTCTGGCACAAAAAACACTCGCTCCTCAGCACCACCCGAATCCTAAGAGAATCCAAATCCTAAGAGAAGTTCTAAGAGAAAAAAGAGAGAAGGACAAAGACGGGGAAAGACAGAGAGAAACCGCAATTCTTGATGATTGCGACTACTCTCCTGTGAGACCGGATCAGATCGTTCAGTCTTGTTATGGTCACCCGTATTCCCACACTCTTTCATTCTGTGACCCAGAACTGACCAACCCTCATGCATTTGCATAAACGCACCATCCCAACCACCACACACTTCCCTGCAGCCGCTGCCAGTCCAAGACTCCTGTGTATCCCAGCCGGATCTTTTATGGGAGAGAGGGCGATTTCTGCACCATCCCTGCCCAGAAACCATTAGGCACATGTACTCATATCCCACTCATGAAACCCACCTTCATTCGCCACTTTCCCACTCACAGTCCTCCCATTCCCACACACGTCCTGTACAGACATATGCTGTTTTATAACAAAGTTCGGGAGGAACAGTCGCAGTTCATTAACCTGATTAACACAAGTGGAGACCAATCAGTAATCAACTCATGACAAGGTATAAATAACAGCAGAACCTATCTCTGTTCATTGACAGTTTTCAGCATCCCTCCTCCACCCCATTTCTCCTCACTTATAGATCCATCTACTCTTACCACAACCGGGGGGAGTACTCTGGGTTCGGGCCACATCCCGAGCTCGGAGCCCTCCACCCGGACAGCACGCCAAATACGCATAAACTTACGGTATTAATATACGTAGATGTGAACTCGTGAAGTGCATTCTACTCTGGGGAGGAATGACCTGTGTTACATTGCTCTGCCCTCCCTCTGTGCCACGCCAACATCCCTTCTTCTCTGTCTCCTACTCAGTCACTGCTCTCCAGTCCATACCGAGAATTACGTTACAGCACGACTCCGCCAACATCATGCTCCTGCAGGGACTGTTCTCACTTACTAGAGGACGTTGGCCTCCATTCTTTACAAGGCAGAGAAATAAAAGCTCTCCATTGGTCTAGGGATCCTCAAATCTGGACCTCAAGATCCACTTACCTGCAGAGTTTAGCTCTAACCTTTATCAAACACACCTGAGCATACCAAACAAATGTCAATCAATGATTTTGGGATCATTAGAAAATCACAGGCAGGTGTATTTGATCAGGGTTGGAGCTAAACTCTGCAGTGCATTATACCTCCAAAGCAAGATTTGAGGAAGGGGGGTCTAGAGAGAAAGAGTTTTGGATTAGGAGGGAGGGTCCTGTGCACTGGAGGGATGAAAGGGCGGAGTCTCATTGGGAGGGAGCTCAAGAGGCTGAATATTGGTGGCGCAAAACGAACATATTACCCCAATCAGTCAATATCCCAGCCCCCAAAGCAGTGGCTACCATAGCCCTCGTCCACCCTGTCCTTGCTCTCCACAACCATTCAGAGACAGGCCTGGATACGTCTCCTTCAGTCATTCCCTAATCTTTTCTCTCTTTGCTCTCACTCCATCTCTAAAGTGAGCCAGTCACAACAACACTTCAGCTGAAGAGAATCAGCATTTCAAGCTGTTTGATGCAACTCAGCGGGTTTTGTACTCCATCAGTCCATAAGAAGTTTAATAAAAAGCGCATCCATTATAAAAAAAAGTGTCTCACACAGCTCCTGGGGGTGAACAATGGCCTAATGTAGCGAATCGATGTGTTTTTGTAAGAAAAATATCTATATTAAATTTTTATGGAGTCTCTTATGCTTTTTATTGATCAAAATACTGTAAAAAAAAAAGTGCTACTGTTTGAGATTATTACAAATTTATTTCATTTAACTGTTTTCTATTTTAATCATTTTTAAAACTTAATTTATACCTGTGATTGGCAAAGCTGAATTTTCAGCAACCATTACTCCAGTCTCAGTGTAACATGGTCCTTCAGAAATCATTCTAATATTCTGATTTGATGTACAATAAATATTTATTCTTATTATTACGTCTGAAAACGGTTGTGAATATTTAATATTTTTGTGGAAACTGATAAAAAAAATTCTTCAGAATTCCTTGATGAAAAGAAAGTCTGAAAAACAGAATTTGTTTGAAAATGTCAACGTCTTTACTGTCACATTTGATAAATTGAATGCATTCTTGCGAAACAAAAATGTTATCGTTTGATGATAAAACTCATAGTGTTATATTCAATATTCCTCATTAAAAATAATCAATGTCCTCTTTCTCCCTCTAATATTCTCTATTACTCTCTCTTTCTCATTGTCAGCTTGTAATGTTCTCTACCTAAACTCAGTAGAAACAGAATCTTTGATGGTCCTCAAGCCATCTCCAAGGCAACCAAGTGCACCTTGACCCAGGACCCTCGTCAAGCAAAACAGTATGCATTGTAACACAGCTTTATTACTATCAATCCTCAAGCGTATTTTTAGCATCTTCCTTCAAATATGAGATTAAAGTTTCCTATTTTAGACATTCAAGTAAACGACAGGCCTTTATGTCTCATGTCTAAGACATTAATCAGAGACAGCAGTGTGGATCCACTGGATCAAAGGCACAATTTAGGATCGAATTATTAGGAAATACAACTCCAATCTACAACACATCTCATCTATAATGTAATTTGCTTCATTGCAAAAGAAGCCAAGCCAACATGCATTTCTTTGAATTTTGTCTAGTGATCATGTCTAGAGGTTTAAATTGGCCTCTCATTCTGATCTAAAACTGTCAATGTGCTATTATTATAATTTTTTTGTGTGTGTGTTCTCCTGCTCTCTTTTATGCTTGCCTCTTATTTGCTTTGCTTGTACGTGTTGCTTAGCCACTGTGTATGTGTGTGTGTGTGTGTGTGTGTGACAGGTAGATTGATGCTGATAACACTTCTCGTTTATATACCTCTATTCTCTTTCGGTGTAGCTTTTCTTGTGCCTTCTGGATTTTTATTCCCAAATGAGTACATTTAGAAATGAGACAAGTGTATTTCTTTCTATGCCACTGGGACTAATAAAGTGAAATGAAATAAATTATTAAAAGGGTTATTTTACTGAATAATCTTTCATGGACTCTGATATATACTTGTTTTCTATAGGATGTTTGGATGTTTGCCCTGTTTGCAGAGCTGGACCCAGAGCAGCCAGCCACAGCCATTGTGAACTTCATCGATAAAGTCATGCTGGGACCTCAACAGCTGCGAAAATGAACACAGTATAGGAGAGATGGAGAAAAACAAAACAGAGAGAGCAAAGGACAAGTTGGTATTGCAGTGGATATCGTCACGTTTTTCTGTCATGTTCACATATAGTGTAAATCAGTGGGTCATGTTGAAATTGAGTGCATTATGAAGTGATTTCAAATAATAAGCCTTTTTATTAAATGAAAATGAAATACGAGAAAAACAACAACGGGATATTCCTGGTAAAGTATATCTAATAGATAAATAAAATACCACTTATACTACCACGGATGCTCTATGACTGTTATTGTGTTGTTCTGTTTTTATTTTCATAGACTTTGTGCAACTGATGTGTTTTTAAATTCATATTTCTGGGCTTTTTAAATAAAATATTACTAAAATATGACAAACAAAAATGCCTGGACTCTCCTTTATCCCTTGAAAAATATCAGATTTCCTGTTATTAAATAAAGGTTTGCAGTAAAAATGTGCTTAGAGGTATGTTTTGTTTTGAGGGTTAAGGGATCAGGTTTATTAAACTTACACAAATATAAATTAATACACTGATCTGTAACATCACACACCAAAACACTGAGATAACTTGAATTCAAATGTAGAAAACTAAGGTTTATAGATTCAGGTGCGTTTGTTAATCATGTCATGCTTCACTTCATTTTTATGTTAAGTACTGACAAGATCAGCACTGCTAGTCTTTGCTTGTTGCCAGTTAAGCATAGTTTGTTTAGGTGTGGCTTACAATCCTACATTTGACCTTTTAAGTTAAGCCATTTAATTATGCTTAATAGAATGTATCATCTAGTTACCAGCAGATTGCAATGAAAATCGAACATACATGTACTCTGCACAGTGTAGATATTATATTATATTTATATTTTATTGTGTAATTATTGTGTAGTCACCGAGACCTGGTATTAGAGTTAATAATAATAATAATAATTTTACAATGAATCACTGTAAAAGAGATGGACTAAAACAAATGATTTAATATTTACACATTCTTATTGTGTTTTGTATGTTTACAAACAAAAATGGCCATAGATAGTTGATAGGCATCAACTATCTTGGGGGATACTTTCATTGTGTGTATCATCGTGTAAGATATTATCACTGAGTTTGTTTTACGGTCACCCATTTTTATGATTTTACCATAACCAGCTATCAAATATGAAAATCAGCCCACCCTTTCTACTCACTATGAAATATGAGTGTACTCAGTCTTATAGACACTTATAGACAATCTTATATTGTTTGTTTTGTTAACAAACATAAGCTGAATTCGCAGGATTTCATGGAGGTACATCACTGATGCCTTGTCCTAATTCAACAGAACATGGCATTTGTTTTTTACTCTTTTTGGTTGGCTTTTTCAGCATTTTCAAAAGGACGAGGTCCCACCGAGATTTGAACTCGGATCGCTGGATTCAAAGTCCAGAGTGCTAACCATTACACCATGGGACCGCGCTGCCGCGTGCAGCCACATGAAGGGAACTAATCACTGAACATGTGGCCTGTACTTTAATCTTATATGTATCGTATGTTATTGTTTTTCAGTTAAACTGCGCGAATGTGTATGTTTGTTTAGGGTGAAACTGCGATACTTCCTTTCGGATATATATATATATATATATATATATATATATATATATATATATATATATATATATATATATATATATATATATATATATATATATATATATATATATATATATTGCTTGGCTAGATAAATTAGCTTATAATCAGTGTCAGATCATAGCAAACCAAAAGTATTTTAGTAACTTTTATATTAAATATAACCTTCTTACTTTAATGTTTGTCGAATTGTATCAGCCTATATTTATTTTGTTTATTTATACTATCGCGAATGTGTCTTTTTGATCATATTTGACGTAGTTTAACCTTAAACTCAGTTCCTGAGACAGACTGAAGACAAAACTCGCACGCTCTCAGTCTCCGCTGATGAAACAGGCTTTTTAAAATCGTATTATTTATTCATTTATATTTTTTTCTACCGAGAAATAGACACATCAGATTGTTACAAAACTATACGCTCCTTTTATTAGCCTCAAATCTTACCAAAACTTGACTTCCGTGCACGAACAATCCACAATGTTTACTTATTCATTTTATCCTGACAAAAACATCTGCAACAGTTGCATGAGTCAAAGAATGGTCGGTCTGTAAAACGTCTTTATTTTGGATTTTTTTCCCACTGTTAATCCAATGTTTTTTTTTTTTTCTTCAGGAAATCAAATGCTTTTTCCTTGTGACATTTTCGTTCCGAGTAAAGAAGCAAGAAAGAAGAGTGTTGTCTCCGATTTCCCTTTTTGGCTGATCTGAAATAATAATAACAACAACAAAATAATAGATATTTTCATTACTAAATAAGGGTCAGCATTAAATATCCAATCAATTTAATCTAAATTTACACAACCCTTCATTTACGTTTAGTATTCATCTAAATGCTAACTATATGAATGCCACAAACTGCCTTATATTTTGCACAATAGCAGAACATACTGTATTAACACTGTAGTAATACTATTGCTGTTTACAAGATGTATTGCTGATTGTGTTTTATTGTATATAGTTTTTTAAAAAAGTATATAGCTTTTAAAAATTATTTAATGATTTTTTATTTGATTTCCATACAGAATTTCTCATTGGCTGGCTGCCCTTGACCTTTGACCTAAAATGAAGTAACATTCTATGTTCCACATTCCACAGTTATCTTTGTAGCCTCTGAGAGGTTATGAACTGTTATATCAGTGTAACTGTCAAAACATTTAGAACAAAGGTGTGATTTTAGTCAAATCCAGATGACTATAGTGAGAGGGATATCTTATAGGTGTGAGCACCACAACAGAATCCTCTGAAGGTCACAAGACCACATCAAACATCATACAATCGTATACAGTATTACTGTATAATGCATTAATAGTATAATGACATTGTACCAATTCTATTATATTCTGTATGTCTTTTATTTCTCTTTACAGTGCTGTTTTAAACGAACGTACAAAGCATGCTTAGTACCCTAAATGTGCCCCTCTATATTTCCAGACAATAGCCTATATGTTCCTGTGAGAGGACGTCGGAAACAGCTAATGGATAACCATAAGAGGCCCCCTCTCTGCATCTTTTACTTCCGTTCATGCCTCTACGATCTTCCTTTCCCTCCATCACATTTCTCTTCCTTTATCTCAACATTCTTCATCAATCATTACAGCTCAGATCTTACACACACACGCCTGCATACAAACACGACACATAACCTTTCTTCTCCTACTGTGAGCCACAGGGCTGAAATCCCCCTTGTGATCAGGCTAACACAATCAAACTTGTATGTTGTTTTTTTCTTATGCATACTCGCACACAACGTTGTGCTCTGCCTTCTAGGCCTGAAACAGAAGCCTCTGCTATACTACTCAGGCAGACACACCCAAGTAAAACATGAACTCATCTCCTTACAAACCTAAATGTTATATTTTAAAAAAAAGATTGGCTGTCATAGACGGCTGAACTTTTCCATGACTTACTGCAGTAGCTGTAGCGACCAGAAATTGCCTACTGCTATTAGGTTAAGTAGGATACTGGCTAGGCCATAAATTGTTTTGTGTTGTATTAATGAATTCCTTAAA
The DNA here is from genome assembly GCF_003368295.1 of Carassius auratus. Taxonomy (NCBI): domain Eukaryota; kingdom Metazoa; phylum Chordata; class Actinopteri; order Cypriniformes; family Cyprinidae; genus Carassius; species Carassius auratus. Next base: position 7,003,448 of record NC_039273.1, on the reverse strand, counting down.
GGAACAGCAAAAACACAGAAGTAAAATCCGTTCATTTCATATCTGTCATCATTTATTTATCCTTCCCGACCCTGTATGGTATTCTCAAAAAGAAAGAATGTTAGGGAATAATAGCCTTGCCTCTTTCTTTTAAAAATTAATGGTGCATGGGGCTTTCATTCTTTTGTGTTCCAGAGAAGAAATAAAGTCATACTGGTTTGCAACAACAGAATGAATAAATGTAAAAAGCATTCCTTCAATACAGATTGAAGAGCCTGGCACACATTCCTTCTCGTTTATACACGAATACGATGCTCGACCTCATGCGGACAAACTGTTTACCTCGTTGGTGCCTCTGACGTCACGACACACCCCTCACGCGCGTGAGCGCGCGCAACCCTTGCATGTGAATGCAGTGGGATTCGTGCGTGCGTGTGAGTGAGTGTGTTTTGCTTGTGGAATGTGGGAGTTGTCCCCACGCGTTTTACGAACAACCGACCTGTCCAAACAGTGCGCGCGTGGCAGAGGATGTCACACCAACCAAAACAGCGGACGTACGCTCACAGCACAGTCTTTGATCCGTTATTGGAGGAAAATCCGCTGTACAGGGTAGAGTCGGGGCGGGGCGTAATTACACGGAGTCCCATCTATTTAGGGTCAAGTACAACATTTTTACAGTCCTAACCAGCGTGGGTTCAAAGTTTGTTTTGTGCCCGGAAACTGCGAATCTCCCACAGGGTGCGGAGGAAGTGCTTTCGGAATATTTTTGTCTTATTATTTTGTCTTTAGTTAATCCCCAGACTCGCGATCAAATCTGCACGGGATGGATTGCAAAAATGCAATAGCCAGCGTAATTCGTTAGCATCTCGTCGACTAGCTCCTCAAGAGGCTCATGAGGAAGGGGCTGCGGTGCGGCTGGACGCGGAGCGAGGCGACCCTCTGCGGAGCTGCGAGGCGGTGGGCGTGTTTTCTCGGCGTGCTAGCATGTGAGCTGGCGCCAAGTTCTTGGCGTAAAAAAGAAGGAAAAAACAAACAAACAAGATTTACAAGTTACGGGCTGAAGAGAAGCAGCAAAAGTCACATCTCGCTTGACCGGAAAAGTTGTACGCAGGTACGAAGCGAGCAGTTTACTCTAACACACACTTTTACTAAAGTGAACCTTGTGCGCACACTAAGTAAATGCAATTCAAAACAAAAGCTGCTAGTCTGCTAATGTTAGGTAACCTACTCAAGTGACTACTGTTTTTTTATCTGGCAAATGAGATCAAGGGAGAGAGAGATTGTGTGGTAGTTGCTGAGCTAAAACACGTTTTTCACTTTTAAAAACCTGTTTATATAGTCGTTGTGTGTCTTTGATGCATCTAACTCGTTGCACTGATTGAATGCAATTTAACCACCGACAGTGGCAAGTTATACAACGTGGAAAACTTTGCTTGCAACTAGCTCTGAAGGATGACTTAAAGCGGCAAATTCGTGCTAATGAAGTAATGATTGTATTCAAAGAAATGTAAACGAGTGTAACGTGAATGGTGATGAGTTATCTTGATATAGTATTGCTGCGCAATCGGCTCATCTGTTGCGGCAATTTCCAACTGCGACATCATCCAGCCACAGCGACAGTATCGCTTCTACACTTTTACCAGCACTTTTAAACTTACTGATCTAACTTCTCCAACCAAATACTGTTATGTCGGTTATGTACGTAACTAATTCACAACAAAACGTGTAGTACGAGTGTAACGATTCAGGCTGGATATCCGCTGTTTTTCTGTGTGTTTGTGTTTGCCGTATGACTTTATAATAGCCTTCTTTGATAATATTACGTATCATTAATTAATTATATAATGTTTAATAGAGCATTCGTTAATATACATTACGATAGTTATAATGTAATTAAATTTTAATTCATATATTTTCACATATGTGCATATTTAAATATACATAAATATCTGATCTATTGCGCATTTACTTATCTGTCTAATGTTTAATCGTAAGGGAAAGTTATTGTTTAATTTAAACAATTTTTGAAAATGAGTTTTCTTGTATTTGTTGATCTTATGCTGTAATAATAATATTAATAAACTTTATCATCCTTTTTGCAGTAGGGTTGGAACAGTGCATAGCCTATAAAGGATTTTACCTGATGGAGACCTGTGTGTTTTATAAAACCCGATGATGAAAGTAAAACTTTATAAATGCTTAATTTAAAACCTAATAAAATGTACTAACCCTGCTATATGAGTCAAATTAACCCACAGCATTACTAACGTTGGTCATATAGGAGAGAGTGTGCGTGACTCTGAGCTGAAAGCACATTGTGCTGTTGGTATGTTGAGAATCCGTTGTAGTTTGCATTGTTTGTTTAACATGTCTGTTGAACTAAGCTAGGACTTTTTCCACTGTTCCTAATGGACAACTAGTTAGTGCATGTCGGACAAGCATGGTCAAAAGTAAATGACTGGTCATATTAATTCTTTTTTTTTAGTTGTTTAGGTTGATTTCAGGTGACAGACCTTATAAATCAATGTAATAGTTACACTTTTTGGCTAATATATTTTCTAATTTGAGTGGAAGTAATATGAGTACCTCTTGTTTTATTTCCAACCATGTAACAAGATTACCCTGGAATGATTTTAAAACCCTCTTTCCCTTTTATTTAGTACCATTTTCTTTCTAAAGAAGTAAAAATTTTCTTAAGCAAGGACACATTTGATCAAAAGAAACTTACAGAAGTTATCTATTTTAAATAAATACTGTTCTTTTGAACTTCATATTCATCAAAGAATCATGAAAAAATATTATACTTTCCACAAAAAAAGATTAAGCTGCATGAATGTTTTAAACGTTGATAATTTGATTCCTGTAGAATCATGTGACACTGAAGACTGTAGTAATGACTGCTGAAAATTCAGCTTTGCCATCACATATATTATATGTTATATTTTAAAATATATGAAAGTAGAAAACTGTTCTTTTACATTGTTATAATATTTCATATTATTACTGATTTTACTGCATTTTCTATGAAATGCAGCCTTGGTTTTGAGCACAATAAAATTCTTTTCAAAAACATAAAAAATCTTACCAACCCCAAACCTTTGAACTCACTATATATATAATATAATATATATATAAAATATAATATATATAATTTTCCCCTCTCTCTTTATTTTTGTTAGTATTTTTTGATTTTCAGTGCAGGATAAATAACTGAAAGTCAGTGGATTTTTCTTTTCTGCTGAGCTCCAGACGGTATAGGCTGCAGTAGCAAAATCTATATAGTCCTATACTGGATGTTTACATGTTCAGTACAGTCCAAAATACCCACGCACCTGCATGTGATGTCCATAACAGTGATTTATGCTGAGTCTGTGTAATGCTGGACTTCCTCTGTGCATGTCTCGCTTTATGATATGTTCCTTTTGTTTAAAGGAACTGGATTGTGATGTTTAGGTTGTTATTGTGGCGGTGCGCGTTTCAGGGGCTGGAATGTGTGTAGTTTCTGTAACTCTAGGCAGAAGCTGTGAGGCCTTGACTGTAGCCCTGTAGAGAGGCCCATTGAAGGGGAAGCTGGCTCTGTATATGTGTGTATGCGTGTGTGTGCATGCAGACCACTGGGATTGGACACAGGGTAGAAAGACCCCCTGTACGGAAGGAGGGAAAAGGGAGGAAAGAGGAAGGAGGAGTCAGTAGCACTTTTCTGGTCATGTGTGTGTTCTTGCCCCATGTTTTGCATGGAGTGAGTGATTGGTCGCGTTACGGCAAGGGTAACCAAAGACGAATACGTAAAAAGACTATTCACAGCTGAGAAAGGCTTCTCATTAGTAAACAGACTAAATTTGACTCTTGTAATGTAACTTGTACAGTGTTGGCCTGATGTTTGTTTATTAACTGTGACTGATGTTTTACAGTGCTATCTTTGTCTTTGCATCTTTTTTAATGTAATATTTGTTTGCTTGTGGTGAATTTAACAGTTCAGATATAATTGATGTTCAGTGTGAGGAGGTTTTTCAGCATGATTGAAGGATAATGTTTAATGTATGTCTTTGCACAGTGCATCTTCAGCTACTATGGATTGGTACTATTTGCTTAGTGCTTGACATTTATATGTATATATATATATATATGGCTTAGGTAAACCTATAAGGACTTAAGAGTCTTATAGACTGCAATGACACAGAAAATATAATATATTTTTTGTAGTTGTTTGTTTAATTTCTTTCCATTGCATTGATTTCTGTAAGATCCTCTAGTAACTTTGGATAGTCCTTCAATATATAAGGGATAAGATACAGTCAGCCAAGGTGATCAGGAAGTGGAAGGATCGTGTGTCACCCTAATTACAAACTTGCCAAGTAAATACATAAATTACTTATAAAGTTTAGTGGTCATTACACAAAAATAACTGATGCAGGATGCAACAATTGGCCAATCAGAGGTCGATGTTGCTCAGGCTCAATTTAGGTTCTCTTCACAATGTCTTTTAGTCTGAACTGTGATCATTCTGTCTCATAAAAATTTTGAGATGCACGTTCCCTTATTTTACATGTTTTCTAGTATACACTGTCAGAATTTTTTTTTAATCATTGGGACAGTTCTCTAAGTGCTAAAAGCTACATATTTTTACCTTATTTACCCCCAAATGGTACCTAATAGGACCTTACATGTACGTGTTAGTACCTGAACTTTATATGTTTTACTATTGTAATATTATGTAACTGGAGGGTACCACTTCAGTGATGGCTGTGTGCTTTTTTTTGGAAACTGTTTAAGTAATGCTAAATAAATTAATACATTCTGAGATTAAAGTAAAATAAAAGTAGACATGTTGCTGCAGTCTCCACTGTATCCCAAAATGAAAATGATTTGTAACTTACTTTCTTCAGTGGAACAAAAAGGAAGATAATCAGAAGAATGTTGGTAACCAAACAGTTTTGTTTACCATTGATTTCCATTGTATGATCAAAAATGTACATGCATTTCTCAAAATATTATCTTGTGTGTTCCACAGAAGAATGGATTTGACACGACATGTGGGTGAATACATGATGACCAAATATTGTCCCTTTGGGTTGTGTTTACGTTGAAGCAATTTTTGGATGTGATGTTGGCCTACATGGATCGAATTAGGTTTTCTCTTGAATATTAGGCTACCGCATTTCTTGGGGTTAAATCAAAACCAGATTGATTTCAATACATATACCAGCTGTTCCGGCTCCTTATGTTAATGTAAATGCTGAACATCTACAGTAGTAAAAACTATTACTTATACATTTACATAACGTGTGTGTGTCTTGCCCTATGCAAATAGAAATCTCTGAAAGAATCCGACAGTAAAATGACTTTACCATGTCCTCATAGAGTGTAGCTTGGCATGAGTCTTAGTTTGTATTTGTGCGGTGTACTTGTGGAATTTTGTGTGTTGTGTGTGTGAGAGAGAGACTTTGTGTGTGAGTGTGTGGCGGTGTTATAATCTGGCAGTGTGTTCCAGTAGGGTTCGTGTGAGGACAGCAGCAGTTTCTGTGTGTTCTGGACCCGAACTGACGCAACTGGCTCTGCGCATTACACATACACTCATATTTCCGTAGCGTGTGTGTATGTTGGAAATGTGTAGGACTGTTTGTCTCGGAGTCTCTGTCTGTTTTTATGGGTCTGCTGATCGTTCTGCCTTTATAGCTGTCAAAGCCAGTTTGCCGGGTCGCTCCTAGTGTGAGAACATTTCTACAGGGCATTAGTATGTGATGTTGCATGTGTTCCTGTGTTTTCCACATGGTCTCCATGCCAGGCCTGGCATTCCTGCCGTGTGAGGCTGTCTCTGTCTGTTGTCATAGCTAATGAAGGTTTATGAAACCCTGACAGCATCTCTGTCCTGTCCTGCATACAGGCGGCCCTCAGCCTCTGCTGTAAGAGCTGTGGCGCTTTTCTCTGTTTACTTAATTTTATGACCTAATTATACCTAAAAGCCACACCAGTTACGAAGTCAACTCGCATTATGCAGTTACTAGAAGTTTTTAAGGCGAAGGAAGGAACCATAGTGACCCATGTCGATTGAAGTATCACTATAGCTACATGCTCTAGAGTTACTATAGCATGACATAATAACCACTGGCAATATGTAATGGAATATGCTAACCTCTGGTTATCAGAAATGACTGCATTTGTTTTTGAAAAGGAGGTCAGACTCAAGAGTCAATTCTCACCATATTTCAAGCTGTTTTCAGTTTCGATTAAAAGATAGTGCTCATGCATGTTGCTTCGAAGGCGATCTTCTCCGCTGTAGTCATGCGGTACCTCTAGTTCTTTTATATGATAAACAGGCCATTACACTCACAACCAGGTCATTCTTCTGAAGAGGGACAGTCTTTCTCATACACCTTGGCCTATATACTTGTTAGTGCTATGTGATGCTTCAGTCAGTTCAATCATTAACTCTGAACTACCTTAAAGGCATCACGATCATATACATATAGTGAGGCCGCAGTCAAAGTGTCAGTCATGTCCAGACCTAAAATATCCCAGGTTTTCTCAGATTTCTTAGATGTTTTATGGCATCAGATAAAACGTTAACCTGACCGACCAATTAAGAGACATTTAAGATTTAAGAAGTCTTTTATCTCCGTCGTGCTATGTGTGCGTTGATAACAAGAGCCATGGAAGCAAATAGTGGAAGAAGCGTGCATCTCTGTGTGCACACACAGTTAATGATTTTGGAGCCTTGTAAAAACAAGGGCTAAGTTTACATAACAATTGTTTCAAAACGTCTGCATTTAGTGTACTTTTTAGAAGGATATTGTGTTTATTATATTATATGAATTAATTATGTATTCATGTTATTATTATCAGGAAACTAGTGATTTATAAATGGATTCGTCCTTCAAATCATGTCTTTTTGTTAAATCTATGTTTTGCACTTTGCGTGTAAGAGCATTGCTCTCATAATATTAGTTGATGAGGACTATATTGTATAGCAAGGCTAATCACTCATAGCTACAGCTCACTTCACTAAGTCTACTTTATTATTTAACAGGTTTTTTTTTTTTTTTTTACACACAGGCTGTTGAGAAATTAGGTACAATCCAGAATAATGAAACTCAATGACTTTTTTCCTGCACTTGAGTGCACCAAAATGTGAATGCTTATGTAAGCAAGTATGAAGTAAAAGTGATCTAAAAAGTATGAGAATAACATTACTTTCTTTGAAATAAATGTCTGTTTGTTTTATATTTTCTTTTATAATGACAGCCATTTAAAGAGTATGTTTGTAAACGGTAAACATGTACTTCAAAGTTCTAATTTTTTTATTATTAAGTATTTATTAACGTTGATTTATTATCATATGATTTACTTCGGCCCCCCTTTTTGAATCTGTATGAATATTGACAAGCGAAAAACAATTATCATTATCATTACTGGAAAAGCCATAAAAAAAATAGCAAAATCCATCTGCAGGTTACCTTCAGAAATATGCACATAAGTAGTGCCATGTTTGTGGAAGACTGCCAACTAAATCTTCACAAACAGGGATGGCAAATGTTTCACACATTTTGAGTAGATGAATAAATGAACAGCCCAATTTAGATAAATGCATAATTATGTGCTGAAGTGTTTTGAAATGTTTTTATTAGTGTGAGTTTTCTGTGTGCATTAGAGTAATTTGAGAACCTTCTTTTGAAGAGGTTACGTGTGTGTGTGTGTGTGTGTGTGCATGCTATATGAAGCTTTTCCTCACAACTTATTGAGTGAAAACAGGAAAAACTGTGACATCACCCTCTATGCTGAGGAATGTTTATTTGGTTTGCACTGTTTCTGTTTGTACACATTGACTCGTGATGTTCCTGCGACCTTTCACATAGATCTCCACTTTATTGCTGATTCCATGTGTTAGGACAGTGAAATGATTAATCACATGCTTTTATCATATACACATTTCTTGTGACAATATTCCTATCACCTGAGGCTTTTGAGCTGTTTGAGTTGGTGTGTCACTTTGACCTCTGACTCATTTCAGCATGGCTGCTGTTCCTCGTGGGTTGCTCAATCCTCAGTGGGGCCATATAATGATTTTATGTTTATTTTTTTGCTGACCTTGTTCTTTTTTTTTTTCAAAAAGGCTTTTGATGGAGATATTGAAGCTGACATCTGTTTGTTTTCATTTGCACGGTCTCCTACAACCACTCCAATCCTCCTGCCCTTCCTCGATGGTGTAGCACTGATAGCTAATTAATATTCCCCTCTATCTCGTACGCTCTTTATCAATGCGCATACATTAGTGATGCTTATATAAAGAACTCTGCCCCCCCCCCCCCCCATTCAGTTTTTGATTCTGGCCTCATAGCTTTAATCAGAATGATTTATTGTTCTATTAAAGAATTGTTAATTATTCATCACTCGCTGAAGAACGTCAGTTATGATTTGTGGTTTTGTTATTCTGTCGGTGTGTGCTGAAGAAAGGGAATGTCCTTTTTTTCTGCTTTATACACTACCAGTCAAAAGTTTAGAATAATCAAAAAAATAATAATTGTGTGTGTTTTTGAAAGAAGTCTTTTATGGTCACCAAGCCTGCAACTGTTTTTCTATTTAGTATATTTAAAATGTAATTTATTCCTGTGATGGCAAAGCAAAATTTTCAGCAGTCATTACTCCAGTTGGTGCTCAATGTTTTTAAAAAAAATCAGTTTTATTATTGGTGCTCCGTTATTAATAATGATTCTTCTTATCAAGGCTGAAAAATAGTTTTTGATGCTTAATATACAGTATATGGTGATATGCTTGATACTTGGATTTGCATGATACTTGATACTTTTTTTAAAGGAATCCTTAATGAATAAAAGCTTAAAAGTATTTATTTGAAATATAAATATTTTGTAACATAAATGTATTTACTATCACTTTTTAACAATTTAATGCGCCCTTGCTAAATAAATGTATTAATTATAAATTCAGTAATGTCATCCCAGAAATAAATTACAATTTCAAATATATTCAACAAGAAAAGTTTTTTTTAGATTGTAATATTGTAATCTGTTCCCATCATCCCCATAACTGCACAACTCTGTATGTTTGACTCTGTTTCTCCTCCTCCTCCTTCGTCTCCTAGTGATGGAGTCCGCCGTTAGTACATCCACTCAAGTGCCAGATGAGTTTGACCGTAATGTTCCACGGATCTGTGGTGTGTGTGGAGACAAAGCCACTGGCTTTCATTTTAATGCCATGACCTGCGAGGGCTGCAAAGGCTTCTTCAGGTACACATGCATGCACTTTCTCTCATCCAATTTGATATTCACACATTTAAAACAACATTAACACATATTATCTGTAAACAATGTGATACTTGGCATACTATTTTTAGCCTTTTTGCATGGGTGTGCATTAGGCGCAGTATGAAGCGGAAGGCCAGTTTTACCTGTCCCTTTAATGGAAGCTGCACCATCACTAAAGATAACCGTCGCCACTGCCAGGCCTGCAGACTCAAGCGTTGCCTGGATATTGGCATGATGAAAGAGTGTGAGTTACTAGCCAACAAGACACATCTCAGAACACTGGTTACTGGGAGCCAAGATATATACTTTGTTATATCATGTTTTAAATCTAGTTTAGATTTGTATTAAACCTGGAGTTTCCGAAGCTTCCAGATGTCTGTTTTGTGATCTTGAAGGGCTCTGCAGGAATGGCATGCTATTTGTTATAGTTGTTCCAAACAAAAGCAAGTAAGATGATCCATTCACAAAAGGCCCTGAAAGGCAGTTAGCAAAATGAACCTTAGGATAAGGAAGTAGTATCACCGTTTGTGAGCACATGATCTTGAGTGGCAGCTCTTTGCGAATCATTTTGAAAGTGAAAGGTACTTCACTGTGAAATATGGATTTCGCAATGTTTGATCGCTCTTGTGTTTTGAAAGATCATCAGGGGAAATTATAGCTTGTATGTTATCACTTTTTTTTTTAAAACAAACATCACATGCAGAAAGATCAGATATATTTGAATTAAGTCATTAAAAAGGCAATGTTTGATGCAATTGTTTTAATGTGCCGAACAATTGTAATAGCTATAAACCTGAATATTTCTTTAAACCTAAAAAGTTTCATTTTAATTTTTATAATAATAATGCTTAGATTAATGGGGGAGAAAGGAAGACAAATATCCAGTAGAACGGAAAAAAAGAGGTTCAGACATTTTTTGCAAGTAAAATTGGTCTGATGTAATTGCTCTCCCCATTGAAACTGAATTAAGTCTCACAGATACAAAATTAAAGCTATTGATTAAACTGAACTCCATCAAACTATACTGAAGTAAATTATAATGAATTATGGTTGTAATATAACACTGGAGAACAACATACGATTTTAGTTTCTCATTTTTTAAATCTGTATTTCACCTGTAATAAAATCATATTACATGAGCATAGTAATAATACCCATCTGTCTTTTCTTCAGTTATATTGACGGACGAGGAAGTTCAGAGGAAAAAGGAGCTGATCCAGAGGAGAAAGGATGAGGAGGCGCAGAAGGAGGCACAGAAGCCCCGGCTTTCAGACGAGCAGCGCAGCATCATTGACACGCTGGTGGATGCGCATCACAAAACCTATGACGATTCCTACTCTGACTTCTCACGCTTCAGAGTAAAACTTTCATCAGATTTTTCTCTGTTCTCCTCCTCTCTTCTGCATACCATTCAACCAGTTTTAAGATGTTTTTGGACACCAAAGTGATGCTTAATTTTGCCTGCATTAAGTATCAAACCAAACGGCATCTGTTTTTTTTTTTGTCCAGTGTGTTCATGTGTTTATGTGTGTTTTGTGTTGCAGCCTCCAGTCAGAGAGGGTCCAGTCACACGTAGTGCCAGCCGAGCCGCGTCTCTTCATTCACTTTCAGATGCCTCGTCAGACTCCTTCAGCCACTCTCCAGGTGACACACAAACGCACATGCATATACACGCAAAACATATGCACACAAACACTCATTTGTGTGTGTAAATCACCTGTAAAGTTTCTTCTGAGAAATGTTTTCCAGCCCAGTCTGAGACGCGGGAAGGAGTGTGTGTTTGTGTGTTAGAGGGCTGTGTGTCTTATATGCACAGCAGGCTCCATCCATCTCACCATGCCTGACGTCACAGGAGAGCCACTCTAATGACAACCAGACTATTCACATGCATACGTATACACACACACACACACACACACACACACACACACAAACAAATGGCTCATCCTGGAAGCAGCAAGTTGTTTTTGTAACTTTAAATATGACATTAATCATCAACTCTCTATTGGGGTGGGGGTATGACCATAATCTTACAGAGCACGTTATGAGTGCTTTTTATGATTTTTTTATAAATAATATTACCAGTTGGAAAACTCTGATTTTGATAATAAACTGTTCTGATTATTTTTTTTCTGATTGCTGCAGATTTTATTAATCTGGAAAAGTTACAGATTAGCGGGTTAAATTTTTTTGTCTACTCACGTTGTTTTGCAGCTCTGATATGTTGACACTGTTTGCTTTTCAGGCAGAGTGTAAATTAGAGAATTATTCTGCTATGTTAACAGCTTTGTTTATTTTTATGAAGGTGTTTGCAAGAGTGCAGAACACAGTACGCTGACAGTCAGTGAGGTTGTGCTGAGCTGCAGGCTCAACATGTTTACCTGAGTAAACATGCACGAAAGATGTCTTCAGAGATTTCAGTGCAAGCTTTAGTAAGCATTTATTAAAAAAAAAAAAAAATCCAAATTAAAAAATGCAGTTACAGTATAAAGAAAATGTCCCGCATAATTGTGCAGTCATAATATATGACAGCAAATGTAATTTACACAAATTCTTTTCCATAATATTCCCTTACAATTCACTAAACCATTAAAAACAGAAGTAGTTTGTTGTCTGGTTGTATTATATATGCATTTTGGCAGATTTTGAAATGGACACAAGGGGGAGATAATGCTTCTGTTAATCAGCTAAGTGGACACCGTTATCGGCCAGTGTCTCAAAATACTGTCATAATTTTTTCCCTGGGCCATTGTTTCAGATTTTTACTTGCCTTACAGGCACTTTCACTAGCCCGCCACAAAAAGAGTTAATTTCATTCAATGCAAAGAACTAGTCAAAATCAAAGAATGATTTTGAGTGAACATTAAAAAGGATTTTGAATGTTTCTGAGTGCATGGGATGGCCGTATCGATCCTGAAATATTGATACTGATGTGAGTATCGAAAGTATCGATGCTCAAATAAAGATATTGATAATAAGGTGGTTTTTTTTTTACCAGTTTTTTGTTTATTTAACAAAAAGTATAAAACGGTATGTTCAGGAAATAATTGAGTAGGATAGAACCATGTCCTATTTTCTAGAACTATGAGTAGGTATCATTTCACATTTTACATACATGTAAAAGTTCGTATCTATTGACTATTGATATCAATGATACTGTTCTTTAAAAGTATTCTTTTAAAGTATCGAAAACAAAATACAGTGGTACCGTCCATCCCTAGTGTTCAGAAAATGCTGGAAGAATTCCAGTGTATTTGTTACAATAATTGTTGAGTTTGAAAGGTTACTTAGATATAGCAAAGCATTGATCTTTTTTGTTGTTGTTTTTTCTCTTTCTCTCTCTCTCTCTCTCTCTTTCTCTCTATCTGTGTCTTCACATCTGTAGAGTCAGGAGATCGTAAGATGAATCTGAGTAATCTGTTGATGATGTATCAGGAGCAGGGTTTGAGCTCCAGTCCAGACTCAAAGGAGGATGAGGGCACTGGTCTTTCCATGCTTCCTCACCTGGCTGACCTGGTTTCCTACAGCATTCAGAAGGTCATCGGCTTTGCCAAGATGATTCCTGGATTCAGGTAAAAAAAAAAACATGTCAGGGAAAATTCAGAATTTAAAAAACTTCTTTTTTATTTATTTTTTTATTCATGAATAAATTTTATTTGTAATGGCAGGAGGTTGGATTTACTGTATTTCAATTTGAAGAAATTCAGAACCAGTCAGTCACCAGAAGGAATTCAGTTTTGCAATTTTTTTTTAAATTTTAAATACATATTTAAACATATATGTATATAAATACATATTATACATATACTGTACAGCATTGGAAAATATGTACTAGTCTTCCAAAAAACAATATTTAATGAAGTCAACAAAAAAAAAGTAGATTAGAGCCTTTCGGGACATGATAAACAAATGCTCAGTTCAGCTGAATGGAGCTGTTCTTAAAGAATTAGTTCACCCAAAAATGAAAATTTGCTGTTAATTTACTCACCCTCAGGCCGTTCAAGATGTAGGTGTCTTTTTCCTTCAGTGAAACAGTAAAGAAGATTTTTTGCTGAAACCATGGTCCTTATTGATTCATAAAATGCAGTTCAGTGGCTGCCACTGATTAAGGCTAGTTTTCAGTGTTTTACTTCATTATTGGGTGTTTTAATAATATAATTGATTACATAGACAAATTGATGAATCAGTTATTTGAACCAGTTCACTGAAACAAACTGTCTGAGTCTGTGGGCTATAGATAATCATGTTGTGAATAATGTTCAGTTTCTTGCACTGACCGATCGTTTTTCTTCAATATATCTTCAGGAGCCACAGTTATTGTTTTTGTTGCCTGTATAGGTTTTATTATTTTTATTCTTAAAAGTGACGGTAGCCATTCACTTGCATTTTATGAATCTCCAAGGACCATTTTTCAGCTACAAATCTTTTTCATCTGAAGACAAATAGTCCCCTACATCTCAAAAGCCCTGAGGGTGAGTAAATTAACCGCAATTAATAATATATATATATATTATATATATATATATTTTTTTTTTTGTGAACTAAACTAACATTTTTGTAGGTCTTTCTTGAGCAAGGATGATCTCTGCATTTCTTTAATCTATTTTTGTGGTGCTTGTTTGTGGAAAGTTCCACCTTTTTCCAAACAGTCTAATGTTAACATGCCTAACATCCATTTAATTGCCTCAGGAACATAAAAATATGTTTGACCTTATAGACTGTCACTCTCCGTACATGTTTCTTTCCTGGCTCTGAGTACTTCCATGTATTTCCCAGCTTCCTCAGAATGTGCGCACATACATATGCATGATGGACCGCATGTTGCTGTGGTAACCATAGGAGTGTCATGTTATCTGCACTGAATGCACCCACTCCTTCTGCATCTGCCATTCACAGAATCCAGCATGAGCCAACATTTGATGTGTGTGCATTTGTGTGTCTCAGGGAGCTGACAGCTGAAGATCAGATCGCTTTGCTCAAGTCCAGTGCTATAGAAGTGATCATGCTTAGGTCAAACCAGTCTTTCAGTCTGGAGGACATGAGCTGGAGCTGTGGAGGACCCGAGTTTAAATACTGCGTCAATGATGTCACCAAAGGTACACGCAAACTGACAAACATTGTTTCATGCAGTGGCTGCAGTTTTGTTATTGTTTATTAAAACCAAATTAAAAATCATTTTCGTTAATTGAAATAAAGCTGAAATAAAAATTATAAACTTTTAATGAAAATTATAAATGTTGCCTTGGGAACTGACTGAAATAAAATATGTTTGATGTACTCAAATTAATAAAACTTAAACTGAAAAAAAAAAGAACGCAAAACAGAATTAGTAAAATTTGAAATGAAACTGAAAAATAAAAAATAAAAGGTAAATTAAAAATATTGATAAATAACATAATAGCACATAAACATACAAATATAACACTGAATAGTTACATATATTAAATCAAAGTTTACTTGGTTACTATTATGTTTTATTTGATGTCAGCAGTGGGTTTAGTGATAATTTTTAATTTTTTTTTCTAATAATTTTTCTTTTTATACCAATTTTATGCATGGAGACAATGATGAATAATATTTTTTACAACATTCATCTAGGCTAATGTTTTCAATTGTTAATTTATACTACTTCAGTTAATTCATTTTGAATGTTTAAATTAACGTTAGAAATTAGCATATAGCACATAGACAAATACATGAAGGTATTGATTATTATTGTTTCCTGAAGTTTGTTGCATTTAAATGAATGATGAATTCAGTATAATTAATTAGAATAATTACTGTATGATTAGGATCTACTATTAATTAATTAATTAGTCATTATAAAACATGACATGGTTTTCAAAAATGAAATAAAAATATTTTTTTATCACTTACTGGTTATCAGACTTTGTGACCAAGGTCCATAGTCAATGTGATGAACAACACCGGTTGTTAGTCTCTGTTAATAATGAGCCTAATGGAATCATCCTGATTTTGTGTATGTTTGGGGGCACAGCTGGACACACTCTGGATCTGTTAGAGCCTCTGGTGAAGTTTCAGGTGGGCTTGAAAAAGCTCAGCCTACATGAGGAGGAACATGTGCTGCTGATGGCCATTTGCCTGCTGTCTCCAGGTCAGCGTGTATCCCATGTGCACCAAGCATTAGACAGACTGAGACGTCACCCGTAAAACAAGTCTGTGCTAGCAAACAGGAATCTCACTTGTCTGTGTTTGTGTGCTCGTAGACCGGCCCGGGGTGCAGGACCATGAGCGAGTGGAAGCGTTGCAGGACAGGTTATCTGAGGTTCTGCAGGCGTATATCCGTGCGCATCACCCGGGGGGGCGTCTGCTCTACGCTAAGATGATCCAGAAGCTGGCGGACCTTCGCAGCCTGAACGAAGAGCACTCCAAACAGTACCGCTCCCTTTCTTTCCAGCCCGAACACAGCCTGCAGCTGACCCCTTTGGTGCTGGAGGTGTTCGGCGGACAGGTCACTTAACAACCTCACCGGAGCAAGACATGCGGGTCAAACGGCGTGGATCAGAGAATTGTGGAGTGGAGTGAATGTACGGACAATCACCTTAAAATGCATACAGAGTTTCCAGGACGAAGTTTGTGAGTGGTGTGTATTTGTGTGTGTGTGTGTGTGTGTAAGTGTATCCCTCATCATTTACAGATCGTCTAGGGAATGCCATAGATGTTGTATGTAAGGAAGACATTCTCATGAGAATGTAATATGGTCATGGTGTTTATCACTGTGGCAACTCATTACAGTATATGTTACTGTAGTATCAATAACCAACAATATTACACTGCATGTGCAGCAGGATGAGTGTGTGAGAGTGCGGTCCTGTTCTAAACCTCTGCATGGCCCCCAAAGCGCTGTCCACTACTGCTGATGTCCTGTCTCTTCACCTCCTGCCTTTAAATGCACAGGGTTAAAAGTACTAATGCAAGCACACCGCTCTAACTCACCCCTCGCCTAGCCATTTAACCAAACGGCAGCTCCGCCCCCATTTTCCTCTGCCTCCAGAGCTCTGATAGGTCGCTGAACAATGGCTGTCTTCTCTCCTGTTATTTGCCTGTGCTGTGATTGGCCAATAACCTCGCGCCTCCGCAAAGTGGTCAGTGCAGCATTAGCACTCGCCGCGCAGTTAACCTGTAAATAAGACTCAGTATCTATATTCGTAACTTTTCAAATGAGTGTAAATAGAGTTTGATATAAGTGCTTCTTGTGGCTTATGGTAGAATCTAGCAGAGGGAGACCCTGAAGCCCTGGCTGGTTATAATGAATAAGTAAACAAAGACTACCATCTAACTGTGCGTTTATGAAAACATGCAGGAAGTGGGATCATGAATTACATTTTTAAAAACCGCTTTACCTCCATTCTTTACCGTCGTAAAGTCCTGTAGGTTACATATTTCTCAAATCTTCCATTCTATCATAATTTTTTTGTTGTTGTTGTTGTTTCAACATTTTACTCTTCGTTAGCCATCATATTTTCTTAGGGATATCATCTATATTACAATCATGTATTATTTACATTTTAAATAATATATATTTTTCTCTTCATTTGACATGAATGAGGTTTCACATTATGGTATTCAAAAATTGTGGGAAATCATTCTTAATAAATCAAATTAATTGGGATACTTCAAAATGGAAATCATAGTTTCATAGTCCGGAGTGAATTATGACCCATGCACTATGGTGTCTATCTGACAGGTTGTGGGAGATTCATTTAATAACTGTTTGTTTTGCTTTGGGAGATAATACTATTTTTTTTCTCTTCTCATGTTTTTAAAAGTAACTGAAAGCAGCATGCTGGGTAGTTTATGATTTGAATTTTTGTCATCTCTAACTGTGGTGTTACATGCTTCTAGGGTATATTTGATATTTTGTTGGCACAGAGCAGTTCTTCAAAGCATATTCTGATTACAGCATAACACAACTCAGCACTTCTCTTAGGCTGGTTGTTATTATCTAAACACCAATTATGTTGTTATCTAAACTGTAAAAATTATCTAAACATGTCGGGCATGGTATAAACAGCGTTAATTTCACATTAGCCACTGCCTGAGTTGTGTCTCTAAAACAAACATGACTGCCTTAGCTTGGCCTCAGCTGTTCACAGTCATTCACTTTGATCTTTTTATGCTTTTTAATTATGTAAGAGTCCTTTTCTCTACTGTGTAAAATATCTGTAAGTGATATTTGCGAGACTGTCGTCAAGGGCTCCTTGAGTCGCAATATAGGGCTGATGCTTACAGAGCGCTACCTCTGTTGCTTTATATATCTCGTTCTCTCGGTTTCTCCAATCACGTCTGATTCGTATGAATCTTCTTCTCAGTCAGGGCTCAGGGTCATTAGGAAAAACTTTTCTGTGGTATGAGATTTAATCAGTTTAATGAAGATTTTCTGTAGGTGTGAGTTTAGTGTCAGAACTGGGTCGATGATTTAATGATCATGTAAGCTGAATTTAACTACCTGGAAACTGCGGTCGCTTGGAAAGGAGAGCGCAGTGCGTGCGTGTGTCTGTCTGTGGAAGCGTGTGTTTATGAAGTGAGGGCAATGTATAGCATTTACCTATACACCAAGTATATTCATATATAATTGGGTGTCGCATAATTGGCCCAGCCTTGATGGGAATGTGTATTTGTGTGAGAAGGTTATCGTTTCCTCATTATATTACTATTCAGATAACTTAGTCATGGCACTTAAGATTTAATGATATGGAAGGTTTGCTATATATATCTATGAGTATTACTTTGCAAATGTAAAAGATTAAAATATTTTCTTGTAGACTAGTTTTGATATTCTGGTATCAGTGTACAGGTGGTGGCACAGGGCAGAGCATTGTTAGTTTACATGTGTGTAGATATGCAAATATCGGAAAGTTTGGTTGAATGCTAACCTCCTGCCCAGTGCGGGCATGCATATATATATATATGCATGCATGCATAAATTTGTTTTCATGATCTAATTGCTCTCTTTCGACTGTCTGTTTTATCGTCTTCATGCCTTCTGTCTGTTATTAGCTGCTCAGTACTTTGTGGGATGAGGGCATACACTCAATTTTAAACTGGAAAACTATGAAATCTTCCAGTCTTGAGCATTTTTGTAGACGTTCACTCACTTTCGTTCTGATTTCATGATGAACGAGTGAGAATATCCCTGCAGCACTTACCATCGACATAGATCAGACAAACCAGAACAACATGTCATGTCTAAACGGCTGCAAAATATACAGTATGCATGGTGATGATGATGATGATGATGATGATGATGATGATGGAGAGACATGAGAAAGACAAAAGATGAAATTGATGTTGGTCTCTTTTCCGAGTCCAAATGTAACCATAACAAACTACCTCTCTGGGGAACAGACACATTTGATTTGTGTTTTTTTTTTTTATGATTCATGTTTGTATTTATTGCTGTGCAGTGGCTCACATGGACAACCCAGTACCTCATGTATGAATATCACTTAACAACAAAGACGCCTTAACAGCTGTTTTATCAGATTTTTTTTTTTTTTTTGAATAATAATATTTGTGTGTACAGTAATTGTATCCTTAGCTTTCTTCAACATGCTGAAACATTCATTACACGGACAGACAGACAGACAGACACCTCCACAAGAGAGCTGAGAGCTGTTAAGGCGTGGTCTCTTCCATGATTGACAGCGATCAGTTGCTGCTGGGATTGGTTGGCCATCCTCAGGCCCCTCCCCTTCTTTATTCTGACTGCTCAGTTGGATTTTGCTGCTCTGCAAAAATAACTACACAAAACCTGTTGAAGCATTGCCTTCTCTCTTTTTCTCTTTTTAAACGGTGACGTGTCAAGCGGGTATCATCTACTCTGCAGATCACACTTGCTCAAGCTTTACCTCATACAAAAACACATATACCCTCTACAGTCAATACCTCATGCCAGGTCAATCCTAAAATGGAGTAGATGATGGTGTCCGATTGATGATCGAGTCATTCGTGACAAAGAGAAAATGAAGAGAGACATGCTCTTTACCTCTCTTCTTCTGCCGGGTGACCATTGGACAGGAGATCAATAGAAAGTTTGTGGCACTAAAAGGCTCATAAGTGCAGAAGCACTTCTGTCTCTGAGTGAATGGGTACCATATGGAAAACTGTAATACAAATGCTAGCTGTTTACTGAGGCTAAAAGTAGAATGCCTGCTCACCAGGACAAAACCAGTTGAATATGACCATTCATGAAACAGTTAAAATTGCCTGTTTTGTTTTCTTTCTTTTCTTTTACATCATAAAGTATTGTAAATTCATGTTCCTGATTTCATGTAATATTGGTCAAATGTTTTACAAATCAATAAAAGAATATAATAATAAACACTGGTTACTTTGATTTTCTGTCATATGGGGAGAGTGCAGTACGCTGTCGGCCTATTAATTTAGGAAAATGAAATATTTTTGTCAATATGTTAATAAAGGGTCCATCAAATATAGCTGGATGTTATTGATAAACAATCATATTTTATACTCAAACAATTTTTTCTTATTACAAATACATTTCTGCATGGCAGATATCATAAACTTGGTCAAGGTCTTTTATTTATATATATATATATATATAAGTTTTTTTATTTCCACTTTCTTGAAATGTATAATACCTAAAGTGGGTATAGAAAAGATTGCCTTTAAAATATTAACATTTTGTTGCTTTTGTTTTATTCAGGATCAACTTGTAACATCAAAGAAAACGATATAACATCAACATGTCAGAAAATAATAATAATAATAATGAATAAACAGAATTGTGGTTATTTTAAAGGGTAGCTCACCCCATTCTGACCTTGCTCTATATTGTTGAGTGTTAAAACGCTACATTACAACATAATACCAAACCATGCATTAATGTATCTTGAATATAATGTATGCCTTCTCATGTAATAAAATATGAATGCCTGAGATTCACAATAGGTTATGAGAGATAAATTTCAGTTGTAAAACGTGTGTAGTATACAAATCTGACAAAAATATACACCATAAACCTATAAACATTTTTTTGCGTGCATCAATTTGCATTGATATGAGGATAAGACCATTGAGTTCACGTCTATATGCTAAAATAAAATACTTAAGCTTTCATTTAATTTTATGGTCACTAGATGGAGATGTTCTACAATGGGCTGTGGGATAGACTGCTAGAGGACCATATATATATATATATATATATTTTTTTTTTTTTTTTTTTGCTATTTCATGTTTATTATGTGTGGAACTCTTTTTGAAATTTGCTAGGGATTTTTTATGTATTTATTAAATAATCGGAGTCATGAGAATTTTGCGACATGTTGGATTCAAAAACGTGAAAAAATGATTTCAATAATTATTTTGAGCTTTTTGGACATTTAATCTGTTTCTTTTATGATCATTACTTTTAATTATTATTAGTATTAATTAATATAAGTTTTAATTTCGAGTTGTGTGTTTGTAGAATGTTTTGTGAAACTCTTTTGGAAGAGATTGTTACGGATTCACTTTTGGTGGCTCGTGGCCTTTCCAGTATCGCAGGAAATATATCAAGGTAACGGCAACATTTACATGTACGAACATATCGTTGGCTGCATCCGAATACTCCCCTATAGTAGAAACTGAAGAAGGTTTGAAATCGCATACTGTCTAGTAATACACTTGGTTTGAAAAGTAGTCTGTCTTCTATATGGCTGGTATTTGGATGCACTTCAGCTGCTATGTTGTCATTGTCACAGATACCAGCACTGCTTCTCTTCACTGCCCTTCACTTTCAACTCCTCCTCCATCCATGGGATAGTAGCACGAATACTATGAATTCAGCCAAACCATTCATTGCGTGTACTGTTTTTTTTTTTTTTTTTTTTTTTCATATTAAATAGTATGGAAGTAGACATTTAAATGACTGTTTTCAAGTTGTTGTCATATTAAGGATAATAGATCTGAGAGCAACTACTGAACCAATATTGGCTGGAAGGAATGGAAGTGAGATTGAAAATTGAGAGTTAGTTTTTGGCTAACAGTGTAGATCTCATCTTTAGAACACCTCTCTGATATCGAATACAGAGCAGGCTTTTTTTCACAGCTGCATGAGTACCTTTACCATATAACTCATTGTATGTGGCGTGTGAGAGAGAGAATGAGAACAGTTTTATCAGGGCGCACATTCACAAGACGTTCATTAGCAGAGCGTAGGTTGATTTTCATTGCCATGCAGGGCACAGAAGATAAGAGATGCCTTGTGCCACAGAGTGGATATCAGAGAAACCCAGGAGGAGAAGGGAGAGGAGACTGAGCTTAGGTCAGTGAAGCTATGATGAGTGATAGATTTTACCTCAACAAGCTGAGTACAAACAGTCTTCAAAATCAGAGAAGGGCCTATTTTTATATCTCTCCAGGCCTTGCTTGAGTTTTCGCACAGGAGGCCCTGTATCATCAGCATTTTAAATAAGCCCTTTGAGAGTCTTCAAAATAGTTCTCCCAACATTGGTGTCTCCTAATGCTTTCATAAACTTGCATGAGAATGACCGTTGTATTTGAAGCAAATCCTACATAAATCTAGAAAATTACATTAAAAAGTAACTAAATTACAGAGGAGGCATTCAATGAGGTGACAAATGTCTTATGTTGAACTTCATAAGTAATAAATTGATTCTAGGTATCAGTTATTATCATAAGTTGCTTTATAGACTATTATATTGAAGTGATGCATGACGCATATAGAACTCATTATAATTGATGATGCATTGAGCATGCTGTCACTGATGTTTATTATAGCATGCATATAACATATTGGATGTTTATTAGTACTTATAAAACACATATTAAAGGGATACTCCAACCCAAAATGAAAATGTTGTCATTAATCACTTACCCCCATGTCGTTCCAAACCCGTTACAGCTTTGTTCGTCTTCAGAACACAATTTAAGATATTTTAAATGAAAATTGGGAGGCTTGAGACTGTCCCATCGAAGTAAATAACACTGTAGGAGGAGACAGTTGACAAAGGAATTGTTGAATAAAGTCATTATTTTAGCTTTCTTTGCTTACAAAAATATTCTCGTCTCTTCATAAAATTCAGGTTGAACCACTGATGGCAGATGGACTATTCTGACGATGTCTTTCATACTTTTCTGGACCTTGGCACTGTTGTTTATTTGATAGTCTATGGGACAGTCTTAAAGGGTTAGTTCACCCAATAATCAAAATGATGTCATCAAAACATTGTCTTCTCTTTTTGGATTAGATTAGATTAGATTCAACTTTATGCAGACCTCTTCCGGGTCTGTTGTGAGCACGTTCACTGCAGTGTATGATATCCGGTTCGCGGACGAATCATTCGATGTAACCAGATTTTTTGAACCAGTTCACCAAATCGAACTGAATCGTTTTAAACGGTTCGCATCTCTAATATGCATTAATCCACAAATGACTTAAGCTGTTAACTTTTTTAATGTGGCTGACAATCCTTCCGAATTCAAACAAACCAATATCCCTGAGTTATTCATTTACTCAGTTGTCATCCAAAATATCTTAAATCGTATTCCGAAGATGTTAGTGATTAATGACAAAATTTTCATTTTGGGTTGGAGTAACCCTTTAATGCCTCTTTCTTCATGACAATATTTTAGATCCTTTAATCCAACCTCATAACTAAACTTAACTACCTTACTAAATATTAATAAGCAGCACGTTTGTTTTTTTATTGAGAGAAATATTTTTTGTGTTTACAGGATTACCAGAAATATATTTAGAAATGTTGATCCCCTAAAATTCACAGAATAGAACTAGTTTTGGTCAAACTGACCTAAAAGCGTAGTGTTTCAGTGTGTAAACATGGGTCTAAATCAGGGCAGGGTACTGCACATCTATTTTAGATGTTGTCTGAAATCTGAAAAATGAATGGCTGTCTTATCAGATCCTGTACCCTCTCTGTTTCTGTCTGGGTATTAAAACTGTGGCTGTTGCCTTGGAAGTATGCCCTAGCTGATGAACATCAACGTACTGTAAACAGAGAATTTTGTTAGGTTTACTGTAAGCATCCCAAACCATGTGTTTGCATAAAAACACAATCTGCATTCTATTCTTTTATAATGATTCAAATTTGGAACATCCATTGACAGCGTTTCTAGAAACAAATGAAAAGGTGCCGCTTGAAGTATAGGTCTCAACGATTAGGAATACTGGAAATAGAGAAGCATGTGACCTCAGTTTGGCTCGTGCTCAGAATGTCAGTATGTCAGTGAAATGTTATTTACACACAAACACTGACACGGATATAAAGATTTGGGCAAATGGAAAGGAATGCGGTGAGGTCAGCAGGGGTATTTACTGGAACAGCATTAAAAATTGGTTTCTTATATTCAGAACATGAAGGACACCCATGAGCTCTGCTCAGTTTGTAAGTGAGTATGGGGATGCATTTGCAGGTGGTTGTGCATCTGACCCGGAGTGGTTTGTATATGGGGCGGCCTGCTCGTGTGTGTTTCTGAGTAAAACCACATTGTCCTCACTGCTGTCTCAGAAAAGGGCCCAGGTATCTGTAGACCATGCCTCATGTGCTTTTCCTTTTAATTACTGGTTAAGAATAGTTGTAAATGTTCTTATATTTGTACACTTTGAGCTTCCCAGGCACTAGAAAAACCATGAAAATATAGCAGAACTCTAATACGAGTAACCCATGTTTTATACCTACTTCATCCAATTGATTAAGCATGTTATAAATAATTTTTTGATAAAGATAATTGGACTTAGACACCAGTTTTAACCAATACATGATACATCTTTTCATATAAGAAGTGGACAATACAAATCTCCTCAGATCACCCAAGACAGCCACAATGCTCACACTTGAACTAATACGCAGTTTTATACAAAAAGATACCTGAACATTTTCAATACACTCCACTGGTTCAAAACCTCTTATCTCAGATCCATAATAAAGTATAGGTGCAACCATGCGATCAAACAAACACAAAGATTGATTGCAGCTCATTTTATGTTTAAGAACAAACCATAGCATTGCTTTCTTGCCTTGGCTTGCTAAAAGTTGTCGGGGTTTCCACCATGACAATTTTGGTTTAAACCACATACCAAGATATTTGTAACAATGAACCACTTCAATCTGTTCACCAGCAAAATTCAATTTTTCATCTTTATTTAGAGAGCCCCCTCTTCTAAAAACCTGTTTTTTTTTTACTCAAATTCACTCTTTTTAAGTTTTCAATCTGTTTCTGTAACCCTCCAATTGTATCTGCTATATTAGTCATATCATCAGCATATAACAAGGTCTGTACTTCTGTCATACTTTCAAACTGAATACCTTTACAATTATTCTTCAACACTGTTATATATTCATTTAAGAAAAGATAACAAAAGCGGACTCATCAGGCAGCCCTGTCTTACACCAACGGGGTAATACTCTGTTAGACCATCGGTTCCTTTCACACATGATTTAAGTTTAGAAAACATAGATCTCAATACACTAAAAACTTTTCCACCAATGCCGTTCTTAATAAGCGCAAAATAAAAATATGATCTATTGTAGAATACCATGACCTATACCCTGCATGTTCTTCATAAAACATATTATTTACTTCTACAGAAGACACTAATCTCCCGTTCAAGACATTTGTAAAAAAAATTACAAAGCACATTAAGCAATGAGATCCCTCTATAATTTCACACATAATTTTTATCACCACTCTTGTATAGCGGAAAAATCATAGCCTCACACCAGATCTCTGGAAAGCTCCCTGTCTCTAATATTTTGTTATATAAAGAGAGCATTATAGGACATAACATATGTTATATGTAATGATGCCATCTGGTCCAGGCGCCTTTCCATTACTCATTGACATAATAGCTTTATAGATCTCATAAAATTTCATCTTCATTTAAAAATACAACTTCATGATTACTAAAACAAACTGTGACAAAGTTTTCAAAATCAGCATCTATATATTACATTTGGAATCGGATAATAACTTTTTAAAATATTCTAGCCACTTATCATGTGCTATATTATTAGACTGCAAATTATTAGACCTTCGATAACTTTTAATTTTCTTCCACAACTACTGTTTTCATATTTTCCTGTAGTATATTTCCTAAAACAATTAAATTATACTGTTTATTCTTTCTATTACATATTTTTTTTAAAATGTTAATTTCTCAAGAATTTAATTGTTCATAGTCCCCACCTGTTCTTCTGATTTAAAACACAATTTTTTTTGGTCACACTTTATTTTAGGGTCCAATTCTCACTATTAACTAACCATTAACTATGACTTTTGCCTCAATTAACTCCTTATTTGCTGCTTATTAGTAGTTTATAAGGTAGTTGTTAAGTTTAGGGTATTGGGTAGGATTATGGATGTCATGCATTATATGTACTTTATAAGCACTAATAAACAGCCAATATGTTAATAATAGACATGCTAATAAGCAACTAGTTATTAGTGTGAATTGGACCCTAAACTAAAGTGTTACCTTTTTTTTTTGTTTTTTGTTTTTTTTTACAGTTTTTTGCAATGAAATTCTTCAATATTGTGTTACTCCCTAAAAAAAGTAATTAATTATGTTACTTAATTACTTTTTATGAGAAATGTATTGCGCTACTTTTGCATTACTTTTTTTTCATTTGGGTTGGGCTCATTTTTCTCTTTTCAGCCAAAAAAAGAAAAAGCAAACACAAATATAATGTTTATCTGAAGTAATTATTGCTTATTCGTGTTGTTGAATTGGATCGTTTAAGGTCAGCAGCAAAGAAATAGTAAAATAAAATGAGATTAAATGAATAAAGAATATTTGTGTTATTTAACATATTTAAGTATTGCAGATTTGCCTCATATTCTGAGTTTGCATTTCACTGTTTTTTATTCATTTTGAGGAACACTACAACATATTCACACGGTGCACACAACACCTGGGCACCTGCTCCTGATTTCTCTCAACATGAGGACA
Source organism: Carassius auratus (assembly GCF_003368295.1). Taxonomy (NCBI): domain Eukaryota; kingdom Metazoa; phylum Chordata; class Actinopteri; order Cypriniformes; family Cyprinidae; genus Carassius; species Carassius auratus. The sequence goes on along the minus strand of NC_039273.1, from coordinate 6,977,255 downwards.
GGAGAGCTCTCTGTCAGTACATGGGAAAACAAAGTAATTGAAAAACCTACTCAGATATCCCCTTGTAAATTAAAAAGTAATGCTTTACTAGTTATAATACACGTATATACTAGGTAATCTGATTACATAACTCATGTTACTTGTAATACTTTACCCCCAACACTGGTTATCTCTCTTATGAGAAGTTCATGAATCAGTCAAATTATGTTGTGCATTAAATCTTCTGATATCAAGTGGCTTGCGTGGGTTAGATGTGAGGTTGAGGTTTAGGCTTCGCAAATGTCATCACGGCTAAATATAAACCATTGCATCGATGAGATGTCCTTATTTACATAGAAACGAACATGTTTGTGTTGACGATTGATCGTGAAGACCGTCCAACGGAAATGCACAGCTAATCCTTGTTACAATTGCTACTTGCCCTACATTTAGTGATATTGTAAAAACTAGGGGATATCCATCATCTGCATGCACAACTTAGGGATTTCAAATGAAATCATTGATAAGTGCATTAGTAGAGAGAGGCAAACCACTGTTGATGTAGTGAGAAGAGAGGAAGTTCAGCAGGAGGGGCTTCAGGGAGGGCAGTGCGAACCTTAGTGTAGCTGGATGTCACTCGGCAAAATCACACTTTTGGAGTACGCTGTAGTGCAGGACCAGTGTTAAATGCAAGTGCTTTGAATCTAGATTTGTGTAGTTCTGCTTTTCATTGTGTGATGTGCACAGCCAGAGAGAGCAAATGCCATGTTTTCTGTCTTTTTCAGATGAGAATTTGATGCCTGGAAACATATGAGAGATAGAAAAAGCTATGCAGAGGTGACAGGTGAGAAATTCTTGTGTGTTTAAACTTTATTTGCTTTGTTCGGATACCATGTAGAGTTCTGGAATTTTGCATGAACTGCCACATCACTTTTACTGTAATATTATAGTAGTTTGGGGGATCAAATGCAATGACATATATTCATATAGCTAAAGAAAGATGTGTAATGAAGCAATCCTCATTATATTTAAATATTGGTCAGGTTAAAAATACAGACTTTGTGTCTTTTTGTGAATGTTTTTTTTTATTAGTTATTAGTCTTTCATCATGACAAACAAAAATATATCTAGAAACACACAAATCACCTAACCTGCTATATGTGACTTAACAAATGACTGAAAGACTAACTGTGAGTTTTGCACTTTTTAGACTTTCAACTAGTTGTACTCATTAAATTGTAAAGGAGGGATAAATAAAAGCTTGTAAGCTCCAGAACTTTTGGCATTTAGACATTTCTGTCCTTTGGTGGTTTTGGTAAAATGAGTTAGTTCTGCTTTGAATGATTTTGATTGAAATGTTTGCCAAGAGCTATTTAAACCAAATATAGGTCGGGCAAAATGTAGGATGAGAATAGCATACTAACCTTACATAAATCACCCCTAAATCAAACAAACAAAATCTAATTTTAGCTCCAGGAAGTGGACGGGTTTTAATAGAGCACTTCCTTGTCAGCTGGAGGGTTATAGTGATCCAGGCCAGATTGAGTGCAGCATGGTTTCTGCGGTAGAAGAAATGGTGATGATGTTTCGCTATGTGTTGAGTTCATAAGAAAAAATTAAAATGCGGAGGATGCCTTCTCACTTTAGGGGAAATTTTGTGAACTATTTTTAACTATATTGTTTTTTTTTTAAATAGTTTTTTTGGAATATAAGATAAGCCCTGCATTGCTCTCAAGGAAGGGATCCCATATGGCAAAAAAATATTGTAAATAGTGAAGCTCAATTAAATATATTTTAAAATTGAAAATATATTTACTTTCGACCTTCATATACCTTCATTTATTTCAATATGTATTTCAGGGTCAATACATTTACATTTTCACAGGAGCCTACATTTAGCGTTTATTCACTACATATTTTTATTTAAAAGTGTAATATATATTCACACGTTATAGACAAAATAAAGTTATTTTTCTTTAAATGTTACATGTGAATGTATTATATTTTCAGTGGAGGGCAATATTTATATTAAATGTCTTTAAAAAGTATATTTATTTGAAGTTAATTTTAGTAAATACAATTTGCCAATTTTTTTTTATTATTATTATTTATTTATGTATTTATTTTTGTCTGCTTTAAATGAAAGTGATATCGAACTCTTCAACTCCTAATTCAAAAATAATTTTATTTGAAAACAGCAAATAAGTTATTATAAAAATTAATTAGGTTGGATAATATCTGTGTGTGTTACATTCAAAAAGTACACTAATTGTTGTATAAATGTTATACTATATCTGCTGATCCAGATGAAAGCATTTCTGTCATTTAACATGCGCTAACATGAATTCAAATTAAAGGATTAAAAGTACAATCAAACACTAACCATAATATTACTGTATACTGTGTAATTGAGTGAGAAATATCGTTGTTCACTTGTGAGTCAAATGCATTTGGCATTCTTGACATCCAGACAGTGCCATTGATCCACATAATCCACTTGCAGCATCTGAATCTCAAACTCTATTTAAAATTTCAAATATGATATGGGTATCTTACAAAGACCCACACTGGTGTTAGCTCGCATACTGCAGTGTAATTCCAGAACACTCTGCTAGTCTTTCTGGAATCATTGATATACAATATTACAGTTTCAGAACTGACTCTTTTTTCTCATCCTCATTATGCAGATGTCTGAACATCAGCACAAGAAGCTTGAGAGAGAGAGGGAGAGCACACAAGAGGAAAAACATCCATTTAATCAGCTTTTGAATATAAAGAAGAGTCAACAGAGTACTCTCATTGCTCTCAAGTTTTTTGTTTTTTTTTTCATACAGTTTCAGAAATGAACTTTTTTTTATTAAGGGGTGGTGTGTGTGTGTGTGTGTGTGTGTGTGTGTGTATAACAGAGTGTGTTGTCCATTTATGTCAAAAACTAATTAAATTGTAACTGAAATTCTCACTATAATGTCTGAACTCATACAGGCCTAGAATATTATGAATTCAAATGTCATATTAAAAAAAAGCCTCTGACATCTGTGCATTTTTTCACCAAGCCTTGGTTCATTTCTGACCCTGTTGTATTCTATTATTTCATAGGGTGTTTCTAAAAACTCTGTCTGGACTGGTTTAATTGATAATTGTTGTGACTGGCAGGTTCCGGTGCCAGTGTCTGGGTGAAACGAAAGCTAAATCAGCATATTTGCAACAAACACAGGTTGGAAACGATAAAAACCTGCTTAAACTTGGATCTAAAGTTGCATTTTGATTGTAGCGTTAGAGTCATTTATATTTTCTGTTGTTCAGGAAATTTAAACCTCAGGATCCAACCCAAGTCCGTGAATATTTGGAGAAGGACAATCCATTAAGAAGAACATGTGAGCTTGTACACATACACAAGTGGAAATAAGTAGAAATCAGAAGAACTTTTACATGATTTAATCGATGGTGGTCTTCACATGTTTATACTTTAAGCACATTTGTGTTTGCGTATGCTTGTGAGAAGCCACAGATCCATTTCTGAAGCTAAGACCAAAGAGAATAGCATCGGGAAGACAGAACCCATTGCAGTGTGAAACCAGTGCGCCCCCTGCTGTCAGAGCATCTGACTCTATGGGTGTGTAATAACTTAACACCGTTGTAAAATGAAATAAAGCAAAGATATAATACATTTGTATTTAAATGTAAATATTTGTTATTTTGTGAATTGGGTGGTCATTTTGGTCATCTTTAAGACACTGTAGTGACCTGGTATGTGTATTTTGTAGGGGGATCTTCCAGTTCTACTTCACTATCCATAGTAAATTCATCACCAGATAAACAGATGAGCCGTCAAGAGCCACAGATCCACACATCAGCACCACACGAGGTCTGTAACTGGTTTCTCTCTGTCTCTCTCTTTATATACACTTTCTCATGTGAGTAAAAGATGGTTAAGGGGTCCAGGCAGAATATATTTTGTAGTTAATGATTCAAGACTGTATGTTTGTAAGGGAATTTTTTAATTTTAGTGACATTTTAGTTTTTGTATATATATATATATATATTTTTTTTTTTTCAGATTTTCAATTGATTTTCAATATATATATATATATATATATATATATATATATATATATATATATATATATATATTTTTTTTTTTTTTTTTTTTTTTTTCAATTTTCAGATCATTTAATGTACATTTATAATGCAATTTTTTTTTATTTGTCATTAATTTATAAAAACTAGTCAACACACTAGTGCTGCTGAGGGCATTACTGTCAATTTGAAATCTCTCTCTTTTCTAACTGATGCAATGCGTCTCTTTTTTTTGTGGAATAGTGAATTTTTTCTTTCTTTTGATATTTGAATGAATGACAATATTCTATAGTTTATTTCCATGCTCCTAACACTCAAGTGTGAAAAGGGTCCATTGCAATTGTTTAAGATTTTTTTAAAATGCTACATTAAACCTAAACCTTGCTCATTCCTGATTGCAATCACATTAATCTACTTTTCTTCAGGATGAATCTCCTCTACATGTTGGCATTCAGAACCCCATGCTCTGGAACAGCAAGGCACAGCCCGTCTTTACCTTGCCTCCAACTGTTGTTCCAGGTATCACACATTAACTAATCTGGAGACCAGAGATTACTGTAATTACTATAAAACTTAATTTGCTATTTCATTTTGTCTTTTCCAGCTTCTAGGCAGTGGACAGTGATGCATCATCGGCCTTTGAGCAAATCCCAGTCGGTACCTTCTTATATCCAGCACATCCAGACTCAGACTGTTATGATTACACACCAACAGCACTGGCCACAGGAGACATTCCAGCAACACACTGAGACAAATGCACATTTGCAAGCGATCACACAGAGTTCTTATTCACAGGCTCATTGTAAGGCACCTTCTCACATGGTGCGGCCCATGTCTTCTTCAGTGCTGACAAGAGACAGAGGGAGAGCAAGAGAGGACTTACGCATACGGTCCCAATCGGTGTATATAAACCGTCACAACAACGGATATCTGCCTTTACATGTTTCCTCCTCTCTAGCCCAAGATGTCAGGAGAAAACCAAACTATACCACAGGTAGGAGGAATGAGGGTGTCACAACAAAGTTGGCATGATGCTTTTGAGTGTAATAATAATAATAATAATAATAAAAAAACATAATTAAGTTTGATTTAGTTTTTTCAGTGCAAAAATTGTAATTAAATATGTTTGAGAACCTTTTTCACTAGTGGTCGTAGACCTTTTGGCTCCACTGTTCATATTTATATTTAAGGAATATCACAAGAAATGTCAAAGTGCAGTTTTTCATTAGTATCTCTTCTAAACAAAAGTTCCAAGTTGCACTATATATAAATACACAATGTGTCGATTAATTAATTGAATGAATCGCACATCAAATTTGACTGAGAAATTACCTGCAAACGATCATTTAAAGTCATTATTGAATTCAATGAGAAAAGCTTCAAAATAGCATTAAAATGTAGCTTTATAAAATAATTAATTAACTGTATAATATGTTCTGCTGTGGCTTTATACTAAATATTTTTATTTGCAAAATTGAGCAAAAACGCACAGTATTGTGTCTAAAACATGACATAATATTAACATTAACATGGTAACTCTGTAGACTTAATATATATTTATGTTTATTTTAAAGTGTATTTGTGTGTGTGTAGGTTTGGTGTTGGAATATAAGATGCTGCAACATGAGTGTAACGTTAGAGATGTGACCAGCTTTCATACGGAGTATGCTGGCAGAATTCAAAGTATCTGGTCAAGATTGCAGCAGTGTGGCCTCAAGAGTCAGTGTAAGGTAAACAATGAACAGCTCATAAAGCTCTGAATATTATTGCAGCGGTGAGAATTTACTTCCATGTGTGTGTGTGTGTGTGTGTGTGTGTGTGTGTGCTTGTCTCTTAGTTGGTTAAAGGCGGGCCGGCCACGTTGGAGGAACTACTGTCCGTCCATTCAAAACAGCTTATTTGTTCATACTCTGGATTTTCAGAAAGTACATCTTTCATGCCATATCAAAGTCAAACAGACCTTGATACAGTATTGAATAGTTCCTGCAGTGCAGCACTACTGAAGATGTCAGTGGGCAGTGTGATTGAGCTGGCTGTCCGTGTGGCTAGAGGAGAGCTAAAGGTGAGATTCCCAAAGTCCACGATTCCTCTCCTATAACCACAGAGCATTTACCAATTCAGATTCATACTTCTTCTTCTTACTCATCCTCAGAATGGGTTTGCTGTAGTCACACCTCCAGGACACCATGCATCACATTCTCAAACATTGTGAGTTTCACTTAAAACAATTGCAGACACGACTTTTACATTGTTACAAAAAATATATTTTATTTTATTCTAATCTACTGTATACTAAGCAGGGCAACTGTTTTCAAATTGATTAATTGATTGCTAAGCTCCAAATTAGCATTACATGATTTCTGAAGGATCATGTGACATTAAAGGCTGGTGTAATGGCTGCTGAAAATTCAGCTTTGAAATCACAGGAATAAATGACATTTAAAAAATATTTAAAAATAGAACTGTTATTAAAATTTCTCAATATTATAGTTTTACTGTATTATCAAATGAATGCAGCCTTGGTGAGCAAGAGTCTTTTTTTGAAAAACATAAAAAACACTTGGTAGTGGTAGTGTATGCAGGTAAATAATGCTGTGTATTTCTGTTTATTTATTTATTTATTTATTTCATGGTTTTTTTCTCTTACAGTGGTTTCAGTATCTTTAATTCTGTGGCCATTGCTGCTAAACAGCTTCAGGAGCGATTAAACGTTAAAAAGATCCTTATAGTAGATTGGGTAAGACACACACACACACAGTTTTTGCCTTACACATATTTGCAAATACTGATAAAGGGTATTGACCATAAGTTACAATTTGTATGGAGTGGAGATAGAATTTATATGGAGTGGGGACAGAGTCTTGTATAAACAGGCCAAATACACACTGACAAAGAAGATCAGAGTGGCTAAGAAAAACTATTCCGAAAAGCTGAAAAACCAGCCAGTGACCCTGCATCAGTGTGGAGAGGACTGAAAGACACCAGTTACAAGACACCAAACCCCAGCACTGTGTTGTATCAACAACTGGCCAGCGATTTGAAGGAGTTCTGTTGCAGGTTTGAAAACCCCTATCTCACAGCCCACATCCATTCTGACCTTCTCTCCTTGGATCTGTTAAGTCCTCCAGCAACCCCCCTCTCCCCCACTCCTGCACTTCTGGTTTGTGAAAGGGATTTGTGTCAGGCCTTCCGGAAATAAGATAAGAAAAGCACCAGGCCCAGATGCAGAGTTGCCAAATTTATGTATTTTACCCAACTTTTATTTTTTGTTAAGTCGTTTAATAAAATAGCGGGTTGCGTTTTTTTTTTTTTTAGCTTATCTAAAAAATATATGGTTGCTTGTTAGGAAAACCTGACAAGCAACTTTGTTTCTTTACATTTATGGTCGCTGTTTTTTTTTTTTCAGTATATTATTAACATTGTCCGCTCACAGATAATAGCCAATCAGTGTAATAATAAAAGTGCTGTAGCATGATTCTTCATCGCATTTAACATGCAGATGTGACATTGTAATCCAAGTGATGATGGTTAGTAGATATAAATAGACAAACAACGCCACCAAAATAGATGTACAGAGATGGAGAGTAAACATGGGAGCAGGTGAATGGTACAAGGGAGGAAAGGGACCTAATTCAATTTGTAAAATATTTTTATAATGCATTAATCATTAAATAAATAAATAAACAAGCAGTAGGACTAATAGTGGATACATGTGGTTCGAGTTTATTATCATCAATATGTGGCTATATTAAAGCTCTCCTTTAGTGCTCGTCTTATTCTCCTTTTCCATCTCCAAAACTATTCTGCTCGCAGGTGATCGGAGGACAGTGTGTGCACTCCCGCTTTGTTACAGTTTGATGATTTTTGTAAATCAACTTCTGTTTTTGCTCTTCAAACTGAAACTGGTTTCAGTTCACTATGTTGCAGGCTTTTTTATTGATAATAAATAATATTGATGACAATATAATAATATTGGGCTTGTTTTTGAAGCTGTGGTTGTTTATTTATCTTGGCAACACTGCCCAGACGTCGTTACACCAGCCTATCTGAAATCTTTTGCTGACCAGCTGGCCCCTATCTTCACACAGATCTTCAACAGATCACTGGAGCTGTGTGAAGTCCTTTTCTGCTTCAAGCCCTCCACCATCATCCCCATCCCAAAGAAATCCAAATTTCAGTCATTTGAAAGACTGGTGCTGCCCACCTGAAGGACATCATTGGACCTTTACTGGACCCCATGGAGTTTGCTTACCGAGCAAACAGGTCTGTGGATTATGCAGTCAACATGGGACTGCACTACATCTTGCAACATCTGGACAGACGAGGGACTTATGAAAGGATCCTGTTCATGGACTTCAGCTCGGCCTTTAACACTGTCATCCCAAACCTCCTCCTGTCCAGATTAACCCAGCTCTCTGTGGCCACCTCCATCAGTCAGTGGATCACCAGCTTTCTGACAGACAGGAACCTCACTCAGCTCTGGTGCCCCTCATGGATGTGTTCTCTCCCCGTTGCTCTTCTCCCTGTACACCAACAATTGCATCTTTATAATTTTTATTGCAAACATGTAATACACAACACTATTTATTCATTTATTTATTTAACACACCATACTTTACCTGTTCACACAAATACCATATTTTGTATATTTTTGTACATTGTGTATTTTTTTATTTTGTTTATTTGTTATATATTATTATTTCATATTTACTTATTCTATTTTTACTATCTGTCTTGTCACTGTAATCTGTTTGTGCTGTTGAAGCTTCTGGCACAAACATTAAAGGGTTAGTTAAAAAAAAAATATATTTGTCCATGTTTTACTCACCCTCGAAGCATCCTAGGTGTATGTGACTTTCTTCTTTCAGAATAATCTAATCTGAAGTATATAAAAATTGGTCCTTTCTCTTCCAAGCCTTTCAATGGGGGTAAGCAGGTGTTTGTTGTCAACAGTTTAGAAGAAGTGAAATAAAGTGCACGCATCTGTAATAATACATCCCTCACACGGCTCCAGGGGGACCTCTATATCGAATCAATGCTTTTTTGTGAGATAAATATCCAGATTTCAAATGTAATAAACACGAAAATGTAGGAGCAAAGGAAACAAAGTTTCCTTACTTTAGCAAAGGAAAACCAGTCTCCTCTTGGCTTATTTCGAATTCCTCCAATGTTTTTCTTTATAAAACCTTGTTTTGTGCTTCTAATCAGTGACCAGCTTTTTGTTTTGTTCTCTGTGAAAAGTGTTTATTACGTTTGAAATCATCTTACAATAATGCATGGATTCTCTTTAGGGGGTCTTCATTCACCCCATGGAGCCATGTGAGGGACATTTTATTACAATTGCGCTCACTTTATTTCACATCTTCTGAATTGTTGACAGCAAACACCTGCTTAGCCCCACTGAAAGACGCAAGAACAGTTTTTAATATCATTCCGATTAGATTATTCTGAAAGAAGGAAGTCACATACACCTAGGATGCTTCAAGGGTGAATAGATGAAGGACGAATTTTCATTCTCAAGTGAACTAACCCTTTAAACATTTTACCTTCAACCATTTTTTCCCCTATAAATTAGTAACATTTTGAAAGGTTTGTGTGTGTTTTTCATCACTTATCATTGCACTCTGCACTTTTGTCAGGATGTTCATCATGGTTCTGGAACTGAGGAGATATTCTACACAGATCCTAGTGTCCTCTATATATCCCTGCATCGCTATGACAATGGTTCTTTCTTCAATGGAAATGGAAAACCCACCAGGGTTAGTTTTGTGTACATCCCTTTATGAATGTGTGTGTTTGAGATTTGAGCATGACTGTGCATTCTTTAAGTGTCAAATGACTATATATGTAAATTGAAGCTTTATGTATGTTACAGGTAGGATCTGATGGAGGGGAAGGCTATAATGTAAACGTAGCTTGGTCAGGAGGCCTGAGTCCTCCAATGGGTGATGCAGAATACCTAGCTGCATTCAGGTACTATTCTGATGTCCTTTTAGTGTCTAGTGACATTTTAGTTTTACGTTAAAGGGATCATTCACTCAAAATAAAAATTAATTTATCGTTTACACACCGTCATGCCATTCCAAACCTGTTACTTTTGTTTTCTTCAGGGAACCTGTATGCAATTCTGTCTGGTGCCACTGTTAACTCTACATGAACTAAATAGCTAAATATTCTGTCTTTCTTTATAGAACGGTTGTTATGCCAATTGCTCATGAGTTTTCCCCAGATGTGGTCCTAGTTTCAGCTGGTTTTAATGCAACAGAGGGCCATAAAGAGGATCAGGGTGGATATAGAGTCTCAGCAGAATGTATGTATTAGTAATACAAACTGTGACAACAGAGTGTCTACAGTTTTCAAGTTATCTACAATATTTTCTAAATATTATTCATATTCAATAAGCACGAAGATAGAAAGCACATACAAATAATTACTGGTTAAAAATGCATTTTAAAAATGTATTTTTTGTTGATCATTTTCGATTTGCAAGAGCATTTAGTTATATTATCTGAGCCTGAGAGTGTTTCTGTTATTTCTGCAATTTTCTTGCTCTGTAGGGTTTCCCCTTAGAAAAGTCCTTAAAATACTGCAAATGGAAAGCAGAAGAGCTTTTAATGACTTGGCAATTTTGATGGGATTCAAAAATCATGGCCATGTTATAGTCATCGTGAACTGTTCAATCACTAAAATGCCTCCAGGACTTTTCTGCGAGTGAATGCCATTTGTGTCAGCATGGCGTGTGTCAATGACCAAATATGCAAATAATCATTCAACGTTTTTTTTTTTTTTTTACGAGGTTTTGGATTCTTGACCCGGAATTTAATGGAGTTGGCTGAAGGTCGAGTGATGATGGTGTTAGAGGGAGGTTGTAACCCCATAACCCTCTGCAACGCGTTGCAAGCCTGTCTCAGCGCTCTCGTGGGAAACGAGGTGTGTGTGTTTACAGATCCCTACATGCAAACTCCATCACCTTAAGTATTGTTTGAATGTTTGAATGTTTTTCAGCCTGAGCCTTTAGATGTGAAGGAATTAATGAGGAAACCCTGTGACAATGCAGTTGAGTCTCTGAAGACAGTTCTACATGTTCAGAGTGAGAATCGTTCTGTTGGCATTGTGCATGTCCATTTTCTTTGGTCTTTTTGATCGTTTCATAAATCTCTCTCTCTCTCAGGCAGGTACTGGTATTCAGTGAGGTCTATGGTAGACACTGTGTCTCTGTCCTATGTGAATGCGGAGATGAGATACTCACCAGCCAGTGAAGCTGCTTTAGACCTGGATAGCCTCCATATGACGGTTCCAAAAAGAAGCTGGTAAGACGACAGTATAGAGTTAAAAATCCCATCTATTTGTTTTATAGGGGAACTGATTTTTTTGTGACAAAAGAAAGACTTGCTGTGAGCTATGAGGTTGTTAATCGATGGTAATATGCTTTATGGTATAAAGCCATTAGTTCACATTGTGATCACATTGTGTTTAAGCATCAGAATACCTGGTGAAAATTGACATTACTCATGATTCTGCAAAAATACCCTACCAATGAGAGTGTCACGGCAAGAAAATTGTGCCAAAAAAGCTCTTCAGTGGTCACCCACTCCCATAAAACACTGCAAATGATGAAATCATCATCAAAAAAATAAAATGAAAAACATTTATAGCTTCAGTTTGTACTGAAGTTAAAGTTAAAGTTCAAAGTTTGTACTGTTCTAATTCACCTTGTAGCTGGTTGTCTTTTTCATGGTTTACAACATTTTAAGACCTTTTTTTTTTAATCCCAATGGGAAAAATTAGTTAAAAAAAATTTTAAAAAAAATCTTCCAGATCCAACATTGCAGAAATGTGGACTGCCACTGTTGCATCAGTATGCTAACAGTTTTCAGTATTAGCATATTGATGGACTAACGTGGCAAGATATGGACTGACATGACTATTTAATCCATATATGTTCTCTGCTCTAGTTTCCCAAATGAGCCAACGGAGCATGATGAAGCTGAATCGGTGTAGAAGCAAGTCTGTCTGTTTTTCTGAAGGACTTTATTTCATTCCAAGCAACGGTCGGACATCCAGTGCTGTAACAGACTGAAGTTACTATGTCTTTACACAGTCTCGTGTGAGACAGGAGACAGTTCTCAGGGACTAGGCTGAACAAGAGAACTTCACTGTCAATCTCATGTGATTTATTCAAATGCTTAGTCATTTGTTTGATAATAATTGATTTTAATTCTAGCTTGCACATGAAGCCTCTGGGCAATGTCAATGTTTTTTTTTACATTCAGCAAGGATGCATTGCTTTCGAACTTTACCATGATATCAGCATTTGCATATATTCCACTTTTTACATTGATGTTTTTATAGAATTTCATTTCATTTAATTGTCTTCCAAAGGTTTTGCTGTTCTCAAAATGTAATAAACCTGTATTTTTACTTGTTAAGTTTTGAAATTAAGAAACATGTGTCAGGTTATTTTATTCATGTTTCACTGACAATTACATAAAGTATTTTTTTTTTCTAACAATACAATGGCTATGCTCACAAAAGTGCAGGAAATGTCAGGCAAAAGCAAAAATCACATTCTGACAGTATAATTGTTTTTGAGTAAATATAAAAAAGTTCAACTTAATATAACAAGACAAATGCATGCTGTATTATCTGAATGAATTTATACTAACCAACACTCGGTCATATAACGGGTGGTGGTAAATCTTAAGATCTCTAACCATGTTTGTCTTGTGGGGAAGAAATGCTACAAATATAATTCTTCAAATGTGTGCTGGATGTTGTTATCTAATGCTTTAGGGTCATGAAAGTATAAACAAGTATATAGCATATCCCTCGCCAGTAAAGCCTCGAGATTCCCACAGGAACAAGGTTTGTGATTGGTTATACCACATTTTAAAGACAATAAAGTGCTTATTTAAAAATCAATCGAAAGTTACCTAAATACTATGCAACAGCAGGAGAAAACGTCCTTTGAGTTACATACACCAGCTTAATAAAAACCTGTCACTTTTCCATTTATCATAGTAAGACTGCAGAAAAACAGCAGCTGGAGAAAGACAAGACTTGATACTTCATTTAGAAATGCACAGTATAAACCATACATACCGAAAAGAGAAAATGCTCAGAAATGTTGATCAAACATATTAAAAAGTCCAAACATTTAAAATCACTGATGATGAAATCTAACATGATCCACAATAGACTGCCCAGACAGACAAGTAGTAGAAAGAAGAGAGAAGTGGTGCACTGATGTCTTCTTCTGATGCACTGAAAAGACTAAAGCTTCCTTGCTCTCCTCATTGAGTAGTCCTGCTCCATTATAAATGGTAACTGCTGCATGTTTGTCTGTGGGCACGAATTGTTGTTATTGTGTGTACATTTAAAAGTCACTGAGGATGGAGATGTCTGCAAATTCTTTGCGATATCGATGAGAATGGAGAGAAAGCAGGAACGCCCACTTTAAACTCATGAAGCTCCACACACATGACAGGTACAGACTGGTGGGATCTGTGAGGGCTGTACACACACACAAGGAAAAGGAAAACCGTTTTTAAAGTTCAAACAACCTAGTTTAATGACCTAAATGTTATAAATACAATTTCATTTCAAGCATTCATGAGTTTCAGAACAGATCTCTACTCACATTCTTTGCGGGAGACGGCGACACAGAGGAAACAGATGAATGCTACGATGGACAACACAGAGAAAATGACTCCCATAACCAGGAAAAACTTCAGTCCCTTTAACCATGTTCTCCAGTAGTCCTGAAGGTACATCAAGTGTGTGGCCAGAGCCCATAGAGCCAAAACTCCTGAAGAAATACATAAACACAATGAGCAATATGAAGTTCAAAACACATCACTGACCATTTTCATTCAGAAAAAAAAAAACATCAAGCAAACGGCAAGTAACTTTGAATTAAAGGAAATCTGAAACTGTATTTTCTGGTACATTATATATATATATATATGTGTGTGTTCTTGTTTTGCATGCAAGACTGAATCCATGACTCTGCATTCATTATTGCTTTGTCATTCTCACGTGCATGTAAACTGCTGTGTTCCTGTTTGATACTTTTGACAGCGCTGTTTTCTCTCAGTTCTGCATGTGCTGTTAGATTAGCAGAAGAGAATTTTGTGATATTACACAACAAAGTAAAATCTCCCTGACCAACACAACCATATTTCCACTTTAAACCCAGCGGTTTATATGGGTAGGGTGTTTACTAATACTAATGCTATAAATAAAAGGTTAGTTCATGTGAAATTATTGGCAGTGTGATGTGCTTTATAGTTCTTGTATAATTATTATCATCCATGCTGTTTTTGTGCCCTCACACATAGAGGAGTTTTTAAGTGAACTGAAAAAATGGTGATTTAAAGCAGTGAGCAGTCACAGCATCTGAAATATACTTTCATTTATCATTTTTAACTTAAAATGTGTTGAAATAGTTAATGGACATATGATTGGTCAACCAACAGACCAAAATTCTGCTAAATCTTGCCATTTATTTGTAGCAGAAAATAGCCTGACCAAAGTGTAAGACTCAAAGAACAGCACAGACTCTGCACAACTATATTGCTCTCTCTTGCACAACACAAACTCAAAGACTGTTGAAGATGACAGCGATGGGTCAAAGTGCACTGAAGAATGGATATTTAGTGAGGCCAGAATCTCAAAGCTTTTGCTTGTATTTGTAAAGGTAAAGATGTCATACCCTCTGCATCCCAAACACCATTATATTGGACAAATATGATTTAGATAGGGAAACAGTTATATTGTCAGACCAACTTCTAGGAAGGCAGCTTACCTGCATTTGAAACGCTACCAAAAAAATGTAACGTTACCTGATAATCCACCCATCGCGGCTGTCCACGGCTGTCTGTAAGCGATGTTCCACACTAGAAACGCCGAAAGTCCCACCAACATCCCAACACACGAGTAGCCCACGCTTATAAACGTTTTATTGATCGCCATTCTTGCCGTCAAATCTAAACCTGAATGAATAAGGACAAATATTATTTAGAAATCCCCAAAACAGCAAAGAACTATCAAATAGTTGTTGGAGCATCCGCTCTTTTGACCTGGAGACAGCGCTGATCCAGCTGCAGCAACAGCTGATGAAAGGTCATTCACCGCGGTTTTATGAAGGAAAGTAAGACCGCCTCAAACGATCAATACACATTTACTGCCCCATGACCCAAGGATAGACTCCCATAACCCGCCGTGTGTTATTATTGCTCTAGTTCGCCGAGGTAACGTTAAAGCACAAGAGAATTTATCCATGTTTAACAGCGACCTCTACGGGCATGGATGAAAATGACACGTCTTTTACGACAGATTGATGAGAGGATAAATGTGCAAACCCTAAAATACTATATTTATATTATCTAAGTCTATTTTTTATTTATTAGCCGTAGTTGTATCAGTGACAGAAATGCAGTAGTGTTAAAACTGAAAGTAGTAGTGGTATTAATATAATTTATAATAGGTGGGACTTGGAAATATAGCTAGTGGTGGAAAAAGCAGTATTTTTAAAAGAAACTTCAGGTTTATGGTAGTTTTTATTTATTCTATTAAATAATATATTTTTTTTACACTTTTTTTTCATATACTCAGTTTGCTAATACTATTATGCCCAAAACTTTGTCCTACTACGTCCAAAATGGATGTGTATATCATGTTTTTTCAGTAAATTTAATAGACCTATTCACTTCTTTAAGTCCCAGGCTCAACAAAAACTTTCTTAAGCTATTGCTACCATGAGACAACTATTGAAATTTAGTACTGTCATACACAGTTTCTCATTCTAATTTATTATGGTGGTACAGTAGTATCAGTACTAATACAGCAAGTAAATTTGACTTTACCTGTTACTTAAATAACCTAGCTTTTTTCCCCACTTTGAGCACTGGACAAACAGAAATCAATATATAACTTTTTTTTTTTTTCATCGATCAACTTTATTGTAGAAAAACAATAGATTTTCTCTGTACATTTAAAAAAACGGTTTCACAGTAATACTCAACACTTTTTTTTGGTTCTGTAAACATTGTGAAAACCTTGGTAGTCAATCTTTAACACTGAGATATGTGAGAAACACAGACATCAACATTGGCTGACACACATAGAGAAGAGACTATTAGAACAGCCACACTAAAAAGTGTTTTAATACTCATTGCTTAGAAAATGTTTTTTAAAATATTATAATAAACACTATTTTTCTTCCCTGATACACAATATGTGGCTACATTCATGTGAAGGAAAGTTAGGACACAACTGCAGAACTATGAACAATGTATAAATCTAGTGATCAATATTAAGATCTATAAAAGCCAGAATGACACAGAAAATCTGAAAACAGAACTAAGACTGTGCAGCTGTCAGGAGTCTTGTGGCTGCATCAGGAAATTTTAAAGACATTGTATACTAAAAAAGTCAGAATGTCCTTCATGTCTAATGAAAAGGGCAGACAGAGAGTGCATATTACAACATCCAGTAACAAGGGCATTCAGACAGGCACGTAAGGGACATCTGGTTCACATGCCATCCTGCGTCCCCCACTTCATGACATGTCTTAATCAGAGGTGATGCGCTGGATCAAGGCTTCCTCAACAACACCAGAGAGAAGTGTTAGATCCTTGTACTGGATCCAGTCCTGCTCTCTCACGCCCCATACAGAGTCCTTCGGCTGCAATATAATATTTCCACAACATTACCAGAATGATGATGAGCACTAGATTACAGACTGGTTCATTAGAACGAACAATGAATTATTCATAAAAGCTAATAATAATAATAAAAAATGAAGAAATAATAAGAACAAATTCATTAAAAAAAAGGACAGAGAAAGCAATAATGTCGTCCATATGAGCTATACATTGATAAACTTCCTCACATCCACAAATAACTGTCTCAAATCATATTTCAACATTGCACAGCACACTAGGTTTGAAGGCAAAGCCTAACACAACTAGTTTTTTTTTAGATTGAACGTGACTTGCCAAGTGTGAATATACGAAAGCATGAATGAGCCATAATGGAAAGCAATTAATCGGGTAATAAACCTGGAAAGAGAAAATATATTATCTATCTATCTATCTATCTATCTATCTATCTATGTATGTACACGCACACACACACACACAAAAGGATTTCAGGATTCCCTGGTGTATAAAAGGTCCAAAAGATCAGTATTACACATAAATATAAATAAAACAGTTAAAAAATAATTAAATAACACTGAAAACTCTCTGTACTGCCACTTTTGACCAATTCACCCATGCTGAACAAAAATATAATTTCTTAAAAAAAAAAACAAAAAAACCTTACACAGTGGTTTACTTAATGGTGTTAGAACCACCATCCTTCTTATTTCAAGCTCTGTTCCCAGCTGCAAGTAACTCCTTAAGTTAAGAAAACCCTTAGACTGCTATGCCTTACATCCTTATATTGCAAACTTTATATATAACTCACCTTTTCTTCTTCTTCATCGATGTATATAAGGATCACATCTCCCTTTTCAAACTGCAGGAGCACACCTTCATCGGAGTCCTGACTCTGCAGAGCAACAGCCTAAAACAAAATCAACACAGACACATAGGATCACCAACACAAATACAAATCAATGACGGTCTCAACCTTTCCAAAGACACTGTACCTTATAGAGGAAACCAGGAGGATTTTCATACTCTGTCTTTTGGACTTTCACATCTTCGCTGCATCCCGTGGTATTTTGATCAGTCTCTCCTTCCTTTTTCTTGGAGGTGCTAGATCTCCGAGGGTTTGGAACAGGTGGAGTTTTGTCTGTGGTGTCTGATAAGGACTTTCCCTCGTTGTCTCCATCTGTAGATGCTTGGTGGGTTTCTTCTGACGATGCTGCTGATTTAGTTTCCTCCTCTTCTCCGTGCTCAGCGGACACTGAATCTTGACGTACCAGGCCGTTCGCGTGCACAGACTCATCCTTGGTTGTTTCTGATGTGTTTTCAGTGGCTCCCTCAGACCGAACCCCTTCACCCTCGGAACACAAAGACTGCCGCTTGGGTGTGTTGGGCTCACTGTCAAAAGAGTTTGACTCAAAGTCTGATATTTCAGACGCTGTGCTTCCGGTGCTCTTTGAGGGAGTGTCTGAGCATGTGTCCGTGTGCGTGAGGGTGCTGGGAATGCTGGGCATGCTGAGCTTGCTCATGGCAGGATGATCAGGAGGGAAGGCGGTGTTACAGGGGATGGGTGCAGAGATCGTAACGGACTTTCTCTTCTTTGATTTAGAGCTAGACACAAGAAGAATAAAACAAAAGCACATAAAAAGACAATACAAACCATGAAAATTCTTAGATTTGCCTTTAATCAGTATAACATCTTCCTGCTTTTGAGTACATGCAATATTCAGTAGTCAGAAAAAGTATTTATTAATTTTACGCAGGGCTCAATAGTCTAAACTTTGGGGCCACTGTAGGTCTTTATAGAAATGAAGTACTTGCAAATACATTACCTGTCAAGGCCTTTGATGATGAAGGGTTTGGTGGAGTGCTGATCCTCAAGCTTCTTCATCATATTATAAATGTTATGATTCAACTGAAACATGACATTCAATTTTCAGTCAGCAACAATGTATTCATTAAACGCTGTTACTTGAAAAGCAATATCATGAGTCACTTTGAGGTATAGTTTTTAAGTTAAATCCATCCAGGAAGTACAGCTGTTGTGATGGAAAGGAATGAGCATCACAGTAAAATAATTCACAATCACAAATGATATATTCATACCATACTCATTTCTTTGTAGAAGACATCGCGTAGGTTTGAGATGTTCTGGAACATGGTGACATAGCAGCTGATACGGCTGAAAGCAGGAAGGGAGTGTAGCCAAATTAAGATACATAATCATTAGTACCACCAGGAATTTTTTTTTCTGGTGGAGACCTCAGTGACAGGAAGGAGCTGTCTTAATGCATTTATCTCCTTCATTTCATTTTTGTTAATAAAGCTGTACTAACCTCTGATAAAGAACAGGCAGCTCCTCTCTCAACTCTTTGTTAATGTCTTCAAATACCTCCTGCGCTTTATTGAACTCCTCCTCAGCCTGAAAATAATCAGCATCAATAGTCATACAATTTAGTTCAGCTCTAACCATAATCCATTTCTAAAATGGGATATTTAAATGATCAAATGTTGGCTGACTTTTGATATTTTGGCCTCATCTCTCTTTTTGGAGTTCTGTAGCGCCTCCAGATGATGTCGAGCTGAATCATAGTCAACCAGCTTCCTTCCTCGTTTAGCCACTCTTTCCTGCAAGATCACAATATTAGAAAAAAATTTAAAGCAACAGTAACTTTTTCAAAATTACATTTCAAGTACCATGTAAAAACCATGTGAATTTGCTATTAATTTAACACACTGATAACAAGATGACATGGCTGTAAAGCTGTAACTAATTAATATATAACTTAAGTATTTTCAGTATCAAAAGGCATGAGAAAACTTCAGCTAACACCTAACTTGTCAACGCTAAAACTGTCATTAAATACTAACCCTGACAATCTTGCAAAAACACACTGAACAGATCAAGACTATAGATAGTGAATAAATAATTGCAATCATTCTAGCTTATTCAGGTCTGTAAATAAGCAATTGCACAAACTTTGACATCATTGAACTGTCCGGTATAATTCTCCATTGTTCGAACAACTTGATCGCTCAGCTTCTCCTCGTAGTCATTCCACAGGAGATCCTCACTCTGTAATATAAAACCAGAGATATGGTGAAGACAAGGAGGGCAGAGATTATTACTATTAAAGGTCACAAAAGAGGCCTGGTTACCTCCATTATGACAGTCAGATCTTCTACACCGTGCCAGTCCGGTTCATAGATTTCTTTAAGAGTCTGGGACAGGCGCTTGGACGATTCATGCATCACTGAGAAACAAGTAGTGTACAACAAATTCTTTTTAAACCGTTACACATTCTGGCAGTAGTGCATCTACCCCTGACAAGTCATTACAAGTTACAGAGATGTGACTCTATTAGCAAGAAATTATGAAATCAACCCAAGAGTATCAACAGCATTTTACAGTAGAATCATAGAGCACTGAAAAGCATACACCATTTCATTGAGATTCCTTAGATTAATAATTCTATTCAATTAATAGTCTAAATTTGATCTTTATACACATTCTACGAGAATCGAATCTTTAGCATTAATATTACCATGTTCTACCAGTTTAGATACAGAAAGATACTCTATACTTCCAGAAACACTATTCCATGGTTTAGTATATGGATGAATAATAAATTAAGTTCTCTAGTAGTTCCTTTTAAACTTTTTAGATAGCAAAATTCAGAGAGGTAGCACTGATTTTAGATGTTGACAACCAATTCCTCCATTGAGAACACCTGGGGGGTAAAAACACAAGCGGTGACTTTGGATTCCATGGTTTTGAGCAACAAGACCACAAACTTCTTGAGTCTTCCTCAATCTCAGTCTCTCCTTCATGTTTGTTTAAACCTCTGCAAACTGACATCTGGGCAGTGCGCCCACAATTCAAGTAGGAGCATCGACTATTATTATAGACATTTACACAATAAGCATTTTCAGTTCCATTAATATGAGACATTCACTTCCCCAAATGCTGAATCAGAAAAACCCAACCAGAGCTATCTTTGTCGATTTATCTTCTCATGCTCAGAACAAGACACCATCTCACTTTTACTTTCACCCTGCAGCGAACAGGCCAACCACAATGATTTCTGAGGAAATTGTTAAATGTGCTTTTCACTGAATCTGAATCGGTTTTTAGAACAAGGATCAAGATTCAAAACAAAATTCCATTTAAAAAATAAATTTCAGCATATTTATTAAAATAAATGGCTGTGCTTGATCAGTTAATAGTGAAGTACCTTTAACAGCATTGTGGTAAGCTTTAACATCCTTATAGAGTCGGATGCCATCTCCCTGGGAAGAGAAAAGAAATCACTTGTTGCCTAAAGGCAAAAGGTTTAAGTCTTATTATTTTAAATATTTTTTGATGAAAGCAAAATATGCATTAAAGACCTTTAATAGGCATATTTGGGAAACGGAACATTTTCAGAATCAAAATAGAAAATGTGTAGGTGGTTAGGAAATGAAAGCTGTTGTAAATGGTTCTTTAAAAATCTAAATATATTCTGTATACTTCTAAAAATAAATTTGTATTTTTTTTATTTATGGTTTAAAAAGTAAGAAAGTTCTTTAATTATTAGGTTCATTAAAATGCACCTATAGAGTGTAAACCCATCTACCATCATTAAACAAATACAATATATTCTCAGTGAAGCAACGCATTCAGGACATGGAATAGAATGCAATGTTGCCAAGTGATAAACTAGGTCAACGCTAGGCTAATATGATAAACGTTTGTTAGTGTTAATAATGAAATGTGCTAGCAATCCAAAATAGCATTTGAAAAGGTCTTCCTGGGGTTGGTTGAAAGTATAAACAGTATCAGAAAAGAGCCAGAAAAAGTCAGCTTCTGCTACTATACATGCGAAGAGCAGCAGTAACATAAACATTTTCTAAAGGTGGAGTTTCCTGTGCTGTTTTCAATGATGATTCTGTCAGCGTTCATACAACACAGTTCACCCAATGCAGTCCTGTTAAATTAAAATCTAGGTGGGTGTATGTTTGCCTTTCTCTCAGACATATACTGCTGGAGTACCTGCTGTTTGTTCAAGTTGGCAGAGCACTCCTCAAACTGCTCATCTTTTGTCTCCATGGTTTTCCCCAGTTTCTGCAGGACCTACAACCCACACCATCATGCTGAGAAGACTCACGACTGGTCAATCATTTTAAATGAACAATCAAACATGATATCAGGCAGAGGAACAGGAGTTGTCACTGCATGGCCACTGAAATATGACTCGCCAAGCGGTTCCACATTTATTCTTGAAATATCAGTTGCAGGAAAGGTCAGAAATGCACAAGTGAAGTATTTAGCAAACATCAAAAAACAGAGTGATTTGAAGTTAGGAAATACTACTAAAGTGTGCATTCTACTAAACAGTAAAATCTAGAAGAGGAGGTGAGCCTAGAGAGGAAGTGAATGAGGGCAGGAAGTGGCAATCTTTGTGTTCACACCAATGCATTTCAGACAGCTCTACAACTCAGAATATTGACCGATCTTGTGAACATTTGTAGCAGTTTTCTTTAGGGCACTAAACATTTTGGAGCAAATGTATTGGATACTCACACACAAAATACACATTAAGTGCAGCATGACATGAGAGCCAAGGTCCTGAACTCACAAACCCCCCACCTACCTTCTCTTGTGCTCGGTTCATTGATTTCTGAAAGCGTTTGGCCAGGATGCCTGCTCCAGTGCCAATGTTGCCCCCAATGTTGGCCCCTTTTCCCTCTGCCATGTTCTCTTCTGATCTGCTGTCACACGAGCGATCCTTCTCTTCTCTGTGATGTCTCAGTGCTTCCTTCTATAAACTTACGGTTCCTGGGCGGGGTGAGCAGAGCGAGCGGAGTGGGTGTGTAAACCACAGTTTATGGTGTAAACGCGTGATACAGTTAGTTTGCCCTTGAGCAAAGTAGTTACACTAGACGCTGCGTTCTGGTTTTAAAGACTAAAACTTATGAAACCCCACGTCACGGCGGTAACAGTTACATTAACTGATTGTGCAACATAATTCATTCCCCATCTGCTCAAACGTGTTTGTTAATAGTCATCGACATGCGACGGCATCATCAAGAGGTCAACTAGTCGCCAGTGTTTCCTAATAAAAGTGACGGCTACGTTTGGATAAATTCATGTCAAACTAAAAACCTCTTCCTGCAAACATAGTGCTTCTATCTATGAGTGCTGGAGACTTTGAAACAGTTAATGTTATCACACCCGCTATTTATACAACAATATAAACCTCCATATTAATTGACTAACGTATATACAGCCTTGTTTCTAGAGTGTATCTTGCACGAGTTTAAAATAGAATTCGGAAAAGCATATTTTTACCATATACATTTATAGCAGTTAGTTTAGGATGTTAGTACGCAGTTTGTAAAATATAGAAAATAAATAATTAAATATGTTATAGTTAACAATATAAAAAGAAGACCCGGACAGTATGTTTGGTTTATATTCTTTCTTTCAAGTTCTCCTGTTTTTGTTGTAGCCTACGAGAACACTACTCTGTTGCATTACAAATCCCATAATTACCACTCCGTATGCAAATGACAAGCCAAAGCTGACATGATGTCTATATTAAACTATTTGTTGTAGCCTAATCTACAAGAAGTATAGAATTTCAGCTGTCATTTAGGCTAAGGAACTCTCTTGTTCTCTGTTTCACTGAGCTGAAACATCATTCTGATTTCACACTATATCCCAGGAGAACAATATTTGTAAACATAGACTCAATAAATATTAGCAAACATAGACTCAAATTTTACCATATCAGTACAAATAAATATTTATTTGTTTGAAAGTGGCTATTAATAGTGGCTGAGCATTCTGGGTCTCAGAATTACATAAGCAGTATTATATAAGCCTTAAACATAGTCAGCTTTTATTTAAACTGCTCAGGGCTTACATTTTAAATTCAATTTGATACAGTATAGCAGCTCTATATTTACCCTTTATTCTACCTATTTACATTTACTGCTACTGGGGCTCTTAAAAATACTGTATTGAAATATTTCAAATTCACAGGATCAAGTACTGTTCTAAAGCCACCACAAGGTGGCAGTGATGGACATCTTTAATCGAATAATTTTAATAATTTGGGTGCTTAATTGACAAATCACACACTCTTACTCTGGTGTACTCTCTCTTTAACTATTCTCTGGCTGCGTGTTTGGTTGTATTTAACATTTGATTCAACAGTACAGTGTCCATCAACTGTTTAATTTTCCACTTGGTAATAAGAAAACCTGTTCCTGTTACCTAGAAGCATTCAAGATACGAGACAGAGAGAATGATGAGTCGGGTTGGTGTATCAGATATTTCACTTGGCACAGCTTGTTTTTCTCCTTTATGTTTTCTTGAGCCTTAAAGGGTTAGTTTCAATGGAGGGACAGAAAGCTCTCGGACTAAATCTAAAATATCTTAAACTGTGTTCCCAAGATGAACGGAGGTCTTACGGGTTTAGAACGACATAAGGGTGAGTCATTAATGACATCATTTTCCTTTTTGGGTGAACCCTTTAAGCTCTAAATAGCAGACAGATCATTCTTTGCCTCAAACAATCCCATCTGCCCCGATTACTCCTGCTCTTCAATATCACGTGCAACTGACAATGAAATGTCTTTATTGTGAGATTGGACACTAGGTTAGACTCAAAATCAGCAGAACTGATATTGTCAAGCTAGACACCCAGGTGTTTGGGTGCTGGTGTGAACAAAATGTCCTCTCACACATGACTGCCTAATACAATAGAAAACAGGAGTCTATGGAGGGTGATTGTTTTGTTTTAAGAGGGATTTATCTTGTCTGAACTGATTAGAGTAATGTTGCTGTTTGTGGTATCAGATGACAAGTTTTTAGTAGGTGGACTTTGGTAATCAAACTGATGTTTTGTCTGTCAAGACTGAATGTTATGACTAAGCTTAAACAAATACATCTAGTATTACTGAAACGCTTCAACAACAAATACATTTAGATAAAAACAACTATTTCCAAATGTAAATATCCTGGAAAGCATTGATAGCAGTCTGAAAAATGATCATCCCATTCTTATAAAACCTGTAAATAAAACAGAGTTGGGTACGTTACAAGGAAATACTAGCTTCAGTCTTACTTTTGTAATTATTTGTGAAATTTACTAGCAATTTCTGAGTAAAAACTTCAGTGTCACAAACATTAAAACACATGTAGTTTATGTTTTTACATGGTTTATTGAACAAAATCAACATCAAAACAATGAAGGATGACACCCAAATGAGTGAAGCATCCGACAGCTCTACTGTGCTTTATGCCAAGTCAGTTCAAAAAAAATATTCAACATTTGCACAACAAAAAATGAGCACAAAAAAGTCAAAGTCTGTAGAAGCTAGTTTAGCAGAGCAGCATCATACAGTGTCAGAAAAGGAGAGGTTGCATAGCGTGCGCTGTATGGTCAAAGTTGGAAAACAAGGAATACAAAGAAAAACACAGACCTTGAGTAAAAGAAATTATAGAACAGGAAGTGAGCTTCTAATTAAACTCAGTTCACTCTACTCAGTGCAAGTGCAATCTAATACTATGGTCTGAATGACTGCTATGACAAAATTCTCTGTGTTTATGCTCTCTGAAACATTCAAACTGAAAAGAGCCCCAATTAAGAGGAATAAAAAGCAAATGCAAAAACATTAACAAACTCTCTCCAGGATTAACGGACACTCATAAAAGATACAATCATTTAAATTAGGGGGAAAACGAAAGTGGATTTAAAAGAATCACAATGAATGTTCACAATAAAAATGAAAATAATTAGCTGAAAAGTTGAAAACATAACAGAACATAAAAAGTAACAACACTTATTGTTCCCAAGGGAAGAACCATGCGGTCCAGAATATTACAGCTCAAAACACCTTAAACCTGAGGGTGATTTAATCTTAGAATAAAAAAAGATCTTGATCTCACCAGCCTCAAGTTTCTTCTACAGTAGACAGCAAAAAGCGGTCACAAATGGAAAAAAGGAAATAAAAAAGTACAAAAAATGCTTGACACTGCAGATTACTACTACTACTACTAATAAAAAAAAAACATTAATAAATAAATCCATTTGAAAAATATTAACTAGTCTCTCCAAAAAACAGAAAAAACTGTTAGTTAATTTAGTGAATTAGTAACTAAAACACAAGAATGCTGAGGTAGAACTATAGCACACACAGACTGTCCGGCAAAATCACATCTGGAAACACACACCAATTACTTTTCTATGAAGAATTCAGACAAGAGATGAAAAGCAAAGGTACCACTATTGAGCTCCCATCCTGCTTTTGAGAGGATCAAGGAGTCATTTAACAAAAAGGAAATGTTGGCTTTTAAGTGGAAATGCATTAGTAGAATTTATTATGTAAAACACAGAGCACTCACAGTCTTTAACTTCTCCCTTCAGTCAGAACTAAATCAATATCTTAATTTGTCAGATTCGAAAACAACTAAACCATGAAACTGTATGAGTGTGCATCTGTGCACAAGGGTTGTTCACACCATTTTTTCATTAGTGACAGCAGCATTGTAAATGGGGCACCAGAATAAATCATTTTTTGGCCAAACGGTAATCTCACACAATGTAAATACAAGCACCTGAATGGGTAAACTGCACATGGCTAATTTATAAAGTGTTTAAAGATTAAAAGCTTGGAAAATGTACTGCATTTTTTAAAGATTAAGCTTTAAAACAAAACAAAAACATACAAGAGATCTCACTTATATCACTAGACTTCAAGGCACCAGGATATATCTGCATTCAAGGAGAAAAAAATCTCTCAATATTGGTTTTAGGCTTAAGATCACGAGCATTTTCACGGCAAATGAAAACCAAGTTCTAAAAGTTGGTCTTGAAATTTCAGTTATTGTACTGTGTAAGAGGAATTTCTAAGGAGTTTTATGTTTAACTCAAGTAAGATTATGTTAATTACATGATTTATGACATGTGATGAGTGTATGTTGTAAAAATGCAGAAGCTCAAAATGTAGTCATTATCTTGTGTATGTCTTTGTACTGTAAACAATGTTTATACGTGTAAAAGCAGTTTTCAAAAAAAGAAGCCTAATGTGAACTGCTTGCTTACTAGAACTGAAAGCTTCACTTCTCATAAAACTATATAAAATAAATAACTAGAATACATTTCTTTGTTCGTTATGGCAAGAGATTGTTTTGAGAAGATGAACAAGTAAGTCTCCATGAACAGAATTTGAAAGTCCCAGTCCCTCAGTAGGACTAATGAAGAGCTTGCTTGTTTTAGCTTGATTGTACTCACTGCATCAGAACATTGTTCACTCTTAGTGATGTAACTGCTGATTGAGTTAGGCTGAACACTTCTGGACTTGCTGAATGATTTATGTAAATTACTACTGTGAACAAAAACAAAAAAAGTGAACGATCAGATGAAAATCTTATTTGTGGCAAACTTTGTATTGGTCTTCAAGTTGAGAACTTTATACTCTCCACGTTAAATCAGCAATGGAAGATTCACAGTTTTCCAAGCAATGTGGTCCCTTCTGGTCTGGTATGGAAAGGGAAAACCTAAAACAAAATAAAAAGTCATTAGAGTTAGTACCTGAAATTTGTTTTAAACACATTTGACTACATTTAGTGAGAACATTAAAACACTTAAAAATGCAATTTATAGCTAATTTAAAAATAAATCAATTCATTTTCAAAAATCTATTTCCAAGCCTTTTCATGATTTTTCCAGGTTTTCCACTGACCGTGGGATCCCAGAAGAGAAAAAGCAACACTGAATGCAAAAAAAAGAAAAGAGGGGCCATGTATTTTCTAGCATTTTGAGTGACGGTCTGAAATGATGTCATGCGGCTGGCGCGGTTATATAATGCTTGCCTTAAATGAGTCCAAATCTCAGATTGCTTGATAAGTAATCAGATTTACATGCTCTCAAACACAACACAAATAGAAAAAAAAAACATTTGCAGGCTATGTCATTATTCTGCATGACTGCTGCTTGATCTCAGCTGCATACTGTATTAAGAGCTCACCCCTCCTCCTCGTATCCTGCGGCTGAAACTATGTGCTGAGTCAAGAAGAGCTGCTAACGCCCCTCTGCAGTCACTCAAACTACACAACGCACGCTGCAAACCCACCCTCTTTCACGTCCCATACATCCACACCAGAGAGAGAGAGCAAGTAGTCAGTAGTTTAAGGGTAAGTAATAGAGCGCAAGTAATTTATGAAAATTATCATTTTTGGTTAAACTATACCTTTAAATATTCTATAATCTATTAAATATTGATATATATATAAACAAATCTAGTTTTGGTTGATAACTGAAATTGAGAAAATACATTACCCACCCCAAAAGCAGTAATACTTTTAGACTAAACTAATCTTTGCAAGGAACTGTCAGTTATGTGTGGCATGCCAAAACAAAAAATCTTTCCATTTCAGGACTAGGAAGAACTCCCAGTCACCTTGTCTGCCTGATGAGAGTTGTCCCCTGGAGCAAAGGGTATGGAAAAGAGAAAGAGGCAAAGGGATGGGGAGTGTTACAGGAGGGGTGGTGGTGAATGTGTGCGGTTGTATAACAGCTATCCCAGCATGCACTTTTAAAAACAAGAGAGGCTGTTACAGCACGCAAACAGAAGCACTCTGTAAGTCATGTCATTAAACAAATCATATGATGATAGAGTCCTAGCAGAGCACTCATAATAACCATGAAACTGATATGGTCAAATAAGACACTAGCAATAACACGATAATATCAATTTGTCCTTTACTGCAGTGGTAAAGATAATGACGCTGTTATCCAATACTGATAATAGAATGAACTTGAACTATTTATGCAAAAAAAGTGCATGGTTTCACTTGGATTTAAAGCTTTATGTTCAATCTCGTGTCATATTGTTTTCCACTCGCCACCCATAAGCTTCCTCAAAATAATCAACACCCCTGGGACGGCTGTATTGAAAAACACATGATGACTAATGTAACTATGGATGCACGGATATTGAAATTCTGGCTGATATGTAGCGGGTAATAATAAATGTTATAAATGTATACTGCTTTGTTAAAAACAACAACTTTAAAACACTCAAAATTAAATTGCACACTTCAAGAAGTAGTGCTTTGTCGATAACAATTTCAATATCACGGCAAAAACTAATACTATAAAAAAAATTCTGCAAGTAAACTTCGAAAACAAGTAAACTGTAATAAGAATGAAACCATTTCAAACAGTAGGACAAACAAAAAAAGTTTCTAAAAGCGGTCAGATTTCTACTGCGAATGTGCTTGTCTTTCAGAGATATTGAATTGCACCCTTATCTGTTACCAGCTGCTATTACGATCACTGAAAACATGAGCCTTCACATAAAAAACAACCAGATCTGTACATTTATGGAAGGTTCCCTGACAAAGGCTCACCTGTGTGGGCATTTAGGTCAGAGTTCACGCTGCGTAAGTGACCCGTCCCATCCTGCTGTGCAGTTCTAGTGCGTCTGGTCGGTCCTGAGGATTGACTGCCAGCATGTCCTGCAAAAGTTTCCGGATTGCCTCAGGCATATGCGAGCGCCTGCGCTGGGGAATACTCAACACCATCTTTGGGTTCTCCAGAAGTGCCTCTCCAACGGGGACGATGTCAGAACCCTGCCGTACATACGTCCCGAGAAGCTCCCGTTTTGAGTCGGCGTCAACGAATGTGATTCTCTCTATCATGGCCCAGATGATAATGCCTAAAGCAAAAATGTCTGCTTTGGCTGTGTAATGTCCTTCCCAAACCTCCGGTGCCATGTAAAAGTCAGAGCCGCAAGCCGAGGAAAGCCAGAACTTATTGATGTTAACGCTGTTCTTTTTTTCGTCCCGTCCCTCCTCTGTGTCCTGTACTCCGGCAGACAGACCAGCAC
This sequence comes from Carassius auratus, assembly GCF_003368295.1. Taxonomy (NCBI): domain Eukaryota; kingdom Metazoa; phylum Chordata; class Actinopteri; order Cypriniformes; family Cyprinidae; genus Carassius; species Carassius auratus. The sequence goes on along the minus strand of NC_039273.1, from coordinate 6,947,661 downwards.
ACACTTTACTAAGTCCAAAATCTGCCACTTTCAACACAGGCATGCCAGAACGCTCCGAGATGAGGATATTATCTGGTTTAAGGTCTCTGTGAACAATATTGTTTTCATGCAGGAATGCCACAGCACTACTGAGCTGCATCATGAAGCTGGCATTGGTGTGAGGATCGGGCCGTCGTGACAGGATGAACTGATTCAGATCCCCTCCCTCGCAAAACTCCATAACAAACCACAGGTAACAGGGCTCATCAGGACACGACAATATACGTTCACCTAAAAATACACACACAAAAACAGATGCAGATATGAATATAGTTTCATTTGAATGTTTTGGAGGTGTTAGGATTAGTATGAAATATTAATAAAACAATAACTAATAATTATAAACTGTCTCTGCTAAATTGGATCTGACAGTAATGGTGCACCACAAAAGTGTAAGAATTTTTTTTTTTTTATGTGGTTACCATTGCTCTGTTATTACAGATAATTTGCTATGTTCTGAATATTTATGTTTTTTACCTAAATCACAGCAGCGTCCATCTATGAAGGATACAGGCTATCAAACATACACAACTTTTAGCCAATCATTGCAATGGGTGTTTACTTCAGAGTCTACAATCCGCCTCTCCTACTCAAACAGAGCATTCAGATGAGGGCGGTCAAAACAAAAATAGTGTATTACTTCTAAATTATGATGTTTTTCTAGTAAAAAAATCTTGATAACATTATAAGTGGACCTCAGAGAACAGTATGAAATAAAGACATGACCCCTTTAACTGACCCAAGTTAGATTACAGTATATATGATGTTTAAAGTAGGCATGAAATCCGAATATGAGATCTGATTTTTGGCTTTGATGTCATTGATATGCTAGTGCACTCATACAAGTCGCATGACAGCCTATCTGAAGAAAAAAAACAAACAAACAGATGAAATAAAACTCTCTATAAAAAGAGAATGTCTTTTGCCCTGATATTAACTTGCCTCTGACTAATATCAATGAATAAATCATGGCTATGATAATAAATCATGCCTGGGATTAGCTGCTAGGGGTGTTAAAAATACGGCTGTCAAGTGAACCAACTTGCCTTAAGCGGACTGTGAGGTAAACTAAAGTATTTTTTTATAAAGGGTTTGGCCCTTCAATATGCCATTCCCTAACCTTCAGCTTTAGGAAAAAAAAGAATCCCTGACAAAACCTGTTGCATGTAACATTTTTGTGTTATAGCTGGTAAACATACAAGATTAGAGAATGAGAGCAACCAGAAAACCAGTGGAGTAAATGGAAAGAATTGTGTTTGTTTTTTTAAAAAAGGGGTGCTGCTCTGATCACAAACCACACAGACAGACAGTGTCTAAAGCTATATCAAGTTGAAGATTTTTTTCAGACTATGAAAAATACTTTAACTAATGTTAACATCAAGGAAATTGCTTGAAAACCATTTAAATCTGCGACAAAGTAGTTTCCTTTTCATACAAAGTAACCTAAAGTGTGCAACATTTTTTGTTTAGTTTTAGCTGCCTCTAATTCCATTGGTTTTAAGCGTTATGCTAACACCCATTGGCCCGGATGTATGATGTTTGTTTAGTGTTTTTGCCATGTAAACATCACTGAGTAGTGAGTACTGTCCGGAAGCACTACATTAAGTTATTTTGCCATTATTGTGTTCAGTTACTGTGTCAATGCATCACACAGTCGCTCAGATTTTGTCAACATGTTTGATTGAAGAGATTGGACTTTTCAGCTATTTCCACATAACCAGATACTTAAAACCCCACATTTCCAGATATAAATTTACACAAAAATTGTTCACTATTACAACATCATTTTATATCAGCTTTCAAGCAAATGCCTCTAGCAACACTTTGAATATCATACAGTAGAAAAATGATGATCTGGAAGATGCGAAAGCAGTCACACAAACACCAACACTTTGAGATTAATGAGATCAGATTGGCCTCGATTATCTGCCCTAAATCATCACGGTCTCTTTTTCATGTTACGATAATTTACACAGTTGCCATGTAACGTTAATGAATGACAATCTTTCTTCATTGTTATCATCACTTAGTATAGCTGGTTTGGAGGAGGTTTGACCCCAAAACCATCAACCGAAGGAGGGCGGGGGAGAGCAAATCTGACCGACATGTGTCACAATTCTTACATAAAATGTAAACAATCTTAATGTAGAACACAGTCATGCGCAGTATCAACGTCCGGTGTCATCGGTGAAACGCCACATGACTTACTGCCAAGCAATGGATTCTCGCAGTTTTGTTTCAGATTACAACTAAAAACAACATTACGTAGATTTTGAGTAACCAATATGTCATTGTTACCAAATGAGTGAACTGTCACACACACAAAAAAAAATCATAGAAAAATAACGTTTTATTTTAGTTCATGACAAAGCATTCTTCCACCGCTGACCTTCCAGAAACAAATGCCAGTGCTTGAATAAAGACATCTTACCTTTTAACGAGGTCTCCACCAACCTCAAATACTGCTTTGAACGCTTATTGCCATGGCTCATTTTCTGGGCCATCCCGTTTCTTTGGAGCACACACTCCTCCAACTGCACCACATTCTCATGGCGTTTCTCCAGACTGGTCAAAGCCCAAAACTCCGCCAGCGCCAGCTCCACATTCTCTGGCGCGTCACAGCGCAGCTTCTTCACCGCCACTCTCGCACCTGATTTACGGGCAATGGCTTCATACACAACGCCATAACTGCCCCTGCCAATTTCACGGAGCAAACTGTATCGCGGTGCAATGAGTCGCCGTCCAAGAGTACCATGTTTAACCAGGTCCAACTCGCCTGCCATTGTCTCATTATCGTCTATATTGTCGACGCCGAGCGAGCGCAGGACACTGGTGCCTTCGGTTCTTTTGCAAGCGCTCCGTGTCCGTTGCCGCTCTCTATCCTTTGCATCCATCGTGCCCTCTCACGTTTTGTGCATGCGTTTGGAAACACCTTCCGCGTTCATATTCCTCTAGACTAGAGCTTGAGGAAGTTCAGCAGCGCTTGCATATTCGTTGACATCTGCATTTGTTTTCATTCAGCGGGGTATAGTTATTCTGTTAACGTCGAGCTTCTAGTCTGAACTGAACAAACCTTGAATGAAGTGAAAACTTTAATGGATCATCCCACTTCCCTGTACAAGGGGGACTTACCTATGAGGACACGCGTACACAACAAACGCCTCTTGGGACCTTATTAAGTTATGTTAAATTAGTGTTGTTAAAATGGTGAGGTGAACCAAATATGAGAAATGAACTTCTTGTGTAATCATGTTTTTAAATAAAAATAACTTAATTTGCTTTATCTATTTGTAACATTCGAAAATGCACGCCTGTTTGTACCAATTACACATGAAATCATTGTTTTAAAATAACAATTGTTTTCAAACATATTTTAACGGTCTATTTATTTATTTATTTCAAATATCATGATTCTTTGACTATTAAGAAGCTGACCTGAACACCAACAAACAATCAGTAACAGATAATGACAATAAATATTACATGAATAAATGTACATTTAGGAATTAAAAACACATTCATCATAAAAAATTATAAATCATAAAAAGAGTTGCACTTTTTTTACGTATTTTGAAATATAGAGGGATAATGCTTGTATACATGTAGGCCTAGACTACTGCCTCCTATGTTCTGTACTAGAATGGTTTAGTCCTTTCACCATGAGCGTGCATGTGCGCGCACACGTGTCCTGATGTTTATACAGTCTATGGTTCTGACACGACGGAGAGCATCTGTGGCTTTTGAGGTTACTCATTAGTGGAGCATTAATGAGAAATGTTGTAATTTTAATATTGTAATTATTTTTTTTTTCACCGTCCTATCTCTGATTCATATACACATTAAAATTATTATTTTTTATTTACATTTTATATTTAACCATAAAAAAGTGTTCATTAAAAATGTGCGACCAGTGAGGGAGAATAAGTACAAAACCAATATTATCCGGACCACAACTTTTCAAAGTTTATAATTTTATTATTCTTTGCTGGTTATTAGAAGAGGGTATGCTTAGAGAAGACATCAACATTCAAATAGACTGGATTATTCATGGATTATGTAAAATGACAGCATTTGAAGCAGCTGTTACTGCTCACTATCTCCCTTTAGAATAAAAAAAGCAACACGGCCTTTATTCAGTGATAAATTATGCATATGTTTGTACAGTTAGGTATTTCTATGCACCTGCACATAACAGTGATTTGATAAAAAAAAAAGACCATCCTGAAACTTCTAAAATGACCCCAATTGTCATCATCCATCCACATTCACAAACAGGCATGAGGGCATGTCTGAATATGCTGCCAACATCAGTGGCTCACTGCTTACATGGGTCAGTGTTTTGTTTGTTTCCATACAGTGAGGAAAGTATGAAACTGCACTTTGTGTGGGCTAGCTAGTTAAACAAAGCCGTTTCTTTCTTTTGGCAGCTCTGCTTAAAACTTGCAGCTTGCCTCTAAGGAGAATGCATGTTTTTCACTAAATGTTTTCACAATTTAAATTTTGTAAGTGTTCTTCACACACTTTTAATGTGCACCAATTAAACATATAATATAACTTAGGTTCCTGACCAGCTGGCATGCCCTATTTGGTTATCCCTGATCTGACCATCCCAAACCATTTCTGAAGAAGAGGCAGAGAGTAGTGAGAAGTAAAGTAAAGATCATGTTCCATGAAGATATTTTGTGAATTTTCTACCGTAAATATATGAAAACTTCATTTTTGATTAGTAATATGCATTGAAAAGGACTTAATTTGGACAACTTTAAAGGCGATTTTTTAAGTATTTTGATTTTTTTTTTTTTTTGCACTCTCAGATTCCAGATATTCAAATAGTTGTATATCAGCCAATAATGTCAAATCCTAACCATAGGCTATATAATTGGAAAGCTTATTTATTCAGTATAAATGTATAAATCTGAATTTTGAAAATTTGACACTTAAAATTGGTTTTGTGGTCCAGTGTCATATATACATAGAGACTATCACTATTGAGACACTATTAAGACATCATAATTTTTTTTTTTTTTTTTTTTTTTATCACATAAGTGATAACTTACCTAACTGTACACAGGGTTGCCAATTTTGTTTGCAAAGTTTGTTTACCTGGCTTGAGTGAGATAATTTACAGCTGTGCAATATAATTCAATTTAAAGATCTTTTTTTTTTTCTTTCAAATGTGCCAAAAATAGTGTATGTGTGCGTGTGTGTGTGTGTGTGCATGTGTGTGTGTGTGCATGTTTTTGTGACATATCAGGACACAACTTTGTATAATGACATGGGTATGACACAGGTATTACAAGGAGAGGGTGACTTATAAGGACATAACCCTTTAAGTACTTATGTACTTTTAAATAAGGTACAAAGGTATTTTCATTACAAAGGCTTTTGTCTTTTTTGTACTTTAGGATAACCACTCCAGTGAGAGTTTTGTACCTTTTTCTTTTCTTAGAGTCTAGCTATTGTTTTTGACCATTTTTATTTTTTATTTTTCATAAATAAAATTAAAATTTCACTATTAATGAAAAGGTTATCAAATATGACGTCGTATGATTTAATGGTTGGAACTTTTATAAAGACTGGTAATCTGGAATGGCTTCAATAATAAATAAAAATCTGTATGTACTGCATCAACACAAGTTGTTAATCTTTTTTGCAGATCATCCTGTAGATGGCAGTGATGTTATTTTTGTATTGGTCCTTCTGAAAAAGTGCTGCGGTCACTGAATGAGTAAACATTGAATAAACCTTGAATCCTGTTCATGTGATAAATAAATATTTGTAGGATTACACGAAACATTTTTAAAGTGAATACATTTTTAAAGTCCAGAGCAGGATTAAACGATATACCGTAGTTAAAACAACTGACATTCCTGTTTACTGAACCTTATTTTTTTTGTGAAGGATCTTGTCCTTCACCAGTAACAAAAGATCCAAGGTTGTATCTTGTATCCTTTTTTATACACAGATACAGCTAATATCTATTATACTTATATGTAAATATGCAAAGCAAAAACAGCTCTAAGTTATTACAACCTTACTGCATTGCATCTCTACAGGAAAGAACATATTGCATCACATTATGGCTGAAGACAGAGACCCGAACAAGTGGTGTAGTAAATTAATGAGTGGTACAATAGGATTTTGTATGCTGCTCTGAAGTGGGCAATAGGGTGCAGTGCTCCTGCTTTTGTGTGGCTGCCATGGAAACTTAACAATTATAAAGGCCTGCTACATTTCTGCATGTTTTTGTGAATACTAACCTCTTGAGAAAAAAATAAAAAAATAAATTAAACAATAGTTTATTCTAATAATCGAATATAATGGCCAAGTCCCGTTTTAATTATTCCTTCAAAAATAATTAATTTGAATACATTAAAATTATTTTTAAACCAATTGAGCCTTGCCCTGTCATTGGGACTTCATACTATAGTATAGGCAACAAGCTTGTGCTTTACACACTCACTTGATATCAAGCTGTTAAGAGAATACCCAGATTCATACCCCCCCCCCCCCCCCCCCAACACACACACACAGCTCTCATTCTGATGGCACCCATTCACTTAACAGGATCCATTAGTGAGCGTGTGAGGTAATGCTACATTTCTCAAAATCAGTTCTGATAAAGAAAAAAATTCATCTGACCTGAGGGTTAGGACATTTTCATTTTTGGACGAACTATTGCTTTAACATATTACTCGGAGAAGTAAAAAAAGAATCACCTTTAACTCTGAAGTGCCTAATTTCCCCATTTTATTTATGTAAATGAGGGTTATTATTTGAAAGATTTCTGTGATAATGGAAAGACACGTTGCTGTGCGGATGTTAACGGATCTGACTTTGCTCTCGCCTCTGTCCACCCCTTCAGCGCTCCTCTAAGAGATTGTTCAAAACACAATCACCAAAGGAGTAATCAAGACACAAGAAGAAGAGAGAGGCTTGATGCTGATGTCTAGGATTAGGGTTACACACCCACCCACCTCCACACACACATCACTTCACTGCAATTACTGTCCTCTTGAATTTGAAATGCAGAGCGATTGGCCTGATTACATTCATTCCTTCGTAATTTTACCTGTATCATTACTGGAGGAGGGTCGGGGTTCTTGTTGGCCTCAAAAAGAGTTAAAGACCTCTGAGTTATAGAGACATCTTTTATGTCTGTATAAATCATCTCCTTTGGCAACTAAAGTTACGATTATATTGTGTAGCTTGTGTGAATACACAATGAATGTCTGAAACAGTCTCCCCATCCCCCTGCCCATTTTTAATATTTCAATATAATGTGACATTTCAATGCTATATTTCTTAGACACACACACACACAGGATGACATTTGTTAGAAAACACAATCCATTCATGCTCTCCTAAATCTCATTCTAATTTAGATATTCATTCTCTGTGTTGTGAAATCCAATTGATTTTCAAAGCCTTAACTGCCGGCTAACTCTTATGGGCTCCTTTTTGCTTCTGTGGGAAGGTTAAAGCAGATGAGCATCCAAGCCTTATGGTTGCTATAGCAACCTCTCATCACCCTAAGAACGCTGTTGTCGTAATCAGCAAGTCCATCAAATGAGGGAAAGCTGTCAGACTGAGGTTTGCATGGAAATGGCAAACGCCAAAACACACAGGTGTCCCATTGCAACAAAAATAATATTAGATCTCCTAATTCTATTAAAGAATGAATAGTTCTTGAAATGAAATAGTTTAACCAAAAATGAAAATATGCTGAAAATGTACTAATGTTCCAAAAATACATTATCAAACTGAATACACACGTTCAGTTTACATGGGGTTTTAAATCTGTTGATTGCAGCCGGTATGTGGGTATTGCTATCATTTGTCATAATTTGGAGTGAAGCTTGTAACACAAATCTGATTCTGGTTTCAGGTTTGCATAGAGCACACTGGAAAAAAGTTTTAGTAGTGCACAAGATGAAAGCCACTTTATAGCTATGATGAGTGAGTGAGCAAAAGAGAGAGACAAAGATAGGCCGACCGAGGAGAAAGATGTGTTTAGAGATAGTGATTACCTTCTTGGTAAGAGGCTTTTAACTGAGCTGAACGTTTCTGTACATGATTTCCAAACAAACACTGTGAGACTATGTAATAGTTTTATTATCATCATTAGATAAATTACCTATAAAGATATAATTCACCCAAAAATTAAATTCTGTCATTTACCACCCCTAATGTCGTTTCAAACATGTATGCATTTCTTTGTACTGTTGAACACAAAAGAAGACATTTTGAAGGATGTTTAGTTTTGGTTCCCATCGATTTCTAATGCATTTTTTTTTAAATGTCAGGAAACACTGGCATCTAAGAATGCCTTGAAAAAATAAAGCTATGGAATAAAGTTATCAAATAAGCATGTGTCCTATTTTGTGTCCTAAACTTCATAAAGGGATAGTTCACCCAAAAAATGGATGTTTATCTGCTTACCCCAAGGGCATACAAGTTGCAGTTGACTTTGTTTCTTCAGTAGAACAAAAACCAAGATTTTTAGCCCAAACTGTTGCAGTCTATCACTCTTATAATGTAAGTGGATGCTATCACGGCTAAAACATAAAAAATAATAATACACAGGCAAAACCAAATTAAAACCTGTGGCTTGGGATGATGCACTGATTTGTAAAGACACGAAACGATCGGTCTGTTTAAGAAACTGAACAGTATCTTTATTGTTTTTTTACAGCTGATTCATGCAATGGCTGAACTGTTAGAACTGTCCTGTTTTTTTATGTTCTAGCGATGCATATACAGTATATACAGTATACATACATATATATACCCCTGAACCTACCCCTTTAGATACATGCAAAACACTAGAGTAAAATATAAAAATAAATTTAAAAAACATTTATTTAAATGTTTTTTTTTAATTTAAATCTAGTGTTATCTGTGAGGGGTAGGTTTAGAGGTTGGGTTAGCTGATAGAAAATACAATTAACCTAAAATAAAATCAACAGTCTATGAAGCATCTTCACTAAGATAGCAAAAAAGTTTGTATGCGTGTGAAAATATTCAGATGTATGTATGATATGACTGGCTTCTACAGTGAGATGAAACTAAAAAAAATTAGCTTTTTAACAGCAAACACTCAAGATGGGTTTGATGAACACAGAGATAAAAGTACCCCATGTGTACAATGAAACGCACTGCTGTATTTTTAATGTTGTGCGCCTATATTTCTTGTTTAGACACATGGCATCATGGATTCCATCAAATACCTAAAGATAAAAAATCAGTACGTTACTGACTCTTATAATTGGCCATGTTTAGATCTTCCAACTGTACAATAATAAAAAAACTCAAAAACAACACAGAAGTGGGTCACTGAGCTCAAAAACAAGCTTCTGCTATGGCGATTCCAGTCCTCTGACCTGAACCCTATAGAAAATGAGAGGAGTGAACTGAAGAGGAGAAGCACCAACATGGAGCTGGGGATCTAAAGGGTCTGGAGTGATTCTGGATGAAGGAATGGTCTCTGATCTCTTGTCCGGTGTTCTCTAACCTCATCAAGCATTATTTAGAAGAAAATTTAGACCTGTTAAACTGGCAAATGGAGGTTTCAAAAAGTATTAAATAAAAGGGTGCCATTAGTTGTGGCCAGTGAGTATTTGAGAAAAACATTTATTTAATAATGATATTTCCCCCCATTTTAAATTCTTATAATCCAATGAAAGGATTAATTTTTGTGAATGTCTTAAATAAAAGATCAGAAGCATTAACAATGCAGATGAATTTTCACAGCCTTCTCTGATCATATTTACCAAGGGTGCCAATATATATATATATATATATATATATATATATATATAGAAAGTAATCAATGGACAAAATGTGTATTTTAGATCAGTTACACACTACTTAATACAGGCATCCACTAATGAATAAATAGGTCCCAACAGTGACTGGAATAGGTGTTGACTTAATCTGTGTGTAAATACCGGCTGCACTAGCAACATTGCATTAAGCATCTCCAGAAATGACTTCAGCAGGGTTTATTTAGAGGTATTATGCAAACAGTTATCCAGCTAATTATGGAACCTGTGTGAAAAGCAAATCAGCATTCGTCCACTCTATGACATCGTAGTCATAGTTGCGTGTTTATAGACAGATTTTATTAATGCAATTTATTTATTTTTGTAGGTTTGTATTACAATAGGTTACATCACGGTGTTTCCCCAAAAGCTGCAGCAGAGACATGCTAACTCTATCATTGGATGAAAAGCTTTGCTACAGCTGAGCTGAAGACACTTGAGATGGAAGAAAAAATGACTAGGCTACAAGGGCTGCATTGCAGTAAACAGATTGGTGGAAATTGATTAGTTTCTGACTGAAGCCTGTGCCAGATATTATTTTATATTCTATTTGTCTTCCTCTTGTGAATAAAAGAAGTGTGGAAAAGTGTAGTTAGTGTAGTACAGTTTACTTGCTTGTACAAAATTGGTTTCATGGTGTGAATACATTAATACATTAATAAAAATGGAAAATACACAATCACTCAGAACTCAAAAGTGTGTCTTTCTAGATTTTCATGATGTTAGAACAATCACTGATATAGTATTTTATTTAAAGTTATGAATTACAAGGATCTACCATAATGCTTCTGTGATACCAAATATCTGATTTTCATATTCCAAATATAAATATATAAAACATACAGATATTCAGTGTTATCTTTAGTACAAATTTTATAAACAAACGTGTAAATGTGGGGATAATAATGTGAGACAATTACAGTTATTATTTAATGAAACTAACTACAACTACAGCTTGAATTCAGATGTTGTATTTTGTATTTACTTAAGATTAGATCTTATGGAGATCTGTGACAGATGGCAGATGTTAAAGGGCAGCTTAGGTCTTATTAGAAAAATTTAGAAATATGCCTTTGGCAGGTGACATGGTGTTGAAAATTATGTTATCATTGCAAATGCTACTATATATTATATTGTTTGTTTATTTGATATATCGGTTTCTCTCTCGCTCTCTCTCTCTCTTTCTCTCACTCTCTCTCTCATCAGGTCTGGGTTTTCATTCTGTAATTAGCTATGGTCCTCTTTGGTCCCAGTCCAGTTCAGTTTAAATAAAAAAATAAAAAAATTAAAAAAGTAAACCCATGTATGAAACAGGCGCTATGTGAGGTCAGTTCAGTTTAACTGGTGAATACAAAGTACTTCAATGGCTAAGGCCAAGAAAGAGTATTAGGTGGCTCAGATAGGTGTTCAGGCCTAATCTGGGATTAACAATGGAGCTCCGCAGATTGCCTCAAGGATTTCTCAGGTCTCATTAGCATGGCTGGGACGACCATATGATGTCAGAGCTGGTGATATCAGTACAGTGCCACCAATGCTTGCCACTTTTCAGTGGATCACTTATATCTGAAAGTGCTGGTTCATCAGGACAAATATACTGCCTGGCAGAATAGAAAAGGTGTTCTCACAATGCAGTTGTACACTCGTAAATAAATTAAGATAATAAATAACATATTTTAACATTATTTTCAGAATAAAAATGTGAAATATAGAATGTCAATTTTTTTTTAATGATTCATATAAAAAGAAAGGAAAAAAGTGCTATTTAGAAATAAATATGTCCTAAAGACAAAAATAGAAATTATATGCATAAACGTAACGTTCCAGTCTGTTTTAAAAATTACCATTTGTCATTGCTAATGAATATTAATGAGGAGACGAACACTACGCTCCGCCCACGTCCACACTGAAGCTCGGAGCTGTCAGTCATCTGAGGAGCTGAGGACTCCTGGACGCATCCTTTAGCTGTCTAATAAAAATTGGGACATCTAAGAATCACACATCTCAGTCTAACGAAGATTGGTAATGACAGCAAAAGTGGGTGAAACCTGACGGCCAAAAATGCAAAGTCGATATAGTTCTTTAAAGATGGGATTTTACAGGTTAATACTGAGAAGGATCATCAACTGCTTCAACCAAAGAGCAACTTGAACAGGAATTTTGTCTGATCTGGTGCCCAAAATCTGTTGGATTACTAAATATTGTTGCTTCACAGGTAAGTTTAATACATTGAATGGTTACTAGATAAATAGTGTAACGGATATAAATATATAAATTATATGAAAGTGTAAGTTTCCCATACGAAGGCTTAGTTGTTTCACTGTTGTTTATATTTGCGTAAATTGATCGATGAGACGATAATAAGTTGTCAAGATTCTGAAATATTGTATAGTGTATTAATTACTAAGGCTCGTGACATATGTAAATAAGTGAACAGGTTTCTATCTAGTCAGAGCGTTTCACTGCGCACGTGCAGCAGTGCTCAGCTTTCCAACTAAACCGTTTAGTGAAAATAAACCAGTCCAGATTGTTATTTGGGGAAAGAATGATGCAATAGTGATGCTTTACATTACAGTGGCAACAATATATTTACTGTAAAAAACTGCCACCTTGACCATTAGGTACTTTTTTTTTTTTTTTTTACATTTCTGTAACATTTTAAAACAAGAAGTAAAAAGACTATATATTTATACTTCACGAAGAAAATACATTACATTATTGTAGCCTACGATTCATTTAACAATAAATACGCAGTTAATTTCCCCTATGATTTAGCATAAACACTGAACATTCACAACAAAAGGATGAACAGAGCTGTGTTAAATGATAACAGTACAAATGATTGAAAGAAAGACCACACTTTAGGGTGGGCATTGGGGCCTTCAGTTCCTCAGATAGCAGAACCCTGGTGGGTAGAAATCAGGCAAGAAGTTGCTTGGTGCCCTCAGCATAAGCATCGTTCTGGATTTGGAATAGATTACACAAATAGCATTGGTGAGTTAGTCTAATTACATTAATCTTCCTCCAACAATACGATAAAACTAAACATCATTAGATAGAGAAAGCGCAGCATCGTCCTTTTAGACAAAGACGCTGAAACCACCAAGCAATAGTTTGGTGTATAACCGAATTGGGAAATTTCTTGCCACATGATAAAATAAACTTTTTTTTTTCACTCAGTTTAACCGAAAATCTGTATAATGCCAATCCCTGCTATATGCAGTCACACTTTTATTTAAGAGTTCTTGATATCAGGTGGCTTTAAAGTACATCTGGGTCATGATCTACCAGAGAGATGGGCCGCTGATCTTGTTTAGTGTTTAAGCAGCGAGTATTTTTAGGCGATGTGTTCAGCTGGCAATGCTGTCAGTGTGAAAATGAGTTTGCAGAGGTTAAATCAAAAACAGGTTCTTGTAATCTCTTCAGATTTTAATCCCACTGGTTCAGCTGATACAACATTATCATCAGCAATAATTGTAGCCCACTGAAAGCCTCATTACATTAAGGATCAAAAACATGCTTTGAATTTTTAATAATTCATGGCCTTTTGTTATGGTGTTGTCCTTTGTTTGACATGTATTGTCAAGCGCTGGATGGATGGATGAGAGAAGAAAGACAATGGCGAAGATTTGTACAGAGCAGTCCTACCCATCCCAACACAGGCTTTCGGTCCGAGCCTCTGAAGATGAACTGGACCGGACTGAAAATGGCGCAAGCAGGTTAGAATAACAGGAGGATCTTAAAAGGGTCATGTTGTACATTTTTATCTTTTGAGCATCACATAAAATGTTCATGATTTTGTACTTAAGTCAACAATGAAAATGGATTTTCAGACTTTATTTTTTTTTACTTTTTCCTGAAAGCTGCCAAGTCTGTCATATATATTTTTGACTCCTCCAATTAGTTTATAACACCTTTTTAAAAGATTAGATTGAAATGGTCTGTTATTTTGTTAAAAAATAGACTTAGCTAAAAATCTGAATGCTTGGATTCTTCAGGAAGATATGTGGAGCTGCAAGTGCTACACTTTGTTTTGTCTGGAGAACTCTCTTGCATTTTATTCTAAGTTCTGGTGCTTTGCTGCTTTGTTTCAATAGATGGTCTTTTTGTAAAAAAAAAAGTAAACATAATTTACCCCCAACTTTTCCCAGGGCACATTCTCTATGTGAGGACACTTCCTCTGACATGCAGGGGATCATTTCTTCTGCAGCCAGCCAGTTTCAGGAATCCAGGAGAAGCTCTTTCACAGGTGCTGGGGCTATGGCAAGGTAACATCAAATCAATCCAAACCAAAGCTTTAATGTAGTTTACCATGTGAACCATGATTACAACTAAGTGAAGTCAAATGCACACTCAGCATCGGTCATTAACACATTTGATTTGACCATACAAGCTTTATGAAGGGAAGTGAAACAACAAAACTTGAAACTTAAAAATGTTAAGTGTGGATTTGACATGGCTTGAACAGAAAGCTACATACTGTCTAAAGAGTTTGGAAGTGTTTCTGTTTGACATCTTTCGGTCTCCCAGGCTCACCCAGTTTCTGGTAATGCTGAGGAGCTGGGCATCACACAGGCTTCACAGAGAGGTTGAGCGTCCCGACTCCTTCTTGGAGCGATTCCGTGGACCTGACCTCAAAGACTTATCTAGTCGAGGAAGTAATGCCCGATCCTCTATAGGCCTTCCTGACAGGACTCATAAGAGGAAGTAAGTCAAGAAAAAGATTTTCTGTATACAGGCAGAAATGCCTTTGGTATGGTGTCCTTGAAAATGAAAGGATCATGCAGAGAATCATACAGCATCTGTGCAAAAATACAGTAAATCCGTACTGTGTGCATATGATTCATAAAACAGATCACAGAGCTGAGGATTGATTTAATAATAATAATAATAATCAAGAAAACTGGGTTGGATCAGAGGTTAAAATCCAAAAACAGTATGTAGATTTCCATGTAGAAACCCCATTTAACTAAAACAGTATCATAATAAATTGTAGAATATAAACAGATGTTCATTATAGATAATAAATCAGCAGTAATTAATTCTCCCAGAATCAGATCCCTCAAAATGTACTCCACGATCACAACAAAAACGAATGCCTTTTGCTCCTTAAGAAAAGCCAATCACTGGCCGCTGGCAGCTTACAATATGAACAACTGCAACAACACAGATGAGTAAGTACCATGTAGAAACAGCTCCTTCAGATATAAACCCCTATATAGTGCATTCTAAATTGCATAATAGTGTGGATATGATAGATGCTAGACTGTAGAATCCTAAATAATAAACTTATCTCAAATATGAAATTTATAACAACAGATGATAGTCGGATATGTTTAGTGCATTGCCTTATTAGTGTTCAGTGAATATTGGTGCTGCCCTCTGCAGGATAACATGAGAGTTTACTAGAAGTAGTTCCCACTAGTGATTTTTAGATAGCGGGCTAGTTTACTAGCTAATTCAAATAAAAACAACCCCAAATGTTACCTTAAGCAAAAAGGAGGACAAAAAGGAAGAAATAAAAAAGATGAAGACAAAAAGGAAGAGAAAATAGATGAAAAACAGGACGAGAAAAAAGATGAGAAAAAGGATGAGAAAAAAGACGAAAAGAAGGATGATAAGAAAGACGATAAAAAGAAAGATGCTCCTCCTCCGCCGTGAGTATGCCACAAATTTGATTTTTAACGATAGTGTAGTTTTAGTATTATTAATCAGACGGTGAAATTGATTACTCATGGATGAATGCTGGGATTAAGTACGTGTTCATTTTTGAAAGTGGCCAGACGATAATCTAATGTGTGTTTTAGGAAAGAAGTGTGGATCATGGATCCAGCCTCAGACAAGTATTACAGATGGCTTTCAGTCATAGCAGCCCCAGTGTTTTACAACCTGATGATGCTGGTGACAAGGTCTGAATCTCTCATGGAATCAATAACTTTAGATGTGGAGAGAGATGTGGCACGTGCTTCATTGTTTCTATTTCTTCAGGGCCTGTTTCAATGAGCTTCAGAACTCTTACACAGTGCTTTGGATCATCATGGACTATACTTCAGATGCAATCTATTATGCAGACACGTTTGTCAGATCAAGAACAGGTAGGGTGACTTTTCAGAAAGAATGAAAATATTGTATGAATAACATATTTGATATTTACTATAAATGTTAATGTTAATAATATTGATTTAATATACCCAACATATAAAAATATTAAATAAATATATAATACAATAACATATAAATGCAGTTCTTGACATTTCTATTTCACAAAGAACCCTGAAAAAATAAAAAAGTATCACATTTCCAACATACTGCGGAAGCAGTACTGTTTTCAAAGCTGATACTCAGCATATTAGAATGAACACTGAATACTTAAAGAGTAAAGGCTCCTGAAAATTAAGGTTTGCATCACAGGACTATATATCATATTAAAATGTATTATTATAGAAAATATTGTAGTAATATTTTAAGCTAACTCTACTAGATACTACAAGCTTGTCAAAATTGTATTCTTTTTATTTTTACATTTTTATTCGGTCTTTTTCAGGCTTCTTGGAGCAGGGTCTCCTCGTCAAAGACGCGAAGAAGTTGATGGATCATTACAGGCAAATCCCCCAGTTTAAATACGACATGATTTCAATGATCCCGACGGATTTGTTAATGCTGAAAGTGGGATTCAACAATCCTGAACTTCGCTTCAACCGCCTTTTCAAAATGGCACGTCTCTTCGAGTTCTTCGACCGCACAGAGACCCGAACAAACTATCCGAACATTTTCCGTATCAGTAACCTTGTACTTTACATCCTGATTATTATTCACTGGAACGCTTGCATTTTCTTTGCTATTTCCAAAACGATTGGCTTTGGGACTGACACATGGGTATATCCAAACATCAGCCACCCTGAATACGGCCGCTTGGCCAGAAAATACATCTACTGTCTGTACTGGTCCACTCTGACTCTCACCACCATCGGAGAAACGCCGCCTCCTGTTAAAGACTTCGAATACTTGTTTGTCGTTATGGACTTCCTCATCGGAGTGTTGATTTTCGCTACCATCGTCGGTAATGTCGGCGCCATGATCTCCAACATGAACGCTTCCCGTGCTGAATTTCAGGCTAAGATCGACTCCATCAAGCAGTACATGCAGTTCCGGAAGGTCAGCAAAGATCTGGAGGCCAGGGTCATCAAATGGTTTGACTACCTTTGGACGGAGAAGAAAACTTGCGATGAGAAGGAAGTCTTGAAGAATCTCCCAGACAAGCTCAAAGCTGAGATAGCCATCAACGTCCATTTAGATACCCTGAAGAAGGTGCGGATCTTCCAGGATTGTGAAGCTGGACTTCTCATCGAGTTGGTGTTGAAGCTCCAGCCTCAGGTGTTCAGTCCTGGAGACTACATATGTAAAAAGGGTGACATTGGCCGAGAAATGTACATCATCAAAGAAGGAAAGCTTGCCGTAGTTGCCGATGATGGCGTCACGCAGTTTGTGGTGCTCAGTGACGGTGCTTACTTCGGAGAGATCAGTATCCTTGGAATCAAAGGCAGTAAAGCCGGAAACAGAAGAACGGCCAACATTCGTAGCGTCGGCTATTCGGACCTCTTCGCACTGTCTAAAGATGACCTGGTGGAAGCGCTTACTGAATACCCAGATGCCAAAAAAGCCCTGGAGGAGAAGGGAAAGGCCATCTTAAGGAAAGACAACCTTCTTGATGAGGCAGTTGCAGGTGCTGGTGCTGATCCCAAAGATCTGGAAGAGAAGATTCACCGTCTAGAGCACAACCTTGAAGTCATGACTGGTAAATTTGCCAAGCTTATGGCTGAATACACATCCCATCAGAGCAAGATGAAACAGCGGATCACCAACATGGAGAACAAAGTGAAAACACTACGGGTAGAAGATCTGTCGGAAGTTGTCGAGGACAAAAAAGAAGAGGAGAAGACGACAAAATAGTCAATAACATAAATAACATAGAGACTGGGCTTAATGGGGTTTCCTACCCATGTACATATACAATACCTTTAAACTGTTTATACTTATCGATTTATACATTTTACATGACATTGTACCTATTGCCATATATATGTGTTAAAATGTAAAGCTGATGTTGTATTTATGCAATATGTGCAGTAAGAACAGCTCAGATTACAGAAAGCAGGGCATTCAAAAGCATGGGGTCAGAATTATTTTTGAAACCGTAATATCCAGAAATATTATCTGTTTTAAAATGTACTTCTTGTGATGCAAAACTGAATTTTCAGCATCATTACTCCAATCTTCTGTGTCACATGATCCTTCAGAAATCATTCTAATATGCTGATTTGGTGTGCAAGAAAGATTTCTTATTATGATCAGCATAACCAAAAAAAGTCACTTAATCACACTGTATGAGGTCTACATTTGTAGTTCAGAAGAGGAGGAATAATACTCCAATTGTTCATTTGGCACAAGTATGAGAACATCAATTCTAAATTAATATTTAGTTCCTTTGATGATGTTCTGATCCTGCTTATTAAACATTACATTATTTAAATATGACTAATAGCGTTGCTCAAAAAAAACAACTTGATAAAATCATTCCATCCAGACACAAGCCAAAACATTTTACTATACTATCCAAAATTACCCAAATGTGTTCTTTAATAAACATTCTAACAAATGTTGCTTGTTGAAAGTGTTTTAAATTGTTTAATTTTAGTAAACCAGAAGATGAACTAGAAATGCTCAACAGAGTATGTATTGTGTGTGTGTGTGTCATGTTAAGGGACCACAAACTGTACTTGTAGATATCATCTGGCATAGAAAAGGTGAAACTGTGCATTTATAAATTACAAAAAATTTCAGGCAAACAAATCCTAAAGTGTGTAAAATCTGTTAGTTAATCTTAGAGATTAATGTAAAAAATATTAATGCCTTTGATATGGTGTTGAATGTAGGCCTTTCATGATAACATTTTGTTGTTCGATATATTGCCCCAGAAATAATTACGCCAATCGATATTATTGTGATTTTAAAAACCATTTTATGCCATGAATATAAAATTATAATGTAACAGCATAAAATGCAAGAGGTCTTACACACTTCTAAATGACAACAAACTTTTCATTTTTGAAAATATTTAGATTGTAGAAATTATCTAATTATTAGTTACCTTAATAAATAGTAAATAAACCTTTTTTTATTTTTAACCCAAAAGTGCAAAGTAACGAGTAGAAAAAAAAAAAAAAAAAAAAAAACTTTTATGGAGATTTTTCCATCTACAGATTTTTCCTGGATATTCTTTTCTCTGCACATTAATGTTGAAAAACACAATCACTACTTAACAGTCAGATGTCAGTATGCACAAAAGCACAGTTCCCCTAAACAAGCCAAATCTGCAGTTTAAACTTTTTTTTGTGGAAGCATGTTTTAAATTTTAACTAGCTCTTCACAACTACACCACATTATGAACGAGAAGCTGGAAAAGACACAGGCGCAAGCGGAATTTATAAAACATGATGACACATTTAAGTAAATATAATGGGCAATATATTGCAACACTAAAAATGGTTGAG
Organism: Carassius auratus; assembly: GCF_003368295.1. Classification (NCBI taxonomy): domain Eukaryota; kingdom Metazoa; phylum Chordata; class Actinopteri; order Cypriniformes; family Cyprinidae; genus Carassius; species Carassius auratus. The sequence goes on along the minus strand of NC_039273.1, from coordinate 6,928,250 downwards.
GTCATGTACATATATTGCATGATAAGTCGATATATTGATTATTGTGACAGGCTAAGCTGTATTTGTTCAAATGGACATGTTTGTAAAATTTGTATGCATTTTACATTATAAATGGTTTGGTGTAAACTCCTGAATTGGGACACCACACAAGATCCAGAGGTTGAAACCACACAATCTCTTCATCACATTTGGTTTGTTTTTCAGTTTTGAATTTATTTAAGAATAACTTGAAACAATCAAATGATGTCATTCTCAATATCAAGTTCTGTTTCCCCCTTTTATGTTAGCGCCATCAGCAGTGGAACAAACCACAGTCACATTTAATAAGCAAGAGGGGAAAAAGGAAAAACTAAAAAATGTAGAGGGCATCACTAAAGTGGGTTTCCAGCTATGCCTGGACAAACCGGAGCGGCGATTCTCAGCATATACGTTTGGCACGACAAGATAGTGGTACAATCTGTGCCAATTTTTCCATCATTTTCATTATAGGGCCAGACACTGTACGGATCACAAGAAGAAGAAAAAAAAGCTACTAAAACAGAAACAGTTTCTTCATGGGGCACTGTCAATTAGCATTCACTGACTAAAAGTCTGCCATCTTGAATTAAAACAAGACAGATAACAAAAGAAAACACTTGTAGGAAGCCTTCGAGAGAGGTTTATGGGAAGGTTAGATCTCTTTTTTTGTAACACTACTTGTTTTTGTCAGCAGTGCACCATGAAAATGGACTGATTTTAACAAACAGATCAATTCTGTGTAAGAGAGAAAGAGCAGGCTCTGAAGCGAAATGCAGAACACTGGCCATAAAAGAGCAGCACAACTTGCCAAGCAGCATTACAAACAACGCACTTCTTCAATAAATACAGATTCCTGTACATGAAATTGTGACTGGAGCTGCTCTGTACCTTTGAAAGCATTGCTGCAAATGCAAATGGACTAGGGAAGACCTATGAAACACAAGCCAAAAAAATGTCAAAGGGGACACCTCCAACCCCACCATAAAAAAAAAACAAAACAAAAAAAACACCAAGAGACATTCTGAATATTGAGTTAAGTGCACTTTCACAGTTCAGCCATAACACATCAATAAAGTTCCACTTTCTCCTTTTGATCTTATTAAGTGAAGATGGTGATCAGTCCTGCAGGTGTTGAAAACTTCTAACCGTCTCTCCTTTTCATGACTACAAAAGCAAAAAGTGAGTGGACTTCCTGGCAGACATGACAAGAGATTTCATCCCCTTAAAATAAATAATGCTATATCTCAGTGCATACAAAAAGGGAACCTTAACACTTACATAAGAGGGACAGAGAGAGCCAAGAGTCCAGTGTGGTTTAATCTACTGTTTAGGCATAGGCACACGGTCACCAGAACTTTCCCATTTTACCCCATTTCATCTTGCCTTACATTTAAACTTGATATTTACTTTTAGTTGTTGATGTAGCTGAATTCTCCTTTGACACACAAATGAGACCTCTGAGGACGAGTGAGTTCTTTTGTGGATCCCGGTGGCTCAGAGCATGCCGAAGCCTTTGGCGT